>NW_025964372.1:21222010-21840474 GCF_023055435.1 Haliotis rufescens | reverse complement strand
TATCCAATTTATATACCGGATTTTTGTCTACAAACCTGGTAAACTGTTACCTGTTAGCGCAGTAAGCATCTATTCTACAAATACAAATGCCTCCCTTCATACAAATGTTTGAAAAGTGTCTTGATGAAATCAATACAATTATGACCACAATTTGAATAAGCATCTTTGAAAGTCTAAAGGCAAATGGAAGAAGCTTCTGTACAAGGATGGTGTGAGTAAGACTCGTGGAAGGCTATATTCAGGAATGGGAGTTCCCACCCTTTGTACAATTTGTCCAGGGCCAGCTTGCACAAAGCCACGTTACTGTTAAGAGTATCTTAAGCCTATGTTAAAGTATGGGAGTTGCGATCATCTTAGCGCTAAGGTCGCTTTGTGCAAGTGGTCCCTGGACAGATTGATTTGTAGTCCTTCACGCTACAACACTGGATTTGTTTCACAATGGTGAGGTGAGGTGAAATGGGGTTTAACGTCGCGTCCAAGATTATTCCACTTATATAGCGACGTGCATGTAGGTGTGTGTGTTTGTGTGGCTGCTTGTACTAGTCCGGACTGATGCCGATTTATAGTGCTAGCAAACTGAGATACCATGCCGCAGTTTAATATGAATATCCCACTCAGACACAGTATACTGACTCCGAGCCGACCGGTCCTTGTTTTAGCCCCTAAATGCCGAGCGCCAGACAGGGTAACAACAAGTACCATCTTTTAACGTCTTTTAGTATGACGCGGTCGGAGATCGATCCCCGGACCTCCCGCTCTCCGGGCGGACGCTATATCCCTAGACCACGGAGGCGGTCCTGTTTCACAAAGCGATCTTAGGGCTACGACTATCGCAGATTCCATAGTTTAAGATCGCTTTGTGGAACGGGGCCACATGTGTTATACCTGCTCCCTGGTTTGGGTTTAGTGGGTGTCTGTGGCTGTGGGAGTGTAAGTGTAGGCCATGTCTGGGTGAATGTGAGCATGTATGTTGAGGTGAAATCTATGCAATGCGCATTTGTCCTGTTCTTGGGGTGTACATCTGCGCGGCTATGTATGTGCTACAAATGTGTAAAATCCGAAACACAAACCTAAACACGTTCTTTATCACGTGACATAGACATGTTTTTGATGCTTATGATTGTATTTAACAGCTAAACGTATTTAGAATCTAATGTAGGACAGACCCGCATGCACACTCCCCCCCCCCCCCCCCCCCCCCCCCGCCCCCCTCCTCCCCGATTGAAATTCAGTGCAGGTAATTTAAAAATGTAAAGGGACGCTCTTTGTTTGTTTTGGGTTTAACAGGGATATGGAAGAATGGGGACTAACTTAAAAACATTAAGGATCTAACGTAGTAATCATACACACTTTTTTCATCAGGTTCTACCCGTGCAACGGAGATTGTTGACGTCACAAACGTCATTTTCTTCTAGTCGCCATTATATGTACCTTAGCTTGGTGTATTTGAACATGCTGGTATTGTACCAAGTGGTATATGTGTTATGCAAGTGCCTGTGAATGTGATTTGCACATCTAATTTCAATATACATTATACATGGTATCTATATTTGACTTTATGCCCATTGATATGCACTCAAAACATGTTTAAGGGCGGTGGTATAGCCTTATAGCCTTGTTGTTAAGGTGTTCGCTCGTCACATCGAAGGTCCGGGTTGAATTCCCCACATGGAAACAAAAAAACATACTCACTCACTCATGTTTAGATTGTTAGGGTTATACACAATGATATGCAATTTGTCATAAACATGTTTAGATTATAAACATGTTTATATTATTGAGATGTGTTTAGGCTGTGAGACGATAGCCCATATCATGTGGTTAGGGCCTGTGTGTTAGATAGAACACACCAAACGTATATTCCGTTTAGTATTTAAACCCATTCCTGAAACATGTTTAGATCTAAACTTCGACCTTATCAACCCAAATCTTCGGGCTATGTGAAGAATATAGCACTTGTTCGGGTACGGGTACTGTCGTGGAGTTTGCTCTCTCTCTCTCTCTCTCTCTCTCTCTCTCTCTCTCTCTCTCTCTCTCTCTCTCTCTCTCTCTCTCCCTCGCTCTCTCTGTCTCTGAAATACAATTTGTGGACCATGATCACGTGTCCCTTGTGAAACTGTCAATCATGATTAATACAAAACAATATATTCGTCTTAAACGATGTATCGACTCGACGACACCGTGTCATCGATTTGGAGGGAGCTATTCAGATTTTATGCACATTTGAACAGAATTTATACCAATGATATTCAGTAAAACTTCATTATCTCGAAGTTCTTGGGAACATATCGAGTTCCCCGCTGTTCGAGAAAAGCGAAGTCTCGCTGTTAGACCACAGAACGTATTCTGCCGGGACCATACGGGGGATTTAATCGTACATAAACTTGAGTCCTACGACTCGTGGAATCATATCTGTTTATAAGATTTCAATCCTTTAGTAAACGGACATGAACAGTTTGAACGTATGCATATATCGTGAAATAACGCCGGTATCTGTATCAATAAAATACTAGAAATATGAATCATATTAATCTGGGCTGTATGATAACTTTAAATTCTGGCATGAGACATGTATCTATAAAAATGGAATAAAACGTGTGTTATTATTTCGTCGACCATTGTCCAGAAAGTCATCACTATTTTGATCGAAAACCAAAACAGAGCAAACACTGAAAGAAAGATACATGAGTGTAAATTGTATAAATACCTCAAAATTCCGTCAGATGAGATTTAGCAACCGTGATTGCGTTCGTAGTGAGCGAATCAGCACGTGAATGCTGGTGAGGATCCGGGTACAATATTATAGCTCCGCCTTGATGCGTGTGATTGACAGGTTGACGTCTGTCTTGTACATATATAAAACACCCTGTCTTTCTCGTGAGCTGTGTGTCTTCATTCAGATTGCAAGACCCAATAACAGGTGTGTCAGCTAGAACACCCAAAATGGTAAGTTTTTTTACACTTTTCATACAATATTAATTTTTATTACCCTTATGTATGTTAAAGATAAGGATACAAATTAGATTATGTTAAAGATATCACGTCTTTATAATTACTGATTTAAAGCAGCTGGTGGCAATTTTGGATTGCCGTTATTTATGTAGCGCAGTGGCAGTCGCTTAAAAAACTACAGCTTGGTGGATAACAATTTCTGCTTTAATGCATTTAACAACATTTCGATGTAGATTCTCACATCGTCATCAAGGTGAAGTGACTGCAATCAAGTAATGATAGGTACATGTTGTTCTGTAATAAGAAGATCAACATTAACAACAATAGGTAATAGTAACAAGTAGCACACAGATAATTGGATGAAGCCAGTAAGAATAACAAATAACACATAGGTAATGAAGCCAGATGTAGGTAAGGATTAAAAAATGTAACAAGCTGATCGGATAAACAGAGTATATTGGTTGATTAGATCTGGGCAGACGCATTGTAATGCCCTTGATCTCTGCTGATGAAAGGTTTGTGGCGGCAGGTTTCTATAGTATCTGAGAGGTTTTCTTTTGTTGTGAAGTCATGTTTGTTAGAGAGGATGTGGACTGAACTTGATTGAAGGGGAATTTTTGCTGCATCATGAGCATTGATCAAAACAATTGGGATACGATGACATGCATCAACCAAGTCAGCAAGCCTGACCACCCGATCCCGTTAGTCGCATCTTACGACAACCATAGTGGCCTTTTACGACAAGCATGGGTTGCAGCAGACATTGTCTCTTCACGGGTCTTACAGCCATTGATGCCAATCAAACAGTTAATGGTATGTCAAGCAAACAGCTAATGGTAGTCACATAAAGACATATGGCTCATCCAATACGTTAACCACGAGAAGTACTGGAATTTGTTTTGTTTGTAAGGGGTGGCGGGTTGTGAGTAGCTTTATTAAAAAACCCACACTGGAGAGGCCGGATGTCCTGACAAAATGTTTTGCTTGCAGAGAACAGTTATTGCATGGCTTGAAGCATTTGCCGTGTTTCTAAAATTTAACAAATAACATTTTTGATGGTTGTCTGAGAGGAGTGATTTGTTGTCTGTTGTGGCTGTTGAGGTTTTATGTTCTTTGATGCTGGTGACTAATGGGGGTAGTCCATGTACGAGTCACCACAGTCACAATTAATCTTATAGATCACTCCTTTGGGTGGCTGTTTGTTAGGAGGGGGCTTACGGCCATTGTTTGTTTGTTGCTTACGCCTTACAGACAGCGGTCTTTAAATAATCGAGTCTGGACCAGACAATCCGGTCACTGACATCATAAGCATTGAGCCAATCAATTGGGGTACGATGACATGCATCAACCAAGTCAGCAAGCCTGACCACCCGATCGCGTTAGTCGCCTCTTACGACAAGCATAGTCGCCTTTTACGACAAGCATGGGTTGCTGAAGACCTATTCTCTTCATGTGTCTTACGGCCATTGGTGCCTGTAACAGATTTGCCGGGAATCTAAGGCAACAACGTTAAAAACGATATCCCGAGATAACGGATTTCGAGTTAGCAAGGTTTCGGTGTATGCATGTGTAGATAATATTGCACCGAGTGTAAGTTCTTATCAGAAAGTTTTGATTATATTGAATATACATTGTATATTGTACGTATATTGCATAGAGGATACAGTGATTAGTCTTGACCTCGCTATTCCCGACACCTCGCTTTCCGAATGGTGTATATTAGGAATGTCTGGATGTATTCTAAGAACTCTTTCTATTTCTATGTAACTGTGTTATTAGGGGCAGTGGGGTAGCCCAGTGCTTACAGAATTCGCTCGTCACGCCGAAGGCCGAGTTCGATTCCACATAGGTACAATGTGTTAAGCCCATCTCTAGTTTTCCCTGCCGTTTTTGCTGGGATTTTGCTTAAAAGAGGCGTAAAACCCACCCCACTCACTAAAATGTTATGTCTATTAAACATTGAACATAATAGTGACGGATTTTTCACCAAATGATAATACCCATGAAGATCCGTGTTAGAATTCAGTAACCCTTCAGTAAACCATTCTTGTCGAAAGATGTGACTAACGGGATTGGGTGGTTAGGCTCGATGACTTGGTTGATGCATGTCATTGTATCCCAACGTCTGGGTCAACATCATGCCCCTTTCCCCTCTTCAAAACACACACACACACCTCCACCTCTCCAACACACGCATACACACACACACACACACACACACACACACACACACACACACGCACACGCACACGCACAGACACACACACACTAAACAACCAGTACAAATATCAATATGTTTTGCCTTTGTGTATATTTCCACAAATGTTCCTTCACAGATGTCTTCGGGAAACATCGTGCTGCTACTGTGCGTCTGTCTGTGTGTCCAGTTAGCAGCTGCCCAGGTCGAGTGTCCATCCGGATGCACGTGCTCCACCAACAACGCCATGAGCTGCCAGCGCCTCTACTCCATCCCAACATACATCCCCTCCCATATAACCACGGCCTATTTCTATCATTCAAACTTGACCGAGATTCCTAGCGGAAGATTCCACGGACGCCCCAATCTGAAGACTATAAGCTTTACTTATGGATCTATAGGCACCATACAGAGCTGCGCATTCTCCGATATCCCCGCTTCAGTAACTTTCAACCGAGTAAACATCAACAATATCAGGGGAGGCGCGTTCAGCAACTTGGCCAAAAACATCAACCGCCAAATCTCGTTTTCCTATTCCAACATCACCACCATCGAATCCTACGCCTTCCAAAACCTGACCGGTCTGAACAATCTACAATTCAGCTATGCGAAGATCTTCACCATCCAATCGTATGCATTTAAAGACATCATCTACAGTCGCTACTTGAGGCTACAGTACACCAACATCACTAATCTGATGAGCTATGCCTTTGACATGCCGACCTACAGTTTCCAGTCCTCCCAGGTCCTCAGAGGCTCCGTAATGAACATCGGTTGCAACACCTTGGAGGAACTGACGTCGGTGCAGTACCTGACAACGCCGTGCAACTGCGACAAAGTAGAGCTGTACAGACGCGGAACCAAGTTCTCCGGCAGACAGCACTGCTTCGCCCCCAACCAGCTCCAGAACCTGAACCCAGGCAGCATCAGCCAGTGCCAGCGTCCCTCTGTCAGGATGCCGAGGGCGTGTCCCGGGAGTGTTGATCATGGTGGTGAGGATACTACTGGAGTGATGACGACCATCAGAGTAAGTATCTTCATCCAAATTCCTGTGTCCGGGAAAAATCGAGTAGCCAATGCTGACTAATGTAGCTGGTTAATTTTCTATTATTAACCTCGAGTGACGTCCTACTATTGTTTCTACGGGGACAATGATCCAGGGATAGTATGTAGAAAGCCCATCTGTACCATGGATAGTCTGTAGAAAGTCCATCTGTCCCAGGCATATTCTGTAGAAATATCCTATGTCCCAGGGATACTAGTATTTGTAGAAATTCCCTCTGTCCCAGAGATATTCTGCAGACATTCCCTCTGTCCCAGGGATACTAGTATTTGTAGAAATTCCCTCTGTCCCAGAGATATTCTGTAGAAAGTCCATCTGTCCCAGAGATATTCTGTAGAAAGTCCATCTGTCCCAGAGATATTCTGTAGGATGCCCCTCATTAGATTGTTGTTGCATTTGAACACAATGTCCGCAATATTGTTAAACCTAGTTAATGAACAGCTGGGCTGGAGCCGCACTGATAAACCACAATGCTTTCAAGAATCTCTTTTTGAAGTACATACATTTCGCCAGCAAGAGATATAGCACGTCCGTTTCCTAAGGTTCACGGAAAGTGTGTTGGAAACATACAATTGTCGATGGAGATCGTTTCAGATTTTTCTTTCGGTTTATAAGACAGATAAATAACTTTCCATCGGGGCTGGTTGATAATGTAGACACTCGGGGCCCTGGCAAACTCCCTCAAGTTTACATTTTAACCAAACTCTCCTTTAGCTGAAGGGGTCGTTGTCGGCATTGGTACTACATATACACACTTGAAAATAAAACGCACAGGTAGCTTTTTAGTGAATTTATTGAACCTAATTAAGTCGATATATTTAATTTAATATCATTGATACAAGTATGACATTTTGGAGCCCGATAGTCATATGTTGTCGTTGTACAAAGGCAATGAAATCAGTCCATTGTCATGTCACATAAGGTCACACGGTGGTGCTGAACTCAGTATCTCGTGTGACAGTCCCGGGCAGCAATCACGGCTCTATATCTCCTCGGCACTGACTGTACGAATTCTGTCCTGCGCAATTCTGCGCCATTCTGCTTGTAACGCGTTGGCCAGTTGTGGGGGTGTCTGCGGCGTGTTCTGACGTTGACGTATACGTCGATCGAGTTCATCCCAGGGGTGTTCGATTGGGTTGAGATCTGGAGATCTCGACAGCCAGGGCAAGTCGTTGATCTTGGCATTATGAAGGTAGTCTACCGTGACACGAGCTGTGTGCGGTGGAGCGCTGTCCTGTGAAAACAGTTCCCTCTGGCGGTCAATGATTGGAAGAAGGTGAGGTTGAAGAATTTGATTCATGTAGCGATTTGCTGTCATATTTCCCTGAACCACAAGCAAGTCAGATCTCATGGTGTAGGATACGGCCCCCACACCATGACATTGCCGCCACCGAAATTGTCGAATTCACGTTCACAATGTGGGGCAAAACGCTCATTTCGACGACGATAAACACGTTGTCTTCCATCTCGGCGGTGAAGATGAAATCGTTATTCATCGCTAAACCACACTCGTCTCCAGTTTCTCAAATTCCAACGCTGTAAGGTATAGCACCAACACGAGCGTCGTTGTCGATGGATATGTTGCAAAACAGGGACGAAAACTGATCTTCTGAGTCGGATTCCAGCCTCGGAAAGATGGTTCCTGACAGTCTGGTCCGATATCCTCCTCAAACCAGGGATGCGTCCTGCAGTCTGTGTAGCTGTGGCATTGCGATGACGTAGGTTGAACAGTCGAATGTAGCGATCCTGTGCAGGGGTGTTAACTCGTGGGCGGCCAGTTCTCGGACGGTCTGCAGTGGAATTGAACTGTGTGTATTGGTTACAAATGCCATAACGTGCACGTGCATTTGCGAATACTGTTTTCCTCTATGACATTTTTGAACAAGTGTGGAAACAATGCCGTTTAAGACATTGCAAATAGACAATGGCTGCGTTTTGACGCACCGTTTGTCGAATATCAGGCCACCAACAGTTTCCAATAACATATATCCAATTTATATACCGGATTTTTTGTGTAGTCAGGTTCAATGAACTACATACTACATGTGCGTTTCTTTTTTTGAAGAGTGTATGTATCCCAGGTACAGAAACGTAACTGGGGTACAGGAGTGTAGTACCTTTACCGACAGCGACCCCTTAAGCTTTACTTTACAATGAAGGACCTGTTTTTAAAGCCCTGGTTTTGACCCTTCAACCCATCAGACTCACCCGATCACTCATCGTTTCCCTCCATCCGAAATAGTTCCCATTTACTTTTAATTCTTCATTGTAGAATGTAGCTCGTCAATCTACCTCTGAATTAAAAAAAAGTTGGTTTTATCCCCCAAATGATTGTCATAACAATACAGATATCTCAGTTTCATAGAAGGCACGAGTGAGTGATTTTACACCGCTATTCACAATATTCAAGCCAAGACTGAGCGAGGGATTACAGTTTTGTGCCGCTTTAAACAGCGTCATATCACGGCGTATGAACTTGATGTGGAAGGAAAGCCCTTCGATGGGTGGTTTGATCCAAGAATGGGTATGAATATAGCTAAAAACAAACGACCTAATTTCTCGAAGGGTGGTTTGAATCATGGAAATGTCACGTGCTTCAAGCCAGAATGACACGGTCCAAAAAACAATTATATCTCAAACTTGATTGAGAATGAGCCAACCGTCGCGAATAATGTCCTTTATTTGTACTAGCGTCCAATAACTATATTATTGGTTGATTTGTTGTTTTACGCCACACTCAGCAATATTCAAGCTAAATGACGGCGGTTTGTAAATAATCCAGTGATTAATATGATGAGCATCGACCTACGCTATTGGGATCGATGACATGCATCAACCAAGTCAGCGAGCCTGACCACCCGATCCCGTTTGTCGCCTCTTACGGCAAGCTATATCACTGAAAACTCCAAACCGAAGGGCGGTGGGGTGGCCCTGTGTTTAAAGCGTTCGCTAGTCACTATGAAGGCCCGGGTTCTATTCCACATGGGTGCAATGTTTAAAACCCATGTCCGATGTCCTCTGCCGTGATGTTGCTGGAATATTGCTAAAAGCGGCGTAAAATCATACTCACTCACTGCAACCCATCGTCGAATATCCAATGTATTCCATTTCCATTCTATTGTGATAAATAGCTTTGGCGCAGTCGCCACCACAGCGTTGTCTTGAGCCCGAATCGAATGTCACGGCGCTAAAAATACCTGGGGTCACGGGTCACGGGGACCCAATCGTCTTAGGCACCATGAACTCGCTGAGTTGCGTCCCTTGGGTGTGACAGGCACCTATGCGACGTCGTGGGTTCGACCTGATTATGTTTCAAGTTTGTCAGCACCGTACCCGTGCACTGGGATTTCACCAAAGTAGTAAACGTCTGCACCACCGCTGTCTTCCCTCCCACGTCAAGCTGACACGCCCTGATTGAACTGAAATACTGTTTAATGCAGCGTTAACCCAGCTCACTAACCTATTCCTATTGACATGGAATGGATACATTGGATATTCGAGGGTGACCCAAAACCTCTATATATTTTCTCAAGTGAATGTTTTACCAGGACTAGTATTATATTTCTACCTTCTGATTCTTCCAGCCTCCGATATCATCTTTAAGGGCCAACTGCACCCGGGAACAGATCCGACTCCAGCTGGCCAATCAAAACTACCGAGAGGCGTTGGCCTGCTTCCGGTTCAACTTCGACATGTCGGACAACAGCCTCAGCTTCAAATTCGACATGTTCCTGAACTGAAGCAGGGCTAATCATCGGCTTTTGTGTCATAAACTAATATGAAGGAACAATAAAAAAAATTATAAAACTTCAATGAATTTGTAATACAAAAAAAATCAGCGTAGTCTTTAGTCTTTGAGTGAGTGGCTTGGTGGAAGGGTGAGTGAGTGAGTGAGTGAGTTGGGTTTAACGTTGCTTTGAAAGTATGTCAGTTAAGGCTGGTCAGCCTCATGTGGGAGGAAAGTCCGATGTGATGCAGGTAATAGACGGTTATATTACCACTTGGTGAAACCCACGACCACGGATATGGTGCTTGTAAACCTAGAAACATAATCGGGAAGAACAGGGATTCGAACCCGAGAGTAGTAGTAGTGGCAGAAGTCTATTTCCGTTAACCAAGTGAATGATCACGGCACTGTTAGATTATTAGCACGGTCCATGGATCATTCATCTTCAGCTCCACTGGGAGTATACATCCCAAGCTACCTTATGAGGCGCTAGAAGTTCATTACTACTACACCCTACCGGGTGCCCATTCACTGCTGGATGCTCAGAGGAATGTTCTATTGGCCAACGAGACCACAAAAAGAGGTGGAGGTGTGTGTGTTTTGAAGGGGGCATAATGTTGACCCAGACGTCTAAAGATTTGTTTGTTTTTTAACGTCGCGCAATATTCCAGCTATATGACGGGGGTCTGTAAGTAATTGAATCTGGACCAGACAATCTTATGACTGCCATCATGAGCATCGATCTACCTAATTGGGTTACAATGGCATGAATCAACCAAGTCAGCGAGCCTGACCACCCGATCCCGTTAGTCACCTCTTTCGACAAGAATGGTTTACTGAAGGGTTACTGAATTCTAACCCGGATCTTCATGTGTATTATCATTTGGTGAAATCCACGAGCATGGGTATGGTGCTGATAGACTAAGAAACATAATCGGGTCGAACCGGGATTCGAACTCACAAATATAGTCTTCTGGCGTGCCCAAGAGATGCAACACTGCTACTGGCAAAATCGCGCCCCCTTTTCTGTGAAGGAAGGAACCGAATAAAGTATTTCTAATGTATTTCTTGTCTACGGGAGCAATTTATATTTTTAAATATCTGGCATTTTCAAGAAAGGATCTGTGGTATTTATAAGGAAGTTAAATCACGTTTTAAGCAAAACGGCATGTAATCAGATCCTTTTATCTACCATACTGGTGTGCGCCAAGGATGTGTATTAAGCCTTTTTGTTCTGTTTTTTTTTATATAAATGGGCTTGCAGCCCAAATCAAAAGAAATTATGATGATGGTATACAATTACATCCTGAACTTATAAAAATATTTATGTTACTATTTGAAGATATAATCATGTTCTCAAGTACTGTAAAAGGTTTACAAACTTTGATAAATCAGCTAGAATTGTACTGTGATGCGTGGAAACTTAATGTTAACTAGATAAGACAAATATTGTTGTATTTCGCAAAGGAAATACGCTGTCAAGAATCGAAAAGTGGTACTTTCGGGGACAATTACTTCAAACTGAAACCTCATAGAAATATCTTTGTGTAATATTTTCAAGTAAATTATCATGGAACCGACATATGTGTAATGCAGCAATCCAAGCTAAAAGATGTTATTGGGAATTTTACAAACGTTTGAACATTTTAGCGAGTGTGCTCTTTCTTCAAAAAAATTTACCCCAAAATAGCTCCTATTCTTTCCTAGGGTTCGGAAATATGGGGTTTTGCAGAGGCTAAAGACATTGAATCCGTATATTTATACGCATGCAAAAGATTTCTTGGTGTTAATACAGTACTTCTAACGTAATGGTTTATGGTGAATGTGGTCGCATGTCCTTGCATACATATCACTACTTAAAAATCATAAGATAATGGTTAAAATTACTAAAAATGCCAGTAAGTATGCCAAAAACATGTTATAATATGATGCTATTGTATGAAAAGGATGGAGATCAAATTGGGCATACAATGTTAAATGTCTTCTGTATAAATGTGGGTATGGTTACATCTGGGATAACCGATGTTTCTTAGAGAATCATGCCATGTTCATATCGAAAATAAGGCAGACGCTTTTTGACATGTTCTTTCAAACATGGAGATCTACTGTAAATGTATCTAGCTAATGCGAATAATATAGATATTTTAAAATGCAAATATGCGCCGAAAAATATTTAACTGGCGTAAATGCAGAATATGATTAACACAATTTAGATGCAGCTCACACAGGTTAATGGTTGAAGTTGGCAGGCACAAATAAAATACCCAAATGTTTAAGATTATGTAGACAATGTTCTTTTAATGTTGTCGCAGAAAACAAAATCTCTCTTTCTTTATATATCATGCCATGTCATTAAGAAATGAATCCTTTCTAACCTCTTCCAAATTGTCATGTATTCTGTACTATGGGCCTGTGGCCTTACAGTTATATATGAATAAACTGATGTTATGTTATTCACTAATATACCTTTTATCTAATAGATGTATATGCACCAAATACAAACAAAAGATAAATATCATCTTCTATGTTCTGTTTTGAAGAAAGTAAAATTTCCCAAGGCGGTGTCAAAAATGTCTGCCAGCGTCTGCTTGAAAAACGACAGATAGTTTACAACTCTTTCATGGATAAACTTTTAGAAAACACTCAATCTGTTTCTGTAAAATATGTTCATCGGAGAAAACTGGCATGGCCAGTTTTGCTTTACTGTCGCGCAGTTCTCTCAAAATTTACAGTAATCTCAAAACTATCTACTGGTTGCATAAGGACAATGCATGCTCAGCGAACGCTATATCCACTGTCCATTGAGCATGGTCAAGTAATTTTAACACCATCTAATAGATACATAAGGACTGCATTTTCAGCAAACCTTATATATTACATGCATTGTCCGTTGAACATGACTGGAAAGATTTCTCCACTATACGAGGGTTGATAAGTTCTCAGTCTACCATAGACGGATATTGTAGAGAGGATAGGTATTGACAATATGAATGTTTCATGATAATATTAACGATAAATATAATCCCGTCCAGAAATGCCATAACACTTTTTTAAATCTATACGCTGTGGAATATTCACATTTCCCCTCGGCTGATTATAGTCACCAACAAAACAATCATCTGAGAAATCACAACGCTCACAAATCTTAAGCTTTGGTATTTTGTGACTAGGTAGTTCCTTCGTGCTTGCCGTAAAAGGTGACTATGCTTGTCGTAAAAGGCGACTAACGGGATCGGGTGGTCAGGCTTGCTGACTTGGTTGATGCATGTCATCAATCCCAATTGCGTGGATTGATGCTCATCATATTAATCACTGGATTGTCTGGTCCAGACTCGATTATTTACAGACCGCCGTCATATAGCTGGAATATTGCTGAGTGCGGCGATAACAACAAACCAACCAACCAAAAATCCTTCACACATACCGGAACACTAGTGTTTGAAGCTGCAGTAAAATATCGCAATGGCTACCACACTCACAGCCCCAAAGCAGTGATGTCTCAACAAGACATGAGCCTGTGACGTCCTTTGAGAAAAGGCGCCTGAACATATTATACCCTTTGTCCCTGAATGTAGACTTTGCTCTATTTATGATAGACGGCGTTGCATGGGGAGAGAAAAATCAGAGCAACTCCACTAACTGAGGGGTTTTCAAAACAACAGCCTTGTTGTTGCACGGGAGGCTTGGAGAACAGCCAAACAGAAAGAAAACATACTTGAACTTAAGTACTGTCGGAAATGCTAGAAAAATGCTTTTCTGGCTTCATTTAATAAATACGAGTCATAGGACTTAAAAAGAGCATATATCAAAATTAACACACACCTAATCAAGCCTGTCCTAACTGACATTGTGATTATGCTTTAAATGTACTTTTACAGGTAAAATGATGATAAACTTAGAAAATATTCGTGTGTTGACATGCATATATGAAACGGTCTATAACCCGAGGCACCTACCTAACACCTGTCCCGAGGTGATGACCTCTCACGTGGTCATTGACATGTGCGCTGATGGGGTAGCAATTTGGATATGTACTGCATTATATTTGCTTGGAAACATGATGGAACAGTTAAAAGCTATGAAACTGGATGAGTATTGGAAGGTTGCGGTTGTGGAATCAATAAGTATTTGTTGTTCTACAGATGGTTTCTTGAGGTAGCATTTATCTCCGCTGATGACGTATATGAATCTGTACTTTTGAATGTTGTGTTATGTCTTGCCACGGAAACTTTAAACTTAACCAAATTAGGCACAGCAGGGTTGAGCTCACAGTGTCTGACTGGCGTACGTAAGACAACGTGACCGTGTTGTGCCGCCAGCAAATATGTCTTGTACTTTACTGGTTTCTTATTCAGCCGAATTTTTCTCCATAAGTTGAACTGTCGTTTCATATGGTCTGAAGCCGACAATGTCATATATTCCTGTATGGTCGACTTCAGACTACTCATGGTAGGGGCGACAGTATCTGATTCCCGGACGTTATATTAACTGGCATTATCCATGGAAATGACAATGACGTTGTTTAAAATGAGCAATAGCTGAAGTTCCAACCAGTCTATGAACACATGGCCTCCTATGATTTCCTTATGAAAATCATCCATCCAGCAATAAGCCCCATATCATGGGTTGCGGCGTGTAAAACAATGACACGATTACCTTTACCTGATGCTACCATGGGTGCTTTTTGTCCATCTGCCGATAGCCACGTGTAGTCAGTGGAATGATTCATCAAGGTAAGTTATCTGGACGCCCTGACTGTGATAGTTATGAATGTTCCGGAGATAATGTGACCTCATAGACAGGATGGAATATTTCCCCTGACAACTACTCGGTCATCGGCACGCGCAGTGTATCGAAATCCAATCTCTTGGAGAGCAATAGTTTGTGCAGTCCGGGAAACATTCATTGTATCTTTAATTTATTTCCAATTGATACTACAAGTCAGGGTTAGCTTCTGCTCATAACGCGTGTACACTATACGCCTAAACACTGTATCAAAGCTGTCTAATATCCTTTCACGTCCCTGTTTTGTTTTTGAGACCACCCCTACACCTGTGTTGTTTTATTCATCATACCGTAGACTTGATGGTATGAAATGAAAACCCCATAGCTTGGGCAGTTCGGTAAATCACCCTATCTAAATTAATAAATGTATTTCCTCTATCTCTTTAAAGTGTAAAGAAGTGTATACATTCCCCAATACTGACTCCATATCGTGCACCATGCCTGTGGCTATGCAAGCGTAAAATATAACATGCATCATGGGAGCAATGTTAACGAAACAAACGCAGCGTCATTTTGTCATTTTAGAAGATGCACATCTAGAATTTTCTCCAAATGATTTTTGTGTGTGGATTAATGATTTATGAAGGCTTCATTATTATTATCATCATAACGGAGTCACGTGCGCATATATCTATAGTCCGTTTCAGACTGCCATCATTGAACTTGTGAACTTCCTGTTCGAATTTGTCGCCTGTAAACTTGTCGATATGACTCCTTGTGACTTGAATACTTCAAACCACATGTAGGTCGATCGGTAGTTACTCGATATTTCGATAACAACAGTCTGTGAAAAATTATATCCTTTATAACTGGCAAAAAACATTGTTCTAGCTTTTCCGACAGTACTTTAATGCTGGGGCATATTGCTAACTTCTACCCTGTGAGAGCCGTAGGAGACATATGGCAAGTTATTCGTCTACAAAGTGGTTTCTAATCGTCAGGATCACACATTCACGATTTTTTGTGACAAAAAAACTACGAACGACCAGACGACTTTTATCAACGCTTATCTTCATCATCAAAGATAACTTGTATGAGAATAGACGTACGTCGCATCGTGGTGACATTATTTCAGAAGATGAGAAGTTACGCGTTTTAACCCCAAGTTGCTAAGACTGTGAAACAAAGGTATGGTTCGAAATCAGGTCTCGTACTCTTGCCTCTCTCAAACCGGAAATTTCATGAGCAGTTGATATACTTCTTGATGAAGTGCATTCATCAGAGGATGCCAAAGTTAGGGTTGCGACAGGGTCTCATCTGGGCAAATTTCGCCATACTCAACGTTCTCAACGTCAGTGAGTGAGCGAGTGAGTATGGTTTTACGCCACTTTTAGCAATATTCCAGCAATATCACGGCGGGGGACACCAGAAATGGGCTTCACTAATTGTACCCATGTCGGGAATCGAATCCGGGTCTTCGGCGTGACGATCGGACGCTTTAACCACTAGGCTACCCGACCGCCCCCTCAACGTCAGCAACGACTTGGTGGTCAACGTTTTCAGAAAACAGTAGGGTGTAACATAGACCAGTATCTGCCTGAATCTGCCCGGAAGTACATGGCCATTCTTTAACATGTCTTAGAGTGTTGAAAATGAGCACAAGTAGTCCCTTAGAGATAGATAGAATCCGAACAAGAACCCTGTTGCTGTGCGATGCATCCAAGAACTGGAAAAAGGAACTCCTTTTCTTGACCCCACAGAGGCTCTGTCTCCCTTTACGTGATCAATTGCCACTGCACAATTAACATCTCGAATTCGTTTATGAGGATTATCTTCTCGAGAACTGCTGCTACAGCGGGGTCAGTTAAGCAATGTACAAATACCAATGAACGATCGAAACCTCATCCTAGACCAACCCAGCAAATGGTTCATAAATCACTCATCCAGTGAACTTTCAAAGGCTCCACTTCCTAAAGTGTTGGCTAGCCCTAGTGTTGGCATTGGGGATCTGTTGTATTTGTATGGTGACGAAAACAAGTCTAAAACCTGTGATCGTTCTGTGGTTGTTACTTCTGATGGTCAGTGCTGTAACCAATCTCATTAAAATCAGATCTAAGTTCTCGCTGCCGCTAAACAAAGATCTGAGGACATCCCATTACGGGTCACTTCAGAGCGACCTTGCGCGAACTTTGACTGACCAATGGAATGACCAATCAGAAGGCAGCTTTCTTGTGCTTTATGGCACTAATTTCAAATTGGCGACTACGCTTCGAAACATATTTTGACAAATTCTCGATTAAAAATTTGAAAACTGAACAAACGAACATTCTGGAATCGCTAATAGATGGTCCAGATTGTATGGATTCAGTCGTTGAACCCGCAACTATCGTTCGGAATACCCCGTGTTAAAGTTTTCGAGGATGCATGATTAGAAATCACATTCTGACTGTCACTTTCATGATCTGGTAAGCGACGCTCTGATTGGTCGGATAACAGGTCGTTCTGACGTGACCCTCCTGTAATATCCTCAGATCCTTTTTTAGCGATAGCGAGAACTAAGATTTGATTTAATGAGATTATGCTGTAACATTCTAAAGTTCGAAGTTACGTAACTTCGGAGCGCCCCTTAGTCAAAAGGTCTGACCGTTACAAATTGCCAAAGAGCTCTCACTGACTGTCTCGAACGGTGAAGATTCCAGAGAGGCGACTAACGGGATCAGGTGGTCAGGCTCGCTGACTTGCTTGATACATGTCATCGTATACCAGTTGCGAAGATCAATGTTATTGATGTCAATCACTGGATTGTCTGGTCCAGACTCGATTATTTACAGACCGCCGTCATATGGTGGAATATTGCGGCATAGTGGAGTGCGGCATTAAACAACAGAGAATCAAACAAATCTAACCTAAGAGGCATCCTGTCGATAACATCATACTACAGTTGACTACGGTTATAACGAACTCGAGGGGGCCACTAATTTTAGTTCGTAATAACCGTAGTTCGTTATAAGCATACATACAGCATGTATACAACAAATGGTCGGGACTAAAAGTAGGTTCGTTATATCCATCAGTTCTTTATAAGCGTGTTCGTAATAAACGTAGTTCACTGTATAAAAATGCGCACAGATCTGTGCTTTCCCGCAACAACCCTCCCAAGCTTACAATCTAGTGAGATCATAGTGAAAGACCATTGCGGTTCTACTCACATTCACTTAGCTGTAAGCAATGTATAACCTGTGGTGAAATGGGAATTAATTCATTCATTTTAGTGAATCACTGACGATTTAACTTTCATTATTTTCATGCTGATATATTGACCAAAACTATGTCATATACAAATATACGGATACACCACAGTTAGCATGATTAGTGTACATCGAGTTGTGCACGGAACATAGAAAACTCACCAGTAGACTGGTTCATCAGGGTGCCCCGAGATTGGAAGTTTCCAGTTCTCGGGTATGCATTCGTGACCAAATCGTATTATTCCGCGACAAGCCTTCTTGCAGGTTATGGAAAGGGGCGAGTGGTGACGAAGTATGTGCTTCACCTTCTCGAGTGTCCATCTGACTTGAAGTTCAAGGTCAAGGTCAGTAACTATTTCTGGCAGAGAAGAATTATCTTTCAGTTTCTTCTGTTGGAACACCTATGCACGTGCAAATGAATATCTTGACACGTGCAATTCTATTGTAAGTCATGCGATTCACGGATATGAACAATTATGACAAACAATAGAACTCGTGTGCAACAATTACCCTGTCTGTCGCTCGGCATTAAGGGGATAAAACTAGCCTTATGTGTCTGAGTGAGTGTGTATCACGTGTGGGCTAGTAATGAAACCGGCATTAGTCCGGACTAGTACAAGCAGCCACATACGTGCATGCACGTGGCCATATATATGAAAAAACCTTGAACGCGACTTCAAACCCTATTTCACGTCACACAGTGTTTTGTACCGTAAATACCAGATCGGATGACTTGACTGTGTTCTAACTAGTTGCTTATACGATCAACCACTGGTTTGCCTTCCCCAGACTCGTAAAACTATATTCACTGAGTAATGGCGGCACGTGGTCTTGTGTACAACACACAGGTCACAGTTTATAAAGCAACGTTAGTCGCGGAGAGTAGGTGGATGGATCGACCACGCCCTAGTCGGCAAGCTTGATTTCTGAGAAATTCCAGGGTTCGGTCCTGCACCACACTCTAACACAGGTTGTATGTATTGTCTCTTTGACCAAGAGAACATACCTCTGAGCGTCCAGCAGTGAATGGGCACCCAGTAGGATGAGGTGGTATGACCGTTAACCTTCCAGCGCCTCACCAGGTAGCCCGGTGTGTATACTCCCCAGGGAGCTGAGTATGAATCACCCATGGACCGGTGTAATATTTTAGCAGTGCCATGAGCATTCACTTGATTAACGGAATGACGCGTTATAAATAGACTACTGCCACAACGACTACTACTACTACTACTACTCTCGGAATCGGATTCCTGTTCTTCCCGATTATGTTTCTAGATTTACAAGCACCATATCCGTGGTCGTGGGTTTCACCATAGTGGTAATATAACCGTCTATTACCTGCATCACTTCGGGATTTCCTCCCACATGAAGCTGACCCGCCTTACCTGACATACTTTCAAAGCAGCGTTAAACCCAACTCACTCACTCACTCACTAGTAATGATGTATAAAGACCTTGAGACTACTGATTTGACAAAACCAAACCAAATTCATTGAAGTTTTATAATAATTTTATTGTTCCTTCGTGTTAGTTTATGAAACAAAAGCCGATGATTAGCCCTGCTTCAGTTGAGGAACATGTCGAATTTGAAGCTGAGGTTGTTGTCCGACATGTCGAAGTTGAACCGGAAGCAGGCCAACGCCTCCCGGTAGTTTTGATTGGCCAGCTGGAGTCGGATCTGTTCCCGGGTGCAGTTGGCCCTTAAAGGTGTTATCGGAGGCTGAAAGAATCAGAAGGTAGAATTAAAATACTAGTCCTGGTTAAAACATTCACATGAGAAAATTTATAGGGGTTTTAGGTCACCCTCGATTATGCGGTGTACCCATTCCATTTCAATATGAGGAAGTGAGTGAGTTAGGTTTAACGCTGCATTAAACAGTATTTCAGTTCAATCACGGCGTGTCAGCTTGACGTAGATGGAATTTCTACAGAAAATATCCCTGGGACAGAGGGAATTTCTACAGAATATCCCTGGGATAGAGGGACTTTCTGTAGACTGTCCCTGGGACAGAGAAACTGTCTACAGACTATCCCTGTGACATTGGCCCTGTAAAACAATAGTATGATGTCACTCGATGTTATAAATAGTAATTTCACCAGCTACATTAGTCAGCATGAATTTGGATGAAGATACTTACCCTGATGGTCGTCATCACTCCAGTATCCTCACCATCATTATCAAAACTCCCGGGACACGCCCTCGGCATCCTGACAGAGGGACGCTGGCACTGGCTGATGCTGCCTGGGTTCAAGTTCTGGAGCTGGTTGGGGGCGAAGCAGTGCTGTCTGCCGGAGAACTTGGTTCCGCGTCTGTACAGCTCTACTTTGTCGCAGTTACACGGCGTTGTCAGGTACTGCACCGACGTCAGTTCCTCCAGGGTGTTGCAGCCGATGTTCATGACGGAGCCTCTGCTGATCTGGGAAGACTGGAAACTGTAGGTCGGCATGTCAAAGGCATAGCTCATCAGATTAGTGATGTTGGTGTACTGCATCCTCAAGGTGCGACTGTAGATGATGTCCTTGAATGCATACGATTGGATGGTGAAGATCTTCGCATAAGTGAAGATTAGATTGTTCAGACCGGTCAGGTTGTGGAAGGCGTAGGATTCGATGGTGGTGATGTTGGAAGAGGAAAACGAGATTTGGCGGTTGATGTTTTTGGCCAAGTTGCTGAACGCGCCTCCCCTGATATTGTTGATGTTTACTCGGTTGAAAGTTACTGAAGCGGGGATATCGGAGAATGCACAGCTCTGTATGGTGCCGATAGATCCATAAGTAAAGCTTATAGTCTTCAGATTGGGGCGTCCATGGAATCTTCCGCTAGGAATCTCGGTCAAGTTTGAATAATAGAAATAGACCGTGGTTATATGGGAGGGGATGTATGTTGGGAAGGAGTAGAGGCGCCGGCAGCTCATGGCGTTGTTGGTGGAGCACGAGCATCCAGATGGACACCCGACCTGGGCAGCTGCGAACTGGACACACAGACAGACGCACAGTAGCAGCACGATGTTTCCCGAAGACATCTGTGAAGGAACATTTGTGGAAATATACACAAAGGCAAAACATATTGATATTTGTACTGGTTGTTTAGTGTGTGTGTGTGTGCGTGCGTGTGTTTGAGAGGAAGAGGTGAGTGTGTTTTGAAGAGGGGAAGGGAGGCAAACGGTTGACTCAGACGTACTGGATCAGACAATCCAGTGATTAACATCATGAGCATCGATCTAATCAATTGGGATACGATGACATGCATCAACCAAGTCAGCGAGCATGACCATCCGACCTCGTTAGTCACCTCTTACGACAAGCATTGGTTACTGAAGACCAATTCTAACCCGGATCTTCACGGGTATTATCATTTGGTGACACCCACGAGCACGGCTGTGGCGCTGATAAGCCAAGAAACATTATCGAGTCGACCCGGGATTCGAACCTACAAACATAGGTTTCTGGCGTGCCCAAGGGACGCAACTCCGCTAGCGAATTGCGGTTCCAGAGACGAATGAGGCACTCTTACCCCCCTTTCTGTGAAGGAAGGAATCGAATAAATTATTTCACATGTAATTTTGTTCTTAAGGAAAAAAATGTATTTTTAAATATATCAAACATTTTCAAGAAAAGATCCGTCACTAATATGTTTAATGTTTAATGGACATAACATAGTAGTGAATGGAATGGGTTTTACGCCTCTTTTTAGCAATATCCAAACAAAAACACGGCAGAGAAAACTAGAAATGGGCTTAACACATTGTGGAATCGAACTCGGGCCTCCGGCGTGACGAGCGAACTGTTTAACCACAGGGCTACCCCACCGCCCCTAATAACACAGTGACATAGAAATAGAAAGAGTTCTTACAATACATCCAGACGTTCCTAATATACATCATTCGGAAAGCGAGGTGTCCGGATAAGCGAGGTCAAGACTAATTAAGTGTCACTGGGTATTCTATACAATATATGTACAATATACAATGTATATTCAATACAATCATAACTTTCTGATAATAACTTACACTCGGTGCAATATTATCTACACATGGATACACCGAAACCTTGCTAACTCGAAATCCGTTATCTCAGGGTATGGCCTCAAACGTTGCTACCTTAGACACCCGGCATAATCTGTTACGGGCACTCTGGTCTCATTTCGTTACGTTGTTTTGCATGGTAAGCCCGATATATCTATCACACCGAGGGGTCATCAAGTTAAGCCGGTTTCAATTGTGTTGGGTAAATGCCAAAAACACGGCCAGTGCTTCAGGCCATGCAATAACTGTTCTCTGCTAGCAAAACATCTTTTTTTAGGACATCAGGCATCTCCAGTGAACAATTGTTGTTGTTTTTAAATAAAGCTACCCACTACCCGCCACCCCTTACTGATAAAACATTCCAGTATTCGCAGTTAACGTGTTGGATGAGCCAAATGCCTTTATGTGACTACCATTAACTGTTTGATTGGCAGCAACTCATGCTTGCCCCAAGAGGCGTCTATGCTTGTCGTAAGAGGCGACTAACGGGGTCGGGTGTCAGGCTCGCTGACTTGGTTGATGCATGTCATCGTATCCGAATTGCTTGGATCGATGGTCATGATGTCAATCACTGGATTTTCTGGTCTAGACTCGATTATTTACAGGCCGCGGCTTAAGCAACAAACAAACAAACAACGGCCGTAATCCCCCTCCTAACAACCAACCACTCAAAGGAGTGATCTATATGATTAATTGTGATTGTGGTGACTCGTACATGGATGAAACCCTGCGCCCATTAGCCACCCGCATCAAAGAACATAAAACTTCAACAGCCAAAACAGACAACAAATCAGTCCTCTCAGACCAGCAGCAAAAATCCCCCTTCCATCAAGTTCAGTTTGACAAAGTCCACATCCTCTCTTATATCTATCAAGCTGTAGTTTTTTAAGCGACTGCCACTGCGCTACATAAAACATGGCAATCCCAACTTGCCACCAGCTGCTTTAAATCAGTAATTATAAAGACGTGATATCTTTAACATAATTTAATTTGTATCCTTATCTTTAACATACATAAGGGTAATAGAAATGACTATTATATGAAAAATGTAAAAAACCTACCATTTTGGGTGTTCTAGCTGACACACCTGTTATTGGGTCTTGCAATCTGAATGAAGACACACACAGCTCACGAGAAAGACAGGGTGTTTTATATATGTACAAGACAGACGTCAACCTGTCAATCACACGCATCAAGGCGGAGATATAATACCCGGATCCTCACCAGCAGTCACGTGCTGATTCGCTTACTTCGAACGCAATCACGGTTGCTTCATCTCATCTGACGGAATTTTGAGGAATTTATACAATTTACAGTGTTCGCTCTGTTTTGTTTTTCGATCACAATAATGATGACTTTCTGGACAGTGGTACACGAAATAATAACAAACGTTTTGTTTCATTTCTTTTAAAATATTCACATGTATCATGGCAGAATTTAACGTTATCCCACAGCCAAGATAAATATGATTCATATTTCTAGTATTTTATTGATATAGATTGCGGCGTTAGTTCACGATATATGCATACGTTCAAATTAATATGTCCGGTTTCAAAAGGATTAAAATCATTTAAGTTTATAAACAGATATTATACCACGAGCTCGTAGGAATCAGAATTCGTGCTGTGGCCTAACAGCGACACTTCGCTTATCTCGAACTTCGAGGTAATGCGGTTTTACTATACCTAACTAAATATCGTGAGTATAAATTCTGTGTTAATTGGTATAAACTCTGAATAGCTCTCTCCAAATCGATAACACGGCGTCGTCGAGTCGATTCATCGTTTATGACGAATAACTCGATATATTGTTTTGTATTAATTACGATTGAGAGTTTCACAAAGGACAAGTGATCACGATCCACAAGTTGTATTTCAGAGACAGAGAGAGAGCGAGAGGAAGAGAGAGAGAGAGCGAGAGGGACACACAGAGAGAACGGTCACGGTCACGTGCTGATTCGCTTACTTCGAACGCAATCACGGTTGCTTCATCTCATCTGACGGAATTTTGAGGAATTTATACAATTTACACTTATGTATCTTTCTTTCAGTGTTCGCTCTGTTTTGTTTTTCGATCACAATAGTGATGACTTTCTGGACAGTGGTCGACGAAATAATAACACACGTTTTATTTCATTTTTATAGATACATGTCTCATGCCAGAATTTAACGTTATCCAACAGCCCAGATTAATATGATTCATATTTCTAGTATTTTATTGATACAGATACCGGCGTTATTTCACGATATATGCATACGTTCAAACTGTTCATGTCCGTTTACGAAAGGATTGAAATCTTATAAACAGATATGATTCCACGAGGCGTAGGACTCAAGTTTATGTACGATTAAATCCCCCGTATGGTCCCGGCACAATACGTTCTGTGGTCTAACAGCGAGACTTCGCTTTTCTCGAACAGCGGCTAACTCTATATGTTCCCAAGAACTTCGAGATAAGAGAGAGAGAGAGAGAGAGCCAGAGACAAAGAGAGAGCGGGGGGGCACACAGAGTAAGTGAGTGAGTGAGTTTGGTTTAACGCCGCTTTCAGTAATATTCCAGCAAAATCCCGGCGGGGGACACCAGAAAGAGAGAGAGAGAGGGTGGGGGGGGGGTGGGGGGGGGGTGGGGGGGGGGGGGGGCTGTCTCCGTATACCTTTTCCTTTTGACTGAATCACCAGCCATGAAAAACGAAGGGGAGGGGGGGGGGGGGGGGGCATAATACTCATGCTTGTTGTTTTTCAATATTGAGTACAGAGACAAATAGGTAGACATCGTGACATCCTCACCCCCAATGACTAACACTTCCTGGTGTATTCTAACCCTATACTGTGGGAATGTGTACTATTTCTATAATTCTATATGTATGTAAACAGTGTTTATGTGACAGAAATGGCCCCGCCGCCCTCAGCAAACAGCACCACAGTCCCCGTACCCTAACAAGTGATATTTCCTCCTCATAGACCGCAGATTTGGGTTAATAAGGTCGAAAATCTTCATACAAGTCATGTTCAAACTTTTTAATGTACATTTTATACTTGGGGGCACGGGTGCCCCAGTCGTCTTAGGCGCCGCGATTCGCTTTGCAGAGTTGCGTCCCTTGGGCACGCCAGAAACCTATGATTGTGGGTTCGAATCCCGGTTCGCCCCGATTATGTTTCTAGGTTTGTCAGCACCATATCTGTGCTCGTGGGTTTCACCGAAGTGGTAAACGTCTGAGACCGGCATCACTTCGGGCTTTCCTCCCACATTAAGCTGACACGCCGTGATATAACTGGAATACTGTTAAAAGCGGCGTTAAACCCAACTCACTCACTCACTCACATTTTATACTTAAATAACATGTTTATATTTGTATTTACATAATTAATATGCAATCGTGAAACGTGTGTACATGTTGGAATTAAACAATACCTTTACAAATGTCTTTTCGGGACAAGCACAGTGAAATCTCGATACACCTGACCTCGTCAGACCGGTTCATTGACTACCTTTTGACATTTTTTTTTTAAATGTAGAAATACGATTTAATAGTGTTAGTACTCTTTTGGTCACATCCAATTTTCAGGTCTATACTTTCTTTTGTCCGGCAGTTGATAGATGAATAGATAGACGTATTCCGTTTTGGATTTAAACACTTTCATGAACATGTTTAGATCTAAACATGTTTAGGAATGTGTTTAAATGCTAAACGGAACACACGTTGTTACAGAAAATGAAGCTATATTTTAGGCAGTAAAACATTATATATGTACAACTAAAGGATTTGTGTAAAGAACTGTTCATTCAACAATGTATCTCTCTCTCTCTCTCTCTCTCTCTCTCTCTCTCTCTCTCTCTCTCTCTCTCTCTCTCTCTCTCTCTCGGCATTAGTCCGGACTAGCACAAGCAGCCACACACATACACACACGTGCATGCACGTCGCTATATAAGTGCAATAATCTTGGACGCGACGTTAAACCCCATTTCACCTCACCTCACCTCACCTCCCTCTCTCTCTCTCTCTCTCTCTCTCTCTCTCTCTCTCTCTCTCTCTCTCTCTCTCTCTATCTCTCTCTCTCGCTCTCTCTCTTTCATCTATAGTGTTGTATGCATATATATTGAATTTGAAATTGCGAAATTTTTGTAAATACCAGGGAGAGGGCATTCTAAGTTGGAAGAACTTGTCCCCCAATCCCGTTCACTCCTTGTTCTGATCTTAACATGTTTAGGAATATGTTTAAATCAACGGAACACACATTTTGTGTGCTCTAACACACAGGACCTAGACACATGAAATGAGCTGTCGTCTCATAGCCTAAACACAACATATCCATAATCTAAACGTGTTTAGAATTTAAACTTCTTTAAATTCTAAACATGTTACGACCAATTGTATATCATTGTGTATTATCCTAACAATCTGAACATGTTTAGTGAGTGAGCGAGTTTGGTTTTACGCCGATTTTAGCAATATTCGAGCAGTATCAGGATGGGGACATCAGAAAATGGCTCCACACATTGTCTCCATATGGGGAATCGAACCCGGGCCTTCGCCGTGACGAGCGAACACTTTAACCACTAGGCTACTAAACCGCCCCTAAACATGTTTTAAGTGCATATCAATGGGCATAACGTCAAATGTACAATGTATATTGAAATTAGATGTGCAAATCAGGTTCACAGACACTTGCATAACACTTACACCACTTGGTACAATACTAACATGTTCAAATACACCAAGCTCTGTTAATGGCGACTTGAAAAAATGACATTTGTGACGTGAACAATCTACGTTGCACGCCGCCCTCAGCACAGGTTCCTATCCCACTTTTGAAAGTGTTGCGTTCATAAATGCGTTGATACCGTATGACTAATAGTATTTCAATCATCAACAAAACGAAACCTGACAATAAAAGTGTGTCTGATTATTACGATAGATATTTAATGTTTTTAAGTTAGTCCCCATTCTTCCATATCCCTGTTAAAGCCCAAACAAACGTGTTTAGGTTTGAGTTTAGGATCTTAACACATTTTTTCAGTGTATATGCGCACATACATAAGCGCGCAGATGTACACCCCATGAACGTGACAAATGCCCATCGCATAGATTTCACCTCAACATGCATACTCACATTCACCCAGACATGGCCTACACTTACACACCCACAGCCACACCCACCCACTACACCCAAACCAGGGAGCAGGTATGACACATGTGGCCCCGTTCCACAAAGCGATCTTAAACTATGGAATCTGCGATAGTCGTAGCCCTAAGATCGCTTTGTGAAACAGGTCCAGTGTAGTAGCGTGAAGGACTACAAATCAATTTGTCCAGGGACCACTTGCACAAAGCGACCTTAGCGCTAAAATGATCGTAGCATACTTTAACATAGGCTTAAGATAATCTTAACATTAACATTGCTTTTTGTGAGCTGGCCCTGGAATAATTGTACAAAGGGGGGCAACTCCTATTCCTGAATATAGTCTTCCACGAGTCTTACTCACACCATCCTTGCACAGAAGCTTCTTCCATTTGCCTTTAGGCTTTCAAAGATGCTTATTCAAATTGTTGTTATAATTGTATTTCATTTCATCGGCATTGGGGTAAGACACTTGCCTAACATTTATATGAATGGTGGTATTTGTATTTGTAGAATAGATGCTTTCTGTGCTAACAGGTAACAGTTTGACAGGTGTGTAGATTGACATAGGCATATTGAATGAATATCTTGTATAGAATTAACATGTAACATAAGCGTTTGTTACAGTTTAAGCTCTTATCAGTCCCGTTAACGCGAACAATAATCGATCGTCCCTGCTTATTTCAAAACGTTGTTGTACTGGTATTTACTCAGACTCGACAAGAAAATACTCAGGAAAATTACGAGGTTAAAACGATACCAAAGTATGTAACTGAAAGTAAGAAGGGTTTTCACGTTTTGACAAACCACTTGAAACAGGTGCGGTTTGCAGTCCTCGTGTAAATATTAATATTATATTAATCCCCTTATGCAGCCAAAGCTCTATTAAATTATGCGACATATGTAAAGGGGTTAGATTCATTACACTTTTTGTGACTAAAAAGTGTCAAGCATACTTCCAGAAAGGATGTTGTTTACTTTTCTCAGAATTAGGTAAGTAGTATTTTCTCCATCTTCCGGTTACGTGAAACACGGTGTTGCTGCACTGCCTTATAAGGGGATCGTGAGGTATGTTAATGCCATCATGAAGAAGCTCAGTGTTGTAGATTCCAATACCTTTCAGATTATTGTGAGATTAGAAAACCTATTTATGTGCGTATTTTCACGAAAAAATGTTGTTTAATGCGCCCGTCCCATGTACGAGTACAACGAGTGTTGTGTGCCTGAAGCAAAATGACTTTAGAAGTCTTATTTTCTGGAGATTGGTAAATATTCCTCGAGAATGTAACGAAAATAAACCCGTCTCGTAGGTAGAGGATACTTTCCTGAACAGCCGTGTTATAGATTAGGTAAATTCTTTAAAAAATGTCAGAAATGTATCGTTTTAGGGAACCATATATCAGATGGATATGAGCGATAAAACGAGATTTTTTTTAAAAACGAACGACACGTTTGTTTCGGCTAAATCCAAACTGTTATAGTATTTATTCGCGAAACAGTGCGCACATTGAGAAAGGAGCCACCATTGTCCGAAGCTTAATGAAGATAAAGCCCACCTCACTAAGATTGTCTCTCGATGTATCAGCACAAGTCTAAAAGTAGCCGAGGATGATATACACACCTTTAACGACGATTGTTGACTAATAATCCATGTACACAATCTCATGAAAAACGTCACTACAACAGCCCACTGCAGTGTGAGTTATACGAGTCGTGTCTGTCGCACATTGTAACTTTGCTGGATGTTTGAAACGTGATTAAATAGCATTCCACAACATAATGAATGGGCTAGATTATTAGTTTAGTTGTAGCAAAATTTAATATTGCTTGCAAGTTTTGATTTTTATATGTCTTTGGTCTTAAAACATGGAAACAGTTTCCATCTCGTGTGGGAAGGAATGTCCTAGGCAAGTTCTTCCCCAGGAAAGGAATAGCCTTGGCCAGTTCTTCCCATCCCTAGCCAGTTCTTCCCATCCCTGGCCAGATCTATCAAATGTTAACATGTCTTAGGTGATGAAGGTTCAGCCTAGGCCATATCCTTCCTCCCTCCTCTGGATTTCAGATATGCTGAACATTCACTCTTCAAAAAAAGAAACGCACGGGTAGTGTGTTATTGGAAAATGTTGGTGACCTGATATTCGACAAACGGTGCGTCAAAACGCAGCCATTGCCGATTTGCAATGTCCTAAACAGCATTGTTTTCACACTTGTTCAAAAATGGCATAGAGGAAAACAGTAAAGCAAAATGCACGTGCACGTTATGGCATTCGTAACTCGTGCTAGTGGCTATAAAAAGGCCAGCATAAACCATCAATTTGTCATTCATTTGTCAACATTTCTCAAGTTCGAAAATGCCGAAACTCAGCGCTGCCGATCGGAACATCGCCATGGGAGGTACCCGAAGAGGGGAATAACAGTCTTTTGTTGCACGCCACTTCAACGTCCACCACAGCACCATTTGCCGCCTTTGTGACTGATACACTCAGTTCAATTCCACTGCAGACAGTCCGAAAACCAAGACCAAGACCAAGAGTTACCACCCCTGCACAGGCGTGATTGCTGCCCGAGACGGTCACACGAGACACTGAGCGCAACCTTGTGGCCTTATGTGACATGACAATGAACAGTTTTTGTACAACGACAACATGTGACTGGCTATCGAGCTCCAAAAATTTCATATTTGTATCTATGATATGAAATTAAATATATCGACTTTATTAGGTACAATTTACTAAAAATCGACCTGTGCGTTTCTTTTTTGGAAAAGTGGGGGATGGTTCAGCCTCGACCAGATCTCCCCCTATACCTCCCCTACCCACAACCCCACCCATCTGAATTTCAGATATAGTGTACTTAAGGCCATGGAAATTGATTTTTTTCTTCATGGGGATCCTGGATGCGAGAAGATGGGTTTTTCTTAATTCCCAGTAGCCTAAAATTAGAAGAGAAGATCTATTATGGGGTGAGAGTGAGAGTGTATTTTTAGAGAAAAAAAAGTATTTAATTTAAAACAAAACAAAATAATCCATTATGAATGTAATGACACAAAACTTACTTATTATATCAGGTAGATAACGTTCAGCCTCAGTCAGATCTTTGCCTAATATTGTACACTACTTTGGCTAGATCTTCCTATTAATAACGTTAATACACTAAAACATCACAATACACTAATAATGCTAGGATTAGAAGCCCCAAAATTTAAAAAATATACATTGACTTTCGTTTTCTTATAATCCTATCATTTTCAGTCACTGGGTGAAGAAATAGGCATAAACGTGTATGGAAAACGTTATCATAATATAATAAATGGAAAAATAATTACAAAAAGACTAAAATATTTTGTCGTTTGTAAATTGCCTAAGTGAAAATTTCAACCATTTTACACATTGACTGTAACATATATACCTGGTGACCCCCTTCAGAACCCGAATCTATAGATTTTCCTATCGAGATACCAGATATCATATTTGATAACTATGTAGTTTTGATTTAACAATAGCCTGAGTATTTTAATTAATGAAAACAGTATAGCATGAACATTTCTCAATATAACCACCGCATTTAAGACATCAGATACCTGCATTATTATAAGTGTTAAATCATATTTCAATGCAATTGCCTTGTGTTTGAAGGAAACGCTTCCATATATCTATTTTGACAAATAGCGACCAGACATTCAGTCAGTCACAAAGGGAAGACTCAGCATAAAACAGGTGTTATTGATTTGCATTTGATTTATGGAGAATATCATTATTTCATTGCCTACACAGAGGGATTAATTCGTCACGCTTCAATTATATATATTTAGTAAGTTTCTACTTGGTTTTCGTCATATTTCCATTTTCTTGTCAAATAAACCATTATGTTATAGTACAGAGAAATGAATACACACGAAAATTCATGAATATCATGGGCATCATACAAGCATAACATCTGTCAGACATCAGTTTACATAAGCATCCTCATCTTCCATGATAATAAAAATAGAAACCTTTCAATATTGTGGAACAATAACTATAATATTTGAAGATGAACATAAAGTTTTCAAAAATATGGTTTTATAAAATATAGTTTTCTTGAGGAAATCCATACGGAAGACACAATGCCTCGTAATAATGTTTCTCCGTGTCAATACACGTGTCAAGACACGGGGAGGTTTGATGACAGTGTGTTAGAACTGGCCTAGGTTGTTGTTTAACGCCGCACTCAGCAATATTCCAGCTATATGACGCCGGTCTGGAAATAATCGAGTCTGGACCAGACAATCCAGTGATTGACACCATGAGCATCGATCCACGCAATTGGGATACGATGACATGCATCAACCAAGTCAGTGAGCCTCACCACCTGATCCCGTTAGTCGCCTCTTACGACAAGCATTGTCACCTGTTGCGGCAAGCATGGGTTTCAGAAGACCTATTCTACCCCGGATCCTGTCGGGTCGGGTGCCAATGGGAAGCAATTCAAGGATAATCATCTACAATGTTATGAATCATAACATCCTGTTCGCCTCAAATCAGTAAGCATCTCCCATAATTATCATTATGCTGATTTGGTGATTAGACCATGTTTAACCCCCGCGTCTGTACATAGCAATAAAAGGGCATAGTGTTTAATTAGAGTAGTTGAGACGGCAGTTTGTGTGCGGGAATCAACACACTGAACATTTCAGCATAGTGAGTTATGTCTTATACTTTTCGTTCACATGAACGGTCATGCGCGTCGGTTCCAAATAATTTTTCGGGCATGGAATATTGACTAACACATCAGTTCAAAATGCCTATACTATTTATTGATATTGATGATACAATGGGTTATCGGTAATAGTTTTTATAGCTCTCTCATCTAGGTATATTCAAACAGCCTCGAGACAGACATGACCTCAATCTGGAATGACAAGACTCCTTTATACAATAGGATTGTGACAAATTGTTAAAAGAAAAACTAATGGCCCCGATTGCTTAAATAATCAACAAAAGCGACTTTCTGTCAATTATAAAACGAATGCGATAGTCATGGGGCCATACCAAAAGCATAACATATTGGCTTGAGCAAAATGTTTAGCACACGCGGTGAAAGTGCAGAAGTTTAGTGGGCTTTGAACGTCCTAGGGTTTTAGCATGGTATAGAATGATTTTGTAGTTTATTAGATGCGGCCTAGTAGGCCTGTTTTGATAAGGAAAATACCTAGTGCCTTGAAATTTTGTAGGTCGTTTAGTGGGTTTAGAAGTGTTGCCGGAGAACACATAGACCTCTCACTGTTTAGGTCAGTTGGACAGGGGAGAAAATCACAGGAGGGCGACTAGCCTCCAGATGCAATGTTGTTACAACCGTCAAAAGTCGAATGCTCCTTATACACTGCCAGGTAAAGGCAGACGAGGGGGGTTCCCTCCCATAACGTAGACCTCCAAAATGCAGACCTCCCAAAAAACAGTTAAAATTAGCTCACTAATTAATTGGGCCATGCTGGTCACACCTAATTAATGAATGGACTGGTCCACCCCCCTGCTATGAGGGATTATCAATATGTTGAGATAATGAGCAGTAGTGGACAACAACATTGTCTTTAAAAAAAACTCCTCCTTTCTTTAATCTGCTCCCGGGAAATCACAAATCTTATTCAAACATTACCTTTAAACAAGTTGTGGGATTTGTGTAAGAATATACCAAATGTTCTCAATCACTAATTTTTCCTTCTCTTGTGTATGGTATAACATATAAATATATTTGAACATGAGCTTCAACCTGTCGTGTGCGAAATACGCATCAGTCGGAAAGCGCACGTTAAATCTCCAAAGTAAGTAAGTAAGTAAGCTTCAACCTAGAAGGTTTCCACTCCAGAATCGGCAAGTCCCTCCAGCACAAGCATCCAAACATCGTCGTTTTGGGAGGATACCACGAAGGGACAACTCGGTTTGCCGGCACCTATTGTTCTGGGTTAAAAATTACCCAACCATTACTGACAAGGGTACAATAGAGGGATTATGAGGATTAAAAAGGGATTTCAAAGAGGGCAACATGACTTTCGTTATTTTATTTCTCATGTACATACAGCATACATTATAAATCATACATGTGTTCATACGTACAAAATATATAAACTTAAAGTCAGAAATTAAATTAATTATTTACACTTCACATACATTTTAACTCACAAACCAATAAATCTTGCCACAGAATCAGCATATTCTGTTGGTGACTTGAGCCTTGCCAACAACTCCTGCTTTTCCCTCTCAATACCGCTATCCACATTACGGTACTTCCTCCTCTTTGGAGGAAGTCGCCCACCAGCCTTGATTTGCAGGAGCAGTGACTCTACAAAACACTGTTCTTTTTTTTATAATGTCAATGAATTTGAATATATTTGGATTAGATGGGCATTAATCCATGTCCTGTGCTATTTTAAGGTGTGTAACAAACTTAATGTTTGACTAAAAAGACCTCTGATTGGTTTCTAAAAAACTAATTAGCCAATTGTTTGAATAGCGTAAACCACTGCGCGATTACATAGGCGGATCTGTAATGTTTGGTGACCTCAAACTTGTTCAGCGGTACCTCGAAAGCACGTGTCACGTGTCTTCCGGGTTCAAGGTTCATGGAGAATCGCACGAATTGTCACGAATGGTTCTTTATGAAATGTTTTCAACAAATGTTTATATGTCTTACATAGTGTTTCCAAGTGTCACGTTTTCTCTTTCAAGCATGGGGGAAGTACTTCAACTGAGAAAGTATCGTGTTCCTGCCACATATCCACTGACTGTGTTCGGAATACCAAGGTGTGGTGTTACACAAAGAGCGGATAGTGTTTACCCTAGAGTAGGGTATATGTAATTTACAAAGTATAACACAACCTCGTTAGTCTGGACACTGTTAATACCGGACACCTACCTCCCAGGGTGCTGGGTACGCTTACAAAGTGATATTTCTCCGTAACTATGACTTGCTAAACCAGAAATTAATATCATTAAAATCAGATCTTAGTTCTCGCTATCGCTAAACAAAGTTTTGTTTAGCGGCAGCGAGCACTTACATCTGATTTTAAAGAGATTGAACCAGAAATGTGATTATCCGTACGATTCCAGTAGAACGTCCGGAATAACGAGGTTCAATGTATCTTTGGATAGGAGGGTTAGGTGCTGAAACGCCTCGGACTTTTGTTTAGAGAAACGTTTCTAACGTCACTGCACGGCACAGGAAAAAGGTATGTTTATAGCCGAAATCCTGTTCAGACCTTGTTTATCCAGAGTACCCGCTGTCCGATGGATTACTGATGAGGTGTCTGTGATGCAAGGTAGTGAGTTGCCGTTGTGTCAGCACTAAACAGAATAGAGGCCGGGCCTCAAATGGAAGCCCGATTGATGCCCGAGCGTGTAATAAAGGATATACGATACAATAGGTGGCAAACCTCTGATGACTGTATACAAAGTCGAAGAGACAGTCAAATATATATTAGATAGGAAGAAGATTGACCTTTCAATAAATCAGGTGAGGTGAAATGGGGTTTAACGTCGCGTCCAAGATTATTGCACTTATATAGCGACGTGCATGCACGTGCACGTGTATGTGTGTGTGTGTGTGTGGCTGCTTGTACTAGTCCGGACTGATGCCGATTTATAGTGCTAGCTCACTGAGATACCATGCCGCAGTTTAACATGAATACCCCACTCAGACACAGTATACTGACTCCGAGCCGACCAGTCCTTGTTTTAGCCCCTTAATGCCGAGCGCCAGACAGGGTAACAACAAGTATCATCTTTTAACGTCTTTTGGTATGACGCGGCTGGGGATCGAACCCCGGACCTTCCCCTCTCCATGCGGACGCTCTACGATTAGACCACGGAGGCAGTCTTTTTACTAAATGAACAAAAAGAGTAGGGAGTGAATGAGTGAGTGAGTATGGTTTTGCCCCGTTTTTAGCAATATTCCGGCAATATTACTGCGGGGGACACCAGAAATTGGCTTCACACATTGTTGATTGGAACCCGGGTCTTCGGCGTGACGAGCGAACGCTTTAAAACACTAGGCTACCTCACCACCCAAATACGAGGGGGGAATCAAAGAAGAGAAACGGTCAGACAATTGTGGCCATGGCCAGCTCAAGTTTGTGTCGGCAGTTCCAGCTGACAAATTATACTTTATGTAATGTAGTTACTCTACGACATAACATGTATGTTTGATAAAATGGTGTTGCGTTTCATAACTGGCAGGATTGTTATGTGTCCCGATGGGACAGGCATACCTTTCCAAGTTAAGAGAGTATTAAAGATACATGATGCACTTTACAATGTGCTGAGGTTACCGTATACCCTCATCCGTTCTTCATGTTCATCAGTTTATCATTACGTCACTTCCGGGTGCTACGATCGTCCTGTAAAAACATCTACCAATGTGAGCTGTGCCACAGACAGGGCAGGATATGCTCACCTTTTCGCGAACACCTGGTATCATCACTGTTTGATAGTGATTCAGAAACACATGCTCGTGATGTAGTCAGAATCGTACAACTGACGCTTGACATCGATTTCTTGTGAATATGGAAAGGGTTTGTCTCTTTAATTTACATATTTTTTATGAAATCAACATGCCAATCTTTTTTTAAATAACTTACCTCCGAATATGTATATTTTATTTCATCAAAGTAAACATTGAATAAGGATTCAAGATAAAAATAATAAAAACCAGGGAGCGTCTTGTTTTCAAAAACCTTTGCAGTTTTCGGTTACGATCTGAAAATCCTTGCAGTTAGCCCGTATCAGAGAATTACCATGCTTGTACAGGGTCCCAATCAGACCAGCCCCAGTAAGTATGACAGTATCATGATCATACACAAAGATATCATCCTTCTCAAGGCCAACAGGGGAACGCCCTACTGGCCAACAGTTTGTGGGTTTTGGTGACACTGTACACGCTACGGATCTGAAAGTGTTCCTTACACTTCCTGTCACCGATACACTATTACAACGTGGGACTGAATGGAAGACTGTACTGGCCACGCCCACTTCTCAAACCAACACGTCTGTATTTATATGAGGACTTGCTGTATCAATATTCTTGAGAAGCTAATTCAGTGTGCCAGAACGAGACAAACCAGGAAGGTTCATCGACGATTGAAAATGGTGAGTTTCGAGTTCTCATGTTATTAGATCGTGAAACGGATTGTTAGGTACCTTGTGGTTCACTTGAAATTGTCGTTGTGAAGATTGATGGTACCCCTTAAATACACGGTATCGCAGTATTTGAAACTCGCTACAGTAGCATTGCGGTATCTGAAAACGCTATGTGAAACTCGCTACAGTAGCATCGAGGTTTGTAAAACTTGCTGCTGTATCATCGATGTATCTTAAACCCGCATCAGTAGCATCGTGGCATCTAGAATTCGCCACAGTAGCATTGCGGTGTCTGAAACTTGCTACAGTATCGTCGATGTATCTGAAACACGATTCAGTAGCATTGCGCTATCTAGAATTCACTACAGTAGCACCGTGGTATGTGAAACTCGCTACAGTAGCATCAAGGTGTGTAAAACTTGCTACAGTAGCATCGATGTATCTTAAACTCGCATCGGTAGCATCGTGGCATCTAGAATTTGCGACAGTAGCATTGCGGTGTCTGAAACTTGCTACAGTAGCATTGCGGTGTCTGAAACTCGCTACAGTAGCATTGCGCTATCTAGAATTCACTACAGTAGCACCGTGGAATGTGAAACTCGCTACAGTGGCATCGCGGTATGTGAAACTCGCTACAGTAGCACCGTGGTATGTGAAACTCGCTACTGTAGCATCGAAGTGTGTAAAACTTGCTGCTGTATCATCGATGTATCTTAAACTCGCATCAGTAGCATCGTGACATCTAGAATTTGCGACAGTAGCATTGCGGTGTCTGAAACTTGCTACTGTAGCATTGCGGTGTCTAAAACTCGTTACAGTAGCATTGCGGTGTCTGAAACTTGTTACAGTAGCATCGCGATGTCTGAAACTCGCTACAGTAGCATCGCGGTGTCTGAAACTCGTCACAGTAGCATCGCGGTATGTGAAACTCGCTACAGTAGCATCGCGGTATGTGAAACTCGCTGCAGTAGCATCGCGGGATATAAAACGTGTTACACGGTAGCATAGAAGTATTTGAATGTGGCTTCAGTAGCATCGCCGTATATGAAAATTTGCTACAGTCGCATAGCGGTAAAAGAAACCGGCTACAGTAGCATCGTCGTGTCATGTTATGTATCAGTATCACTCGTTCAACATATTAACCCATTGTCTTCTTTTTATTTTATGTCAAATCATTTTATGAAATATCAATAAATTATTTACACAATGGGAATATAAATATCTTAAATTCGGAATTACTAATTAGACTGCCTTTTAGCTACTTTCACCTTCTGCGGTATGAAATGGTATTCCAGTGTTCTAGGACCACGCAATTTTGTGTTGCGTCCCTTAGTCGTGTCAGGATCCGCTGATCGTGTCTTAGTATCCTAGATTCGCTCTGATTATGATTACCTGTGCTCATGGATTTGACTGAATGGTACCTGCCAACAATGCATTCCTACCGCATAACGCTGACACTCCGAACGAATAAATCAAAGGATATGGTGGACGAATGAATGCAAAAGAAAGAAAATGAATAAATAATAGTAAAATATTAAATATTTATAAGAGAATGCTTGCAATCTACAATAAATAAATGCATGCATTCTCAGATACATAAGATAAATGAAGTAACCCTGTTTCATATTTTGAAAGAATTGACTTTAAGCGAGTGAGTATGGTTTTACACCGCGTTTAGCAATATTCCAGCAATATCGCGGCGGGGGACACCAGAAATGAGCTTCACATATTGTACCCATATGGAAAATCGAACCCGGGTCTTTGGTGTGACGAGCGAACGCTGAATTGACTTTGTAGTCAAATTATTTCTGAATTGACCAAAGAATGAATGCATTCTGTTTGTTGAATAACAACGAAGAACAATCAAGGTAATGAGTGAGGAGAAAAAAATACTTCCTATTGGTATGTGGTGGTGCTGAATTGGATTGGAAAATAAACTGACATTGTTTTTGACTGCCGGGGAAAGAAAGTATACACTTGAAAACGAGACCTGACCAAAAGATTACAAACGTTATCAAAACAATACCAGGCTGAAAACTGTCCCCGAAACACTGCAAACTAAAGGTCCAAAAGACACCTATGATACCCGTATCAAATGCATCACTATCGAATAACCGTTTCTTGTTTGTTTCATTTTAGCTACCATCAAACATAGGTGTACTTTCTTTTGTCCGAATATTGTACCGCAACTCTGCAACAATTCGTTAAAATATTATTATGTGCAAGTGCTCTCGAGATGAGGCGGCTATCAAAACAGCTGTTTCATTTATCTTCTCTCCCCCAGACTCTCCGTCTTCTGCTGCTGCTGGTGGCTGTCGGTCTGTGTTCAGCCTAGTGTCCGACCGGTTGCTCCTGCTCCACCACCACCATCAACTGCAACCGCATCAACTCCCTGCCCAGTTTTTCCTCCCCCAGCGTCACCCGAATCCAGATCGACAACATCAATAGCAGCATCCACTTCAACGCCTTCAAAGCAGTACCCAAGCTGGAATCCATCTTCATCCGGAATGGCAATATCAGCTTCATCGCGACATGTGCCTTCGGAGAGATTCCTGCCAAGTCAATTGGCATCGTCAATGTCCGTATTGGCGTCATAGGTCTGGGAGCCTTCAAAGACCTTCACAATGTCGGCCGGTCAATTTCCATTCACAATTGCCAGATCGGGCAAATCTCCTCCAACGCTTTCTACCGACTGTCGAATATAACCCTACTAAGCCTTAACACAAACAACATTTCAACTATCCAAACATACGCCTTTAACAAGATCACCAGCGGTACAAGTCTGAATGTTTTCCACAACAACATTACCACCATCAACAGCTACGCCTTCAACTTTGGACCCAACGTCTTCTCAACATACGCCTTCATGACCGGTGGTTCAATCATGAACATCGGATGTCAAGCACTGAAAGGCCTGAGAACAATAACCTATCCGACCCTGAGATGTGACTGCGATCTGGTGCCGCTCGTGCAAAGTCCAATATACTTGGGGAGAGTCAACTGCTTCAGCCAGTCACAGCTGCATGACGTCATTTCCGGAAGCATCAACGACTGCACTAAACCAACATTGAGGGAGCCTGGCTACTGTGTCTTTTAGACATGTTTATGTGCTCATGCAGTAACGTAATTAAAGCATTCAAATGTGTATCGTTTTCTTGTACTACCTATTTCTGTAGAGCGGAAGGTCCGGGGTTCGATCCCCGGCCGCGTCATACCAAAAGACGTTAAAAGATGGTACTTGTTACCCTGCCTGGCACTCGGCATTAAGGGGATAGAACGAGGATTATCGGCTTGAAGTCAGTATAATGTGTTAGAGTGGTATATCCATGTTAAACTGCGGCATGCAGTGGGTTAGCTCTTCAAAACCGGTATTAGTCGGGACTAGTTGCCTGCACGTCGACACATAAGATCAGTAATCTTGAACGCGACGTTAAGCCCCATATCTGTCAGAATTGATCCCGAGCAACCTGTGCCAGTTCATTAAAAACTTCGGAAATCTCTTCCGTCACGTTTATCGTGTCGGCCATTTCGACGTCTTGTTCTTGGTGTAAATGTATTATGGCGCAGTCATTGTGAGTGAGGTAGTTCTTAACAAACCTTTCTCATTTAGCAAGTTGTTACTGTTGAGCATGTTGAGCATACATAAGCTCATGTCACCTCTCGTTTTGAGGAACTATTTTATTCCGCGATACAGCTGGTTGTTGTATGGCTGTCAGTGTACAAGCTAACACGTATATATACTGAACATAATTGTGTATACACATCAAGGTATACGTCCTTTGAGGTACAAATAGTTCCGACGTTCATACAGTTTGACCCTCATTCTATGAAGGTTCGTACTGCAATGAACTCAAAGTGAAAGTCAGTTCTTCACAGACAGTCGTCATATAGCTGGAATATTGATGAGTGCGGCGTTAATCATCAATCAAATATTAGTCACATATTTGCGAGTATGGTTTTAGGCCGCAGTTAGCAATAATCCAGCCATCTCACGTCGGGGAACACCAGAATGGGATTGACGCATTGTAACCATGCGGGAATCGAAACCAGGCCTTCTGCGTGAAGGGCGAACACTTTAACCACTAGGCTACCCCACCATCCCTAAACATATTTAAAGTGCACATCATTGGTCTAAAGTCAGTGATGGATATGATGACCCAACACTGTAAACACAGACTACCCACCGTCCCTTTACCTGTATTAAGAAACATGACCAGCGACATGACGTCATGACCAATGTTTCACTTGCCGAAATTACTCCTCCCTTTATCAGATTGCTAGTTGAGTCAGTCAAGCGTGGGATTCAGACAGATACTTGGTTCAGTAGGATGCCCTGGCCTGTCCAGGCGTGACCAAACAGATACTACTACTGATTAGACTGATTCCAAATAGAGCATTAGTTGATGGGCTACCTCCAGGATTCCTGGTTAAAGTGTGTGAGTAGGTATGGTTTTACGCCGCTTTTAGCAATATTCCAGCAATTCCAGAAAAGGTCTTCACACATTTTATCCATGTTAGGAATCGAACCCGGATCTTCGGCGTAATGAGCGAACGCCGTAACCAGTGAGCTACCCCACCGCTCCTCCTGGTAAGAACTGGTCCTAAGCAGTTCGTCTTGCGAGATGACTTCATGGCTTGAGTTAACACGGGTGACTTGGAAATATTATTGTACCGGGATTAAACTGTTTTATCAAACTGCTTATAGCTTTGTTATTTGAGGTAGCTACGGCCTACAGGCTACAGGCATAGCGATAGGGCATTTGTTTCCCAGTTGTTCATTTCGCGTATGTTTTCCCAAACCGGACATGATATCACTAAACCGGAAGTGGATATAATGTTCTTATAAATGTAATTAGAGGCATAACACTTTATGTTTTAAGTGAGTGAGGGAGTATGGTTTAACGCCGCTTTTAGCAATATTCAAGCAATATCACGGCGGGGGACACCAGAAACTGGCTTCACACATCTTTATGTTTTAAAGTTGTCTTGCATTAGACACATGTTTTTCTTACCGGAAGTCATGTCATTTAACCGGAAAAACTTGTCATTGAACTATAGACATAGGTCTTTCTGTTTCAAAGTTGTACTGCATTTGGTCAAAGATACAAACGAATACGTTAACGATATCGACCGATCACAGAGCTGCTTTCCGACACACACCCATTCTGTGCGGAGCTGATGTCCACCATTTGGGCCGAGTTGGGCTCAAAGTGACGAATGGACCCGCTATTGCTCGATATTATTTCATAGCAAGAAAATATGTCATGCACTGAACACAACAATTACAATGTATAGCAAAGTACTGCGAAATTTTTAAATGTAAAAATGGAATTACCAAAAACAAAATAAATACAAAATAATTACAAACACATAAAATGCTGTGGTTAACTTAAAACAACTTGAATCCACATAGTTTTTAATGAAGTAGACCGCCTCCGTGGTCTTGTGTTAGAGCGTCCGCCCGGAGAGCGGAAGGTCCAGGGTTCGATCCCCAGCCGCGTCATACAAAAAGACGTTAAAAGATTGTACTTGTTGTTACCCTGTCTGGCGCTCGGCATTAAGGGGCTAAAACAAGGACTGGTCGGCTCGGAGTCAGTATGCTGTGTCTGAGTGGGGTATTCATGTTAAACTGCGGCATGGTATCTCAGTGAGCTAGCACTATAAATCGGCATCAGTCCGGACTAGTACAAGCAGCCACACACACACATACACGTGCATGCACGTCGCTATATAAGTGCAATAATCTTGGACGCGACGTTAAACCCAATTTCACCTCACCTTTAATGAAGCTTTTTGTTCATGTACGAAAGAGAAGTTACTCTCATTCCGGACTTTACAATTGATATATTCGTTTATGCGCTATACAATGATCTAACCTACACGGCCGACAAGGCCGCCTTGACGATCCTGGAATACCTTTACAAAATATATTTTTCATTCTTTCCAAAAAAAACGATCAGTTAATTTTACATAAATTTCAAAAACCATGCAACCCAAAAAGGAATGGAAAATAGTGTTTAGGAAAACGAAAACATTGAATATACGTTCATTTTCTGAGACGTTTCATTTTAGGAACATATCGAATTTGAACCTTAGGTTGTTGTCCGACATGTCGAAGTTGAACCGGAAGCAGGCCAACGTCTCCCGGTAGTTTTGATTGGCCAGCTAGAGTCGGATCAGTTCCCGGTTGTAGCGAGCAGATGATATGGGTGGCTGCAAGTAAAGGAATTGCGCTTTACCCGTTGACGTCCGGTGGGATAGCCTAGTGGTTTAAGCATTCCCAGGTCACGCGGAAAACCCGAGTTCGATTCCCAACATGGGTACATTGTGTCAGCATAACCTGTACAAGGTATTGTACACTGAGCAAAACCTGACATGGTGGAACATTTTAATGACTGAAACACGAGATCTTTCTTCTTTGGGCGGTGGGGTAGCCTAGTGGTTAAAGCGTTCACACGTCATGCACGAAGCCCTGGGTTGGATTACCCACATAGGTACAATGTGTGAAGCCCATTCATTTCTGGTGGCCCCCGCCGTGATATTGCTAAAAATATCGCTGAAAGCGGCGTAAATCTATACTCACTCTCTCACTCAGTCGGTGACATTTTCCACGTCAGGAATAACTGATGATGCAATAAAGTGATGGATGGTTGCTTCGCCAACATAAGAAGTCGAAGATTGATTGAGCCAGCTTTTACGCCGCTTTTAACAATATTCCAGCAAAATCAAGGCGGGGGAGCACCAGAAATGAGATTTACGCAGTGTCAAATATTCTCATGTCTCACACAAACATGTCCGAGTTTCTACGCTCGCGGAGAAGTCCGAGAACTCCCATTCCAACTACAATCATCTTTCCAAGAAAATATTGAGATGGTGTGAGGATGCTTGGAACGCGGTTTGGAGTATTGAACGAGTTTACTGATTTTCTTGATCCAATCATATCATTGTCACCGCTATTTGGTCTTCTACGCCCAAAGGAATCTGTTTCGGCAGATAATCGAGACTGGTTATTCTCTTGCATTGACGTTTTATATGTGCCTGTTCTTCATAAACAATTTAATAACATTTCAAAATAATAGTTTTATTTGGAAAATTACGTACTTTCAGATTTGAATAATTTGGAATGTTTTGGAAATGAAAGTATTTTTTGAAGTGGAGTATTTCGGGGGGGGTATTTTATTGACATAGAACATAAGTGGAAACTGTCATCGGACTTTGTGCTGTGTACTGCATTACACGTACATTTTTTCTCAATAACCCTTAAAATGTGTTTTAAGTCAGTTACAATCCTCGGGTAAAACACGGGCGTTGAGTGAATTATTTCTTCTATACATGTGAAATACGCCCAAGTCACCCCTAAATTCCTCTACTCTCTTCAGTTTAATGGAACCTTTTTAACCATGCCCGTCGACAAACTTGTCTTGTTTCTGTGACCCTCCTGTCCGGCATCTCTTTTCCACTCCCCTAAACCACCATTTGAAATTGGAAGCAAGCACTGTTCTCTAGCTAAAATGAGAAGGGTTTTACGCCGTTTTGAATAGTACATGACTTTTTTGTATTTCCGTTGTATGACGGCGTGTCAGTTTAATGTGAGAGGAAAGTACGAAATGATGCAGGTCTTAGACGTTTACCACTTTGATCAAACTCATAAGCCAGGTATGGTACTGACAAACCAAGAAACAATCAGGTCGAACCGGGATTCGAACCAACGATCGTTGATGTCTGGTACCCATTAGGGATGCAACTCTGCACAGCGAACTTCTCAACTGTATATTGATGTCTCGCTAAATATGACAACCTCTTATGATGTACAATGCCGACAGTACTGCGATACATAGGAGCCTTGAATTCACATTTGTTAAGAATACACGATAATGTGATAAAAAGCTACAAAGAAAAGGCCCACATCTTGTCTGTCTCTACAGTGCCCCCCGCTAACAGTAATGTATCAGAGATTCAGCAGCCTCAGCACTGTCTATCACAGACAGCAGGGTGGAGTTGTGTCTCTCGCTTCATGGGTGAAGCTTGACAGGTAAAGGCTTCAGAGGCTGCAATTGTGAAAAATGTTCTTGAAAGGAAAGAGACAATCTTATCACCCACTGGTGTGTAGTGGAATATATCTCGTTCAGTTATATCAAGACATAGATGTTTCTGATAAGAGAGAGTTAGCTTTAAAATCACTTAAAAGAGTATTTTAGATATATCACGGCGTTTTGGCTTTGTGTGGGAGGAAAACCCGAAGTCATGAAGAACATAGACATTTAATGACTGACTAGTCAATATTCGGGTGGGGGTGGCGATTTATATAAATTCTTTTATTTTGCAGGATTTTTGGGAACATATTTTCTTTTTCAACTAAATTCGAGCCCTCTATTCTGTTGAAACCAAGCAGCAGGGGTACATCTTCCCGAGGCAAGAGAGTTAACTGACTTTAAAAGTCCAGTTTCCACCCTTGCCGAACAAGGCTGGAATTACTGGGCTCGATCGTAGCGACACCAGTGGCTATTACCACTTATGTACCTTCTAAATCTCTCCTATTGGCCAATCAGATTCCACCTCTCGTATCACTTGCATTTGCTTCAAACAAAATGGCGGCGCCAAGTCATGACGATCTTATCGATAATCAAACATCGCGAAATGCATCAAATCACGTAAGAACCTTGATTAAAAACATGAAACTTACTGCGATACATCGGAGCACCTTGATTAAAAACATGAAAATATTTGGAAAATATCTGCTGACAACGAGTTGGCGGTACACATGCTTTGTAAATCCTGCAATCGACCGAAATCTGCATGACAGTTTACGAACCGGATTTAGATTTCGTTACGCGATTTTGATTGGATTTGGCATAGACTCGTTAGTCTAGCCAAAATGTAACTCCATAATACCAGCCTAGTTCGGCAAGGGAGTAAAATTGGACTTTTATAGTCAGTTTACTCTCTTGCCTCTGGAAGATGGCACGGGTATGGTGCTGACAAAGAGTGAGTGAGTGAGTATGGTTTCACGACGCTTTTAGCAATATTCCAGCAATATCACGGCGGGGGACACAAGAATGGGCTTCACACATTGTACCCATTCGGCGTGACAAGCGAACGCTTTAACCATTAGGCTACCCGACCGCCCCTGCTGACAAAGAATCACGATCAGGTCAAATGTTGCGATAGGAAGGCCCGTGTACACATTTCTAATTTGTTACTGATTCAAGGTAGAAAAAAAAAACGCCGTCATTTAGCTGGAAAATTAAACGCCAGAAACAAACTGACAAAAAATCTTATTTTATTTTTGTTGTTCTATTTTATTTTTTGTGGGGCTGGGGTGGATTGAGTAGAGTTGATAATGTTACCATTGTTTGGACAAAGTTGAAAGATGACCGTGGGAGAAAGAATATAATCAGTTACATCTCATCATGACAATTGGGCTTTTTAATACGACCGTGTTTACCTGAGGCGTTGTTTCTTAAGAACATTGAGAACATTTTAGTACCCTGTTCAATGGAACTGGATTCTCCTGTTGCACACAAAAGGCCTACTGCCCCAAGACGTGGTTTCACACGGAATCTTACGTGTGTTTAACCGTGATACTTCCTGGTGTATGATGTTAATATAATTCACCCCACGGCCTTCGCTAACCGTACCGCCCTTCACAAACCATGGGCGCTTTCCTTTACTTATCGAAGTGGACAATTATTACGGACAGATTAAAATACAAAATGCAGCAAAGAGGTATTGTTGTTTTTGTTGTCGTTGTTAGTATTATTGGTATTAGTATTATTTATTATGTGCAGATAAAAATTAAAAATGCAGCAAAGAGGGTTTAGGTTACCCTGGCACAGTCAGACTGCTTAGGCTCATCATCAGCTCAGGGCCCTTGCCCCCTCTACATCGAATAGGACTAGCGCTGCCAAGTCAAATCCACGGAGTACTTTTCGGATAATGTGAAGACTCTCCAACACTGCAACCTTCTGCATTACCCAGATTGTCAGAAGGGCTGTATTCCTGGTAGCAAACCCGGGTACGCCCCCAATGTCAGTCAACAGATTGGAGGTACCAAACCTAAGGCCCCTAGAAGAATGGGGAGTCGGACAACTTGGTACTTGGGATGCAAGCGTGACATTTCGAAAGCGAGTTCCACATATTTGTCACGTCTTTCCTGAATCTTGTCAATCACATTAGTGCCAAAGGGGAAAGAAAACTCAATGATATAAATGATTTTATTGGATTTATCAAAAAGGACAAGATCAGGTTTGTTGACCTTGATAGGTATGCGCGAGTATTCCAAAGAATTTTGAATTTATCATTTTCCAAGACGCTCTCTACATATTCTGGGTCGTACAATGGATGGTACTCTGCAGGGTTGCTGGTATTTTCAACACACTGCATATAAACTCGTAGCACCCAATAGCCTCTGAGTCTGAGTCTGGGCCGATTTAAAATTGAACTTCACTGGGTTGACACTCATTTTTTTACCGTTCAGCAGTCCAAAACCATCAACAAAATCAACACTGACATTGGATCCAACATACTTGGCTCGTTTAAGGAAACTGTGGAATGCCTTGTTTTCATCATGAGTCTTGACATGCTTCACAAAAGGATCATCAGACAAATAAATGTGTGCAAAAGTGCACGATACAATTCTGTCATGAAGAGCCTCCACGTAAATCAAACCACGCCCTCCCATTGTGATTGGTAAATATGGGATGGGATCTATTGTCTGACATGATTCTCGTGTGACGGTGTCAATACCCTGAATTTCTTGTAATTATTATTGTTGTCTTTGTTGTTGTTGTTGTTGTTGTTGTTGTTGTTGTTGTTGTTGTTGTGTCAGCAATACACATGTGGACATAGTGTTGTGAATGCGAACACTGCAGATAAGGAAATGCGATACAAAATAATGAGGGTGCATCTGCATTTGTTAGCCAAATGTTAGTTAATTAATAGTTAATTGTTGATAACACATCACCAAATGATTTAGTTATGTTCTGTATTCGTCAACGTGATTAGCATACTTCAAAAAGGGGTGCGGACCCTTGCACACCAACCCTTGCACCTCCGCACCGCTGCACCTCCATCACCAATTATCAGTTCGTTTCGTGAGTTAACTAAACTAGCACAACGCGATCGTAGCGCTAAGATGATCTTAACTCCCGCACTTTAACATAGGCTTACGATAGTCTTAGCGCTAAGATCGCTTTGTGCAAGTGGGCCCTTGGCAAAAGAAAAGCGATAATACCCTTTCTACTTTCATTAGAGAATCTCTGCTAAAGACAAACACATGCAAAGGCAAGTCATTTGTTCAGCTGACAAAGACATAGGAAGATATGGTACAAGTAAAAATAAGGAATTGCATCTTACACCATTCTTGTCACTGGTGCGTCAAATTTGGTACTTCTTGAAAGCTTGACTGAGGCCTTGAATGTACACACTTGAAAATTGGATTTTTTTTAAAAATTATCAACGTTATCAAAACGTTGCTAGACTGAAACAACTGTTGCTAGGCTGAAAACAGTGAGTGAGTATGTTTTTACGCCGCTTTTATTATTCCAGAAATATCACTGCGGGGATCACCATAAAAGGGCTTCACCCATTGTACCCATGTGGGGAGTCGAACACGGGTCTTTGGCGTGACGAGCGAACCCCTTACCCACTAGGCTACTCCACCGCCCCACCCCTTAGGATGGAACCGCGAGGCTAAAACCAACTGTAACTACTTCCCCAGAGACAGTTAATGACCTCGACCCTGTCAAAACATTATTTTTTTTGTTGACATGATAAGACATTTCAATGAACTTTTCAATTTTGAAAATCTAGCCATGCATACTAATATTTGTCATCGACAAAGATGAAAATACCGGGGCTGTATCCGTTTGTTGAATGTGTAATAATTTTACAAATATTTAATTGAACATTTCATATTTGGTTTTACGTTTCGGCGAACAGCCAGTGTTTAACGTGCCTACATGACGACAAGAATGTTGCTATATGAGATTGCGTTTGGGACGCACACTGTAACTCTTGCCTCAGTGGATTTTTCAATAAGCACAAAGGATCCTATTTTGAAAAACAGTTTGGGCAAGGTTCTAAATCCTTGTGTCAATATTTAATTTAAGGAATGCGAACACTGCTTGTCAATTGATCTTTAATAGGATGGTAAATGCTGTCTTCTGATTCGTTAATAATAAGTGTCTTCCGGGTTCGTCTGGGTCACGGAATGTGCACGCGCTATCACTTCTTGTGTTGTTGAAAACGGGTGTTTTTCTGTTTCGTATGAGTCAACATTATACATTGTAGCCGCGCTAAGCAGTTTGGGATAATAAGGTTTGTGTGCCAGAGGCAAAGCGTTACTTAAAGCACTCATGTTTGAAAGCACACTTCAAAAGACACGTGAGAACTTAAATATAGGTCACAATATCATTCGCACACATCTGTTAAATTCATATATTAGTCAGATGTCTCAGGGCAAATAGCAGTTAAAATGTATCTTTGTTGTTTAACATGCCGTTTTGTGTCTTGCCTTTCACAGACTTATTCAACGACATCTTAAGCGACTCACTATTTGTCTTCCGGGTCAGTTGTGTCACGCATGCGCTTTGTTGCATTGTTCTTCTCGTCAAGAATGTTCCGGGATTTTAAAGCGAACAACAATCCCCATTATTAAACGATTCACACTTTTATATTGACTCCTCAGATTAGGTGCATGGGAGGATTTAAATCGGTCTTCTTGGAAATCCGTTCCCAAGAATTCAATTTTCCTTCAAACGGTATCGAGCCTCAATTTTTTTTATCTAAATAACTTCGGATTTAGTTTTTTTACCGTTATGGAGCTTCAATGATGTATAAGTTTATTTTTGGAGAATTGTCTCAACATCACAATGTGCTCTGAATATTTGCAGTACTTTACTTCATCGGTGTGTCATTAAAATATTAACATATTTAGAGATAAACATGTTTAGAATTAAAGCAGCTTTGAACAAGTTTAAAGTGAATATGTATAAACATGTTTTGAATATAAACATGTTAACAGTTTCAACATGTTTAGAATTTACAACAAAATGTATTTTATTGTGTATTGTCCTAATCATCAAATATGAATCAGATGTATAATATATAATATATACTGGGAGAGAGTGGTACATTTAGACCCTTAACACGTTTGGCTGTTAAACACAATCCTGAACATCTTTAGACCTTGAACCAAAAAATGTACAAATTAACCAGGCTAAGTTATGGTGAGTAGGAGAAGTGACGTCTGTGGCAACAGTCTCCGATGTGCTGAATGATTAGCTGAAAATAAAGGTGTGTCTGATTACTAAATAGACCTTCAACTTTTGTAAGTTACCCCACCCCAACCCCAACATCTACACCCCCCAACCCCTCACACACAAACATACTTCTATATCGCCATCAAACGCTAAAGATACATGTAAAAAAAGCTACCCTTTTCAATGCATTTCAAGGGGCTAATGCGGGTCTTTCCCACAATTAGACCCTAAACACGTTCAGCTCCTAAGCATGTTTAGACTTTAACGCATCAAACATTTGGGACAAGGTTTAGGTCTGTGTTTATGATCGTAACACTTTTTTTTGCAGTACATGCTTGTCGTAAGAGGCGATTATCGGGGTCGGCTGGTCAGGCGCGGTGAGTCGGTTGTCATCTTATCGCAATTGCGTAGATCGATGCTCATGGTGCCAATCACTTGATTGTCTGGTCTGTTTTTTCTTGGTGTTCAAAAGCATCACACGTTGCCCGGTAGTGGGTGTTGTTTCACTCGTCTCGGGTTCAAACCAAGGTTCCCCTGAATATGATCCTTTTCACCACAATTGTAATCGTCACGCTGGCGTGTTACCACGAGTGAGTGAGTGAGATGTTACATCTCTGAACGCTCTGAATATAATTATATCACGCACTGTTAGCGTGATGACATTTGGTGGTGCAGGTCTCAGACGTTTACCACTTTTGTGAAACCCAAGGAGACAGGTATGGGTCTGAAAAAAAGAGAAACATAATCAGGGTGAACTGGGATTCGAACTCACGATCATAGGTTTTCGGCAAAGGAACACGACTCCGCACAGAGACTTCACTGTTGAACGTGGTGTTAAGGCTAAACTCGCTCACCCTCATGTTGATAGAGGGGCGGTCGGGTAGCCTAGCGGTTAAAGCGTTCGCTTGTCACGCCCAAGACCCGAGTTCGATTAACCACATGAGGCTAATGTGTGAAGCCCATTTATGGTGTCCCCCGTCGTGATATTGCTGGAGTATTGCTAAAAGAAGCGTAAAACCATACACACTTTATGTTGGTAAGTACAGAGATACATTGGGCACTTTGAACCCAGGCAATATTACAAACATTAATATCAGGGATTATCACTAACACCAGATTACCCCTCAGCTGTTAATCCGGATAATATATAATTGGTATATTGTTTTTCCTTGTTCCATCGTAAAGAGTGATGATTGCCGCTGAAAATGCTTAATGTCACACTGCATAGAGACATTGCTAAGGAGTTAATTATTATTCATCACTCGGGCGCAGCTCAACCAACGTCAAGATGGAGATGAGGCTACCTGGTTTGTGCTCGTCATGCATAGAGAGTGAGTTTTCTTTTACGCCGCTTTTTAACAGTACTTCAGTTTATATCACGTGGCCCCGCTTGGTGTGGGAGGAAAACCTGAAAGCACAGACCAGTACCACTTGGGTAAAACCGACGTCCGCGGGTATACTGATGACAAATTATCAGTGTGAATATAAGATCCGAACCCAGGGACAGCGGATCCTGGCATGGCAAAGGGGCGAAACTGTATGCAGAATTGTCGTACATCCGCACCCTATACTATCTGCAAGGGTAATAGAGATTAGCATTTACACTGTAAAAAATTGTGTTTAGATCACAACACAAACCGAAACGCGATCCTTGTCCCATGACGCGTTTTGGTCAAAGCATGTTAAGGATCTGAAAATGTTTAGATGCTGAATGAGTTTAGGTCAATATGTGGGAAAGACCCATATCCCCCTCGCAGTTGTAACCTGTAACTGTTTGATTTAGTTGTACATTTTTTGCTTCATATTGTCCTGGTGATATATGCGTTATGCAAGTGCTGCGAATCTGGTTTGCACATCTGACTTCAATATATCACACATGTTTAGATTATTAGGATAATAAACAATGATATGCATTTTGTTGGAAACTCTAAACTTCTTGAAACGTGTTTAAATTCTACACATGTTTAAACTCGAAATATGATTAAGTTCTAAACATGTTTAAACACTAAAGATGTTTAATTTCTTATCATGTGGATGTTGTGTTTAGGTAGTGTTTATGCTGTGATATGACAGTTCATGTCATATGTTTAGACCCTAAACGTGTTTAGATATAACAGACCAATCTGTATTCCGTTTAGGATTTAAACACATTCCTCATCATGTTTAGATGTAAACATGTCTTGTATGTGTTTACATTCTAAACACATTTTATATTGACAAGTAGAAACATTAAATCAAATTAAACCCTAAACCAGAAATACGTCATTAGCTAAAGGGTTTTTTACAAAATGGCCGAAGTGGTATTTCGTAATCGGATTTATATGTTTTGCTAACAGCATCACTCGAATAGAATACATTGATGAGAAACTCTGATTGGTTGGCCATAGCCGCGCCTACCTCTGAAACCAACCCGCCCATCTGCGCATGTGCTTGATAAATGGACGCGTTGCTAAATTGAGGTTCTGTCAACATACTCCTTCTGCGTGTGAGCGACTAACGGCGACAACTCGTTACCATCACCAACCTTAAACATGGTAAGAATATGTCTTCCTTTCTCTTCAGAGGATAAAAAGTATTAATGTTTTCGCTTTCCAAGTATAATTATGTTAAAAACTAATAAATCACTAAATATATTTTTTTAAATTCCATATATCGGAGGAAATTGTAAGATTGATTTATTCGTAGGTTTGTTAAACGGAATAATTGGCTGAATGCTTAAATTCAATTGTATCAGTTTGAAATGGTCTGATAACTGAAACAATTGACAGGACTGAGTGTTGGTGTCAGATGTGTCATCACAGTGATGTAGGGCCGGGTGGGGGTAGTCGAGTGGTTAAAGAGCTTACTGGTGTCCCCTGGAATTGCTGGAATATTGCTAAAGGCGGCGTAAAACCATACTCACTCACTCTCTCACTCACAGTGCACTGTAATGCATAAGGTGACGGATAAATCATTCAATAAAATAACTACTTTTTTTATTAACTTTTTACCATTCTTTTTTCACAACTGTTTTTATTTTTATGAGACGACTGAAATTTGTTTTTTATGTGAAAAACGTTTTCAGAAATGTTTATATGTTCTCTTGTGTCTAGGAATGGGAGGTGAGGTAAACTGGGTGTAAAGTGGCGAATGCACGTGTGTGTGTGTGTGTGTGGTTGCTTGTACTAGTATGTACTTATCCCGGCTACCCACTGAGATACCATGCCACAGGGAAACATCATACTATCATTGTTCTATGCGCTAAATGCGTGACATCAGGCAGGGTAACAACAAGTACCATCTTTTAACGTCTTTGGTATGAGGCGCCCAAGGGATCGAACCACTGACCTTCCGCTCTCCGGCAAACGCTCTATGTACTCCACCACCTCGTACGTGAGGATGGGGAGGAAGGGGGCGGGAGGGGACATGCGTAACAACGTAAATTATCAACGACGGGGATTGTTCTCCTTGCCCCCTTTGGCACTCTTGCTAACATTCGTGTAGTTGTCAGTGGTATATAATGTACACAGTTTACCCTCGATAATCTGGACCAGAGAATTTCTGAAGGTATGAAACATGAGTATTATATCGTACACAATCTATGCAGAAATGAGGTCTCTTTCACTGGGCCAGGCAACCAATCGGTTGACGGTATAACACAATATTACGTGTTCTCATGCGGGAACTCTATTCCTGAGATCCCGGATGCTACAGCGACCTCTGGTGTATAGGTTCGCTGTGTAGTTATGCCCCTCAGCTGTGTCAGGATCGGCTGAACGTTAACATAAGTTATGTATATATGTATTATATCTTTAAGTTGGATTTCAGCTGAAATATCAGTGAAGACCACGATGACTTATGGATTGCAACGGTTTTTATTATTTTAACGTTGTGCGGATGCAAATACCTGTCCTAAGTCCTTGAATAAACGTCTGCCTTGTGTAGACGCCGGGTGTCTCTGAAATAATGGACCCCCGGGATCTACTGACTTAATGATGTACTGACTTTAATTATCTACTGACTTAATGATGTACTGACTTTAATGATCTACTGACTTAATGATGTACTGACTTAATGATGTACTGACTTTAATGATCTACTGACTTAATGATGTACTGACTTTAATGATCTACTGACTTAATGATGTTCTGACTTTAATGATCTACTGGCTTAATGATGTACTGACTTTAATGATCAACTGACTTAATGATGTACTGACTTTAATGATCTACTGACTTAATGATGTACTGACTTTAATGATCTACTGACTTAATGATAAACAGACTCAATGATCTACTGACTTAATGATAGACAGACTCAATGATCTACTGACTTAATGATAAACTGACTCCATGATCTACGGATTAAACTATCTTCCGAAGCTATGGACTACGGCCTCGGACTTAATGATCTACAGACGCAATGGTCTCCGAACTCAATGATCTACTGACTTAATCATCTACTGACCCAATCATCTACTAACTCAATCATCTACTGACTGAATGATGTACTGCCTTAATGATCTACAGACGCAATGGTTTACGGACTCAATGATGTACTGCCTAAATGATCTACAGACGCAATGGTTTCCGGACTCAATCATCTACTGACTTAATGATCTACAGACGCAATGGTTTCCGGACTCAATGATCTACTGACTTAATGATCTACAGACGCAATGGTTTACGGACTCAATGATGTACTGCCTTAATGATCTACAGACGCAATGGTTTCCGGACTCAATGATCTACTGACTTAATGATCTACAGACGCAATGGTTTCCGGACTCAATCATCTACTGACTCAATGATCTACAGACGCAATGGTTTCCGGACTCAATGATCTACAGACGCAATGGTTTCCGGACTCAATCATCTACTGACTCAGTGATCTACAGACGCAATGGTTTCCGGACTCAATGATCTACTGACTTAATGATCTACAGACGCAATGGTTTACGGACTCAATGATGTACTGCCTTAATGATCTACAGACGCAATGGTTTCCGGACTCAATGATCTACAGACGCAATGGTTTACGGACTCAATGATGTACTGCCTTAATGATCTACAGACGCAATGGTTTACGGACTCAATGATGTACTGCCTTAATGATCTACAGACGCAATGGTTTACGGACTCAATGATGTACTGCTTTAATGATCTACAGACGCAATGGTTTCCGGACTCAATGTTCTACTGACTTAATGATCTACAGGCGCAATGGTTTACGGACTCAATCATCTACTGACTCAACTATCTTCTGACTCAATGACGGCCCTATACACCATCGTACAACAAATTCGGTTGACGGTATGACTCCACGAGAACGCAATTTCACGTGTACAAATACGGGAACTCCATGTTTGATGGTACAGTGACCTCCGGCGTATACGTTGCTGTGCAGTTACGCCCATTAGCTGCGTCAGGATCCGCTGATCTTCGTTGGATCCCAGATTCGCCCTGTATTTTCTGAAACCTGTATATGCTGATTTATTATCCTTCGTCTTAGTCAATGTAATAATCTTAAAGAATTTCATATGTGATTTTCCCCAGACTCTCCGTCTTCTGCTGCTGATGGTGGCTGTCGGTCTTTGTTCAGCCCAGTGTCCGACCGGGTGTTCCTGCACCACCACCTCCGTCACCTGCAACGGCCTCACCTCCATTCCCACACTCGCCTTCCCCGACGTCACCTCCGTCCGCTTCAACAACATCAACAGCAACATACCCTCGAACGCCTTCAGATCGATGCCCAAGTTGGAGTCCATCACTATCTCCAATGGCAATATCAGTTCCATTGCGCCATGTGCCTTCAGCGCCATTCCCGCAAAGTCTATTACCATCTCCAGAGTCCGCATCGGCATCATAGCATCAGGAGCCTTCAGAGACTTGAACAATGTTGCCAGAAGGATTTCAATCAATAATGGACATATTGGCTTGATCTCATCCAACGCTTTCTACCGACTGTCAAACATTATGTCCATATACATTCAACGTAACAACATCTCCACCATCCAAACAGACGCCTTCAACAAGATAACTAACAGTAGGGCCTTTTACTTCTACTACAACAACGTCACCAACCTCAATGGCTACGCTTTCGCCTCCCTGGAGACGACCTCCTTCTCCTCCACCTCCTACTTTTACAGAGGATCCATCATGAACGTGGGATGCAAGGCGCTGGACGGTCTGAAGTCTGTAGCGTATGTCACCCTCAGATGTGACTGTGACATGGTTCCTCTCATCGAAGGTATGACCCCTCTCGGCTACGTCGATTGCTTTCACCAGTCACAACTGTATGACGTCATTTCCGGCAGCGGCAACAGCTGCACTAGACCATTCATTCCAGAGCCAAACTCCTGTTAATGAAAAGGCAGATATGTCTATGAAATAAAAGACTGATGTATGTGTTTTAACCTTGTTGTTATCTTATTTGTAAATACTGTAAACGTGTTATCGTACCACCAGGGACTTTGCTCAAATACCAACCATTGGTTTGTCTGGTCTTATCGTTTACTCTATATTCAACACCTCCCTGCTTCAAGATTTGAGGGGTGCACGGGTGGCCCAGTCGTCTAAGGCGATTTGGTGTGCGGAGTTGCGTCCCTTTGGCACACCAGAAACCTATGATTGTGGGTTCGAATCCCGGTTCGCCCCGATTATGTTTCTAGGTTTGTCAGCACCATACCCGTGCTCGTGGGTTTCAACACTGTAGGGACAATAAAGAACTCGGGGCTGCGCACCTCATTGTTTATTCTCCCTGCAGAATATATATGTCGAACCAACGACCTTCTGCTCTCGAAGCAGAACCCTTCCACATAAGCATACGTTATGATAGACTTTAATGCGCTTGCACGTTTGTCATACTGCCACGTTCAGAATATGTACGCCAATGTTTTCCGTGCATCATGGTGAAGAAAATGCATCGGGGCTGAGAAGAGAAACACTTGGAAGATAGTATGCTTTAAGGAATAGTTCGTAAATATTTTATGTCCGATTCAGTTACTTTCGTCAGCTGAAACATGTTAACGTCATGTTCAATGGGAAAGTCTAACAAATGTTTACTCGCCCGAAATAACGTATAAGGTTACTTAGGCCAATAGTTCGTTCCTTCCTTCCTTCCTTCCTTCCTTTTTTCGTTTCTTAGTTAAATTATATATATTGCAACAAGCAAAATCACAAACGTACCCATTAGATCTATGTGAAATGGCGCTCAGAAACGACAGGGTCTAAAATATAATTACATGACATGACCTGGTCGCTATTTTCGCCATTCGGAACAGACCGTTTACGTTCGTTTTCGAGATGCCGGAATGTTGCTTGTTTGGGTTTGCTCGTTTAGAATCATCCATGTTGTTTGGCTTATTAAAGAGTGAAGCGTTTGACGGAGAGTCGGAGTAACATATCTGAAGTATCTACATTTACGCAATTTACAATTTCTGTATGAGAGTTTCCTTATTAAATGTTAAACGTTTACTGATGTCTTAAGCCGATGGGGTAGCCTAGTGGTTAAAGCGTTATCGAAGGTCCAGGTTCGATTCCCCACATGGGTACAATGTGTAAAGCCCATTTCTGGTGTCCCCTGCCGTGATATTGCAGGAATATTGCTAAAAGCGTCGTAGAACCATACTCACTCACTCACTCACTGATGTCTTAAATGCATCGTGGTTTCAATCACATCAACATAGTAGCTTACAAACATGGAGGGGCGGTTGGGTAGTCTAATGGTTAAAGCGTTCGCTCGTCACGCCGAAGACCCGGGTTCGATTCCTGACAACGGTACAATGTGTGAAGCCCATTTCTGGTGTCCCCCGCCGTGATATTGCTGGAATATTTCTAAAAGCGGCGTAAAACCATACTCACTCACTCACTCACTCACTCACTCACTCACTCACTCACTACAAACATAGAATCATAACTAAACAAAATCAGTTAATAAAACAACCATGATGCTCCGTGTGTATTTAGTTAAAGGAGTATTATGTAAAATAAGCTACAACGTTTGGTCGTTTTAACGTGACCCGTAATCATGTCCTCAGACCTTTGATCTGATTTTAATGAGATTGACAGAAGACAAAAGCCAAAGGCAAATGGAGTTTAATACCTCCCTGTTTACGATCAATTCTGGGTATTACCATGTAACCGGAGCAGTCAGAACAACCAGCCTTAAGGGTGAGTCTGTTGGGAAAGTCTACACACGCACACGCACAGGCTCACGCATACGCACACATACGCGCACGAACAATGGGACAATACTCAATAATTATTATTCTAAAATCAGGAAATTTGTTCTTCCGTGCGATTTCGCAGTGAACGGATTAAATGGTTTTCACTGAAAATTATATGGGTAGATATAACATGGTTGGATAGGCCGGAGACATGCGTTTATATATACAAATATAACTGCGATCAATGACATTCATTGATATCTGAAACTGAAGATAGTAATTATGTGGGCAATATATGGCTAAATACAGTCTGAATAATCTTCCACACAGCAAAAAAAGTGTAGGTTTCCTTCAAATTTCTGGGTATTTTCCAGATAATTTTTGTATGTGTTTCATATGTTTGGGAAGGTTTCCGGAAGGTATCCGGGCCGGATCCAGAGTGGGAAGGTATCCGGAAGGTTTCCGGAAGACGGAAACCTTCACTTTGTTGAAATGTCCAAGGTCGCATCAAGGTTAAAGAAAAAGTCAATACCCCGAATTGCCTTTCTTTTTCAAATTGCTGCACATCATAAATGGGTATTGATAGGCATTTAGAAACTGGAGTTGAGTGAGTGTTATTTTACGCCGTTTTAAACAATATTCCAGCATTATCACGGCAGGGGACACTTGAAATGTATCCATGTGGTAATCTTCGGGGTGACGAGCGAACGCTTTAACCACTAGGCTACCACACAAGGTAGGATTAAAGTAACATTGTTATCTTTATACATTAATCCTACCATGTGAAACATGTCAACATGTATATGTATTATGCTTATTCGGTATTCGCCAGATGAAGCTTGGGGCAAAAAGTAGCCCAGAAGCGTTACAAAAAATAAAGAAGTTGTTATCCAAGTTTCATGTCTTCAGAATTAATGGAGGATGAAAATAACCAAACATTTTTCTTGGTTAAAGAACATACAAATTACAAAGCAGAAATTTTAACAAGTATCATGTTTCAAAATCAGTTGCTGTTCATAAAAACTTTAGAAAGCCTATTGCTTTTATACCCAATGAGAGAGTAAGGAAACTGCCAAACCAAATATGGTACGCGAGTTTCGAGGGTCTATTCAGGGGGTAATCGGGGCTCAAAAGTGCATGCGGGACACAGACAAAATCGCATGGTGCGCAGATTCAACATGTAAAAAATATAATAATTGTGTACGCAAAATATTCCAGGGACTTGTTCCTCTGCGTTCGATATTCTGCCTTTGGAGACTTAATTCTGGCGTGTGCTTTGATATTTGTGTTAAGTAGTATTCGGGATTCAGGGGTGAGCAAATGAGTGAAAAGTGAAAAGTTAGATGGTATTCTGTATTCTGGGAAGGGGATGCGAGGAGCACCCTCAATACTGCATTTTACATCTTCAAAGAAAAAGAGAGGGGTTTCGAGTTATGAAAAAGCCCATTATGTTCAGTTGGTAAAAAAACAGACCATGAACACATTCCCCACTATCGTCCTTGAGCACATTACAATGGTCGCTTTGTACATGTCACATGTGTACTTAACACAAAACCACCTCGGGGAGCTCATCAAAAACATCTTCGTGTCACCTGTTCTTTGTAAATGCGAAATATTCATCTGAATTAATTGACTCAGTGGTATTTCTCAGGAGACCAAACCCAGCCTCTCAATACATTCTTTGTCTTTAACGTACATCCGGGTCACAAGGATGATAACGAGCTTCCACGTACTGTCTCGTTCAACCTGTTTGATGTTCTGGGGAATTCACGGGCCGAGACGTAAACTACCCTAGGGTACTACGCATGACGCCGAGATTCAGATGAGTTGTAAAGTGAGTGAGAGAGTGAGTTGGGTTTAACGCCGCTTTTAACAGTATTCAAGTTATACCACGGCGTGTCAGCTTAATGTGGGAGGAGAGCCCGAAGTGATGCAGGTCTCAGATGTTTACCACTTCGGTGAAACTCACGAGTGAGTGAGTGAGTGAGATGGGTTTAACGCCGCTTTTAACAGTATTCCAGTTATATCGCGGCGTGTCAGATTAATGTGGGAGGAGAGCCCGAAGTGATGCAGGTCTCAGACGTTTACCACTTCGGTGAAACCCACGAGCACGGGTATGGTGCTGACAAACCGAGAAACATAATCGGGGCGAACCGGGATTCGAACCCACAATCATAGGTTTCTGGCGTGCCCAAGGGACGCAACTCTGCACAGCGAATCGCGGCGCCTAAGACGTTCAACGTGTTTGATGTTCTGAGGAATTCACTGTCCGAGACGTAAACTCCCCAAGGGTACAACGCATGACGCCGAGATTCAGATGAGTTGTACAGTGGGTGAGTGAGTGAGTTGGGTTTAACGCCGCTTTTAACAGTATTCCAGTTATACCACGGCGTGTCAGCTTAATGTGGGAGGAAAGCCCGAAGTGATGCAGGTCTCAGATGTTTACCACTTCGGTGAAACCCACGAGCACGGGTATGGTGCTGACAAACCTAGAAACATAATCGGGGCGAACCGGGATTCGAACCCACAATCATAGGTTTCTGACGTGTCTGAGTGGGGTATTCATGTTCAACTGCGGCATGGTATCTCAGTGGGCTAGCACCATAAATCGGCATCGGTCCGGACTAGTACAAGCATGCGCGTCGCTATATAAGTGCAATAATCTTAGACGCGACGTTAAACCCAATTTCACCTCACCTCGACCATCGGAATCTGTTTTGGGGAAATCGACACCGGCTATTCTCTGGCGTTGACGGTGTATATTCATTTAATACGTGTAGATGCAATATATAATTATGTATCCATTGTCCAGCCAATTAGCTCATGAATATATTTGGCATGACGTTGTTCATTGGTCTGTCAGACTGTTAAGCGGGAACAAATAACTGCAGATTCTGATTACATTGCTAGATGTTTACTCTTTTGTACAGAAACATGTACCTGTATTTACTTGTGTCAGTCCCCGTGAAGATCCGGGTGACAATTGACCTACAGCAACCCATGCTGGTCTCCCCCCCCCCCCCCCCCCCCCCCCCAACGAAGTCCCCAGTCAGAACTAATCTTCAGTAACCCGTGACACAACGACAAGAATTCATTTTCCTAGCGAAAATACAATCAATTGATCTGAAATGATTAGAATTTATATCAAATAAATAATTTCTTCATAAAGCCGCGTTCCTTCTCCGACCATTGTGTTGACTTTCATGTTAATACAAAAAAGAAAACGCTGATAATAGGGCGGACACTACATACCCGGAGATATCTCCTTGGCTATCATCATCATATAAATAAAATAAAATTTTGGGAGTCTCTGATTGGTCGATCGTAGTCACGCCCACTTATCCTATCAGACCGCCCTCCCGTAAAAGGTTCTACATAAAAGGACGTGTTGACGAATGTGGGTTTTGTCAACAGCTCAATTCTGCGTGTGATCAACTCGATCAACTCCGACAACCTTCACAATGGTGAGTGGGTTTTTTTTCGCTCTCCTTTTGAGGAAAAAGTAAAAAGACATCTCGGATTTAACACTGCTGGTTGTATGATCATCAGTTTATAAGTTTTATCTTTTCTTAGGCACTGGCCATTAAATATTCTGGGGAAGAGACAATGGCATATTTCTGCGTCAGTATCAAGACATTTTTTTCTTTATCTGAAAGTAGGAGAAAAACAATTAGGCGGGTACAGAACAAAAACTTTTGGACACTAATTTGTTTTCCTGGACATTTTGTATTGGGTAAAAAGATGAGGTAAAAATATTTGTTGCATTATTTTCTTGAACAAATTATCTTCTTGACACAAAAAAACAGGCCATAACGAAAAATGTTTAGGAACGAATGTGTGGATGTACGGCGAAGCCCTGTTAATCCATACCAAACTGAAACCTTCCAGGCCGGATTAACGAGATCTTGGGTGAGTGAGTGAGTGAGTTAGGTTTAACGCCGCTTTGAAAAGTATTTCAGTTATAAAACGGCGTCTCAGTTTAACATTGGAGACAAGCCCGAGGTGATTGCAGGTCTGAGAGGTTTACCACTTTGGTGAAACCACCGAGCACGGGACAAACATTAAAACATAATCGGGGCGAACCAGGATCAACCCACGACCATAGGTTTCAGCGAATTGCGGCGAATTTCGACGCCTAAGACGAATGGACCACACGTGCCCCACCCTTGGGCGAACTGAGGTGAAAATTGTTGTACCTATACAGGGCCGTGTTTGTATGTGTGCGTGCGTGTGGTTCTTGTACTAGTAGGGACAAATGCGTTACGGTACTAGCCCACTGTGATATCATGTCTCACTCATTGCCTCGGGAAGATGCAGTCGACTCCAGCCGACCCATCCTTGTTACCCCCTTAATGCAGAGTAACAACAAGTACAATCTTTTAACGTTTTCTGCAGGACGCGGCTGGGCATGGAACCACCGAGGTCTTGGGGAGGAGGCTATTTCATAATCATCCTCCAGTTGGGGTATTGGGTTCTTCGTTAGTTTCGGAATGTATGTGATTTTCCAGGACACACTGTAGTCCCCCACTTATTTGAACAACACTCTTTCTTGTTTTATTTAGCAATGACTAACGTCTGTCCAAACCATTCGTCTGTGTCATGATAGAATTATATAATATCCTGGATAATCGAGGATGAGGTTGAGTGAGTGAGTGAGTTGGGTTTAACAATATTCCAGTTATATCACGGCGTGTCTGCTTAATGTGGGAGGAAAGCCCGAGGTCATGCAGGTCTTAGACGTTTACCACTTTGGTGAAACCCACGAGCACGGGTACGGGTGCTGACAAACTCAGAAACGTAATCGGGGCGAACCCACAAATATAGGTTTCTGGTGTGCCAAAGGGGCGCAACTCTGCACAGCAAATTGCGGCGCCTTAGACGACTTGGCCACCCGTGCCCCAGTGAGTGAGTGAGTGAGTGAGTGAGTGAGTGAGTGAGTGTTCCCCAATAGTTCATCAATCACATAACCACGATGAAATGACTTTAGACTGTGTACCAACGCGGGAAATCGAACCCGTGTCTTCAGCATGATGTACCCTGGGCAATCAGTGTATCCCTTTCATTAAGGTAACCGTTCACAATCTACAATAAACATATAAAAATGTGACATGTGGCACTTGTTTTCTCCCAGACTCTCCGTCTTCTGTTGCTGCTTCCGATGACAGTCGTTGGGTCCCAGATTCGCCCTGTATTTTCATATGCTGATTCATTATCCTTCGTTTCAGTCAATGTAAAGAAACATCTTTAAGAAACACTGTAAACTAAAGGTCCAAAACACAACTATGATACCCGTATCAAATGCATCAGTGTCGAATAACCGTTTCTTGTTTGTTTCATTTTAGCTACCATCAAACATAGGTGTACTTTCTTTTATCCGAATATTGTACCGCAACTCTGCAACAATTCGTTAAAATATTATTATGTGCAAGTGCTCTCGAGATGAGGCAGCCATCAAAACAGCTGTTTCATTTATCTACTCTTCCTCCAGACTCTCTGTCTTCTGCTGCTGATGGTGGCTGTTGATCTGTGTTCGGCCCTGTGTCTGAACGGGTGTACCTGCACCACCACCTCCGTCACCTGCAACGGCCTCACCTCCATTCCCACACTCGCCTTCCCAGACGTCACATCCATCCGCTTCAACAACATCAACAGCAACATACCCTCGAACGCCTTCAGATCGATGCCCAAGTTGGAGTCCATCACTATCTCCAATGGCAATATCAGTTCCATTGCGCCATGTGCCTTCAGCGCCATTCCCGCAAAGTCTATTACCATCTCCAGAGTCCGCATCGGCATCATAGCGTCAGGAGCCTTCAGAGACCTGAACAATGTTGCCAGAAGGATTTCAATCAATAATGGACAAATTGGCTTGATCTCATCCAACGCTTTCTACCGACTGTCAAACATTATGTCCATATACATTCAACGTAACAACATCTCCACCATCCAAACATACGCCTTCAACAAGATAACTAACAGTAGGGCCTTTTACTTCTACTACAACAACGTCACCAACCTCAACAGCTACGCTTTCGCCTCCCTGGAGACGACCTCCTTCTCCTCCACCTCCTACTTTTACAGAGGATCCATCATGAACGTGGGATGCAAGGCTCTGGACGGTCTGAAGTCTGTAGCGTATGTCACCCTTAGGTGTGACTGTGACATGGTTCCTCTCATCGAAGGTACGACTCCTCCCGGCTACGTCGACTGCTTCGACAAGACACAACTGCATGACGTCATTTCCGGCAGCGGGAGCAACTGCACCCAACCAAACATTACCGAACCGTTGGTCTGTCCCAATGCGCGTTAATAGATGAATAAAAGATTCAAATTCGTATTATGACCTTAGACTTGGTTTATTTACCTATCCTCATGTGGATTCAACTATCGAATTGTTCCCAAGTAACCTATGTTGTGAGATCGACTAAAATGGATCCGGTAGTCAGGTACGGTGTGAGTGTTCATGGTATCAACCACTGGTTTGTCTGACCTCCTTAAGGGACAGTCCATTTATTTTGCTGGGGAGGCCTGGGATTATCTATGTTTTTACTTTCAATAGTGTTGCAGAAAAAGTGTTAAAACATAATTTGTCCTCGGGTCTTGACCAAAAGAATAAATTGTTTCATGTAAACAATAACATTCTGCGGCTCCTCCCTACCCAGAACAAAATTGCAAGATTTTACTGTGATCAAAATTTAAACTCCCATCCACTTGCATTCCGTTGTTTCAGTTGGGTAGCCTAGTGGTTAAAGCATTCAAGACCCGGGTTCGATTCCCCATCGAATGTGTGAAACCCATTCCTGGTGTTCCCTGTTGTGATATTGCAGTAATATTGCTAAAAGCGGGGTAAAGCCATACTTACTCACTACAAAGCGGGAATATGGCTGACTGTTGGTTATTACAATGAACAATCCAGTTTGTACCAAGTCAACGACTGGTGCTTCAAGACATCCTCTACAGAACAGCTCAGTAGCAGTGTCCTGTAAGGTTGTCCAGACATGATAAACCGATCTGTAAGAGAATGTTTTAACACCAAGAAACTTTGTACTTGAGCTGCTGGGCTGTGGGCTACAAACTGGCATGATTGATCCTGGTAGAACCAGACCAAGCGGAAGGAATGAAGGCACACAGTCGTGAGGGTCACAGTGGTGACCAGGGGTGGTCGGGTAGCCTAGTGGTTAAAGCGTGCGCTCGTCACGCCAAAGACCTGGGTTCGATTCCCGACATGGGTACAATGTGTGAAGCTCATTTCTGGTGTCCCCCGCCGTGATATTGCTGGAATATTGCTAAAAGCGGCGTAAAACCATACTCACTCACTCACTCACAGTGGTGACCACTCACAAGCAGCTACGTTCAGCGGCCATTGAGGGAATGAGCTAGTCGTGTTTCAGGCTGCTCGAACAGTATTTCACTTACATCACAGCCTTATGTGTTGGGAAAGTTGTAAGTGATGCCATTTTTAGAGGTTACTGCTTCGGTGAAATCCACCGGTACAGACCTGTGAAGATCCAGATTAGAATAGGTCTTCAACAACCCATGCTTACTGTAAAAGGCGACTTTGCTTGTGGCAAGGGGCAACTAACGGGATCGGATCGCATGGTCAGACTCACTGACTTGGTTGAATCATGTCATCGTATCACAATTCTTGGATCGATGCTCATGTCAATCACTGGATCGTCTAATCCGGATTCAATTATTTACAGACCGCCTTCAAAAAGCTTAAATATGGCTGAGTGTGGGTTAAACAACAAACAGCAAAAGTTACTTTGCTACCAAACCAAAAATCTCAATCAGTGAGAATCTAGGTTTCAAACTCGAATCATAGGATTCTGACATTGCTAAGGGACACAACTCCGCATATCATCTTACACCAGGTCACACATGCTCCTTAGCAGCCATTGAGGCGACATGACCCAGGTACATGAGAGAGATTGTATGGCATATCAATCAATTCATAGTGTTTGTTTGTTGTTTAACACCACACTCAGCAATATTCCAGCTATATGAAGGCAGTCTGTAAATAATCAAGTCTGGACCAGACAATCCAGTGATTGACATCATGCGCCTTGATCCACGCAATGGTAATACAATGAAATGCATCAACCAAGTCAGGGAGCCTGACCACCCGATCCGTTAGTCGCCTCTTACGACAAGCATAGGCTCCTTTTACAGCAAACATGGGTGCTGAAGACCTATTCTACCCCAGATCTTCTCAGGTCCAGTTCATAGTGAGTGTTTGTTTGTTGTTTAACGCCACGCTCAGCAATATTCCAGCTATATGACGGCGGTCTGTAAATAAATCGAGTCTGGACCAGACAATCCAGTGATTGACATCATGAGCATCGATCTACGCAATTGGGATCGATGACATGTATCAACCAACAACGGCCTGACATACCTTTACCACTCGTGTAGTCCAAAGAGTATTGGTATGGCGCTGACAGACCGAAGATCCTGACTTGCCTGCAATTCTTGCTCTGGCCCACAGCATATACAACCAGCTGCCCTAATATGAATAACTCACTCCTACCTTCTCCACAACATGGCTGTTTTACTGGTAATGTTCAAGGGTGCATCCAGCTTTTATAAAAGGGAAGGGTCCAAATATCAAAATTCTCTCTTAGTCAATTTTACTGTCTACATACATTTGGTTTTCAAAAAGGACTTATATGAAATATTGTTAAGTGGTCTTAAACCAAACACACACTTGTCATTACATAATCACTTTCTGTATTACAATAAGAATGCAACACTTTGTACAAATGTGCTTAGATAGAAAATGAATACAATTCCAATTTCAAAACCTGGCTGTATTATACAGTAAGTGATGCCGAGACGTTTTCTGGTGTATATCACAAACAATAAAACAGTTTCTTCTCCACATCCCTTTAATCTGCATAATAAATACTTACAGTTGTACTTGTAAGTACCAGTCACTCACAACAATCAAACATTCAGACTAGACTCTGGTAACTTCATACTCAACTGCAATACAGGATTGTAATGCTATAAATAAATGCAAGAACTAGTGCATCACTACCCAAGATTGTTACAATCAGATCTCCAACTCTGATACAATACCTCTCTGTGAACAGATCCGGGGGTGGCCCGAGCTGACAGAAGTTCTCAGGCCAATCTGATGTCAGCTATAAAAAACAATTTGGCTTCACTTCCTTTCAACCTTGACTAAGGAATTTCGATCTTAGCGAAAGAAAACTGCCACGGAACGCAAAGATACGATCAATAGCACACATTATTAGCCCTCCCCCTAGGGCAATCTCATTAAACTCAGATCTTGTGCTTGCTTCCACTACACAAAGATCTGAGGACATCATATTACAATGTGTGTGAAAAGCCGTACTAAAATATGCTATTTGAAGGGGGCGTGGCCTAAATGCAAATGTCCGATTAGGATTTTAAATTTTCCTGACCCCTGTATTACATGTATGCACAGTGGCATACTTAAAACGCTCTGTGATACTGAGCTAGCTGACAGACTACAGCCTTCAAAATGTGACTATTCCAGCCCTTTTCTTATTTTACTAGCCACAGGATATTCATACTATTGGGCTAGCATTTATTTCTAATGTTGACATCTGTAATCTGGACATGTGGTCAAGAAGTAGAGAGTGCTTGAGTGAGTTGGGCTGAACACCGTTGTGCACAGCATTCCAGACATATCATGGCATGTCAGCTCAAAATGATGCAGGTCTGACATTTACCACTTAGGTGGTCAAGAAATAAATCATACAATAAATAATAGTACTATTCAGTCTATCATTAATACCTGATCATTATGCTTGGTTAATAGTGTTAGAAACATGGACAATCATAAGTATAAAGGAAGGTATCATCTGATTATTGCAGAGCAAATAAGTGAATGTTCACAAGAAAGTATGGTGGCAGTGTCCATTTTAAACGAGGACCTGAGAATAGGTGGGTGGGTGAGTGAGTGAGTGGGTCTAATGCCACTTTGAACTGTATTGAAACGTGGACTTGAGAACAATTGAGTGAGTCGGTGACTTGGGTTTAAAGCCACTTTGAACTGTATTCCCGGGGATTTATCTGGGATTCCAAACTAGGATTCCAAAAGTGCCTTCGCTGGCAAATTGGGAAAATATTCATATTGTTCAAAATTGGTTTTTTCAAATGTTCATATTTTCATAAATTCTAAGAATTGGGAAATTTGTAATTTTTACTACCATTTGCTGCAGACTTGGGGCCAAATACCTCTGAACAGGTCTGACCACATGTCTGCGTCCCAATGTGCCTCTCAGGAAACATATTGAGTGCTGTGGACATACTGTGCCTCAGGACCCCCCAGACAAAGACCCTGCACGTCCAGTGAACACTTCCAGGGAAAACAAAACATGCACCAATTTTAACTATTGCCACACATTTGAGAAATCTTTCCAAAGTCAGCAGACTCATGATTTGGTTTTGACTGTCTTTGCTGCTGACTTCAACTCGGCAATGGCTTCCGTGACCTCTGTACCCAGCTTCTCCAGCTGCTCAAACTGATCCTTTAGGTTTTCAGAGGAGGATTTTAAAAGTTCAGTTGTATTCAAGAGTTGAAGTGTCTTTAGATATGTTGTTCCAATATCGAGCATTTCGGGGGATTTTCCGCTGTGGTCACCACTCTCCATTAGCTTTTCACTGTGGCTGCCCATATCAAACGATGTGTCTGAATTTGACAAAGGTGTGGAATCTGTATGCAACAAAAAAATCATTTCTGAACTGTATTTGGTAGAGTGAGTACAATCGGGGCAAAATGGGATTCCAACATGTGATCATAGGTTCCTGACGTGCCCAAGGGATGCAACTCTGCAACTCTGATGACTGGGCCATCCTATCCCCCCTTTTTGCTAGACAATATTAATTGTCTCGTGGGTTATATGGAGTAATGTACCCAGTGTTCAAGTCCTTTGTATCCTGAACCAGTATGCGAAGGGTACATTGTGTCACGACCCGTAAAGATCCGGGGTAGAATAGGTCTTCAGCAACCCATGCCGTAAGAGGCGACTAAAGGGATCGGGTGGTCAGACTCGCTGACTTGGTTGATGCATGTCATCGATCCCAATTGCGTAGATCAATGCTCATGATATTAATCACTGGATTGTCTGGTCCAGACTCGATTATTTACAGACCGCCATTATATAGCTGGAATATTGCTGAGTGCGGCAACCAACCAACAACATTGTGTCATCTTACTGGCATAATTATCACCCACGCTAGTAGGCCAATTAGCAGGTCAGGAAGCGCTTATCCCCAAGAAAACCCCTGACTTATTTCTGCAAGGTGATTGGCTTTATACGACAAAGGCATAATATTGTAAATTTGATAAACACTGTCTTCCAATCCAATCAAGCTGGCAATTAGTTGTAACTCATCCGTAACAAAAACACACTAGCTTTCTCTTCAATATGCCCTTAATAAAAACATGACCAAAGCCAGTTTATTCTGAGGAGCACTTGGGTTTGTCAGCTTTGCTGTCCAGAGCTCTATTGTTTTGGTATGAGAATTGAATTGTGCATCAACTAAATATGTGATATCATGCTCAGAAATTATTTCCAATCTCATTAAAATCAGACCTCAGTTCTCGCTACCGCTAAACAAAGATCTGAGGACATCCCATAAGGGGTCACGTCAGAACGACCTTTCACCTGACCAATCAGAGCATCGCTTACCAGATTATGAAAGTGACAGTCGGAATGTGATTTCTAAACATGCAACCTCGAAAACTTTAACTCCGAACGATAGTTACGGGTTAATAACTGAATCCATACAATCTAGACCATCTATTAGCCATTCCAGAATGTTCTTTTGTTCAGGTTTCAAATTTGTAATCGAGAATATGTCAAAATATGTTTTGAAGCGTAGTCGCCAATTTAAAATTAGTGCTGTAAAGCACAAGAAAGCTGCCTTCTGATTGGTCATTCCATTGGTCGGTCACAGTTCTCACAAGGTCGGTCTAACGTGACCTGTAATGGGATGTCCTAAGATCTTTGTTTAGCTGTAGAGATAACTAAGATCTGATTATGAGATTGAAATTATTTCATGCATGATTTGAAAACACCTAGAACTGTTGACATACTGGCCCTTTAATGCAATATACAAGAATGGAAACAGAGCTCCAGATAAGCTGCGTATCTGCGTAAAATATGCATAAAACATGCCGAAATACGCAGTAAAATAAAATCCAAGTGTATCAAATACGCAACGAACATTACAGATACGCTACAAAAATAAAACTTGTGCATATCATCAAAATATTGTGAAGTAACCCTGCGTATTCGATTAGCAAATCAGCAACTTATTTTGAAATTATAAGTTGGCATTCCGTCAACCTTGCCAAACTCCACGATGACAGTTACATCATGATCATTTGCCATCACACTTTCTTGTGGAAGTATCGTGGTACTTTTTAGTCCTATAAAGCTCTCGAAACCACACAACACGAGTTTGCAGGGACTTGATGAATAGTGTTTTTAAATATTTAACTTAAATACCCACATGTGTAAAAACTAGTGGGTAACAGAAATTTGAATACCCAGATAGAATTACTGATACCCAATGATTTTAAAATGCATGGGTAAAATACCCATAACACCAAAAGCTTATCTGGAGCTCTGGGAAAATACCGCTCCTTTTTGTCATTCTCAGCCTTAAACATGCACCTAGTGATAAACGGGAACTGAATAAAACTGATAGAAAATATAAATATAGTAAACATTTTGATTTTGTTCAAAGAGGGCGGGTGAAATGAGGTTTTCACTGGTCTTAATGAATTTCAAAGGTTGCAAGTGTATTCTGGGTTTGAAATTTTCTTAAAATGAATGAAAATCGTGGCGAACATATTCTAAAGCGACTCCCTTGTCATAACAAGAGAGTGTAACTATGTTTAACCCACTGACAATTGTTGACAATAATAAGTCTATGCCACTATGAATCAAACTTGAATATTCTCCACCTCATGACCTGAGTTAGTTTTGTTTTGATCTATCATCTAGCCTACCTCTCGATATGCCTGTCACTCCGAAAGTGAATACGGGGTCGTCATCTTTTGAAGATTTAATGTCTGTCATTATCTGGTCTACTGTCGGTGGCTTTGGTCTCTCAGTTAGCCTGGATGTGCCTGACATTTTCATTTGGGCAAATATAGACGTACAGCTGTAGAACTACAACACACGTAGGTCTGGCAACGTTGTTCTCCAGTAAACCCGGAAACGTGGTTTCTGGGACAGCGCCACCTTTTGGCACAACTAAGGGAGATAAATATCATCCAACTAACACAAACTCGATCAACTATTGAGAATGCGCAGTCGTGAAAGTTCATCATCAAGGACTGAGTGAGTGAGTTAAAATTTAACGTCGCATCGGCATTATTTCAGACATATAGCGACGATACAAAGTTTGAAACATATTTGAGCATACTATATTTAAAAACAATTTATGAATATACATATTTGAGCATAACAATGTTATATATATACAGTTTTAAAGGACGGGCTATAGGCCACAAGTAACCAAAGCTAGGCCACCTTGTAAGGGATCATGGGGACTTACAGTACCCCGGCTTCCTGCATGATACCCCAGCAGGATTTACGTCATTACTTTAGCTACTGGTGGTTGTGCACAATGCTAGCCAATATTAAAAAATACTCATCTATGAGTTGGCTTAAAAACACTGGTTGATGATGATTACATCGATTATTATAGGATTACGTGTCACACAGGGGAACAATAATTTTACGGTACTTTAACCTCCTGGACAGAGCCTTCAATAATGTCAGTTAATAGTAGCATCACACCAAATTTAAAAACAAGCATTCAATTATTCACATACATATTTAAAATTTATTATACAGAACAATTTCTTTCAAGTAATTTATGATGAGATGCCCGCTGACACGGTAAAAAGAGATCTTTTAAATTTACACTTTAATAATGTGAATCCCTTGCGATTGCAAAGTCCACAATATATGCTTGAACCTTTCATCACAAGGGATACACTTCCATGAGGTTCGTCCTCATCTGTCTTAAGCAGATATCCGTGCACACGTAAACTGACTGTGGCCAATACGACATCGTCGTAAAACGACCTCGTCATGTCTTGACTGGCAACCCAAATAGGTTTGACCGATTGTTTGTTTTAATTCGTGAAGTTTATTGCTTCCTAGCTGGGTGTCCCACCTCTTTTGCATGAGATCCCGAGTATAACTTTTAAAAGTTGTTTAGAAATCGCTGTACGGGATAAGTAGTGGAGATAAGGGTTTGTCAAGAGCTGCTTTAAAGGGGCACTGATCTAACGCAATTCCCCGGGACTGGTTGTTGCCTTTGTTATTGTTTTTTCCCAGTGAGTACCCGGATGTATAGCAGAAATCTAGACTAGTTCGCGACCTCTGCTGCGCCTTTCGTAAGCGCATTAGTCGCTTTTATGGGTAGTAATAAGGGCGTATGGTCACATTGATGAACAAAATGAAATACAGTTTTCGAGATAATAAGGAAATGTAGGTATCTTTGTGGGTAGCATCGGTAATGGTGACGAAGTTTTGATAAGTCACTTGCTTGGTAATTTTGCGATTTTCGTTTACACTATTTTGACTTGCAACACAAAGTACATATTTCACCTGAGCATTGCTTTTTTTATAGTGTGTATTTTCTTTTATTGTCAAATGTGTAACGTCGTAATATTTAAACGTCTAAATATTCAGTTATTTTCAGTGACTGAAAAACATTTCCATCTGTATTATTATGATAACAAATTCCAAACATTTTGATGTTTAATGTCATCACCAAGAGATTGAAAATGTTACGTTGAGAAAAGTACATTTATATGTTGTTTGGCTTCTAATCCTACATAATAATCTGTTGTGATGTTTGTAGGCCCTTTTGATCGTCTCAATCAATCTGGAGAGATTTTTTAGTCAAAATGACTGAAATATTTACACATTTTATAAATTGCCTCAGAGAATCACATTTTACAAATTGACGGTAATATATACACGCTTACAAAGGAAAAGACCTGTGAAAACAACGTCTATCGCGCATTGAAGAATTTCCCAACCAAGACGAGGGGAAACAAGAACGAATCGGTTCAAATGAAGGAAAACAAAATGCAAATATCATAATTACAACCTACCAAATTTATGTGTATAAATTTTAGGCAGCTTCCTTGTTCGAGGAATGTATCCGTGAATATCCACACAAAGGAATAATATCCCACTCGTCTGCAGATGTACAAAGAAACTTATTCGATGTCACGTGTCTCAGTAACAATCAAATATTTTAAAAGATATATGTCGTTTCGGGATATTATAACCCGTGTTCGTTTCTCAACTGATCACTTGGATTGTTTCAGGTGTTTTACATAGGTGTCAAGTCTCAATGGTCGGCTGAGAAAGCCCACGTGACAACTGTTTTCATAACGTTCACGGTTCCTAAAAAATCCATTGAGTGATAGATAACAATGATCAATCAATCAACGTATTATAAGTTAACCCTCTGAACAAAGTATGTTGTTTTTACATCGGCACTTCACGCCATGGTATGAGTGTATTCCCTTTGTTTTAGTAAACCTAGACATGTAAACACTCACTCTTGACATATCCACTGTGCAAGATAACAGTGATTAATCAATCAACGTATTTTCTGTTAATCCTTTGATGACTAGGAACGATCCGTTGATTTACAAAAAAAGGTAAATCAACTGATCATTCATCTCTTGCTGGGCTGCCACGTGCATATTACATAACACACATTTCACCTCACTTCAAACCTGGATTTAGATTGAATAATTACCCCAGACACAATAAATGCCAAATGGGAAGCTTTGTCAGGTAATCTAACTGGTGCTACCACTAATTGTACCTGTAATAAATTCATTAACTGAGCATCAAGTGAATGACGACAAATACACAAGTGAAGGGTTATACGAGAAAACGTGGATGTCAACAAAGGAGTAGTAATCGTACTATCGACGCAAGCCGAAATCCGAAAATGCTTTCACTGCATGGATACTTTTTTTAGTATAAAACTATAACCATCTGGGGTATTTCCAAATGACGACATCCGATGAGCTCCGCTGTTCTTTTTGTCTGCTTGTTTAGGCTGAAGAAATGAATTAACATGCGGCCTTTGTCGAAATCTGTATAGATCACAGTTAACCAATCAGTGTATATGCAAAAATGCGTAAAACAAATATTGCCTCCAGCCTCCAAGTTTATTTAGCTGTCCTTGCAGACGGTAGCCCAGTTTCTGGTCACGCTCAGTTGCGTTGCGTATCATCCGGGTACTCACGGGGGAAAAAACAATAACAAAGGCAACAACCAGTCCGGGGAATTGCGTTAGATCAGTGCCCCTTTAACTGCAGCATCGGCTTTTGAGTTACCTGTTATGCCTACATGACTTGGTAACTAGCAAAAGACGATGTTGCATTGGCCAGTAGAAAGATCATTGAAAAGTTCTACAATGTCTAGGATTATAGGATGATTTGAAGAGACACTTTTAAGTGCCTGAAGGCATGACAATGAATCGGAGAAGATGATAACAAAATTAGATTGGTTTTGATGTTTGATATAGGTCAAAGCTGTAAAGATAGTTTTAGCCTCAGCAGTATAAATTGAACTAGATCTTGGATTCTTGAGGGGACAGTTCCGGATCCAATGACGGTGGCACTAGCAACTTTGCCACCATCCTTGGACCCGTCAGTAAAAATGGACCTGTGAGAGTGAGTGAGTGAGTATGGTTTTACGCCGCTTTTAGCAATATTCCAGCAATATCACGGCGGGGGACACCAGAAATGGCTTCACACATTGTACCCATGTCGGGAGGACCTGTGAGAATGATATTGAGTGCGCAATTGGTTGTACGCTTGTTGATAAAGCAAAGGATTTGTTTAGGATTTTTTTAGTTGGGATAGAGTGAGGTCTACCTCTGGCTTCACCATCTGCCAGGGAGGAGACCACAGAAGACGGTAAGAACCAAGCCCCAATCATAAAAGATTCATATAGTAGATTTGTATATTACAAAACTAGGCTAACAGAACCACAATAGTTGAATTAGCTTGAATTGACCTTGCTAAGCCTGCTAACTGACCCGAGGAGATCTCTTATTAACATCACGAGGTAGATTATGTTTAAAAGTGTTAGAGGTAATTTTTTTCAAGTTTCTTTTGAAAATGTATTCATCACTGTGTGCTTGTGAGAGAACTGATTCTGGCTTATCACCATAATTCAAATGTAACATTGGCACATGTCAAGGGTGTATCCTGAGTCCCCATATCTTTATAATGTTCATCAAGCAGTTTGCTAGCTACGACCTTGGAGGAGGAAGGTGAGAGAATCTTATGATTGTCATGAATACCATTAACGTATTGTTCAATAGCTAAAGAAACATGGTTTCACAAATTTTGGTTTACTTTACAAGACTTTACTTTACAAGATACACACATACAAATCGAATTAAACGATCAGGAATATATGTTATTGCATATCCCGCGCCGTAGTGTGTGCATGTTGATATAATAGGACACAAACGTACTAAAGCCTTCCAAAATGGTTTTGCACACATTAATCAAAGCTGACATCAGTTAACCATACTAAACACCGTTTCAAAATAAACATGATGTACTTACGAAACACACATTAGTGGTCGTATCTTGAGTGCCTAGGAATAGATAAGTTGGGTGAAATGGGGTTTAACCTCCCTCGAAGATTATTGCACTTATATCGATGTGCATGCACGTGTGTTTGTGTGTGTGTGTGTGTGTGTGCTTGTACTAGTTCAGACTGATGCCGATTTAAAGTGCTAGCCCACTGAGATACCATGCAGCAGTTTAACATGAATATCCCACTCAGACACAGTATACTGACTCCAAGCTGACCAGTCCTTGTTTCAGCTCCTTAATGACAGACGCCAGACAGGGTAACAACAAGTACAATCATTTCATGTCTTCTGGTGTGATGCGGTCGGGGATCGAACCCCAGACATTCCTGTCCCTGGGCAGACGCTCTACCACTAGACCTCGGAGGCGGTCACCAAAGTTACACCCTCTGCCTTCATCCTAGCTAGGATTTCATTTAATTATCTCAGAAGTACAAAACATACAACTGTAAGCAAGGAAAGAGGCTAGCTGACAGTCATATGAATGTTTCTTACAAGTTCCTACAATTCTTTCAAAGCCTTCCAAAAGTTTCAAATGTGACATTTCCACTGGCCTTAACCTAAGTCTTCCTTTATCCAGTCACACATGTGGGTTGACTGACATGATAAAAAAAACAACCTATTACCTCATCTCAGTAAGAACACAAAAAAACATAAGTTTTGTTCATAGGTATTCAATTTATTCATATTCAAACTGAATAGTTACACATCATATATATTAAAAAATTAAAAATCTACATATATTTTGATATTCAAGCAAAAAATCAGCCAGGCATGACCTTGACATTGTCACAGTTTGGTAAGACCTCTTGTATTTATGTACTGAGGTACCGTTTTCAGAATCACTAAAGATACACATTTCTTGTAAATGCAAAAATATTCACAAACAAAGTTTTTGTGCAATTCGCCAAGTCAATTCATAATAAACAACCCTTAAATGCTGGGAGACGACTGTTTATCAATAATAATTAGTTCAATGAATACATCATCAATTTCACAGCTTGGTGTTCCTTTTTATAATAATAATAAATAATAATAATGACAATAATATTAAAAATAATCATCCTCCTCATCATCATCATTATAACTAGGTAATGTATGGGGGCACATTTCTTCTACATTAATTAGTAGAGAATATTAAAATGTATTCCTTTGGACAAATGTTATACCAAGTCTGAAAACAAATCAAAAGTCGACTATCTTCATGGAAAAGAATACTTTCCTCGTTTAAGGGGGATATATATGACATTCCATATCAAAGTTCTCTCTATCTGGTTATACATCATATTCTAATTATGCTTCATATAACCTGAATAATTATGATTAATATTAACTCTGACAACATATTAATATAGAGAGGGAGAAAAATCAAGCAGACATGTTATCATGTAATCATAGGTTTATCGTTTGTTAATCCATATTTATATTCTCAATGTTATGTCAATACATCGTTCCAGAGTAAATAAAGAGTTAATTTTATGGTAAAAGTAACAAGATAACAAACATACCATTATGAATATATGCATATTATTTCATATTCTCCAAAATTTAATCTTTCAAGGAATAAATAGATATGTTGTTCAATAAGTCAAATATACTATCCATTTTAATATACTGAGCAAAGTTTGGATTAAATAGTTTGATAATTACATCTTATTATTATGATCTGGGAAATAAAGTCTCCATTGCATTAAAAAAAACACAAGTTCAGAGCATTGCACAAATTAAATAAAAGTACTATGAGATCTATGTATAAATAATGAACAGAGAAAAGTGGTGAAATAAAAAAATATATCTTACATGGAACCTAACATGCAATCATTCAACCATATGGAAACTAACCATGCAATTAAATAGCTGATATCAAATTCAGTTTATACATATACGTAACATATAAGAATATTCATATAGTATTTAATTCACTTTTCATTTTTTCATTTGATATTTTGAAGTTTTGAGTTGTTTTACAAAATATAGTATTAATATGTGTGTAAAGACAGTAAGGATATTCAGTATACTCTCAGAACCTAAAATATCAAAAATAGAGTGAAAAATACAATCAAATTTGTGATTAATTAATCTACAAAAGCACACAATTATTTTTGTTGTCATTGATTTTGTTTTTTTAAAAATCACAATCCTACTCTCCGACCAGACTGGCGCCATGGTAGTATCATGTGAGGGTAACACACCTCGCTGAATGCATGTACATTTCAAGTGTACAGGAATCATGAAGACGTAGTGAACAGGACACAGTGATAATATGAAAATAGAAATTCACAAACCAAGTGCTAAACCAACAGAGTGCCTGGTGTTAACTGGAGTAAAAACAAAAGATGCAAATATGTCCGACATCTTTTTCACGGGTTAATGATGTTTGACATAGAAATGATGAGGTCTGGATTGAAGCAAAGGATGGAGGTGTGGGTTTGAATAAAGGATGGGGGCGTGGGTTTGGATAAAGGATGGGGGCGTGGGTTTGGATAGAGAATGGGGGCGTGGGTTTGGATAAAGGATGGGGGTGTGGATCTAGCTGGATGTGTTTTGGTTTGGATAGAGGATGTGGGTGTGGATCTAGCTTGGGGTGTGGGTTTGGATAAAGGATGGGGGTGTGGATAAAGGATTGGGGGTGGGGGTGGATAAAGGATGGGAGTAGGTTTGATAAACGATGGGGGGGGGGGTGGATAAGGGATCGTTCTGGATTGGGACATGTAAATGATGATGGCAACGAAAAATATTTGTGCCTGTTCAAGAAAAAAGAAAACAAAGTAAAACAAGCTTGTGTACCGGTAAGATTTGTACAACGTTGAGCAAAGTAACTAAAAGCATGAATACACCCATGAGGAAGCCCTTGTCTGCTTTTGATAAATTCTAGATAAGAGTTGGAGGATATATTACTGGACAAGAGGGATTCAATGATTTGGGTTTAACACCACTTTTAACAGTATTCCAGTTATATCACGCTGTGCCAGCTTAAAGTGGGCGGAAAGTCCAAAGTGATGCAGGTCTCAAACCCATAAGCAGGGGTATTGTGCTGACAAATGTAGAAACAAAATGGGGCGAGCCAGAATTTGAACCTCTGAACATAGGATTCTGGCGGGTCCAAGGGATGCAACTCTGCACAGTGAACAGTTTCATTACTCACCTTGATCATTCTTTTGTCCTTATAAGAATTCGGCTAATGGTGCTTATTTCAACCCAAGTATTTTCCAGAAAATACAAACATTTATGAAACATATATGAACTGGACAACATAATAGAATGCTGAAAACTCAAATTCATAACGATCTACAGCCACACAACTATTGGTGAAGGACCTTCTACATCAAATCTGAAGGAGTTGGGGAAACAGGCAGTTGACGAGTGAGTCCAAGGATGCAAATTGGCACTACCCATGACCAGCTACACCGAGCTAGATTCTGTAATGTAAACCATATCCAGATGGCTTATTTCCAGCTTTTTAAGGGTCGTCTTCATATGTTGTTAGTTGTTACTATTCGGCCTTGGCAATGTTTCAGGATAGGTTGCATCCCTGAAGGGCTTGTGACTTACGCCTCAACCAATTGAGCACCATATTCATGAGCATGTTATCATCCTTGACAGAATCAAACTCAGAATAGATGTCAGTGAACAGGAGGCACTACCGGTACCAACTAAGCTACCCAACAACTCCGGTTGGTTCATCTCTTTTCTATGCCACTAGAATCACTGATCGACTTAGTTTGATATAAGACTCATAATCTGGAATTTGAACCCACTAGCAGCAAATCCTGACATAGCCAAGGGACACAACTCACAGAAGACTTGATGCAGTCGATCCAAGGCACGGTGTGGGAGAACAAAAGGCCCTAGTCAATAAGGATGTTGTAACACAGACAAGGGATTCCACAAGGTTTCAACATCAAGAGTCAAGTGTGACTGTCAACACATATACATCAGCACAGAAATAGCACAGTGGGAATCACAGACAATATTATCATAGTTTGAGCACACATTGTCAACTTGATAATAGATACAATACATTTAATTTTCATCACTCCATTTTTCCAAATATCAGTGGTCTGCCCTTAATCGTAATCTAATTTTACATGATTTTTAGCAATTATGGTCTTATAAACCTTTTGCGAACACCTGGTGTCATCGCAGAGGTTTATAGATCCACTTGCTAATTGTTGCCACTATTTGGCATTTTACGCCCAATTGAATCTGTTTTGGAGGATAATCGAGACTGGTTATCATTGGTGTTGATGTTTTATATTTACTCTGCTTTAAGCACTTATCACCAGTCTAACAACAGACAGCAAGAGGGAGAACACACTGTACCCCATACAGCAATCAAACTCAGTCCTTTGGGTTGTAGTGAGTGAGTATGGTTTTACGCCGCTTTTAGCAATATTCCAGCAATATCACAGCGGGGGACACCAGAAATGGGCTTCACACATTGTACCCATGTCGGGAATCGAACCTGGGTCTTCGGCATAACGAGCGAACGCTTTAACCACTAGGCTACCCGACCGCCCCCCTTTGGGTTGTAAGTGAAGGTTGTATCAAATAGGCTTACTTCTGCTGACATCATGATATCCCAGAAGGGGATACAAACTGATCAGCTGATGACATGGCAACTCAGTAATCAACAGTATGGGAGGAACAAGCATAATGAGACTATAAAATAGTATACAGATTACCTAGCATTGAGACATGTCTTCAGTAATGGGATTCTATTTCCCTTGTGCATTAGGACTTTGAATATCAAAATATACTTTTTGACATAAAATATAAATTAATGACTGAACCCAATTCAATTTATCATGAGAATAGGTTCGAATAGTAGGTGAACTATTCAGATTCCGGGCTACAAATTACATATTTAAAAAGAAATTAGCACAATAAGACAATATGTACATGCAGTTTTCATTTCAATGTTGTGGACTTCTGAAATATCAAGCTAGTAATACTGATTAAACAGGTGGACATAATTTCAAAGAAATTAATTCAAGAATCTAATCCACATTCCTGAAAGAAAATAGAGAAGTGTATGAAAATAGCCCTGGTTATGATCACAATTATCAACACTTGTACATTGCAAAGATGTTTGTGTTAATTTCAGTACTGACAGTAATAGAACAACGTGCATTTCAGTTGACACAAATAGAGTACAAACAACAATATCTTACAATATTTCACAAAGATACCAATACGGAAGACAATTCATAAATAACACTCAGAGACAAACTTTCAACGCCATTGACAGAAATTTCTATTTCATTTTGAAAATATACTTCAGTAACAAGTTTGAGGAACTGAAGATGCAAGGTTCTGATAACTGTGCTAACAACTGCACCATCATTGTGCATAAAATCTCCTGCAGTTTCTGTGTAACATGTAATCTATTCAGCAGTGACAGGCGATAGCTAAAGCTATTTGTGTTGGTTGTCATATTTAGTATAAAGGTCATACATATTACAAAAACACTGTGTGATATGAATAAAATATTCAATTCTTTTTGATAATCCTCAGTTTTGGAGCATGAGGTAGGCATGGTATATCATTACTCCCTAAAAGTAAGAAGAGGCAGGAAAATGGTCAAACCTACTGTGACTCAAATATTTCAAGTTTTAATCTAATAATGTACTACCACAGAATAGACTCTTAAGCCACTTTTTGATACATTCAGCAATATCCTGGTAGGGAACAGCAGAGTTTGGCGATGACCATATTCATGAGGGGAACCGAACCCAGGTCTTTGGGGTGATGAGCAAATGCTTTAACCACTAGACTACCAGTACACCCATAATGATAAACGCAAAGCAAATATAGGCCAAGTTTTCATGATTACTGATGCTGAGCCACTTGTTTTCCCTATATGCTGGTACATTTACATCTACTGTTTCTTTCTTATTGTCCTTTATTCTTGTGAGCAAAAAGTCAAGACATCAAAGAAATATAAAGTTGAATTAATTTCAGTGTTGACTGATAGTGATATTTCATACTATTTGTAAAATATTAACGAATGTCATATAGACAAGACTCTTAAAACTAGGGTTACAAACTATCTGATCTTGAGAAAAACTGTTTATTGTTTCAACACAAACGAGGGCACAATTCCACAATCAATCTGACAAAGGTGATTGAGTGTAGCTCCCATACAACACTGCCTAACAGCAGTCGGTGCACTAAAATCACTCTTTCATCAATTAATAAATTGGGACCGGAAAACAAAACTCCTTAAACTCCTTGTAGATGAGATGTATATGTACAATCTGATAATATTTCATCTATATTCCCTGAACTTTGCAGTTTCATTATGAAAGAATGACTTGCAGACATTTTCCCACCTCAACTTCCTGATAAGGTTAGCTAACTACTAAACATTGCATTGTGACTCGAGAAATATGCAGAAATGGCAAAACTATACTATAACTACTATATATATGTAGTCTCTACAATGCTGTTTCATCTCAAGGGTTATGGTGAATGCTGATTCATTATGAGATTGTGACCTGCAAGATTATACTCAAGGCACTAAATAAGGGAACAAACATATCACACATGATACTGAGACTTTTGCTTTAAATTTTCATTCTTCCTAAATATTCTAAACATATTTCAGTTTTAAAAATTGAAAGATCAATATTAAGGGCAAAATTGTCCCTTTGTGCTAAAAATAGGTTTAAAAAATTCTCCATTCAATGCAGATCAATGCTAGTTCCCTTATTTTTTGCCATGAGTATTTTTAAAAACTATCTGTGATCAACACTAGTCGTTGACATCGCTATATAAAGGTCGATGTAGAAGAGATTGACTGAATCAGATTTCTTTTAAGGATGTGAATCTACAGCAGAAACTCAAACACAGCAAGACCTTGTTAATCTGGACGTATTGTTGAAGTGCAATCATCACAATTTACTAACTTCCACACTTACATGTTGGTGTGCATGGAACATAACAATACCTGTCCAGAATGCCAGATTTCCAGATTAACGGAGGTTTACTGTATGGTACTGGTTTCCTTCTAGACTAGAATAGCACTGGTACTTAATCAATATACCTGTCTTAAAGCTTCGTTCTTTAAGAAAAACGATCATTTTAATGATGAAAGGTGAGAAAGGAACCTTCTCATACCCTTCAAACTTTACCCACCACACTCAATGCCAGGGGACTAATCTTAAAATGGTTTTGGAGATGGAATTCATGTATCCCCTTTTCTGAAATAAAACATGGAAGTCAAGGGATCCTTGACATGACCCTAGAGTTAAACGATTTTGGGGTCTCTACATTCAAACACAACTGTAGGCCACAAGGACCTCCCTTAATTCAACGCTGTTCAATATCTAACTATTTCCAGTATATTTTGGTAGACAAGTATTCCTTGGCTTGCTGTATAAAGGTTGTTGGCAGACAGAAAATGGAGACTTGTTTAGCACCGATAGCAATAATGCATAACATTCACTCTTTCTAGCTAAGGTTTCACTGAAGTAACAGTTGCTTACCGCCCTTGCTTATGTACAGCTACCCTGAGTGTCCAAAGTGTGACTTGTGTTAAGTCTACTACTCTTTCTCATACATGCGTACAGTCCTATTCATTTTCTTCTTAACACTTGCTCAATACATTAGTTTTTAAGGATAAACAAAAGTTCCTTATTAATCATAGTTGGATAAATGAGAACTCAGAACTTCAGAACATTTAGCAGAGGTCATCTGGTGCAATCTATGGGGCGAGTACGAGACTCACAGTCAGAACTGACAAATGACCTTCACCTTCCTAACATCTGGTGTGCAAGTTGGGGTGAAGGCCACTTTGAACAGTATTTCAGTGACATCACAGCGTGTACGCTTGATGTGGGAGGAATGCACAAAGTGATGAAGGGTCTTAGACGTTTACCACTTTGAAAACACCCATCGGTATGTAGTCAGAATCATAATCAGGATAAAACAATCCTAGGATTCTGGCACACCAAAGGGATGCAACTCTGCACAGTGAATTGTAACATCTTAGGCAACTGGGCCATCTTTTTCCCTAACATAATGAACTTGGAACAATTATTAAACATAAATGACTTGTGTTTTACATTATTTCAGATATAGCATGACATGTCAGCTTAATGTGGAAGGAAGGAAAAGCAAAAAGTAAAAAGCTCTAAAGGTTCGCCACATACGAGGAAGAACTTGGATTTTCATGGAAAATTTCAGGAATGGAAGTTGATTTTTTTCACAAGGAAATGGTAATGTCTTCACACTGTACTATCAACCAAGGTTGCTTCAATAGAATGCTGCGTAATTATTTTCAGTTTAAAAATTCTTTTCGAACTACAATCCCATATTTATTATGCTGTTACAACACTAGACAACTATTACGAATGTTCAACAGCATACACCAATTATAAACTTACATCCATTTACTGACTGACACTTTAGGACAGACGTAGTTACGGTATTGTTAACCTATTTTACTCAAGTAATAGACCTTATTGACTCACTTAGTCATGAGTACTGGGGTTGAAAGGTGCATCATTCACTGCACTTATGCTCAGGACATAATCGATACTGCTTTTGTCAAATTGATACAGGAAAATCTTCATTGACTGATATGTCAAATCAATGAGTGAGAGTGATGCTGCATAGATGTTTAAAACTATATTGAAACTTATCATCGCTGTTTCTGTGCAGCCAAACCTAATATCCTGACTGGCCGAATCTGGAATTCGAACACATGGCCACAATCCTGGCACAACTAAGGGACAGAACTCTGTACAGATTACTATTGAATCATGTTATCAATGTTAATGCAATTTTTTACTGGTGTTCTTTGTACACATCTTTCTATAAATTAACATGGTTCAAATAAGGCCACACAATTTTTATTTTTTGTTACACAGGCCTACCGCCCCTATTGAAAAGCAGCCAGTCCAAGAACAAAATTAAACATAATAATATTTATTATTGTCTCCTGCTAGTTAAATAGACCCTCCATTACAATAAAAAATGTTATATATAAATTCCATGTCTACATCACTGTCAGTGATTCAAAAAGTCAGCTGCAGTTTTAACTCCATGGCAGAATTGCTTTCATATAAATAAATAAATGATATGATTGGCATAGCTATTTAATTTTATTTATATTTCAACAGACCTTGTGTGGAAAAGCTGGAAGAAATCTGTGAAACATAAAATTAAAAAAGTGTGGCCTAAACATGGACACAATCATTCCTTGAATTTCATATTTCTGAATTTGATGTGTTTAAAACAATCACTGCCTAAACTGCCAAACTAGCAGTATCTAAAAACTCCTTTCAAAACCAACCTACATCTTCTAAAAAATATGTGAATCATTTGGTATTGATAGCTGTTCTTACGGTATTATCCTCATGTCAGAGCACAAAATATTGAAGGGCACCAAATCTTGGATGAATAATTCAACACCAACAAACATCAGGGTAACATATTAGTCTTAAAAGCACAATCAATTTACACCTTACCTTACATGCAATAATCATTTCGAATAAAGTAATCATTAAAAGTATTGTGATAACATATGTTTATGATTTATAAAACAAGGTTTCATCCTTACCTGTATAAAGGTAGTATTCCTACCTCTTATCACCAGGTACAATTCCAGCAAAATGGTATCTTAAAATCTAAAATAATCTAAGACCAGATCTCTATCTGTCATGGCACATTGTAAACATAGGAAAACAGGAATATGATAAAAGCACTGTTGATTCTAACACCTGAAACTTCAAATCAACGATAACACAACAACACACACAACAAAACAGACAGACAAACAAACAAACAAACAAATATCTTCAAACAAACACACTGACTAGAAACATTCTGGAACTTTCATCACTTTAAACAATAATCAACAAAACATATCACACGACACATGTCAACTTCACATACAAAGCATGTAAAAAACATGACAGTCACACGTAACCATGGTAACAAATAATGGAAGATACATCATGATTTCATTCAATTGATGAACTCCTCCACTGCTTACAGCTTCAAGGTAACATCATCCATTTTTGAGTATTAACTGTAATATGACATCAATGATTGGGTTTCACCGTTAGATCATAGGTGTGTAACGATACGGTGGGATCACGATACGTTACGAATCTCAATGCTATGAGTGCGATACGATTCGTATCCAATCACGCCCCTGAGTCATTTGTGTTAAAATTTCCGAGATCAAAGATCCAATATTGTAGGGCAGAAACATATAGAGGGTACTGTGACGGTTATGCTATTTATAGCCATCCTGCAAACACTACAGAATCTGCCTAAGCTGTTTGTTGAACTGATTCTGTTTATTATTTACGTTTTTACATTAATATGACTTGTAATGTTATGTATCATGTATACATGGGTTGTAAATCGATGTATTGTACCATGAACCTTGTAACATAATACAATACTGTATTGCCATATCGTTACACCACTATTAGATCAATTGTCCTCTCTATTATTCCACAAAAGCGATCAAACTAATACTATGCACTGAAAAAAAGCAGAATTCAGGCACTGTATAGAAGGTGAAAATCATCTGCTTATGTCTTGTTCTTATGACGATCTTTTTATGCCATTTTTGTAGAATTGTATATCTATATGCTTTTTGGAGTCAGTTTCTCTGATCAGAAACTAATTTTGACTGCTTTTCATGAGATCAGTGTATGTTAATATTCACGAGGAAATGGTTCAACACTCAAAAGGCTATACGTGTTATGGTCTTGCTTCTGGTTCCAAGAAATGTGGAAACAAGTATCCATGAAGGGGTGATGTTTGTTGTGCCAATGATGGAAGCAGTGAAGATGTTGAAGGACATTCTCACAACGTGTCATCTCATCACTAACACTCTTGTGTTCACATATTGCACATTGCCAAATACTACAAGCTTAGTTTCTTTCCTCGACGCTTCCCTTTCCGCCTGAGGGTGAGAGTTTCATGTTCTGCACGGGTTCGCACCACAAACTTCAGATCAATACTGCTATTCAAGGCATAGAAGACATTAGATCTCTCCGGTATCAAAAGTTCTGAAAAGGAAAAGGATGGAATATCAAAGTGTGTTATCAGCAACATCATGTCATGGACTAACACTATGAAAAACACCTCATCCCAATAATACCTACCCACCACCCAGCCGCCTGACTGACACTCTTCCCACCTCATCCCTGGGACTGACACCAGTCCACCCCACCTGACTAACACTCTTCCCCACCTCTTCCAATGGACAGACACCAGCCCACCACTCCACCCCACCCGACTGACACTCTTCCCACCTCATCCCTGGGACTGACACCAGTCCACCCCACCTGACTAACGCTCTTCCCAACCTCTTCTAATGGACTGACACCAGCCCACCACTCCCCACCTGACTGACACTCTGCCCCACTTCAGACTGACACCAGTCCACCCCCACCTGACTAACACTCTTCCCCACCTCATCCCTGGGACAGACACTCTTCCCACCTCATCCCTGGGACTGACACCAGTCCACCCCACCTGACTAACACTCTTCCCCACCTCTTCCAATGGACAGACACCAGCCCACCACTCTACCCCACCTGACTGACACTCTTCCCACCTCATCCCTGGGACTGACACCAGCCCACCACTCCACCCCACCTGACTAACACTCTTCCCAACCTCATCCAATGGACTGACACCAGCCCACCCCACCTGACTAACACTCTTCCCCACCTCATCCAATGGACTGACACCAGCCCACCACTCCACCCCACCTGACTGACACCTGCCCACCACTCCACCCCACCTGACTGAAACTGTGCCCCACTTCATCCCATGGACTGACCCTCTTTCCCACCTCATCCCTGGGACTGACACCAGCCCACCACTCCACCCCACCTGACTAACACTCTTCCCAACCTCATCCAATGGACTGACACCAGTCCACCACTCCACCCCACCTGACTGACACTCTGCCCCACCTCATCCCTGGGACAGACCCTCTTCCCCACCTTATCCCTGGGACTGACACCAGCCCACCACTCCACCCCACCTGACTAACACTCTTCCCCACCTCATCCAATGGACTGACACCAGCCCACCACTCCACACCACCTGACTGACACTCTTCCCCACCTCATCCAATGGACTGACACCAGCCCACCACTCCACACCACCTGACTGACGCTCTTCCCCACCTCATCCAATGGACTGACACCAGCCCACCGCTCCACCCCACCTGACTGACACTCTGCCCCACCTCATCCAATGGACTGACACCAGCCCACCACTCCACCCCACCTGACTGACACTCTGCCCCACCTCATCCAATGGACTGACACCAGCCCACCACTCCATCCCACCTGACTGACCCTCTGCCCCACCTCATCCAATGGACTGACACCAGCCCACCACTCCACCCCACCTGACTGACACTCTGCCCCACCTCATCCCTGGGACAGACCCTCTTCCCCACCTTATCCCTGGGAGTGACACCTTCTTTCCCACCTCATCCCATGGACTGACAACCCAAATGCCCTTCCCCCATCCCATGGACTGACACCACCCCACTCACATGCTGACACACAGCAGCCCAACCCCACCATTCCATCCACTGATGACCAGCCTATGCTCCTCCCTCATCATATAGAATGACCCCTATGAGCCTGCCCCTTATTGGGTGACCCTGCCCTGGTCCCTCACCTCCTCCGTCCGGCAATATCTGCAGTAGACAGTAGTCTTCAGGCTGGCCTTCCAGGGAGTACTTCTCCAGGACCTTCTGTATCACTGTGTTGGTATGGTCAGTGTTACACAGCTGCAAGAAGCAGAGCATCACAATTACACACAGCCAAAGAGATCATCTATTATTTTATATCTTGAGGGACCAAATAAAATTCCAGAATAACGCTTGGCCCCTAACTGGCTTTTAAGAAGCTTTATTATAACAAAGACAGGATTGATTGATTGATTGATTTGGGTTTAACGCCACTTTTATTAGTATTCCAGTTATATCATGGCGTGTCAGCTTAATGTGGGAGGAAAGCCCAAAGTGATGCAGGTCTGGGACATTAACCACTTCGGCGCAAAACCACGAGCACAGGTATGGTGCTGACAAACCTAGAAACATAATCAGGGTGAACCGGGATTCGAACCCACAATCATAGGTTTCTGGCGTGCCCAAGGGAAGCAACTCTGCACAGCGAATCGCGGTGCCTAAGACGACAGGGCCACTCATGCCCCCTATATGGGATTGAAGATCGCCAGTCCGTCTGTAGAAAAACATGGGGACCACTAGTTCTGCTTGTCTTTTGCAAATACCAAACACTGCTTGGTTTTGTTGCTTCACTAGTATTATATCAATTGATATACAACTTTTATGAGATTTTTGATCGATTAAGATAAACAGTTTTAAAATTACGCAAAACAGATTTTTATGAACCTTCAATGTTAATCTTCTAGATAAACATTTGACTCATCTTTTAATAGGTTTTTTTAGCTGTCTTTTACACTGAACAGTATACCCCATCAGGACCTTTACATAACATTATTATCAGGATAAGGATTAGTGACCATTTCTGTGAGACCATCACAGTGTGACATCATAACAAGCCATTGTCCCAAAGAAATAATGGAACATAAGCTCATCCATTGCTTATGACATCACATTTAGTCTTATGTCAAGTTGTTCCAACGTAAGACAGATACAGATGATGTCTACACATGTGATCCGATGCAACCAGTCCTTGTTTTAACCCCTTTATTCCAAGTACCAGGCAGGGTAACAAGGACCATCTTATAACGTCTTTTGGTATGACGCGGCCGGGAAACGAACCCCCGACCTTTCCCTCTCCGGGCAGACGCTTTACCACTAGACCACACAAGCATTGTTGTTGTTGCTTTTAGTGTTAAAGAGGTCGCCTTCTGCTATAGCAATTTCGGCTGACCTGTCCCTTTTTGGGACCCATGTGTGTGAGTTGGGTACACATTTCTATTGTGAGTTTTAGTATTAAAAAAATATTCTGGTTTTTTATTGATATGATTTCTATTATTGTATACTGATATGATTTCATTTTTATCTTTGGCTGCTTTGTTTAAATACACTCGAGTAGCTGTCCATCTCTCAGAAAAAGAGTTAGTTTGGCCTTTGCTATTGCATCTCTTGGCTTTAGGAGATCTATGACAGATAGTGGATCTAACTGCAATTCTTGTTTTAACCAAGCCCAGGCTGGAGCATGGTCCACACAAGCACTGACCATTATGCTCTTGTAGATGTGGGTGCTGGCCTGGTCACTGGGCTCCAGACTGACGCGGATCACATAGGTGTCACAGGACCTGTAGGGGGAGGGGGAGGTGTCACTGTCGGAGGAGATCACAGACGATGTTGACGAGGAATGAGACATCTGAAATAGACAATGTCGAGGAAGCTGTAGACATTCTACCCATCCAAGTTTGTTTTTCATTCATTACTTGCAGTACTAATCTGGAAGAATATTTTGTGAACTAACCAATAATAAACAGAAGGCCCTACATAAAAAAATATCTGCCTACAAAGAAACTGTACAACAAATACCATGTTTACATAAGAACCTATCAGTATTTTGTTTGAGACAGTTGCAAAGAGATGACATTACAATAACTAGAAAGTTCTAATTTGGTTTCTAAACTATCTGAGAACATGATATATTACTAGCTACAAGCTGATTCATTTCAAGTCATGTCATAAATGTTATCATTGTGTTGAGGTAGTGGATGGCATAAGATATGGAAGATGACATGATCAATGATCAGTCAAAGACAGGATGACATATCAGCTGAACAACTAGCAGTGACTATTAGGCCGACAAGGGATATTTAGACAAGACAGTCCCCAGCTCTGTTCTCAGAGATCAAACATGAAGGGTTACCCACACAACATGGTGACTGAACCGTAGATGAGGTAGGGAGATTTCAATGATTGTGACTTCGCCACTTGTCCAAAACTGACTTGTCCCATTGACCTACTGATGATCAAGCAAGGTAGATTTCAGTAAGAAAATGACCTGATGACCAAGCTAGGGACATCTCAGTAAGATAATGACCTATCAAAGGCCAAGCTAGGGAGACTTCAGTTAGTAAATGACCTAATAGACCAAGGTAGTTGTATCTCAGAGAGAAGATGACCTAACGACGACCAAGCTGGGGACGTCTCTGTAAGTCAATGATCTACCGACGACCAAGCTAGGGACGTCTCAGTAAGTCGATGACCTACCAATGACCAAGCTAGGGACATCTTAGTAAGTCAATGATCTACCAATGACCAAGCTAGGGACGTCTCAGTAAGTCGATGACCTACCAATGACCAAGCTAGGGACGTCTCAGTAAGTCGATGATCTACCAATGACCAATCTAGGACATCTCAGTAAGTTGATGACCTACCAATGACCAAGCTAGGGACGTCTCAGTAAGTTGATGACCTACCAATGACCAAGCTAGGGACGTCTCAGTAAGTTGATGACCTACCAATGACCAAGCCAGGGACATCTCAGTAAGTTGATGATCTACCAATGACCAAGCTAGGGACATCTCAGTAAGTCGATGACCTACCAATGACCAAGCTAGGGACGTCTCAGTAAGTTGATGACCTACCAATGACCAAGCCAGGGACATCTCAGTAAGTCGATGACCTACCAATGACCAAGCTAGGGACATCTCAGTAAGTCGATGACCTACCAATGACCAAGCCAGGGACATCTCAGTAAGTCGATGACCTACCAATGACTAAGCTAGGGACATCTCAGTAAGTCGATGGCCTACCAATGACTAATCTAGGGACATCTCAGTAAGTTGATGACCTACCAATGACTAATCTAGGGACGTCTCAGTAAGTTGATGACCTACCAAGGACTAATCTAGGGACATCTCAGTAAGTTGATGACCTACCAATGACTAATCTAGGGACATCTCAGTAAGTTGATGATCTACCAATGACTAATCTAGGGACATCTCAGTATGTTGATGACCTACCAATGACTAATCTAGGGACGTCTCAGTAAGTCGATGGCCTACCAATGACTAATCTAGGGACATCTCAGTAAGTTGATGACCTACCAATGACTAATCTAGGGATGTCTCAGTAAGTCGATGGCCTACCAATGACTAAGCTAGGGACGTCTCAGTAAGTCGGTGGCCTACCAATGACCAAGCTAGGGACGTCTCAGTAAGTTAATGACCTACCAATGACCAAGCTAAGGACATCTCAGTAAGTCGATGGCCTACCAATGCCAAATTATAGGGACATCTCAGTAAGTCGATTGCCTACCAATGACTAATCTAGGGACATCTCAGTAAGTTGATGACCTACCAATGACCAAGCTAGGGACGTCTCAGTAAGTCGATGACCTACCAATGACCAATCTAGGGACGTCTCAGTAAGTCGATGGCCTACCAATGACTAATCTAGGGACATCTCAGTATGTTGATGACGTACCAATGACTAATCTAGGGACATCTCAGTAAGTCAATGACCTACCAATGACCAAGCTAAGGACATCTCAGTAAGTCGATGGCCTACCAATGACTAATCTAGGGACATCTCAGTAAGTCGATTGCCTACCAATGACTAATCTAGGGACATCTTAGTAAGTTGATGACCTACCAATGACCAAGCTAGGGACGTCTCAGTAAGTCGATGACCTACCAATGACCAAGCTAGGGACATCTCAGTAAGTTGATGACCTACCAATGACAAATCTAGAGACATCTCAGTAAGTTGATGACCTACCAATGACCAAGCTAGGGACGTCTCAGTAAGTCGATGACCTACCAATGACCAAGCTAGGGACGTCTCAGTAAGTTGATGACCTACCAATGACCAAGCTAGGGACGTCTCAGTAAGTCGATGACCTACCAATGACCAAGCCGGTGAGAAGATGACATGTCAGGATGATGTACCTGTGACCTGTAAAAGGAGATCCCTATGACAGCAGGACCTACCATTGGCCGTGCTAGGGAGATCTCGGAGAGAAGATGACCTACCAGTGGCCCAGCTAGGGAGGCTGTGATGGTGTCGGGAATACTGGAGAGACTACTTCTGTCCTCTAGCCCACATGCAAACAAACCAAATTTGCTGCTGTCAAATTTGGCAGGCTTGTGACCTAGACTGAAAAACACAGAAGATATCATTATACACTGTACATACATGTATTTACAATCTGTAAATCATATTGGTCAATTGCGACCAAAAGTGAGTGAGATGGGGTAAACGCCCCTTTGAACAGTCTTTCAGTTGAATCACAACTTCATCTGAGAGGAAATCCCAACGTGATATCTACCACTTTGGTAAAGCTCACCAGCACAAGAATCATAATCATAGTGAATGTGGCATTCAAACCCACAAAAATTGGATTCTAGCATGACTAAATGAATGAAATAATATTGAAGGTAAATGGAAAAAATATTTCTGTAAACTAGATGACTTAATTCTACTAGTTCATATCAGAATACCACAAATTCCTGCTTGATGTCATCATATTGGTAAACGAAATAAATGTAAGTAGATTATTGTTGTCAAAAGACCTTCATGCAACAAGCCAAACATCTGAACTTGACCTTCTCATTTTGAGTTCCAACGTAATATTTGAGCTTCTCTTTAACAGAAATCCATTTGACCATGCCATGGTTACTATACATGAAAGGCCACACCCAGACCCTTTCTATCTCTCCACCCTTCTGTAACTCCAGCCCAACTAAACATGAGTCCTCTTTATCTCACCAAACTAGCAGACTAGTGTGAAAATCAATGGCTGCAATGTCTCTGGCTGATCTGTGGTTACAGGCACAGACCTATTGACCTTACCCAAGGAACACACTCACATCGTCCAACCCTAGCTAAGTTTGGTAAGACCAACTTTGTCAAAACAATTATCAGTAATCTTAGTCATTGTTAGGCATTTAGAAGTTGAAAGACATGATTTTCTTTATGGATAACAATACCATGTCAATACACATGATGAAGAGTGAGTGAGTGAGTATGGTTTTATGCTGCTTTTAGCAATATTCCAGCAATATCATGGCGGGGGACACCAGAAATGGCTTCACACATTGCACCCATGTCGGGAATCGAACCCGGGTTTTCGGCATGACAAGCGAACACTTTAACCACTAGGCTACCCGACCGCCCCTTTAAGGCAAGAAGTTGCCCTGAATCATTACAGACAACAAAGAAGTTGTTACCATAAAAAGTTTCATATCTTCTATCTGTGAACTGGAGAGTAAGGGAGTGAGATGGATTAAATGTCACTTTGAACAGGATATAAGTAACAGCGTGTCAGCTTCATGTGGGAGAAAAGCTCTAAGTGACACAAGTCTTAGACTGTGGTGAAACCCATGAGCACGTGTATGATGCTGATAAACCCAGAAATATAATCAGGCCGTGATCTGAGACCTGTCACTTAATAGGAATAGGGAATGGTTACCACGAACCCTGACACGTTCAGCATGAGGTTCATACAAGGAATAGTGGGGTCTGTGGATGTCATGATTCATCGATATATATCCAAGCATTGCGAAATCTCCTGATGATACGACACCTAGCAATGTTTTATTTCTGTATCAACATCTTAAAGTAACATTTAACATTTAATGTGTAAGATGAGCGAAAATCTGCCCCAGTAACAACCATGACTACAGGGGCTGCCGTTACCTTACCGCCTACCATGCAAAGAATGACTTCATATGACTAACAGAACAAGCCTAAATTACTAAACTGACCTATCATGATACACAAACTGGTCTAATTAACACCATCTTGTTAGCTGGGACACATGAAACATGGAGAATTCACACACATAACTATCATGAATCATGTATCAAGATGTGTAGCAATACGTGAGGTAGATGTTTCGTTACTTCCCTAGGGGCATGCTAAAAGAACATGTAGGGTTGGTCACAAAATTGACATATGTGGGAAAGGTAATCTGTTCGTGCTTTTGCTCATAGTTCATTATGGCTCCCTATAAAAGAACATTACAAAGAAATCACAAAGTGTACAATACTTTCATGAAGGGATTAGTAAACTTACATTTTCAAATGCAGGACAATATTTATCATCACATCATAATAACACAAAGACCATAAAATAGTTACAACAAATGCAATCTAATAAAGCTAACATTACAATAAACATAAGGATACACAGTCCTCAATCAGTTTCTGAAAACAAGAAGAGACACAACAAAGGCATAGCGTGACACTCGGTGAGGGTTAGACGAAGTAATTATTACAGTACATATTTCGCAGGCCAAGACCACATCTTTAGTTCACACTGTTTGTTTGTTGTTTGATACCGCACTCAGCAATATTCCAGCAATATGATGGCGTCAGTGAATAATTGAGTCTGGACTGGACAATCCAGTGATTGACATCATGAGCATTGATCCACACAATTGGGATACGATGACATGCATCAACCAAGTCAGTGAGCCTGATCACCCGATCCCGTTAGTTGCCTCTTACGACAAGCATGGCTGCCTTTTGCGGCAAGCATAGGTTGCTGAAGACCTATTCTACCCCGGATCTTCCTGGGTCTTAGTTCACACAGACATCCTTTATAACTGAGGTTGGAATTGTATTGTTTGGCAGTATTTCAACCATATCACAGAGCATCAGTTTAATGCTGAGGTGAGTGAGGTTTAATGCTGCTTTGAACAGTATTCCTGTTATATATCATGGCATGTCAGCTTGATGAGGGAGGAAAACCCAAAGTGATGCAGGTCTTAGATGTTTACCACTTTGGTGAAACCCACTAGCATGGGTATGATGCTGACAAACACTGAAACATCATCAAGGTGAACCAGGATTTAAAGCTACGATCATAGGTTTCGGGCTTGCGCAAGGGCAAGACTCTGAACAGAGAATTGCTGCGCCTTTGCTGCTAGGCCACCCGTGTCCCAAATATGGGAGGAAGAAGTATTGCAGGTTATAGGCATGTACCAGTGAAACCTACAAACACGGTCTGATGCTGACAGACCAGGATCACGATCATGCTGAATCAGGAGTTCAAACACACCACAGTGAAGTTAACTAATCCTGCTCAGAAGTCCAAAGACTGCAGCCAATATCAACACAAATTCCCATGTATATACAACCAATGATAACCAATATTATTGCTTTGTGGAGGATACTTGCATTTCACTGGTAACAGGACCAATAAAGAGGATAAAAAAAGGCCTTAGTGTTTAGTCATTGAATGCAATGTTGAAATACCTTCTATTTGAGAAAATAAAATCTTTAACAAAATTCCCTATTTTGACAAAGAATTTTGAGTTTTTTCCAGTTTTCCTGCCAAGAGCACTTAGTTTGGAATCCTAGATTAAATCTAGCACCACCAGTAGTTGGCATGACTACAGGATGCAAAGCTGCAGTGAATTGTGGCATCTTAGAAAACTATTCCACCCTTGCCCCCTCATATAAGTTAACGTAGGAATGAAGGGCAAATATGTTGTTGAAAAATAAAATGTTGAGGAAGTGACTTGCTACCTGCCCCTCATAACACAGAGAGTTACAAATATCCGATGTCAAACGAGGAGATGATTAGTTCTGTACAAAGAAACCTATTCCTGAGGTATACCTCAGAGTGAGCCTTAAAATACTGCAGCCTTAAACCTATGAGTGTCCACGTATGGTGCTGATAGACCATGGAGCATGATCAGGGAGGATCTTTGAATCTGAAGCCACAAACAGCCTATCCTGGCACCACCGAGGGAAATAACTCTGCACAACTTATTGCCATACCTTCGACTACTGGACCACCCTATTCCCTTGAAGAATGCAATCTCAACTTGAATGGGAGCTAGAACACAATCTCGAATTGGATGAGGGAACTGAATTGTGACTTTGACATTGATGGGGAACTGGAATGTAACCTTGACATTGATGGGGAACTGGATCGTAACCTTGACATTGATGGGGAACTGGAATGTAACTTTGACATTGATGGGGAACTGGATAGCAACCTTGACATTGATGGGGAACTGGAATGTAACCTTGACATTGATGGGGAACTGGAATGTAACCTTGACATTGATGGGGAACTGGATCGTAACCTTGACATTGATGGGGAACTGGAATGTAACTTTGACATTGATGGGGAACTGGAATGTAACCTTGACATTGATGGGGAACTGGAATGTAACGTTGACATTGATGGGGAACTGGATCGTAACCTTGACATTGATGGGGAACTGGATCGTAACCTTGACATTGATGGGGAACTGGAATGTAACCTTGACATTGATGGGGAACTGGATTGTAAACTAGACTTGCACAGGGAACTGAATTGTAATCTCTACTTGGATGGGGTATAACTGGAATGTTGGAAGGGAATGTGGATTGTAATCTCGACTAGGACATGTTGGATGAAGAACTGGATGGTAATCCATATTCACCACTTTCATAATTTGGCACACATTGAGTACATAACCAGTATATATTTTTCATGCAGAAAACATGACTATACTTCACATATACATTGTGTAAGTATAACAAATAGATGTCAGTCACACATGAGCACACATACACCAACATCATATCACAGCTGGTGACCATCAACCGCACAGCTAGGTACACAACACTGGCTATACAGTGTTACCATGGTTACTGGGTTAGTGACAAACACGCTCCACCTGGATCATCCTCACTAGTCAGGGGTACATATCATGTTACCATAGCAACCTTCAGCAAAAATTATATGAATTCATTAGAAGCACAAAAACAATTTTGAAAGTTTGAACAGTCAAGTCAAACACTGAACTAGGGCAATGTCTAGGCTCTCTTGATTTTTTTATTGATTTATTTTTTTCTTTTGGGTGGGGGGAGATATTTCTTTCCACCATTTTTTTAACAATGTTTTCCCCCTCCCCGAGAATACTGCATGGTCCAGCCCAACAACTGCCAGACTATATTCAGTGATTGCTCCATCTTGATACACTACTACTTGTATAGTCTCAAGTCTATGTTCTTAATACTTGTCCCCTGACCAGTAAGGAAGCAGAAACATGGTGCTATCATTCAACAATATGGCCATAAACATCTTGGTTTCTTAGGCAGCTGACGGCAACATAGGCCATGAAGATAATTCTTTGACTTTAATTCAAAAGATTATACACTTTTAGCTTTTCCTGACTTTGAATAATTCACCTCAGAGTAAGGGAGTAAAGAACATGTTAGAAGAGTGCTTAGAGCACATAAGGGTTCCTGAGAGTTTTTAAAAAACAAAAGGTCTGTGACTAAGTGTAGTGTATGTTAAGATAGTTATGCCATTCACAGAGCTATGATTTGTTTCTTTAACAAGTTCCTAGGTTCAAACTTGGAACAAAAGTTTCTTCAAGTATTGACAAGAACAGTCAACTCTCATTAGTAGATTCTGCTGGAAAGAATATAACCAGAAACTTTTGTTTGAACTCAATGAAAGTTGACTGTATGTTAATATGCAAAAGAAGTCTATCATAAAAAGAAAAGAAATGAATGATTTCGAAACTCCTCAAGCCTAAGAAACTAAGAGTGCTGTGTTATGGCTGACATGAGGCTGCATCCAACACCTCACCTAAGGCTTTGAGCAAATGTCGGTTCATGTAGCTGTATATGCCTATAACAGAGGGACGACACATTCTACATCTTGTATCCATGGAAACTATATCACTCAGAGAATTAGCATATTATTTACATACCACTGGTTACTTAGGCTGAAAAAGTAAAACATTTGGTTTTCAGAAAAGACTTTTGGAGATGAGGGGGTAGCTGTCTGATTCCTTAATATTTGAACAAGTCACTGAAATTCAAGGATATTAATACCTTAATAATATTAACAGTAATTAAAGTCTTCGAAGTCCTAAGAATTGTTCAAATTGACAAAATTGTCCTTCACAAAGTAAGGTGATATGAGGTTTAACATCGCACTCAAGATATTTCTCTTAGATGATGTGCTCCTTGTACAAGTCCAGACTTATGCCGGTTTAGTCGTGAGATATGCCATGCTGTAGTTCATTTCCTTTATGCCAAACACATGGCAGGGTAACAACAAGTACCATCTTTTAACTTCTTGTGGTACAGCACAGCCCGGGATTGAACCACCAACCTTCCACTCTCAGAGCAGATTTTCTATCCACTACCCCAGAGGCAGTCACGTCACCAAGTAAATACACTGAGTTGCGCATGTATCCCTATACAGGTCATCAGCTTTAGGAATGCATGATACCCACATCCCAATGCAGAAATGTCAGGATTTCAGATTAGTTTGTTTTCGGGGACATTCACTGATTATAATCCAAAATGACCTATAAATATTTTTCAAATTTGATAACGATTCAATAGAATGTGCCCTCAAGCGTAGATGAAATTGCGAAATGTCCTCATGCCATTTGTCTATCAAGTTTTTTGGTCCCGATTTAAAGTCCTGATTAATGTCAAACATGCTTCAATCATATGCATAGTTACAATATGGCAGATACTGCCAATGTGACCATAAATCTTACCTCACTCGCTAAATCATATGCAAAGCCTTTTTGAACAAAACACAATGATATCCATGTGCTGGTGGGTCTAAAGTTGGTTGGTTGGTTTGTTGTTTAACACCACACTCAGCAATATTCCAGCTATATGACAGCAGTCTGTAAATAATCAAGTCTGGACCAGACAATCCAGTGATTGATATCATGATCATCGATCCATGCAATTGGGATCGATGACATGTATCAACCAAGTCAGCGAACCTGATCACCCGATCCCGTTAGTCGCCTTTTACGACAAGCATAGTCACCTTTTTTGGCAAGCATGGGTTGCTGAAGACCTAAGTGAGGCAAGTAACAGATATCTGCCACATTGGTGAAACCCATCAGGATGGGTAAGATGTTGACAAATGAGGATCTAGGATTTGAATCCATGGCGAATGGGTCCAGGCATGGCTGTGGGAAACGAACAAGTCTGGCAATTTACTGTTTCTCACTGTTTTGTTTGTTAGTTTGTTGTTTGACGCCGCACCCTGCAAAATTTCCAGCTTTATAGTGGCAGTATGTAAATAAGCAAGTCTGGACCAGACAATCCAGTGATTGGGATGCGATGACATGCATCAACCAAGTCAGCGAGCCTGACTACCCGATCCCATTTGTCGCCTCCTACGACGAGCACAGTCGGCTTTTATGGTAAGCATGAGTTGCTGAAGACCTATTCTGACCCAGATCTTCAGAGGGGGGGTTTTCTCACTGAGTGAGTGAATGAGTATGGTTTTATGGCACTTTGAGCAATATTCCAACAAAACCACACCAGAAATGGGCTTCACACATTGTACCCATGTGGGGAATCTAACCCAGCCTTCGACGTGACAAGCCAACGCTTTGGTTACTAGGCTACCCAATGCCCCTTACGGTATCTCAAGTCAAATCTAGTGCTTAGCAAATATGCTGCCATCAATCAGTGGTTACAGCACAAGGCTATCTGACTAAAACCAACTTTTCTTCTTCCAAATCCTTACATCAAAAGGTGTCCAGTGACTAGTTAATGACACATAAATACACCTCTTGTGAAGGAGTAACTCTTCAACCTAAAGGAATCTTTGAAACTATATGAGTCAGGAGTTTTTGGTACAGACTGTAGAGACGAAGCCGAATTGTCTTAGAAAGCTGACATCTGATTGGCTGAAGAAGCAACATATCCTTCATTCAGATTGGGTGGAGAAAGTTTGCGCAGGGTTCACCCGACACAACCTAGGAAGATGTCTCAGATCTTCATGCTGAGAGATATCGTATCAGAGTCAAAGATTCGATTTGTACGTGATTGGTGATTTATGACACTAATCCATTTTACCAATGATTGGCTGGTTTCAGTTTCAACCTGGAAACCAAACCGGTAAAATCTGTCATCGATTATTTTTTAATTATACAGTTTACATTCTCATTTAATGAATTTGTGAGAGATAAGAAGATTCATTATTACATGTATAAAATGAGGAAACTGTGACTACCCACAAGGTTTCATGGCCTGCTGCTTTTGTAATGTTTCATCGTAGATAATGGTTAATATTCATAAAGTCTTTTGCTCTATTATTGTTTGTTATTTACATGACAGATTAAGGGAAATGCTGTCTAGTTATGATGTCCTATTCTCGTTCAGAATCAATCACCATAAGGTCATCTTTCCTGCTTTTTCAAACCACAAACTGATTGTGACATTGTAACCAATTCCCAACAGAACCTAGTGAGGGAGTGAGTATAGTTTTACACCTCTTTTAGCAATATTCCAGCAATATCACTGGCGTGGAACACCAAAAATGGGCTTCATGCATTGTACCCATGTGGGGAATCGAACCCAGGACTTCGTTGTGACGAGCGTACGCTTTAACCACTAGGCTACCCCACCACCCCAGCAGAACCTACAAATGATAAAGCACGATGTAAGTACATAAGCACTATCTAAGCTAAGCTTGCTAAACATGTTACCCCTTTCTCCACATTTCTTGCAATGACACCATCACCGTGACACCACAACCAACCCTGCAAGCGGATTGCCTGACAATTTAAGATCTTACCTGGGAGAAGAGCAAAATTTAATTGCACAAGTCAGGATAGGCTCAGATTTAGCCTTTGCTCTAAACAGTGCAAGAAATACATATTGGAACAAAAATATTCTCCATGTATGTATGATAATATCTAAACGACAAAATTATCATTTTTGGGAGATAATATTTTCAGCAATACTTTACTTTACTGCATTACACATGAAAACAATCAAACAGGTGGTTTTAGGGTGATTTCTTCAACTAACATTAGTTTAGATAATTTCATCATTCTTCAAATATTATTTTTAATGTCCAAAGAAATTTGCTGAAATTTAATATTTGTATTGGGATTCAGGGTTCTATCATACATGTAGAAATCTATTTTTTGTTGAATAAATACAATAGCATCTAGCTGAGAGTAATACATGGATATATTTTGATAATGAAGTAGTTGTGTTATATGAACATTATGAAAGCAGTAGCTCACCTGGCTGATTTCTTCTTGATCTTGGCTGACCCTTCCATGGGAGGCTCTATTGCACAAGACAGTTCATGGCTGGAAGGGAAACAGGGGCACTTGATGCTGTTGTTTGTATTTGTTTATCACCGCACTCAGCAGTATTGCAGCTAAATGACGGAACTCTGTAAATAATTGAGCCCGGACCTGATAATCCAATGATCAATATTGTGAGCAACGACCGACTCACTGGGCCTTCCACCCAATCCATTTGGTTGCCGGACCAGCATAGGTTGGTAACCAAGATACCCTTCAGGGTCAGACTCAGGTGTGCTTAAACACTATTCTTTCAATTTCATCGTAGACTTAAACTGAATCAACCAAATCCACGAAAGCTAATCTTTCATTATCACTGTAAGCTGAATCAAACTAAATCCACGAAAGCTAATCTTTCATTATCACTGTAAGCTGAATCAAACCAAATTCACGAAAGTTTATCTTTCATTATCACTGTAAGCTGAATCAAACCAAATCCACGAAAGCTAACCTTTCATTATCACTGTAAGCTGAATCAAACCAAATCCACGAAAGCTAATCTTTCATTATCACTGTAAGCTGAATCAAACCAAATCCACGAAAGCTAATCTTTCATTATCACTGTAAGCTGAATCAAACCAAATTCACGAAAGCTAATCTTTCATTATCACTGTAAGCTGAATCAAACCAAATCCACGAAAGCTAATCTTTCATTATCACTGTAAGCTGAATCAAACCAAATCCACGAAAGCTAATCTTTCATTATCACTGTAAGCTGAATCAAACCAAATCCACAAAAGCTAACCTAACATTATCACTGTAAGCTGAATCAAACCAAATCCACGAAAGCTAATCTTTCATTATCACTGTAAGCTGAATCAAACCAAATCCACGAAAGCTAATCTTTCATTATCACTGTAAGCCGAATCAAACCAAATCCACGAAAGCTAATCTTTCATTATCACTGTAAGCTGAATCAAACCAAATCCACGAAAGCTAATCTTTCATTATCACTGTAAGCTGAATCAAACCAAATCCACGAAAGCTAATCTTTCATTATCACTGTAAGCTGAATCAAACCAAATCCACGAAAGCTAATCTTTCATTATCACTGTAAGCTGAATCACACCAAATCTAAGAAAAGCTAACCTTTCACATATCACTGTAAGCTTAATCATACAGAATCTAAGAAAAGGTAATATTTCATTATTACTGTAAGCTTAATCAAACCAAATATAAGAAAAGCTAACTTTTCATATATCACTGTAAGCTTAATCACACCAAATATAAGAAAAGCTAACCTTTCATTATCACTGTAAGCTGAATTCCATCACAATCTAAGGAAAGCTAACCTTTCATTATCACTGTAAGCTGAATCACACACAATCTAAGGAAAGCTAACCTTTCATTATCACTGTAAGCTGAATCACACACAATCTAAGGAAAGCTAACCTTTCATTATCGTTGTACACTCTAACTGAATCGAACCAAATCCAGAAATGAGTATCTTCTTTGAAGTTATAAATCTGAGCAGCTGACTGGAGCAGTTTGAGCTGAGCGAGCACTTCGAACTCCTTCCGATGTTTCTCGAAGTTGATGAGGCCTTCCTCTGTCATGTCAGGGTTGGCTGTGTCGATCATGGTCAGATCTGTCAGAAACGTTCCCAGGTACGGCACCGTTCCCTGGACAATACCCTGCAACAACATCACATGTGCATCTAGGAATCAAGTCATTTCAATTTTAGGGCTTTCTGAAGTTCCTATAGGATACAAACATGGGATACAGGAGACATATTCTGCCCTGGAAATTCCTTTGAGAAGAACGATTGGGTGTATGGGACCTGTCCTTTCAAGGAAGACATGCAAGGGGTACTGGGGACATATCCTTTCAAGGAAGACAAGAATGGGGTAATGGGGACCTGACCTTTCAAGGAAGACAAGCATGGGGTACTGGGGACCTATCCTTTCAAGGAAGACAAGCATGGGGTACTGGGGACCTGTCCTTTCAAGGAAGACAAGCATGGGGTACTGGGGACCTGTCCATTCAAGGAAGACAAGCATGGGGTACTGGGGACCTATCCTTTCAAGGAAGACAAGCATGGGGTACTGGGGACCTGTCCTTTCAAGGAAGACAAGCATGGGGTACTGGGGACCTGTCCTTTCAAGGAAGACAAGCATGGGGTACTGGGGACCTGTCCTTTCAAGGAAGACAAGCATGGGGTACTGGGGACCTGTCCTTTCAAGGAAGACAAGCATGGGGTACTGGGGACCTATCCTTTCAAGGAAGACAAGCATGGGGTACTGGGGACCTATCCTTTCAAGGAAGACAAGAATGGGGTACTTGGGACCTATCCTTTCAAGGAAGACAAGCATGGGGTACTGGGGACCTGTCCTTTCAAGGAAGACAAGCATGGGGTAATGGGGATCTATCCTTTCAAGGAAGACAAGCATGGGGTACTGGGGACCTGTCCTTTCAAGGAAGAAAAGCATGGGGTACTGGGGACCTGTTCTTTCAAGGAAGACAAGCATGGGGTACTGGGGACCTGTCCTTTCAAGGAAGACAAGCATGGGATACTGGGGACCTATCCTTTCAAGGAAGACAAGCATAGGGTACTGGGGACCTGTCCTTTCAAGGAAGACAAGCATGGGGTACTGGGGACCTACCCTTTCAAGGATGAGCAAGCCTAATGGAACTAGACACCTTCTGTGGATTTTTGGGGATCATCTACAAACAGTTATTTATCACATGCTCATTCCATCCCAACAGAGATGAAAACCAGGAAACCAAGACTTACATTATCTATCCATGACTGGCGCTTCTGCATGTTACGTCGCTTTAATGTCTTATTTTGGCTGTCCAGATCGGGAAACTTTGCTGTCGCTTCCTGTAACAGAGCATAGTCAGACACTGCACATGTAGTTCTTGTTTTGTTTGTTTAACGCTGCACTCGGCAATATACCAGCTATATGAAGACGGCCTGTAAATAATCAAGTCTGGACCAGACAATCAGGTGAAATAAATTTGTGAGTAACGATCCCCGCTGTCAGGGTACGATGTCACGCAATCAACCAAGTCACCGAGTCTGATCACCTGATCCATTTGGCCGCCGCGTACTACCAGCGTAAATTGCTAGGGACCGGAAAAAATTCGGAATCCCCACTGGGACGTTATTCTTGTAGCTTAACATACCTTGTAAATAAAATTCATGTAATCTCAGGATAATTTCTGCATTTCTTTCAAAATTTGTGTTTTGTGTAAACGTCTATTTTTTTTATACAAATTGTTATAAATGTCAAAATCAAAATTTGAACACTTAACGAACTTATCAAGCTGTCAACATCAACAAGAAGCACTGATGAAGCAGCAGAATCAGTGAAATAAACCTAATGCTTGTAAGATAGAGTCTTAAATTCTGTAATAAACATCAATGCATATGGTAAAATATTGCTGAGCAATTGTAATTCTAATCACACAATACATGGTGTGTACTGTTAGTCAGTCTTTGATGACACACAAGTCCTCACACAATTGTCAGCAGCACTCGTACCTTCATTAGCAGTTCCCGAGAATTGAGCTGGTTATTTTCACCTGAGAATATTTCTGACAATTCCTCAAATAGCACCATAGTATCCCTGCAACAATGAAATGTACGTTATTCACGGGATGAAAATCGGCCATAAAATACCGTGGGGACCACTTCGGCTACTTCAACTTTTGCAATACCCATGCATTGTAAACGTCATACTTGATTTTCAAAAGGTGGCACTGCAGTGTATCAGAAAAGCCAACTCGACAGTGAAATGCAACAGCATCCCTAGACTGCATTGACAAAAAGCTAGAAGAAACACACACAATTGGTTGGTTGGTTGCTTTGTTGTTTAACACCGCACTCAGCAATATTCCTGCTATATGACGGCAGTCTGTAAATAATCGAGTCTGGATCAGACAATCCAGTGATCAATATCATGAGCATCAATCCACGCAATTGGGATCGATGACATGCATCAACCAAGTCAACCACCCGATCCCGTTAGTCCCCTTTTACGACAAGCATAGTCGCCTTTTACGGCAAGCATGGGTTGCTGAAGATCTATTCTACCCCGGATCTTCACGGGTCTAACATCATGCAAGATAGGTAATACTTTCGGTCAGCTTCTTCCTCCTGAATGATAATGTCTCTGTGGACTTTGTTTAATGCCACACTACAGCAATGCTGTAGCTATATGATGGCTGCCTGTAAATAATCAAGTCTGAACCAGACAATCTAGTGATTGATATTGTGAGCAACGATCCATGCTGTCATAGAAATCAAACAACCAAGTCATGGAGTCCAGCCATCCAACCAACATGGGCTGTTGGAGATCAGTTCTAACCTGAAATCCCTACATGGTTCGGTAGACTTACTTTGGTAGAGACGACCATGTCCTGCGTAGCCGGTAGACTGGGTGAGACTGTAGGCCCGAGATTATCGCCTTCAGAGACGAAAAGTTCTTTAGCTCTCTGAGTTCCTGTTCAAGGACAAAACAACATTTGATCTGTACAAAAGTTTATGAAATCTAAAGATATTTCTACTTTAAGAGAGAAAACCAAAATCCAGTTAAGGTAGGTAGGCCAGAGCTTCAGATTTGTCTGGGGAGCCCTATCATTGGCCCCTGACATAAACTAAACATGTATTCCCAAATAGTCTCATATTTCACTGATACCTTACTCATCATTTTCACAGGTATTATTTCTTTGCTTGTGTTGTTTAAGGCCAAGTCAGCAATATCACAGCAGCCTGAATATAACCGTGTCTGTACCAAACAAACCGGGGTGGTCAGGTAGCCTAGTGGTTAAAGCGTTCACTCGTCACGCCGAAGACCCGTGTTCAATTCCCGACATGGGTACATTGTGTGAAGCCCATTTCTGGGGTCCCCCGCCATGATATTGCTGGAATATTGCTAAAAGTGGCGTAAAACCATACTCACTCGCTCACTCACTCACTCACTCACCAAACAAACCAGTGATTGATACTGTGACAAATGTACCATGGGCTACGATGACATAATATCAAGTCACTGAACCTGACCACCCAATTCGAATTAGACACTCCTTGCAAAAAGCTATGATTCTCCAGGCCAGGACAGTGGGTTAAGTAAGGTTTATTTCTAGTCTGTTAATTGTCCATAAGTTGAGGTAAAAAACTACAAAAAAGAATGTTTGGTGCAGACAGTAAACCGCATACCAGTGTTTGACAATAAGTTGGGTCCTGTGGTCCTTGAGGTACCTGGTGATTGTTTGTTTGTTTGTTTGTTTGTTATTTAATATCACACTCAGCAATATTCCAGCTATATGACAGCGGTCTGTAAATAATCGAGTCTGGACCAGAAAATTTGGTGAATTAAAATTGGGAGCAACAATCAACGCTGTCAGGGTATGATGTCACGCAATCAACCAGGTCGCTGAGTCTGATCACCCAATCCATTTGTGCTTCTTACTACCAGCATAAGTTGCTTGGGACCGAATCCCGTTAGTTGCCTCTTACGACAAACATGGATTGCCGACACCCAATTCTAACACGGATCTTCACGGGTTGGTTATAGTAATTTAATCAAAGGGCCTGTGACATTTTTAACACTAGGATAACAGCATTTCTTTAAACAAAAAGAACATAACCATGACAACATACTTGAGCAATGTGTATCCATTTCTGTACAATTTTGGCTCTTTGCGATGTCTTATGATCCCGAGTTTTGAGAATAGTAGCTATCACACGAAGAGATACACGGTTGAACTGTTCTATAGTAGCGAGAACACTGGCTGCTTCCTTTCCCCCCTTCTTCCCCCGTCGCGCCCACACCGCACCCAGACAGTGGTGCGGAACCACCTTCCGAAACAGCTCCTGGAAAAAGAATTGGGCATTGGTTAAAATCTTAAATTTATGACTCAATGACTTTATGACTAAAATCTAAAAACAAATCTCAGAACTAAGCATGTCAATGGTAATTTTTGCCATTACCACTATACCACAGCAGTCTGACAAACAAGTGGTTGATATAATGAGCAACAATCCACAATATCAGCGTATAAATGGACACATTATGACTGCCCGATCCTCTTTCAGTTTGAGCTTACGAAAAGCGAAGATATCTGGGACCTATTTCCCAAGAAATATCCATTGGGTATACTTGAAATTTACAATCAGATAAACTAAGTATGTTAAGCTATAAACTGTTTCATGTTCACATTTATGCTTTTGATAGACAGATGGAATGTCCTCTTTAAGTGCAGTCCGACTCTTATACAAAATAATGATATCAACCTGGGCCAGACAAACCAATGATTGATAACAAGAGCAACAATCTTGACAATCCATGCTCTTGAGTATGATGGATGAATCACTAGCAAGTAGGTCACACTTTGTACCCATCCTAATTTCATATGCAACCGATTACATAAATTTAACTAGAATTCCAAACAAAGTGCCCTGGGCAGGCACATCAGTGTTTTAAATATTTTTAAAACCCAGAAAGACCCATAAGTGTTGCCTGCCCATCTTCAAAGTTACCTGCCCACATTCAGATATTATAGATATTAAGAAATCCCAAAATAAGAGACAAATTGCATCATGATTCAGTTGAAATAATGCAAACAATTACCAGAGAATCTACAAGGAGTTATAATAAAACTGAATTTGTAGGTAGTCTTAAAATTATCTGCCAGACATCCGGGCAGGCGGAGGAATATTTCATGCAGCCCGACAGAAAAGTTACCTGCCATGAGGAGGTTAGTTTGGACACTGAGGCAAATTTGGAAACTTTGTTACTTTGTTCAAAATTGGGATTTTCCTAAAGTAATTATTTGAATTTGAACATTGCTTTCAACTTGTACAATGCAATAGTACTAAACTGAGCATTTAAGCCTCTGCCTCTGTTCTGGTGCTGCTATCAGTGAAATCCAAGTCACCTCTACCAAGCCACAACTTCAGTTACAACTATGACAGCACGAATTGGGAAATGTTTCATTCCAATTTGGGAACTTTTACTGACATTTGCTGCACACTTAGAGCTGAATATCGGCCTCTGTGCAGGTCAAGATAAATCCCTGCATTATGACAAGAATTGAATTTTTCAGTTATATCACAACAGCCTTGTAAACAAGTGGTTGACAGCATGAGCATCAATCCAAACCACCAGGGTATGATCACAAACAATTAGCCAAGTCACACAATATAACCACCCAATCCTTATAAGCCAACTCTTCACAATATGCAAGGGATAATCCAGGTCTTTTGTGCACGAGAACAGAAATATTAGAATAAAAAGAGCAGGATACTTACTGCGTCTCGATGTGTCAGCTGTTGAGCAAAGGTATGACTAGAGATGTCGTTGAATGTTAATGGCTTGTGATACTCATTGTCTATCATATGATCAACCTCTTCACAGATGGAAAATCGGAATTCTATTTCATTAGCTGCAGAAAAAAAGGGATAGAATATCATTAGGCTAAAAAAAGCATCTGCATGTTTATTCATAAATTGCCAGATGAATGTGTACATGCTAAATACAAAGCAAAGTCTCCATCGACATATTCAACTACAATTCCAGAAAACTAACTCATTTCAAATCATTTAATTACCTTCGTTGAAATTATGAAATTCAGAATTTAGCAACTTGATTCCTTCGAGCGAAAAAGCAAAAGTACACATGACCAGCTTTTTGTGCATAATCTGTCCACTGGTATCACCCATGCATTGTGACTAGGGTTGGGACGAGTCCAAATGTACAACCTGGGTACCCACCACCTTATTACCTGACCCTACCCGGGTACCTGCTGTAGATATTTAGAGATAGGTACAAACTGTCCGATTTGGAAAAGTTTGACCGTAGCCCTGGCAAAATGTATAAAGATACACGTATAAAACGATCTGGTCATGCATACACTGAAGTTTACTGTATAAAGTTTTATCTTTATTCAAACATATACAAGTCAGCAGGAATGGGTGAATTGTCAGAAAGAAATGGGAAAATTAGTGATTTAAAGTGTAACCATAGAGTTTTAGATAATTTTTGTCATTAAACAATATATCATGTGACTAACAACAGGTCCGGTTAGTCCTGTGGGTACCCGGGTCCTACTCAGGACCCACCCGACCCGAGTACCCAAGTTACCCGTCCCAGCCCTAAATGTGACCGTAGCAACATCCAACAAAATGGCAGAAGAAGTGCTAAAACATGTGCAGGGGAAGCCTGATGTATTGGTCCATTATTATTCAGATTCATAACAAATTACAGATGTATTGTGGTACGTATCACAATAAATGAATCATTATTGCAATATATTACTATATAAAAGACATGTCAATACTAAGCTTGAGATTATATAAATATCTGATGTTCAACTTCTCAACTTAAGTGGATTAGTGGTCAAATCAAGTGGGTGGGACCTAGTCTTAATTTATTCTGACACTTTCCCATGTTTTCATTGTATGATGCTAGGTAAACCTCTCCTCGGTAATGCTTAGGATAATAAACCCTTAAATAGAGTGGGGAAGCACAAGAGATGAAATATTTTCACTTGCCACTCTACCCTCATGTCTTACAACCCCAAGCATAAATGAGGAAGAGTGTTTTATGTTACCCCTCACTCCCTGCAAGTGGTTGATAGTGTCAAAGGAAACATGGCTTGTATCTAGCATGTCTAGTTATCCAACACATCTTCCCACAACCAAAATGACACTGACCATCAGCACCTGAATGATCCTTTGTGAGGCGCTCGATCCGATGTCGTGCCCGACCTGCGAGGTCACTGTCAGGCAGGAAGTGGAGAGAAAACTTCTCTAACGTATGGAGACAGGGATAGTTTGGAGGCTCCCGGAAATCTTCCGGATAGGTGTCCAGCCACACGGATATCACAGATTTAATAGTTCTGTGAACAAAAAACAAGACTAGAAATATGATTACACAGATTCAACAGTCTGTGCCCAAAACGAGTCAACAAGCCTTGGGATCTTTAACACATGGACTTCCTCAGCTGAGCATACAACACCAAACATAAATTTAACCCAACTCAAGATTGTGACAAGTGGCCGAAATAACAGACTGTTTCAATGTGTGTTTTTGAAATCAACTTTAATATTCATTAGAAACATGCTGTTGTAGTTAAGAATTTATATCCCAACTAATGCCATCATCAAAACTAACAATGGATTCTTGCAGTGAATTTAAAAAAAAATACATGATGGATATTATAAGTAGATGATTGTTTGTTGTTTAATGCCGCACTCAGCAATATTCCAGCTATATGACGTCAGTCTGTAAATAAATGAGTCTGGACCAGACAATCCAGTGATTGCCTCATGAGCATTGGTCTATGCAATTGGAGTATGTGCATCAATCAAGACAGCAAACCTGACCACCCGATCCAGTTAGTCGTCTCTTTATCACATGCACAGGTTGGTGCATACCAGTTCTAACCCTGATCTCCACGGGTGTAACATGGTAACTGTATTGTGATATAGCTTGAAAATTGCTGACTGGCACTAAACAACATTCACTCAATCCCCCACAAAATAGGGGGTGAATGAGATAATATTGTTTAATGCCAGTCAGCAATATTCCAGCTTTACCCATGCAGTCTGTATATAATAAACAGAAGAAGCTCACATCATAGAATTAATAGTTATTCATTAATGGTTATCCCTGGTAATCAAGTCTCTATACCATCTAACAGACTTTGACGAGACACCCATCTAAGGGTGACTATATATGGCTACCACACTGCACAAGCTGCAGCAGCCTACTCACTTGAGCTGTAGTTCATTCAGTTCTGTCCTGTCATCCTCACAACACAACTTCAACATCTGGTACCTGGGGAACAAAAGGACTCAGAAATGTACAGACTGGGATTATATGTTCTTTATGTTTAACGCCACACTCAGCAATATTCCAGCTACACAATGGCTGTGTGTACATTACTGTACACGATGGCTGTGCATGAACCAAGTCTGCAAGCCTGACCACCCAATCCCATTAGTCACCTCTTACAACAAGCATTGGTTGCTGAAGACCAATTCTAACTGGATCTTCATGGGGGTGTTCTTCATGATAAATTATAGATATTGATGGTTACTCTTCTTAATTTAATCATTGAATAAAATCATGGATACATTTTAAACTTAATACAATGAACACTCTTCTACATCAACATGATCATAGCTTGGTGTCTTGAAATTAGTGAGTGAGTGTTGTTGAACTCCACTGTCAGCAATCTTGCATCCATTTCAAGACAGTCTTTAATAATCAACTGAAGGCCAACCAGTGAGTGAAAGCATGACCATCATCAGATTCACAGGTGAGGTAAAATGGGATTTGACGTTGCTTTCAAGATTATTGCACTAATGCCCATGCATGCATATGTACATGTGTAAATGCTTGTACTTCCCCAGACTAATGCCCGTTACATAGTGCTAGCCTACTGAGACACCATGCAGCAGTTTAACATGGATGTCCCTCTCAGACACAGTATATCCAAGCACACCAGTCCTTGTCTATCCCATTAATGCCAACTGCCAGCAGGCTAACACAAGTAGCATCTTATAACCATTTTGGGTATGATGTAGCCGGAGATGTAGCCACTCTCCAGGCTGACGCTCCATCCACTACGTCATGGAGATGGTCACATGGTTACAGAGAATGATGACACACAACCAGCCTAATCACGGCATCCGACCACCTGATCTAAGTTTGCCGTCTTTTATAAACAAGAGAGTGGTGGGGGCCTATTTTAATCTGGCTCTCTGCAGGTCTTGTCAATCATCTTTCTCCTGCATCAGTACCCACCTGTCTATAAGCAGCTTGAGCACCTGTTGTGGTGTTGCGAAGGTGCGGTAGGTGGCGAGGAAGATGTTGACGTAGGTGGAGTCCAGCTCCCCTCTGACGGTTGACAAACTCTCCACCAGCTTCTCGAGAGTACCTGCCTTGATCACCCGGATCTTCTGGGTCTCCCACATCAAGTGGGAAAACTCTCGCTCATGCTCATCTTCAAGCTGAAACAACATCCAAATTCCATGGATTCGAGTCTGTTCAACAGAGGATTTTCTCTTACTCAGCAGCAGTACTTTGGAACAAACTGCCACCAGATCTCAAGATGTCACCTTCTGTTGGCTTTAGCATCTGGACTAGACACACCTCTTCAAAAATGTCTACAATCAGTAAAATTTCACTACTATACAGAACTATATATTTGTATATTTCTTGAGTTTTACCTTTATCTTTCCTTACCATGTTACACTATGAGCAAGCACTTGGTAGATGAAATTTGATCTTTAATACATGGGATTTTTTTTAAAGACATGCTTTGCTTGATTAAAAAGACACATTTTTATATCTTTTCAAGCTCTTGGTCAGTAGTTTTCTTTAAAATATTATCTCAAGGGGATAATATTATCTCAAAATATGCAAAACAAGAAATTACATTTCTCTGGCTTAACAGGTGACCTTTGAATCTAAACCCATCTGTTTCAGTTGGGTAATATCAGAAAAATACAAGTACATGTACCCTCTGTTGAATTTTCAACTAACATTAACTAAACATAAAAGGGCACCTCAAAACTTTATCTGCATGTTGTTGTTTTTTAATTTATGAGTAAACACCATTTGCCCCTGAAGATAATAGAAAATGGGAGTGCCGTTGATGCTTGACATGCTACGCTTCCTATCAGAGATATATAACCATATGTCATGCGGTTCAAGGAGCTTTGTGATAACACAACAGGATACTGTAAGATTAATGCATGTAAGGCTAGGTCGCCAGTTGAAAATTGAGAACATTATTTGTAATTTCCTGGTTTATGGACTTGAGTAGGTTGTTGAGATAAAAAGAAATGTAACCATTTTTTTGTGATCTCGTAAATGTATCGTCACGTAAAAAAATAAAATTGAAATGAAAAGCATTTATCATGTCATTAAGGGTCTTTCCTTATCATATTTTTTTATTTTGTTTGTGTTTTCATTGTTGAAAACAGCAAATGTACATGAATCGATATTGTCTGAGGGAAGAAAAAACAGTTTCCACATTTGTGAACCATTGCATCACCTGACTTGTGAAGCAAGTAGACCTCAAACAGGGTACAGCACCTACATCATCCCATGGCCAATAAAGTCATATTTATCTTCTATTTCTAACTTCTGTTTCTACCATAAGGATGAGGGAAATGTGGGACAGTATCCGATATATCTAGTAATACATGTTTCAATCACTTACAACAGATCTTATTTTAATTTATCCTTCAATCAACTTCACAGTTGTAATTAATATTTTCATTTGCAGAAACAACATTCAATGATAGAAGTAAGCATGACCTCATGTGTGTGTGTTTGCTACAGAAACATGATGAAGGATGGTGAAATATAAGTCTAGTCTCAAAGGCAACTAAACTGAAGAGTTAGAAGTTAGAAGGGTTAGACAACCTAATCACCAATTTCATTAAAATCAGACCTTAGTGCTCATTACTGCTATGTGAAGATCTGAGGACCATACGAATGTGTTTAACATGTGTTTCATGCACAGTATGATTCACAAAATAATCCCAGGAATTAATAAAAAGGAAGAGTTTTCAATCTCTATGAAAAGGAAAGGGTCAAATGTTTCAAACTACAACTGCTTACTCCTGCTAATGGTCAAAAGACATTCATCAATTTTGAAGATGGATCAAAGCTTATATTCTTGTTGTCAGGCTCTGAGTCTCACATGCCAAAGGGCATACATCAACATATTTTTGTGTGCCCTGTGACGCAAAAACAAAATTTCTAACCCTTTAAGGTGTTTGAATATTCAGTTACAAAGTGCAAGGTTGCGTACCTGAGCTTGAGAGCGGTATGTGACTTTCTTCAGGTAGGCACTGTACACTGCTCCATCTTCCCTCTCCTCGCGCCAGAATCGTGTCACATCATCCTGCAACACAAATTCATCCTCTTCAGTCTTGGAAACTAAAGCAGGGCTTGTTGCTATAGTTTTGGTTGTTTATTGTCAACACCGCACTCAGCAATTTTCCAGCTATGTGATTGTGGTCTCTAAATAATTGAGTCTAGATCTGACAATCTAGTGATTGATATTGTGAGCAACAATCCACATCATTTTGGTACAATGACACTCATTCTGAGTCATTCAACAAGTCAAGTCTGACCACGAGATCCATTTGGTCGCCTCTTACAACCAGCATAGGTTGCTGGGGACCTATTCTAACCCCAAATCCCACATGAGGCTGATATTGTTGTCTGAGACTAGTGAATGTTTATTCATGATACTGAGGAGGGCAGAGGCCTAGGGTATTATAACTAGTCACAGCTTGAGTGGGATGCATACAGGCACACACAGTATCAAGACTGCAACTACCATATCCACAGTGTTCAAAATGAAGCATGAAAGTCAAGGTGTCCTTGTCCTAGTCCTAACGTTGAATATTTTAGATTGATGGGGTCTCTAGATTCAAATACCAAACCTCAAGGACCTCTTTAACTTCAAACACTTACTGTATTCGACGAAATAAGCGCCGCTCTAATAAGCACTCACGTAAATATTTGCTAATATATTGGCTAGTGAACAATCCCAATTAGCACCCCTTCCGATTGATCAATGTACACAAGACTTATTTATTCGCGTATAATATGCACTCGTGCGTTATATCCATTCTTAATTATGGGCAATTAAATTCGGGAAAAAATATATGTCGCATATAAACATATCAGTCTGTCAGCATAAACCACGAAATTTATCTTTCAACTCTGTTTTTTCCACCAAAAAAATATTCTAATAAGAGCCCCCTATTTCTAATTTTGAGTACGCCCTGGGTTCTTATTAGGTCGAATACGGTATCTATAATCTCAACTTCATGGACGGCAAAATGTACATGGACAGCTTTCTTATAGTCATGATAATAAGTTAATAACACTATAGTCTGGTTTGCAAATGGTAAGTTCATCACTGTTTTTTAGCAGTAACGATGAACATGGGGATCAAGAAAAAGGTACTAATGAAGAAACTGTTACATGGTTGGACAAACGAGTAGTGTATTTGAATCAAGAGATCTTGACTTTTTTTTTCAGAAGGGCTATGACAACGACTATGCACCAGACAACAGTGATGAGAGGAATAATCCACATACTTGAAGACAGTGAACACACGACCCTAAGGCAGTCTTGTTCTTGTTTTCCGGTATGTAGTTTAATTTGGCAATCCCCTAAATCAATATTAGGCACATGACTGAATAATGTTTTATGTCCCAGTCATCAATATTCAAGCAACATCATGATTACCTGTAAATAATTGAGTCTGGTTCAATATATCTTATTTAAAAATATATATCTACAAAATAAAAATAATAATATCCAAATGGAGCCCAGAATAATCATTAATATCAGGAGGCAATCTGTACTTGCCAAATCAAATCATTCTAGACTTGAGTTGGACTCCTTTTAGATTTTTTCTTTAAGGTCTGGGAGACAGACTAGCATGAGGTATTAAGGACCTATTCTACACTAGAATCCTCACATGGGACCCATTTATACATACAGACATGGGTACTTGTAAAGTGTACAGAAACAAAAATTCATGTATGTAAACACTTAAATGAGTGATCCTGGTGATTGGCAATATGTGGAATACACAATATCAAGAATACTGTGGAACAGTTAAACATGACAAAATATACGAAAAGGCACAAGGATTTATCTGTATGTTCTTTGGGCCCAAAATTTGAAGCAAATATCTGCAAAATTCCCAAAGTGGAATATAACACTACCATGATTTATAATTATTTGCTCACTGTGGTCAAGTTATTACTTAGGTCTAACATGACTGCACTGAACATACTGAATGCATTGGTAAAATACCTCAAAATTTAACACAATAACATTTTCTTTTTGGATTCAATTTTGCACAATATAATCGCAATAACCAACTTTCCTGCATCAGACACTTAGTTTGAAATCCCAGGCAATCAAAGGGTCAGCCCGCCTACATTCCAATCCATACCCAATGAGGGATGTGCCACTTGTTGGTGACATCGCACGCTGTAACAAATGACCACTTCCTACACAACTTCCTTGTTCAACAACAATTTCTAATTGATGTGTTGGCCATCTTCAGCTGAAAGAATGCCATTTATAACTTGTACTCCACCCACTGACAGTCAATGAGTTTCTGCAGCCCAGGGCATGTACATGTATGTAATCAATGTTCACAGAGACAAGGCGGGGTTCGAAAATATCTGCACGTGCGAGACTAGTCAAATTCAGTACAGCTCCAGATAACTTGCATACAGGTATTTAATATGTTTAAGCATAATATGCAAAATAAATCATTATAACCCAATTCATTTTGAATTGCTCGCATACAAATAAGCATGAAAACAATTAGAAAACATACCCCATGATTACCCAAAGTAGCCTTTTCAGATCTTTATTTAATATTTACTTATCAAATACAGACATCATCATGATCATATGTACATGATTTTCTGGGGTAGAATAGGTCTTCAGCAACCCATGCTTGTCGTAAGAGGTGACTAACAGAATTGGTGGTCAACCTTCTGGCATGGTTGATGCATGTGATTGTAACCCAATTGCGAAGATCATTGCTCATGATATCAATCACTGGATTGTCTATTGACAGACCACTGTCATATAGCTGGAATACTGCTGAGTGAAACCAAACAAAAAACAAACACTGCATTGAATAATGCACAAAAGAAATGGCTCGCTTAGTGTAGCTTTGACCATGTTGACAGAATTATTTTTAAACACGGTTTACTCATTGGCACGGTTTACTCATAGACAGCATGAAAGACTGGAGCCTTGACGCAGCCAGGTCGCGAACCACCGACCTCCCCATATCCGTAATAATTTTGGGTGTCTGCCATCATGGTCAAAGGCATGAAGTGGGAGTCCCAGGTTGCACAAACAAATAAAATATAAAGTCTAAACATGATAAAAACAAATTGTATTTTTATTCCACCAAATGCAAATTTCTGTATTCACTACAAAGCCTAAACTATAAGACAACAGGCTAAAAGTGTCAAACAACGGGACATGGTTAACCACAGACCTATATACTGGGTTTACTAAAGCTGCACTCATGACATCTTCATATAACTTCTAGTATAAGAACAAAAACCTAACTACACCAGGCACACCAGTGAAAGTATGAGCAATGATCCACAGGGGTGGGTGGGTGGGTGAGTGAGTGAGTGGGTGGGTGGGTGGGTGGGTGGGTGGGTGGGTGGGTGGGTGGGTGAGTGAGTGAGTGAGTGAGTGAGTGAGTGAGTGAGTGAGTGAGTGAGTGAGTGAGTGAGTGAGTGAGTGTGGTTTTACGCCACTTTTAGCAATATTCCAGCAATATCACGGCGGGGGACACCAGAAATGGGCTTCACTGTTGAGGTACGAGGACACACAATCAACCAGGCCACCGAGTCTGACCACAAGATCATCTCATTCCTCTTACGACAAACATGGTGACTGGGGACCTTTGCCATGTTAACCAAACCAGTATCCACATTGGGTGGAACACTTTGAGTAATTTTAACAACTACAAACAATGAGTTCTTCAAAATATGATAACATGAGAAGTCCTGTTGATTTTTACTGTTGTATTTAATGAATGTGACAGTTCTGTTTTCATCCTTGTTTGTGTTGTTTGTTTGTTGCTTAACATGCTTAAAGGGGCACTGATCTAACGGAATTCCCCGGACTGGGCTACCGTCTGCAAGGACAGCTAAATAAACTTGTGAGGCTGGAGGCAATATTTGTTTTACTCATTTTTGCATAAACACTGATTGGTTAACCGGGATCTATAAAGATTTCGACAAAGGGCGCATGTTAATTAATTTCTTCAACCTAAACAAACAGACAAAAAGAACGGCGGAGCTCATCGGATGTCGTCATTTGGAAATACCCCAGATGGTTATAGTTTAATACTAAAAAAAAGTATCCATGCAGTGAAAGCTTTTCGGATTTCAGATTGCGTCTATAATACGATTACTACTCCCTTGTTGTCATCTCTGTTTTCTCGTATAACCCCTGCACTTGTGTATTTGTCGTCATTCACTTGATGCTCAGTTAATGAATTTATTACAGGTACAATTAGTGGTAGCACCACTTATATTACCTGACAAAGGTTCCCATTTGGCATTTATTGTGTCTGGGGTAATTATTCAATCTAAATCCAGGTTTGAAGTGAGGTGAAATGTGTGTTATGTAATATGCATGTGGCAGACCAGCAAGAGGTGAATGATCAGTTGATTTACTTTTTTTTGTAAATCAACGGATCGTTCCTAGTCATCAAAGGATTAACAGAATATACATTGATTGATTAATCACTGTTATTTTGCACAGTGGATATGTCAAAAGTGAGTGTTTACATGTCTAGGTTTACTAAAACAAAGGGAATACACTCATATCATGGCGTGAAGTGCCGATGTAAAAACAACATACTTTGTTCAAAGGGTTAACTGATAATACGTTGATTGATTGATCATTGTTATCTATCACTCAATGGATTTTTTAGGTACTGTGGACGTTATGAAAATAGTTGCCACGTGGGCTTTCTCAGCTGACCCTTGAGACTTGACACCTATGTGAAACACCTGAAACAATCCAAGTGATCAGTTGAGAAACGGACACGGGTTAAAATATCCCCAAACAATATATATTTTTTAAAATATGTGATTGTTACAGAGACACGTGACATCGAATAAGTTTTTTTGTACTGCCGCAGATGAGTGGGATATTGTTCCTTTGTGTGGATATTCATGGATACATTCCTCGAACAAGGAAGCTGCCTAAAATTTATACACATAAATTTGGTAGGTTGTAATTATGGTATTTGCATTTTGTTTTCCTTCATTTGCTGTAACATTGAACCTATTCGTCCTTGTTTCTCTACGTCTTGGTTGGGAAATTCTTCAATGCGCGATAGACGTTGTTTTCACAGGCCTTTTCCTTTGTAAGCGTGTATATATACCGTCAATTTGTAAAACGTGATTCTCTCAGGCAATTTATAAAATGTGTAAATATTTCAGTCATTTTGACTAAAAAATCTGTCCAGATTGATTAAGACGATTAAAAGGGCCTACAAACATCACAACTGATTATTATTTAGGATTAGAAGCCAAACAACATAGAAATGTACTTTTCAACGTAACATTTTCAGTCTCTTGGTGATGACATTAAACATCAAAATGTTTGGAATTCGTTATCATAATAATACAGATGGAAATGTTTTTCAGTCACTTTGTAAAATAACTGAATATTTAGGCGTTTAATAAATTTGAAAATGTTACACATTTTGACAGTAAAAAAATATACACACTATATAAAAGCAATGCTCAGGTGAAATATTTACATTGTGTTGCAAGTCAAAATAGTGTAAACGAAAATCGCAAAATTACCAAGCAAGTGTCTTATCAAAACTTCGTCACCATTACCGATGCTACCCACAAAGATACCTACATTTCCTTATTATCTCGAAAACTGTATTTCATTTTGTTGATCAATGTGACCATACGCCCTTATTACTACCCATACAAGTGACTAATGCGCTTACGAATGGCGCAGCAGAGGTCGCGAACTAGTCTAGATTTCTGCTTTACATCCGGGTACTCACTGGGAAAAAACAATAACAAAGGCAACAACCAGTCCCGGGGCATTGCGTTAGATCAGTGCCCCTTTAACACCGCACTCAGCAATAATCCAACTATATGACATCAGTCTGTAAATAATCGAGTCTGGACCAGACAATCCAGTGATTGACATCATGATCATCGATCTACGCAATTGGGATAAGATGACATGCATCAACCATGTCAGCGAACCTGACACCCAATCCCGATCTTCTAACAAGCATAGTCGCCTCTTCGGACAACCATGGGCTGCTGAAGACCTATTCTAACCCGGATCTTCACAGGTTCATCCCTATTTGTGACCGCCTATTGCATGTAGTAGGCCCTTCCTCTTGTCATAATATCTTCTCAACCATTTAATTGCCAACACTTGAACACATCAGCAGAGAATTATGGAAAGTACTTCCTGTGTATGTTATGCATGCTTATAATACCATCTGTTTTCATCAAACAGCATCTCTAATTCTTCAAACACTCTAAACAACATTTTGTAGATTTCAATTTCTTCACCCCCTCCCTCCCTCTGTCTCTCTGTACATTTGATTAATGAATACTTTTTATTGATAGTGTTGATATTCAACACATCTAAAAAGCAGGAAATGTCATTGATTAATCTTAACACAATTCATAAAATACAAATCCTCAATCAGTATAACTACTCTTACAGTGACTGCATTTGGGGATTTCAAGTCTTATTCTAGCCTTAGTAAAGTAACTTTCTGTCAGAGGCATCGAGTAAACTAGTAATTGAAGTTTATAGCAACAGAGAAAAGTAATGAAAAGGACACTAATGGCCATGTACAGACTAGAAGACCCAAAATTGTCTGCACAGGCTGATGACTTTATTGCCATTCGTATATTATATTCCTACTTGTGAGTGATTCACTAGAAATTTGACTGAAGTCCCCAACAAGACCATTTTCATTTGGGAAAGATACCTTCTAAATCAATTAAGGAACATGGTACTTTTACAATCATTAGACAAATATCATTTATGTTTCGGGTTACTGTTTACAGATTCATCATGTTGCCCACTTAAAAACACAAAATAATGATTGGATTCAATCTAAATTCATTCTAAAACCAGACTTGTATACATGTTCTAACATATCTAATAATGACCAAATTTATGGGCCATTTCGGCATTTTGAAAAATATACAGTTACAGCCCATTGTTTGTTCAGAATGATTCGACTCTAATACCTGGTTTGTTGCAACTTGCACTCAAGGCCTGTCTCATAAAACTCTTGAAAAGGTGGTAGGGTGAGGTTAAGCATCACATTCATGATTATTGCACTAACATAGCAAATGCATACTGACTCTACTAAGCCAATGAGTCCTTGGATAACCACAAAAAGTACAATCTTTTAGTGTCCTTTGACATGTCCAGGATTGAGTGAGTGAGTGAGTATGGTTTTACGCCGCTTTTAGCAATATTCCAGCAATATCATAGCGGGGGACACCAGAAATGGCCTTCACTAATTGTACCCATGTCGGGAATCGAACCCGGGTCTTCGGCGTGATGAGCGAACGCTTTAACCACTAGGCTACCCCACCGCCCCTGTCTAGGATTGAAGCACAGACCTTCCAATCTCCAGGCAGATGATCTATCCACTGGACTACAGAGACAGTCATACTTGAAGATAAGGGGCATTCTGGTATTTGAATCGTGGGACCCCAAAATATTTTACTCTAAGAATTTAGTTTATTACAATGACCTCATAACCACCTTAATTTTGAACACTGCAATTTGAAACCAAATAAAAGACAAAATATTTTTAAACACTATGTTTTTCATTTTGACCTAAACCACAAACCTATGACATGACAGGTCTTAATAGTTGCACATGCATACTGTCAAATTGACGTGACATGAGAATGCTCAATATTTTTTGTGCTCAAAGAAAGTTTTTATGTTATTATTCTAATGAACATGATGAATTGATTGTTATACCGCAAGCCCATAACCCCTGACAAAAGATAACGTAATTATCACGTTGCCATTCCACATTATACCAAAAACCTGCACAACTCTATTTCCTGTAATAGGCACCCGCCTCCAATAACTACAGGGTATGAAATAGCATGCAACACAATAACCTCCATGTATGTTAGATTTAATTGTTCTTTGCATGTATAATATCAGTTTTGTACTTGTAGTTCTTTGCTTAACACTAACACAAAGTGTATTTGTTGCAATTTTATTACTATGTTCATGTTCGCTGTCTATCTTGAAATAAATTCTTTGTCAAAAACATAAAACTGTATTGTATGTCAATTTATTTTGTGACAGTATGCAGCACTGTAGTTGAAATATTAAGTGCCTGGTCTTCAATTACCACCTTACCTCCATTACCCGCTATGTCTGGATGGTTGTTCAAAGAATAAACACTGGATCACTTATTAGGGGATAAATGGTACTTTGCTTCACGAAAATGGATAAGTATATGTGCATCATTTATCACATAAACTTGATAAACTGGGATATAATCCAGTACAGCAGCGAGCGAAAAAATGCCACTGATTAGTAAATATAAAATAATCACTCGGTAACCAGCTGGTTATAAACTGAAAAAAGGTCAACTATTCAGAAATATAAAGATAATTAAATTTTAAAGGGGCTGGATTAAGTATTTCTGAGTTTCTTTAATCGTAGTCAGAATTCACCATTTATCTTCATGATTATTCCAGGTACCGAAATTCGTGAACTCAGAGCATCACAAAATCTTCTCATGAACGAAACCAAACCGAAACAAAATATACATTCTCCATATAAATACCTGTTTCAAAACGGTAAGCGAGCGTTTGTAAACAACAAACAATGTCCTCGTGACTGAAATGCTGAATAATATGACAGCGTCAACCAAATTCAACCGATACCAGTACATAAAAATATCACCTGTCAAACGCAGTGTCACGAACTTACAAGCATGTACCTGCGATAAATCCAAATGATACAAATTCTTTGAATGATCACTCACCTGATTTTCCTGTCTGCCTGCTTCCATTCCTTAACTAAGTCAAAAGTCTTAAATTCATTTTAGCCATCTTTTGATCAAACTGATCAAGTTTTGGTTCAATATTTTGTGTGATAGCGATCACCCAGCCTACTTCCGGTCAGCCATTTTGTCTGGGTTTCCGACACTTACTTTCGGGGATTTCCGTGAAATCTGATGGCCACCCCCGAGTTACTTCCCTTACAATATTTCGCACCAAGCTCCTTCCCAGCGCGTGACACCTTCGTTTACACTCTCGGTTAGTATAGAAAGCTCCGGGCTATCGGATGTGAGGAGCTTGATCTCGCACTCACGTCAGCTGATGCGCCTCGAGTGGGAGGTCTTCCTCTTATTGCTATTATTACTTCGATTTTAAGGAAAGTCACAGCATGACAATATCATCTTGAAATAACCTTGTAGGAATACCCTTTACGCAGTCAATCAAACATGCATAGAAACAAAACATTGTAATATTAGACGGTTTGTGGCCCGTTTAATTTTTGGTCGTTTTGACGTGTGGCAATTTTTACCAGTTTTCTAATAGTGTATATAACTGATAATACCTATCACTTGACATCAGAACCGTAAAGTTCTTGATAAACTTGATAAAAGATGATCTCACATCCACGTTTCTGTTATTATTTTTTTATCTTGAGAAGACACATTGTTGGCAGTACATTTTGTTTTCAGACAACTGTATTAAAGCGCCACGTCATTAGATAAAGTGGGTATGCAAATCAACGTTGTTTTACGCCGCGTTCAGCTTTATATTCCATATATATATATATTCAGGTCCGGAAGCTCTAAGAACTGGCTTCACATATTTACAATTACGGACCCGGATGTTCGGCGCTGTCAGGCAACTTAATCACTAGGCGACGTAATTTATTAGGTTAGGTTTAGGTGTTTTTTTCCCCCAAGAAATTGTCTTTAAGGTTGGTCATAAACAAAAACAACCAAAAAAACATCAACTACTTTTGTTTTTTCTTACACATGTAGCAGTGAATCGGCTGGAATAAAATTTGTTGCCACTGAAATTTGTCTCTGAAATTGTTTGACATTGACATGCCACTGGAATCTGTCCTCATTATAATCTCGAAATTGTATTTTTGTATAGAGACTATCAAATGAATGCCAAATGTGGATATATGCCGTATTTGTATTCTGTTCAACAGAATATTTTATGTATGTGTTGTCTTCCTTCCCTATATAATTTTACCCTTTCGTATGTTTATAGACAAAGAGGATCGGTGGGGTAGTAAACCAATATATTTTTAGTCATTTTTTTGCTCAGCGCCATTTTTCTGGAGGTCGACGGATTCAAAACACTTAAAATAAGAAACAGGAATGTCACCCTAGATCTCGGTTATCTAGTGGATCATATCTCTCTTCTATTATACTATTACTTACAAAAAGAATGGATATCATTTTATTCACCGGATAACCGAAGATGTCCAATCCTATATAACAGCCACACTCATTCTGATGAAAGGAATATTTCTTTGCTCTGTTTGACACATATTTCTTAACACCACACACATCAATATGCTAGCCATATGACGACCGTATGTAAATATTCGAATCTGGATCTGGCAATCCAGTGATTTGACACCATAAGCATCGATCTACGCATTTGGGACACTATTACGCGTTTCTTCCAAGGAAGAGAGCCTTGCCAACCGACCCCCTTCTGGCTGAGCTTCAAAGTTTTTCAACTTTCCTGTTTCCCCTATCCGGAAATCTAATCCCCCGGATTGCTTTCGAAAAATATTTTTACAAAATAAATGTTGCCACGACAAGTGGCACCGCTTTATACAATTTTGGGGTCTGGCTCGTCAACTAAAATGCAAAAAAACAATGTTGATATTTACTTTTGCCTTTGAGCGTATAGAACGGAGGTTTACTCCAATTGATAATCTTGGATGAATGTTTATGATTACCGTCGACCCCCCCCCCCCCCCCCCCCCCCCTATCTCTCACCCTCTCTCTCTCTCCCTCTCCTCTCCACCCCACCCCCCTCTCTCTCTCTCTCTCTGAATATGGTGCATGCATTTATTGTAAGTCGTCAAAATCTGTTGTTACGAAATTAATACTTCTCTGCCGTATTAAATCCAGGAAATTAACAAAGACATACCTCAAAGTCCCGCATTTAATGTGTATCAACGAGGCAGTCAGACACCTTGACGCATCCCTTTGAATATATGATACAGTTCTCGACTATCAGGGTCTGCCTCCTTTAACGATTCAAAAGATTCAAATGTTTTATGTGCTATTGTGGTCTGAAGTACGATCCCTCGCATGTCATTTGACACAGAAGAATGTGTTGATTGCGTTCTGAAGTCGAAAAATAGTTTGACGAACATGACAAAGCACACATGACTCCCTGCTGGTCTGCGTCGCTTCGCAGAAGGAAAAGTGACGGACGGAAAGCATGTGATCTCGGTATTTCTCACGTTCGGCCCCGAGACTTCAAGGAGCCTGCGTTCATTTCTGTGTCATCACAAGCATGTGTACATCTGCAAACTCCATGCAACCAAGACTGTAAACAATGTCACATATACGTGTCATAAGAATAGCTCGGCTGTCGTGTTCGCAACTGAACGAATGTTCATGCATTGAGGTTGGTTTGATTTTAACGCCATTTTAAAGTATTTCATTCATTTGAGCTAAATTTCGGACGGTATGATGCAGACAGACCAAGGTATATATTATCAGGCAATCAGGATTCGATATCAAGACAACGGATCCTGTCACTGCTAAGGGACGTAACACTGCATGGCGAATTGCTGCGTCGTAAATACTGGTGGGTCACCCGTGTTAGTGGAAGGAATTCATGATAGGTCGGGATCAGGTGGTCAGGTATATACCGTGACTTGGCTGATGCATGTCATCGTATCCCACCCAATTGCGCAAATCGATGCTCATAATGTCAAACACTGAGTTGTCTGGTCCAGTCATATATCTGGAATATTGCTGAGTGCAGCGTTAAACAACAAACATGCATGTTAGATAGATTGACCGGACGAATAATTGGTTAATTGATATACGGAATGAATGGGTGTTTGGATGACGATAGAGTATCTTGCTAATTTAATGGATGACCTGTTGATTGTATGATTGATTGAATTGTTGAATAATTGATAGGATGGTTGGTTGAACGAAAGGAGGATTGACTGAATGAACATTTTCTTCAACGTGATGGATAATTGAAATAACACGGAAATAAATATTCTTTCAGGATTAACGTCATTCACAACAGGACGTTACCGCCTTTAGTGACAAACACGAGCTATGCAGAGTTGCGGGTGAGTTGATAGAAGGTTTGAATCCGGGACTCACTCTGATTCTGAGTCTTGTTTATCAGTACCATACCCGTGCTCATGGGTATCACCAAAACGGTAAACGTCTGAGACATATATCACTTGAGGCTTTCCTCCTAAATAAAGCTGACATACTGTTATGTTACTTTTAAAGGGGCTCTCACACTTTGCCGAGTTGCGTCCCGAGTATGGACCCGAGTATGGACCCGAGCTGACTCGGGGGTAATCGCATGGAACTCGTAGCGAGGTCGTACTAAACCCGGGGTAACTCTGGATACCTCGTACTGATCTACGAGAGTTTTGGAACTGCTCAAAACAGTCGGGCCGCCAGCCAACTCGTAACAAACTTGTAACACACTCTTCCTACTCGTAGTACCCTCGTGGCGACTTCGTGATGCTCGTACAGAACTCGCATGAGGATCGTCTGCAAAATTTATTGCCGAGTTTACCAAGTCTAATACGAGCTATACGAGTGTGCCACCTCGGACCAAAGTCGTACCAAACTCGTACCAAACTCGAACAGCTCGTATCGAGATCGTTATGCTCGTATGCAACTCTTAATAGACTCCTATTAGACTCCTATTGGACTCCTATGGGGCTCGTAACACACTCGTAGCGTACTCGTATATATATGTTGTCTCTTCCCGAGTCTTAACCGAGTTAGGCTCGAGAGAGCTCGGCAACCAGCTCGGAAAGTGTGAGAGCTGCTTAAGTACTGTTAAAACGGCATTAAACCCTATACATACTCACTATAGTAAGGAAACATAGAGGATGTGGTCAGTAAGAATACCAGACGACCACAAGATCCCATTAACTAACTGTCCATACTGACCTGGCTGAGATGATGTGTGATCGGGTCCCGACAGTGACGTCCCATGCTCCCACATTGTACGCCACTGGTGTGTATGCACCCGACCGGCGACACACATCGCCTGCCGCGGTCATATAGCTGAAACATTAATGGCTTTGACGTAAGCTAGCTGCTAGATTAACACAATGTACTGTCGCCGTAAATAGGGTCGTGTCTACAGAGACAATTTAGCTGGTAACAACATTTCTATAGTTTCAGCCTAAGTAGATCTCTAGTTTTCCATTTACAAAATTCCCCGAGTTTTAAGTTGTAAGTTCGTCGGAAATTCTACTTATTGCAGCGTAAAATCTTGTATCTATATTTAGTGAATTAGGCCGACCTGTGCAATTATGCACATTGATCATCATTTGAGTGAACTCATCCCTTCCTTCACACACGCCACGCAATTTGCTATTGTTAAGGCAGGAAGTTAAGGCTGAAATACCAGGAAGTTTTGACTGCTTGCGCATCACATTTGGCCCCGAGCATAAACTACAGGAAACATCAAAAATGTGTATAATGTTAAATTCATTGCTTTCTCTTTCTCTTTTGGGGCCGGTTGGGTAACCTAGTGCATGGTTGAAGCGTTCGCTCGTCACGCCGAAAACCCGGGTTCGTTTCCCCACATGGGTACAATGTGTGAAGCCTATTTCTGGTGTCCCTCGACGTGATGTTACTGGAATATGGCTAAAAGCGGTGTAATAGCATCCTCACTCACTCTTTTGTCGCCCATCTGTGAGGATTCCGGGTAATAATATATAGGCCCCTTGAACCTTTACTTGTCGTAAGAAACGACCAAAAAGATGGAGTGGTCAGGTTTGATGACTTGGTTGACTGTATATCATCATATCTTAATAGCGTAGAGCTATGCTCATGAGGTCAGTCACAGAGCGCCTGGCCCAGACTCGATTATTTACATACCGCCGTGGTCCCGTGAAGACCCGGGTTAGAATAGGTCTTCAGCAACCCATGCTTGTCGTAAAAGGAGTCTTACGGGATCGGGTGGCCAGGCCTGCTGTTTGTTTGTATGTTTGTTGTTTAACGCCGCACTCAGCCATATTCCAGCTGTATGACGGCGGTCTGTAAATAATCGAGTCTGGACCGGACAATCCAGTGATTCACAGCATGAGCATCGATCCACGCTATTGAGATCGATGACATGTATCAGCCAAGTCAGCGAGCCTGACCACCCGATCCCGTAAGTCGCCTTTTACGACAAGCATAGTCGCCTTTTACGGCAAGTATGGGTTGCTGAAGACCTATTCTACCCCGGAATCTTCACGGATTGTCTGGCCTGCTGACTTGTTTGATGCGTCATATAGCTTGAATATTGTAGAGTGCAGCGTTTAACAACAAATAAACAAGTTGCCGCATACTCCCTGAATACCCCACTCAGACACTGTATATTGACTCCGAGCCGACCTGTCCTTGTTTTATCCCATTAATGCAGTGAGCCACATCCCCACTACGTTCACCCGCATCTCCTCTCCGCCCATCCGCATCTCCACTCCGTCTACCCCTAACCTCACCTGCACCCCGCTCTATCCTTCAGCACCCCTATTCCGTCCACCTGCATCTCCTCTCCGTCTACCCCCACCTCACCTGCACCCCGCTCTATCCTTCAGCACCCCCATTCCGTCCACCTGCATCTCCACTCCGTCTACCCCCACCTCACCTGCACACACACCCCTATCCTTCAGCACCCCTTTTCCTTCCACCTGCATCTCCTCTCCGTCTACCCCCACCTCACCTGCACCCCGCTCTATCCTTCAGCACCCCTATTCCTTCCACCTGCATCTCCTCTCCGTCTACCCCCACCTCACCTGCACCCCGCTCTATCCTTCAGCACCCCCATTCCGTCCACCTGCACTCACTCCGTCCACCAGTACTCACCTCCGTCGACCTACACCCAACTCCGTGTCCACCCGCACCACCACGCTGTTCATCCACCCCGCCCACCCGCACCACCACGCTGTTCATCCACTCCGCCCACCCGCACCACCACTCTGTTCACCCACTCCGCCCACCCGCACCACCACTCTGTTCACCCACTCCGCCCACCCGCAACATCACTCTGTTCACCAAACTCCGCCCACCCGCACCACCACTCTGTTCACCCACTCCGCCCACCCGCAACATCACTCTGTTCACCAACTCCGCCCACCCGCAACGCCACTCTCACGCACTCTGCCCACCCGCAACACCACTCCATTCGCCCACCCCCATCTCATTCCGTCCACCCCACTCCATCTACCTGCACCACCACTCCACCTGTATCCCATCTTCGTCCACCTGTATCCCTATTCCTTTCACCTGCACCCCGGCCTATCCACCTGCACCCACTCCGTTCGACTGCACTCACTCCGTCCACCAGTTCTCACCTCCGTCCACCCACACCCTCACTGCATTCGTCTTCTCCTTCTACCCTCACCCTACTCCTCATCCACCCACGACCCAGTCCTCCCACCCACTCAGCACCACCACTAATTCCGTCTACTCTCCGCGTCCACCCACACCCCACTCCGTTAACCCACACCACCACTCTGTTCACCTTCTCATTCACCCAGCCCGCCCACCCGCACCACCACTCAACGTCCACCAACATTTCATCCACCCGCACCGCAACTCCGTCTATCCTTACCCCACTCCACATCCACCTACATCCCTCTCCGTTCATCCACCCGCACCACCACTCTGTCTACCCTCATCCCACTCAACGGCCACCCACATCCCTCTCCGTTCATCCACCCGCACCACCACTCTGTCTACCCTCATCCCACTCAACGGCCACCCACATCCCTCTCCGTTCACCCACCCGCACCACAACTCCGTTCATCCACCTGCACCACCACTCCGTCTACCCTTACCCCACTCCACATCCACCCACATCCCTCTCCTTTCATCCACCCGCACCACAACTCCGTCTACCCTTACCCCACTCCACGTCCACCCACATCCCTCTCCTTTCATCCACCCGCACCACAACTCCGTCTACCCTTACCCCACTCCACGTCCACCCACATCCCTCTCCTTTCATCCACCCGCACCACAACTCCGTCTACCCTTACCCCACTCCACGTCCACCCACATCCCTCTCCGTTCATCCACCCGCACCACAACTCTGTCTACCCTCATCCCACTCAACGTCCACCTACATCCCTCTCCGTTCATCCACCCGCACCACAACTCCGTCTACCCTCATCCCACTCCACGTCCACCCACACCACCACTCTGTTCACCTTCTCATTCACCCAGCCCGCCCACCCGCACCACCACTCAACGTCCACCAACATTTCATCCACCCGCACCACAACTCCGTCTACCCTTACCCCACTCAACGTCCATCTACATCCCTCTCCGTTCATCCACCCGCACCACAACTCTGTCTACCCTCATCCCACTCCACGTCCACCCACATCCCTCTCCGTTCATCCACCCGCACCACAACTCTGTCTACCCTCATCCCACTCCACGTCCACCCACATCCCTCTCCGTTCATCCACCCGCACCACAACTCTGTCTACCCTCATCCCACTCCACGTCCACCTACATCCCTCTCCGTTCATCCACCCGCACCACAACTCCGTCTACCCTTACCCCACTCCACATCCACCCACATCCCTCTCCTTTCATCCACCCGCACCACAACTCCGTCTACCCTTACCCCACTCCACGTCCACCCACATCCCTCTCCGTTCATCCACCCGCACCACAACTCCGTCTACCCTTACCCCACTCCACGTCCACCCACACCACCACTCTGTTCACCTTCTCATTCACCCAGCCCGCCCACCCGCACCACCACTCAACGTCCACCAACATTTCATCCACCCGCACCACAACTCCGTCTACCCTTACCCCACTCAACGTCCATCTACATCCCTCTCCGTTCATCCACCCGCACCACAACTCTGTCTACCCTCATCCCACTCCACGTCCACCCACATCCCTCTCCGTTCATCCACCCGCACCACAACTCTGTCTACCCTCATCCCACTCCACGTCCACCCACATCCCTCTCCGTTCATCCACCCGCACCACAACTCTGTCTACCCTCATCCCACTCCACGTCCACCTACATCCCTCTCCGTTCAACCACCCGCACCACAACTCCGTCTACCCTTACCCCACTCCACATCCACCCACATCCCTCTCCTTTCATCCACCCGCACCACAACTCCGTCTACCCTTACCCCACTCCACGTCCACCCACATCCCTCTCCGTTCATCCACCCGCACCACAACTCCGTCTACCCTTACCCCACTCCACGTCCACCCACATCCCTCTCCGTTCATCCACCCGCACCACAACTCCGTCTACCCTTACCCCACTCCACATCCACCAACATCCCTCTCCTTTCATCCACCCGCACCACAACTCCGTCTACCCTCATCCCACTCCACGTCCACCCACACCACCACTCTGTTCACCTTCTCATTCACCCAGCCCGCCCACCCGCACCACCACTCAACGTCCACCAACATTTCATCCACCCGCACCACAACTCCGTCTACCCTTACCCCACTCCACGTCCACCCACATCCCTCTCCGTTCATCCACCCGCATCACCACTCTGTCTACCCTCATCCCACTCAACGTCCACCCACATCCCTCTCCGTTCACCCACCCGCACCACAACTCCGTCTACCCTCATCCCACTGAACGTCCACCCACATCCCTCTCCGTTCATCCACCCGCATCACCACTCTGTCTACCCTCATCCCACTCCACATCCACCCACATCCTTCTCCTTTCACCCACCCGCACCACAACTCTGTCTACCCTTACCCCACTCCACATCCACCCACATCCCTCTCCGTTCACCCACCCGCACCCCCACTCTGTCTACCCTCATCCCACTCCACATCCACCCACATCCCTCTCCTTTCATCCACCCGCACCACCACTCTGTCTACCCTCATCCCACTCCACATCCACCCACATCCCTCTCCTTTCATCCACCCCATCTCAACTCCGTCTACCCTTACGCCACTCCACGTCCACCCACATCCCTCTCCGTTCATCCACCCGCACCACCACTCTGTCTACCCTCATCCCACTCAACGACCACCTACATCCCTCTCCGTTCATCCACCCGCACCATCAACTCTGTCTACCCTCATCCCACTCAACGTCCACCTACATCCCTCTCCGTTCATCCACCCGCACCACAACTCCGTCTACCCTTACCCCACTCAACGTCCATCTATATCCCTCTCCGTTCATCCACCCGCACCACAACTCCGTCTACCCTTACCCTACTCAACGTCCATCTACATCCCACTCCGTTCATCCACCCGCACCACCACTCTGTCTACCCTCATCCCACTCCACATCCACCCACATCCCTCACCGTTCATCCACCCGCACCACAACTCTGTCTACCCTCATCCCACTCCACGTCCACCCACATCCCTCTCCGTTCATCCACCCGCACCACAACTCCGTCTACCCTTACCCCACTCAACGTCCACCCACATCCCTCTCCGTTCACCCACCCGCACCACAACTCCGTTCAACCACCTCGCCCACCGTCCACCCACATCCCTCTCCGTTCACCCACCCGCACCACAACTCCGTTCAACCACCTCGCCAACCGTCCACCTACACCTCACTCTATTTACCCACCCGCATCCCCACTTCGTCTGGTCGAACGCTCGGAATGAAAATGGTGAACCTCTGCGAAGTATTCCCTTATTTCCAAGCTGATCTTCTATTGGTCACAAAGTCTTCCAAGCTTTAAGTAAGTTTATTTCAAAACCGTCGCGCTTTAAAAATTTATAAATGTAATGCCGCGCGGTACACGCAGTATATTTGATAGAATTGTTGGACATAAACTGAGTATCGAACCCGGTGCTGGTTTGTTTTCCCGGTTTTTCTGAATAAGTAAACAGCTTTTGGATGATGGTGCCCCTGTAAGTCGAACCTGCTATTACTTATTACATGGGTATCAGTGCATTTCACCACATCTTTCTAGCTTGCTGGCCTGTTTTTCGTTATTCAAAAAACAAATAACGAAAAACGAACCCGCTGCTTCCAAATGAATGAGGTGAGGGGAGTTGAAATGGGGTTTAACGTCACGTTCAATATTATTGCACTCTCAGAGCGACGTGCATGCGCGCGAGCGAGTGTGTGTGGCGGCTTGTAACAGTCTGGAATAATATCTTTTATTACTTGCCCGTGAAGAGATCACCGGCTTAATAAACATACAGCTGTATTACACATTGTGTAATACCAAAACGCGTGCTTATGTACTCTCGGAACACGTTTCACTAAAAATATTGAAAGCTCTCAACATCCTTTGGCTTATTGAACGACATTGCGTGTGGAGATGATAGATCACTGAGAGGAGCGTAAGCACACTCGATGACCCCAGCAACCTTGTTGCTAGGCTGACGTCACATGGCATTGTTTCGCCGAAGGATCTTGCAACAAAATTCCACAAATTACGTCATCGGGTATTGTGACATGATTGCAAACTTTGAGGTGCAAGGCCCCGTTCCACAAGGCGATCGTGCTGTAGCGCAACGACAGTCGTTGGTCTAAGTTTAAGTATGTGAGTTGCGATAACCTTAACGCTACGATAATTTTGTGGAACGGACGCCTGAATTTTAAAGGTAGACCGTTGTATGGTATTAAATTTATACGTTTCAACTTTTGACGTGTTTGAAGTATTATTCTGTTAAACTCAATTTTATTATGCCGTGGATCGTGTAGGTGTCAGCCTATTCACACTCGACAGTATAATTCTAAAAACGTTTTAAATGGCAAGTAATAAATAAAATACTAAACTCGCTACCGGGTAAAACCAATTTTATGAAACTCGTGAATAGTTGTGGTATCTGACTCTCTTTCGCTCGTCAGATACCACAACTATTCACTCGTTTCATAAAATTGGTATTACACGGGAGCTCGTTTAGTATTCTATATGTCTCAGTCTCTGTGGCTGTGGAAATCTATATGATCATGATCAGTGCCACACCCGTTTCGCCAAAGTGGTAGCGTGTAAGACCTGCATCACTTTCCAGAAGCTGGCAAGCCGTGATATAACTGAACTGCTGTTGGGAACGGTGTTCAACCACTCTCACTCACTCAGTAAGTTTTTTGGTTTTTTCTTTGTTGTTTAATGCTACACTCAGCAGTATTCCAGCTATATGACGTCGGTCTGTGAATAATCGTGTCTGGATCTGACAATCCAGTTATAAGCATCATGAGCATTGATCTACGCAATTGGGACACGATGACACGCATCAACCAAGTCAGCGAGCCTGACCATCCGATCCCGTTAGTCGCCTGATGTAAATCACTGGATTGTCTGGTCCAGAATCGATTATTTACAGACCGCCGTCATATTGCAGGAATATTGCTGAGTGCGGCGTTAAACAACAAACCAACCAACCAACCGTCAGTCGCCTCCTACGGCAAGCATAGTTGATTAATTGTATGTTGTCGTAACCCGATGACGTGGATCGTCGTTGTTCATGCTCCCAGTTACGGGCTTGTCTCGACTCGATAATGTACAGACCGCCAGCAAACAGCTGACTGCTGTGCTACAATGGCGAAAGTGTAGACGATATTTTATGGCGCTTCAATGTCTAAGAAGTCCATATGACACTGACCAACAAAATAAGGTCAATTAAAATAAATAAATAAACGCCTTTTTAACACGTACCGTTACATAATTGGACAATAAGTCCTACACAAATTTTGGTAAAATGTCTGGTTATTTTCGTCCCCATTACACATACATGTATACAGCTAGCAGTTTGAAATGCGCAGAATATTTGAGGTTTGACCAATAAAACGTTTCATATTTGACCCGGATACGCATTCACACGGCATCAGACCCTACCCTGGCTTCTCTCGACAGGTGTTGTGAACACAGTTAGAAGATTGACAGCTTTGTAAAGTCATAAATCTATATACTCATAATTATTATTACTTTTCAGTTTTCAATAATTGTACACGATCAGATATTTTGCATTAAGCCCGTTCCACAGTAAACCAGCGCGTTGGCAGCACAGGTCGAAGTCAACAGCTAAAAACATGCCTCAGTTGTTTCAAGATAATCAACATTGATAAATGTAGCGCAGCTACAGCAGTAATTGTTTGGAAAGCGATTTTTTACTACTTGCTGCCCCGGCGCTTTGTGAAACTCGCAACCCCTCCGTCCACTCGCATGCTCGACCCGTGAAGATCCGGGGTAGAATAGGTCTTCAGCAACCCATGCTTGCCGTAAAACTCGACTATGCTTGTCTTAAAAGGCGACTAACGGGATCGGGTGGTCAGGCTCGCTGACTTGGTTGATGCATGTCATCGATCCCAATTGCGTGGATCGATGCTCATGTTGTCAATCACTGGATTGTAAGGTCCAGACTCGATTACTTACAACCCGCCGTCATATAGATGGAATATTGCTATGGCGTTAAACAACCAACAAACCCGCACCATCACTCCGCCCACCCGCTCTCCAAGTCCATTCACCCGCACCCCACTTCGCGTCCACTCGCATCCCTCTCCGTTCACCCACTCCGCAACACCGGCATCCCAAATCCCCCACACCCCCACTCCGCCCACCTGCAGACACGAATTTCGAATATTCCAAAAGCTGTATTTAAACACTGTTTCGATGTTTCGTACTCGTCTCACATCTAATCTAATACAGCACAATAATATTTAATTCACATCACCGGAATGTTCACACAAGACTTGAAAAAAACAACATTGCTACGTGTAATCAGAGCAAGACGCACACGGTAGTCACACATGTAAACTAGATCTCCGCTATCGCGACGCTTGGCGCACTTCACTATCAGTCCCGGCAACAACGTGTGTCTCAATCAGCCTGGTCCAACGCTCGGAAAAAAAATGGTGAACCTCGGCGACATATTCCCTAATTTCAAAGCTGACACTACCATTGGTTCCATAGACTTCCACGAATGGCTTGGTGGAAGGTAAGTTTATTTCAAAACTGCGTGGCGCTTAAATATTTATATGTCATGCGACACGGTAGCGAGGTTAACGTTAAAACTGATAAAAGGCTGCCAACGTGTGAAAAAGAGTGTTCTCGGCTTCCCCGTCGTCGCGTTGATTATGTACTTCACTGCGAGATCGGTCGCGTCCGACATGCACCCTTACCGGTACCTTGGAGAAGTGGGTGGGTTTGGGGTGTCTTTGGATGGGTGGGTGGAAAAAGATGGCGGATATGAAAGGGGTGGGGCTTTATCCAGACAGAAGTTCAAAATTTCAAACATGTTTTTCTTTTATCTGATTTTTGCATATATAATAATTGTAATGTTATAACCAAATTGTTTAACTGTATTGATTAGTGTTGTTGTATAAGGATTAAAACTAAGATTAGTTTAATTGCGGTTTGCCAATAACAGTTCAACATTCATTTCAGGAAAGGACAGAAACTATTTGTCATATACAATGGTAACTATATATTAATGTCAATATTTATTGCTACTGCACAAGTTGCAGAAAAGTAAATAAAGAAAATTAGCATTTGAATCACTGGTATTGTACAGCTGAAGGTGATATAACCAAGTTATGCCATTCATAAGAACACATTAGAAATGCACTGACAACAATGTTTCACAATAGTATTACATGCTACATGTATTCACATAACATGTTGAAAGGGACAAAGTCTTGCTGTAAACAAATATAAAGTAGGTGCATGTATGGATGTATGGATAGATATATATATACCGTTTTCGACATAATAAGCACCCTGTGGTCTTAGAAAATTGACAAAGCGAGTTGCGACAAGGAGTTGAATTTGTTTCAAGAGATTGATGGGTAGTGGATAAACTTTGTTCAAACTCTGATGAAACTGAAACTTTCCAATAATAGTAACTAGGCAATTACATACCCCTTCTACGCTGCTGTTTTTTTTGTAAAAAAAATGTGTAATATTCACTAGAAAATATGGATTGTCATGTAAATATTTAGGCTTAGGGGCTGCTTATGAAGATGGAGGGTGGAGCTTAGGGGAGCAAGGCGTTTAGAACTGTGTATATGTAAGTGTGAATATTATCCTACCCTATTTTTTATCCCGGGGATGAAATTCTCTACTGTCAGGATGATTCTCCCTAGTGAATTTGAACCCATACAAGAGTGTTTAATCTTATCCTATACTATACTCTAGAGTAAAACTTCCCCCGGGATAATATTTAGGTAGGATATAATCCTTGCTTACATATACAGTATGTATATGTAGTTTTAGCAGATGTTATTTGACAAGCAGGGAGAGGTTTCTCATTGAAGCATGTTTCATATGAATAATAAAATTGGGATTTGAATCACAAGGAGATTATGACCAATAGCAGGTTATATGAGGGCTTTCAATGAGAACTACCACAATGCATGAACTGTGTGATAAGATGATGTTGACCTTGATGTTAGAGCGTCTTATCACAGCTGAGGTTATCTGCACATCAGCACGCAAGCAGAAATAACTTAGAGCTTTATAAATTGTAATAGTATGAGTAGGGAAAATTTAAAGGTGGGCTTTCATCCACATCCCTGTGTCCTTGTGAGCCCAAGTTGGGTACATATTGCTGTAATTCATGACTAGAGAAATTGATACATTTGTGGACCGACAGATTGATATTAATCATGAAATTTGAGTTGGCTTGGATCGAATGTCTTGAAACAAACTTGCTGAGGCTGCCAATTTATCAGGGCTTAGTCTCTCTTTAAAAGGAGTTTTCTATGCTCTGTTTCTTTAATCGATGGCAAATGTATGATTGTAAGCTTGGCTTGTGGGGTCTGCCAAACATTTAATATTCTGGGGGCCTGGAATGTTTCTTTCAGTCAGAATATGTTTTGGGTCACTCCCTGAGGATAAAAAACAAATTCTGTGAATGAGGTCCTTGCCTCACCAATGTACAGTTATCCTTTGTTACATATTTTCTACTAAGAAATCCCATCTGAAATTCTGCATTACAGAATTTCATACATAAAATGTTTATATCAAAAATGTATATGAAAGTACCTGGGTTATAATAGTTTGTTTGTTGTTTAACGCCGCACTCAGCAATATTCCAGCTTTATGTAGTGGTCTGAAAATAATCGAGTCTGGCATCAATCCACTCAATTGGGATATGATGACATGCATCTACCAAGTCAGCGAATCTGACTACCCGATCCCTTTAGTCGCCTCTTACAACAACCTCAGCATGGGTTGCTGAAGACCTATTCCACCCCGGATCTTCACAGGTCGGTTATTATAGTATACAGACCTAGTAGACTAATGCTAAGTCTCTGAAAATATATGATTTTGATAGAAACAGACAATTGCATTTTAATTCAAAAGGAGCCCCAGTGAGATGGGAGATTCAGAACCTGAACCTGGGAAAAATCTAGAGTGCTTTGTTTAGGACTATAGTGTTACAGTAAGGGCTTGACAGAAGAGAAGATAATATGGTTCAGGGACTGCGACACAGACGACCGACCTAACTGTGCCCTTGGTTTTCATTCACAGAAGTTTCACTTCATAGTTGATTCCCAGGGAAAGTTGTGTCGTGTCACGGGGACATCAAGGGAGTTGAAAGCAGGAAATGAATGTGACGATGATAATACTGGCTAAGTGTTGTTGGGAAACGAACAGATCTACCAGTACATGATTTATATGCGACCCTAGTTCATTCTACGCTATGTCGTTCGTGCTGTTAGGCTTCAACTGGCTCACATGTTCAACAGACTCACTGTTCAGCTATTTCAGTATTTATCCCCAAACAATGTACCCAAACTGACAGTAAACTAAAGAATGTTGCTGTACATGTATTTAAATAAAATGACTTATAATATGTCCTATGTGTAATGGAACGGTATTAACATAAGCGCTTGTTTACCAAGCCATTTTCACACCTTTGTGAAAATAAATATTTTTAAACCAATAAAATGACTTACTTAAAATATATCATGAATGAAAGGCTCTAACAAAAATTAGCAATTTTCAAAATACCCTTTTTTCAGTCAAATGCAGCATTTGTAATTAGTTTTTGTAACTTTATAAAACATGCACAAACAATGTTGTCCTGGCCTAATGAACATGCTCATGTTGAGCCCATATCATTTGATAGAGAAATTTGTTAAATCCTGTGTGAAAGAAAACTAAACTGTTGCATCAGCCGCTCCGTCTACATCACTATGCTGACACTCTGACTCAGCTCAGACACATATACTGCACATCACTTAGTGATAATAAGAAGCAGGCCATTTAAACTAGAATGTGATTCTGACAACTAATTTTTATCTGTGATTCAGATTACAGGATTGAATGTAATGGTTTACTGGCACATGACCTTATTGAAGTATGTTGTCCTGACATTTCAGTTTGTCGGCCAGGACACAGCTTTGACACTGCTGACGATTCTATATTGCCCGGGGTGACATTACAAAAAATATCTGTTGATGGATTCAACCCACTGGATGCAAAATGGGGCCAGGTCCAAATTGGAAAATATCATAATAACAGTTTTATTTATTTTTATATTCCCATCTGCTCTATTTTGGATCAGACAAATAAGAAGATATGAAAAATAAATGAAATGAAAAATATCTGTTGCTTCGGCTTTGTTTGCTAAAAAAAAAGAACAAATTTTAGTTCGTAATGAACGTAGTTCATTTTAAGCATATCTACAACAAATGGCCGTACTAAAAAATGAGTTTGTTTTATCGGTGAGTTCATTTATAAGCATGTTCGTTATAAATGTAGTTTACTGTATTACTGTTACAGGCAAGTGGATAGCCTATCTGACACAGAAGTGTCGATAAGGACTCCGTTCAAAGACCTTTAAGTTGCATTGTCTTCACTAGTACAAGTGTATCAAGATAATGTAGAGTGATCTTAATATTTGTGTAGTGTTGTGAACGTGTTGTGTAGTGTAGTGTTGTGAACATGTTTGTGTAGTGTTGTGAATGTGTTTGTGTAGTATTGTGAAAGTGTAGTGTTGTGAACATGTTTGTGTAGTGTTGTGAACATGTTTGTGTAGTGTTGTGAAGGTGTTTGTGTAGTGTTGTGAACGTGTGTAGTGTTGTGAACGTGTTTGTGTAGTGTTGTGAACATGTTTGTGTAGTGTTGTGAACATGTTTGTGTAGTGTTGTGAATGTGTGTAGTGTTGTGAATGTGTTCGTGTAGTGTTGTGAACGTGTTTGTGTAGTGTTGTGAACATGTTTGTGTAGTGTTGTGAATGGGTTCGTGTAGTGTTGTGAACATGTTTGTGTAGTGTTGTTAACATGTTAGTGTAGAGTTGTGAATGTGTTTGTGTAGTGTTGTGAAAGTGTTTGTGTAGTGTTGTGAACGTGTTTCTGAATCAAATATTAGAGAGAGGCAAGAACAATTTCCTTTAATGTAAAAATAACATATATTACACCCACTCCAAATCTTTAAAAAAATTCAAAACGGTGCAAGTCTATACTGATTTAGCAGTATCCTCTATATCTCCAGGGCTCGCTTTAACCTACATAAACACCTGGATCCATTCCCGTGGGTCTCGCGATCTCATATTGCTCGCCCTTCATTCATATCCTTTAGCCAATTTGATTTGCTACGTTAATCAGTGTAACAGACCTATCAGAATGCCGGTTACAAACCAGCCTCAATGTTGAGTTGGCGATGTCAACAACATGGTGGCCAGTCCCATTGATTACAAAAGAGTTTGCGAGAAACTTTACACTAAAAAACTTTGATAAGATAGAAAAGGAAATGAAAATGTGGGAAAAGAACCCTGACGCCTATGGGTAGAAATGTTGTACTAAAATCATTGTTGTTACCCAAACTTAATCATCTGTTTTGCAGCATACTAAGCCCATCCGATGTCACAATACATCCATGCACACTCTATGTATGATATTGAAATGTAAAATATGATGGAAAATGGAATAAAATCCAGAGGATCCAGAGGCTAGTGTAGGTTTACCAAGATACAAGCCCTTGGCCCCCTTCCACAAAGCGGTATTAGCGCTAAGATGATCGTAACGCCCATACTTTAGCATAGGCTTACGATGATCGTAGTGCTAAGATCGCTTTGTGGAACGGGGCCCTGGAGATAAAGAGGATGGCAGACTTAGTTATGTTTGGAAACAGTATACTGAAGTACTACAAGATCACCCATGCCTGACACAATATATCAGCAACATGTCTCATTGATGTGGTCTGGTCCAGAGAGTGACTCAGCATGAAATATAAAACCCCCCATTTGTATTGTTCATGGGTTGACAATTGTCACAGCAGCCTTGACCTCACTACATGAACCATGTCAGACCTCACGTAGTGGCTGCAGTGCTGTTCAGTTCAGTTTGTTTTATTCAGGGGAGCTGTAGGCTGTGTGTACATAGATCAGCCACCTTGTATAGAAAGATCACCTTCTATCTCTCAGAACTAATACTGAAATCTTATACCGTATTCGATGTAATAAGCGCCCACGGCGACATTTGCTAAGATGTTGGCTAATGAACAATCCCAATTAGCACCCCTTCCAATTGATCTTATTTATTCGCGTATAATATGCACATTTAATTATTGGCAATTAAATTCCGGGAAAATTATATCTGTGTACATAAACATTTCAAGCTATCAGCATAAACCACGAAATTTATCTTTCAACCCTTTTTTTTTCCACCAAAATAATATTCTAATAAGAGCCACCTATTTCTAATTTTGAGTGTGCCCTGGGCGCTTACGAGAAATACGGTAAATGAGATTTGCTTGGCTGATTTTCTCATCTAAACATGGGCTTTTGTGTTGGCATGTTTGTATGGATGAATACTGCCAGTTAATATTGTGCTATGTACCGATGCATATTGGACACTGTCACACGCAACAGGGCACTGCAGAGTTAACCATCAAACAAACAAACTGTTCCACAAAGTGATCATACTGCAACGACTGTCGTATGTATATGTTGAAGTGTGGGAGTTACGATCACCTGAGCGCCCAGATTCGTAAAAAGGACAGCACATTCTGCACATTCCAAGACACATTTTGGATTAATTTTGTTCCATAAATATGACAGAAACAGGGAGACAGATAATTTGTTTAACCATTGGGTATTTACTCACGTTATCACTCACTGATCATTTACATGGCTTGATGTAGATCTGTGAAACATGAAACCTATTATTGAAAAATATAACCTAATATTTGTCTACCTCAGTTCATGCACCCAGCACATGTCAAAAATGATTAAATCTGTGTAGGTCTAACCCTTATTTGTCCACACAAACTTGATTTTTGAACACACTGAATACCTCTAAAGTTCATTTCCCATACTACATCACAAATCCCAGAGTTACGTGTAATTTGTCATACTTTCTTTGGCTTGACATCATCAAACTGTGGGTACTTCAAGATTATGTGCACATGTTCCTATCACGGTTGACAGCAGTGCGTCATTATTTTATTAGATGCTGACAGCAGACCTGTCTATGTTTCAACTTTGATAAGTTGATAATGGGACCAGGGTGCAACTTGGTTTTCATGTCATCATATATGTGAACCTGGTGCAAGTTAGATCAAGTTACCTTAATCGAGCCCTGATTTAGTTGGTCATAACACAGTGCATCAGTGTAAATCAGCAAAATCATTTCAGCCTCACTAAATGACCATTTGTCAATAGAACATTATATATACATATGCATAGAATATGATTCTTTTCTTAAGAGCTTCAAATTGGATGCTTGAGGAGATGCTGTATCATTATCGAGATATATTTTAATCACTATCGGAACACAATTCCACCTAATAACTGCATTTCAGAGGATTCTATCCATTTTGTTCAGGAGATTCTATCCATTCTATCCATTCTGTTCAGGAGATTCTATCCATTCTGTTGAATCAGAAAACCACCAGGCATGAGTCAGCATGTTTGATACAACATGTTCGTTCCGGCTGACTGTGTACAATATATCTTCTCTGTGTGCACAGTGGTGGTCAGTAGACCGCATCGAGTAGGCTTTGTGCAAGAACCGTGACTTGGTATGTTTGCCATGATAATCTCTTCTTTGTCCTATGAACTTGTGATCTTGGTGCTGAATGTTGCATGCATGCATCTGTATGGAATGAAGAATCTGGAAAAAAATTATAGTTTGGGCATACAGCGTTTAGAGTACTGAATGGCTTCGTAAAAGTTACTTACATTGTTTATTTGTTGTTTAATGCTGCACTCAGCCATGTTGCAGCTACAAGTAATCGAGTCTGGACAAAACAATCCAGTGATTGACATCATGAGCATCAATCTATTCATTTGGGACACAATGACTTGCATCCATCAAGTCAGTGAGCCAGACCACTCGATCCCGATAGTCGCCTCTTATGACAAGCATGGGTTGCTGAAGATCACAAGGTCATTCAAAAACACATTTGATATGAACAAATGTTTTGTCTTTAGAATGAGGGGATAGATCCACTGACAGGGATTTATTTCAATGTGTCTTGAGGCCAATATACGGCTGCAAAATCTGCAGCAAATGTCAGTAAAACAATTCCCAAACTGAAATGAAACATTTCCCATTTAATGTTATTGAGGTTTCACTAATGTTATGACTTTGTAGCGGTGACTTGTATTTCACTGACAACAGGACCAGTGTGGAGGAGGAGGTTTTCATGCTTAGTTCAACAGTTCAACTCAAAAACAGCAACAACACGATAACAATTTATCCCAACTTTTTTTTCAAGGGCATTTTTTTTCGGAATCCCACATAATCTCTGTGACAAATAAAACTGTCAAAGTCTACAACCTGTGTCACTTTCAGCATTCTCCCCACATACACCCCACCAACCTGACGCATCCACCCTTCCATCCTGATGCATGCCCCCCTTCATCCTGACACATCCACCCCTCCATCCAGACACATCCCTCTCCATCCTGACGCATCCCCCCTCCATCCTGACACATCCACCCCTCAATCCAGACACATCCCTCTCCATCCTGACACATCCCCCCTCCAACCTGACACATCCACCCCTCCATCCAGACACATCCCTCTCCATCCTGACGCATCCCCCCTCCATCCTGACACATACACCCCTCAATCCAGACACATCCCTCTCCATCCTGACACATCCACCCCTCCATCTAGACACATCCACCCTCCATCCTGACATATCCCCTTCATCCTGACACATCCACCCCTCCATCCTGACACATCCCCCCTCCAACCTGACAAATCCACCCTCCATCCTGACACATCCCTCTCCATCCTGACACATCCACCCCTCCATCTTGACACATCCACCCCTCCATCCTGACACATCCACCCTCCAACCTGACACATCCACCCTCCATCCTGACATATCCCCTCCATCCTGACACATCCATTCTCCCCCCCCCCCCCCCAACCGACACATCATCATTCCCCCACCCCCACCCCCTTCCTGACACGTCTTGATAAAACTGAAATACTTTTCAAAGTTGTGTTGTGTGATCAAGACAGAGTCCAAAACTCATATTGGCATTCAACAGAACCGAAGAGTAACCTGATCGGAAGTACCTAACTGCAGGGTTCAAATCCTGATAATGATCAATGTTCTGCCACGTTAAGCCTCTTGTATTTCGCTGCCAATTCGTAGTTTTGCACCTGTTTGACTTGTGGCAGGCATTTTTATTATAAACTTATTCACAGCTAGACTCGGAATGTCTGCATTGTATTTCTCAAATTCTGTAGCAGATAAATGCAAAGTTCTGCATGATTTCTGCACAAAATGTGATTTTCAGCAAGATAAGTACATTTTATTTACTGACCGCCATGAAATATTGCTGACTGTGATGTAAAGCAATCATTAAAATCACATCTTTGTTCTCGCTAATGCTAAACAGAAATCACTTATGATATTGGGAAAGTGACAGTCAGAATGTGTTTTCTAATTGCCACCTCAATTTGAAGTGGGAGAGACTTTCTGTAGTCTGTGAGAAGCACTGCCATACAATCTCGCCCATCTATCAGACATTCCAGAATTTTCTTTTGTTCAGTTTTCAAATTTTGAATCGATATCTGTCATAGCTTAGTCTGGAATGGAAGCTGCCAGTTTGAAATTAGTGCCATAAAGCACAAGAAAGCTACTTTGTGATTGGCTAATGTCAACTTCTTGTAAGTCATTTCATTGGTTGGCTAAAGTTCGCAAAAGTTTGTTCTGATGTGATCTGTAATGAGATGTCCCCAGATCTTAGTTTAGCAGTAGCAGGCACTGAGATCTGTTTCTAATGAGTTTGGGTCTAAAGCAAAACAGAACAAACAACAAATGTCCTTCATGTTCTTCCTATTCCCAAGGTTGTATGTTGTTTTGTGTTCCTCAGTTGGGCCGTCCTGTTCTCCCATCCCGCGGACTACACTCCTGTGTGCACCACCGAGCTTGGCCGAGTCGTCCAGCTTGTCCCAGAGTTCGGCAAGCGGGCGGTGAAGATGATTGCTCTGTCCTGTGATGATGTAGTAAGCCACAAGGGCTGGTCAAAGGTGAGGTAGCATCACTTCAGAGATTTTGAGAAGTCATTGTTGTACAGTGTCCAAACCTTTAGATATCAGCTTTGAGAAGTCATTGTTGCACAGACCACCTCCATGGTGTGGTGGTAGAGCGCCCGCCCGGAGAGCAGAAGGTCCGGGGTTTGATCCCCGGACGCGTCATTCCAAAAGACGTTAAACAATGGTACTTGTTATTACCCTGTATGGTGCTCAGCATTAAGGGGCAAAAAAAATAACTGGTCGGCTCAGAGTCAGTATACTGTGTCTCAGTGGGGTATTCATGATAAACTGCGCCATGATATCTCAGTAAGCTAGCACTATAAATCGGCATCAGTCCAAACTAGTATTAGCAGACACAACACACGTGCATGCACATGTATAAGCACTATATAAGTGCAATAATCTTTGATGTGACGTTAAACCCCATTGCATAGTGTCCAATCCTTCAGAGGCAGTGAAAAGAGCCGGGGTAGAATAGTTCTTCAGCAACCCATGCTTGCCATAAAAGGCGACTAAGCTTGTCGTAAGAGGCGACTAATGGGATTGGGTGGTCAGGTTCGCTGACTTGGTTATGCATCACATCGTATCCCAATTGTGTGGATCGATGCTCATGTCAATCACTTCAATTATTTACAGATCGCCGTCATATAGCTGGAATATAGCTGAGTGTGGCGTTAAACAACAAACACACTAACAAACAGTGTCCAACCCTAACCCATATCCACATCTGCTTCCCTGGTTAGATTTGTTTTTGTTTGTTTGTAATTTAACGCTGCACTCAGCAATCTTCCAGCTATATGACAGCGGTCTGTAAATAATTTAGTCTGGACCAATCTAGTGGTTGATATCATGATCATTGGGATAGGATGACATGCACAACCAAGTCAGCGAGCCTGACCACCCGATCCCATTTGTCGCCTCTTACGACAAGCATACCGAATTGACTTTTATCGCAAGCATAGATTGCTGAAGACCTAATCTACCCTGGATCTTCATGGTTCCCCTATGACAACCTGTACAGGTTGTAACAGGCGACTTATGGCTCAGGTGGTCATGCTCACTGACTGATTGATTGATAACAACATTGGCTCACCCGTTTTCGATCAGTGGTTTATGTTAAACAACTAATTGGAGAGAAAACAAATAGTCCAATCTCTCCATGTTTCTTTTTGTGTCAGGCAGCCATGTTTATACCTCTTGTGCTAGCTCATCTTTGTTTGGATCAGTTTGGTAGAATAATTGAAAGGGTGACCATGTTTGACAGCTTGATTCCTGAGTTTTGCTTGCCCCACACTGAAGCACAGTAAAACATGTGGTGTCTCCTTTGGCAAGTGACTTTGTTTGATATATGCCTCTGTTCACCCAGCACAGCAATGAAATGGTACCTTGTGGGAGGAGATGGTGACTCTTAAGTTTCTAGCACCTCACACACTGCTTGGGTTGTATACTCACCAGGGAGCTGAGAATATAAATCAAGTGAGCACTGATCCATTGACTTGGGTAATAGTGAGTGAGTACGGTTTTATGCCGCTTTTAGCAATATTCCAGCAATATCACGGCGGGGGACACCTGAAATGGGCTTCACACATTGTACCCATGTCGGGAATCGAACCCGGGTCTTCTGCGTGACGAGCGAACGCTTTAACCACTAGGCTACCCGACCGCCCCGACTTGGGTAATAATAAGAGTTATAAATTGGACAGTGCACTATACAAATTCATAATATAATATTATTGCTGACTGTGGCACTAAGGAACAAACATTCACCCCTGTTACCTCATCCTGGCATTACAAGGCTATCCTTGTTCCTCCACAGGATGTGATGGCCTATGCAAAGCAATCGGGTGACTTCCCCTACCCTATCATCTCTGACAAGGACAGGTCTCTAGCGGTCAAGCTGGGTATGGTGGACCCTGCCGAGAAGGATGCTGCAGGCCTGGCCCTTACCTGCAGAGCAGTGAGTAGCTGCTGGTCATTCTAGAGTATCCATCTACTTGGGGGTTCTGTAGTATCTATCTACTTGGGGGTTCTAGAGAGTCTATTTACCTGGGGGTTCTAGAGTGTCTACTTACCCGGGGGTTCTGTAGTATTTACCTGGGGGTTCTAGAGAGTCTATTTACCTGGGGTTCTAGAGAGTCTATTTACCTGGGGATTCTAGAGTATATATTTACCTGGGGTTCTAGAGTATATATTTACCTGGGGTTCTCGAGTGTCTATTTACCTGGGGGTTCTAGAGTATATATTTACCTGGGGTTCTAGAGTGTCTATTTACCTGGGGGTTCTGTAGTATTTACCTGGGGGTTCTAGAGTGTCTATTTACCTGGGGGTTCTAGAGTGTCTATTTACCTGGGGATTCTGTAGTATTTACCTGTGGGTTCTAGAGTGTCTATTTACCTGGGGGTTCTGTAGTATTTACCTGGGGGTTCTAGAGTGTCTATTTACCTGGGGTTCTAGAGTGTCTATTTACCTGGGGGTTCTGTAGTATCTACCTGGGGGTTCTAGAGTATTCATCTACCTTGGGGGTTCGGGCATATCCATCTACCTGGGTGGTCTGTAGTATCTATCTACCTGTGGGTTGGGGGTACAGTATCCTTGGGGTTTACAGAAGATCTGTCTGCTTAGGGGTTCTGGAATATCCATCTTCCTGGGTATTCTGGTTTGGGGATCGAGAGTATCCATCTAACTGGGGATTCTACAGGATCCATCTTCCTGGGTATTCTGATTGGGGGATCGAGAGTATCCATCTAACTGGGGATTCTAGAGGATCCATCTTCCTGGGAAATCGGATGCCAGCAATGCTACTGATATCTTGCAGATTTCTCTACTTTCTGTGTTCAAGGTAAGATCAATTATCACACATGTAACTATGCACATGGCAAATTATCAGCATCTGATACACTCCAGACTCCACTTTTCCCAGATAAATATAACATGTTCTTGTTCCCCAGGTTTTCATTATTGGACCAGACAAGAAGTTGAAGCTATCACTCCTCTACCCTGCTACAACTGGCAGAAACTTTGCGTGAGTTTTCTCCTATTGGTTTATTTTCCACAATTCCACAATTTTTATCTTCAAGGTTGATATTTTGATAATAAGTTCTCTATATAGCATGAATGTGTCATAATTATTAGCTGAGGTAGGGGTGGGGTGGGATGGGGGGACAGTAGGTTCTATGAATCTTGTGCTGGCTGAAGTAGATTGTATGATGATTGTTCTAGTTGCAGTAGATTGTATGGTGATTGTTCTAGTTGCAGTAGATTGTATGATGATTGTTCTAGTTGCAGTAGATTGTATGGTGATTTTTCTGGTTGTAGTAGGTTGTATGATGATTGTTCTGGTTGCAGTAGATTGTACGATGATTGTTCTGGTTGCAGTAGGTTGTATGATGATTCTTCTGGTTGTAGTAGGTTGTATGATGATTGTTCTGGTTGCAGTAGATTGTACGATGATTGTTCTGGTTGCAGTAGGTTGTATGATGATTCTTCTGGTTGCAGTAGGTTGTATGATGATTGTTCTGGTTGCAGTAGGTTGTATGATGATTCTTCTGGTTGCAGTAGATTGTGCGATGCCTGTTCTGGTTGCAGTAGATTGTATTATGATTGTTCTGGTTGCAGTAGGTTGTATGATGCCTGTTCTGGTTGCAGTAGATTGTATTATGCTTGTTCTGGTTTCAGTGAAATCCTGAGAGTGATTGATTCTCTCCAGCTTACGGCCTCGAAGAAAGTTGCCACCCCAGTTGACTGGGAGGTGAGATAACTGCTAATAGCACAAGAAACATACATTGAATTGATGACAACAATATACTTCATCAATCTTTTGTCATTCCAACATCGACTTCCTGCAAAAATATTTTGTTCAAACCCCCTCCTGGAATCTGTCAAAACAAGGATAGACACATGGTGTTAAATCAAACACAGCTCTTGAGGGTGTTATGCAACAAAACTCAAAGTCCAGCACTATCCCCAGCTTTTCTCTTGACGTGCTAGCAGATTACATTCAAATAAAGTTGGACCTGTGAAGATCCCGGATAGAATAGGTCTTCAGCAACCCATGCTTGCCGTAAAAGGCGACTGCTTGTCGTAAGTGGCCACTAACAGGATTTGGTGGTCAGACTTGCTGACTTGGTTGATGCATGTCATCGAGCCCAACTGCGTGGATCGATGCTCATGATGTCAATCACTGGCTTGTCTGGTCCAGGCTTGATTATTTACTGACCGCCGTCATATAGCTGGAATAAAGCTGAGTGCGGTGTTAAACAACAAACAAACAAACAAATCAAATAAAGTTGAGCAAACATTAGCTGCTTCTGTGCAGGTCTTTGGTAAATGTATGCCATTGTGCCTTATACATGCTCTGTGTGTTTGCCACTGGTGATAAGCAAGATCACCCAATCATTGTGCTTTTCAAAATATAAACACCTAGTTATTTGCTTACAACTTCAAAAAATATCACATTTACATGATCAGTGTTTGCATCTCTAACAAACCTCAATTGACTTATCATTGCTGTTATTTTTGTCTTTTATTTCAATCCCATATTATTATTTTACCCTATCTGGTGTTATATTACCCTACCAGGTGTTATTTTACCCTACCTGACGTTATATGACCCTACCTGGTGTTATTTTTCCCTATATGGTGTTAATTTACCCAATCTGGTGTTATGTTACCCTACCTGGTGTTATATTACCCTACCGGGTGTTATGTTACCCTACCTGGTGTTATTTTACCCTACTTGGTGCTATATTACTCTCCCTGATGTTATATGACCCTACTTGATGTTATATTACCCTACCTGGTGTTATTTTACCCTACTTGGTGTTATATTATCCTACCTTGTGTTATATTACCCTACCTGGTGTTATTTTACCCTACTTGGTGTTATATTACCCTACCTGGTGTTATTTTACCCTACTTAGTGCTATATTACCCTACCTGGTGTTATATTACCCTGTCTTGTATTACAGAATGGGAAACCATGTATGGTTGTGCCGTCTTTGTCCAGTGAGGAGGCCAAGAAGCTATTCCCCAACTTCGAGACGGTTGCCCTTCCTTCTGGGAAAGAGTATGTCCGTATGACTACAGAATACTGAACATTTGCACCACAGGTCATTTGAAGTTATAAATATTCTGAAAAAATGGCTGCTTCAGAAATGAAATATTTGGGAGTATATTTAAAATATTGTTGTAAATTCTACAGTTTTACGGTTGCAACAGTACTGCTGCAAGAGGCCTGCAGACATTCAAGCTTGTGTGCCATTGTTGTTTGTTAAGACAATAGATGTGATATAAAATGTAAACAGAGAATGGTGTATTTTTTTAGCAGATTTGCAAGTTTGAGAAACGTCTCTCTGTAAAGTGCCTTTTGTATTGTATTGAAAGACTAGCTGAGGTCATTGTTTCAGATGCTATTTTGTTTGTTTAAGAAATAAAGACATGATAACAATTTGTATATTTTGTCATAATATCTGAAAGTGACACAGAGTTGTATCCCTTCAACTGCCCGTTTGGAATGTTGTGGATGTTGTCTTGTTTGAGAATTAAATCAGTGCACGCCACCTGTCATCTGCTACATGACATTTTCATTATATAGGGTAGGCTGCACTTCAACATAAGTTTATTTGTTGTATTCATCTTGAACAAATCGGGACAGTGGGGGTAGCCTAGTTAAAAGATTTCGCTCCTCATGCCTAAAACCTGGATTCGATTCCCTACATGGGTACAATGTGTGAGGCCTATTTTTATTGCTGGAATATGGCTAAAAGCGGGGTAAAACAATACTCAGGTTGAACAAATCAAGAAGATTGTTCCTTTAATATATGATAGTGTCATTGATAACCCAATGGAAAGTTGGGTCGGAACCTGACCATCCCAAGGGGTAGGAGTACTGGAAAGCATTGATCATGTACCTGCTTTATCTTTTGGGCCACCTCATGATTAAAAAATTACTTGGAAGATGGAAAGTTTCAAAGCCCCTCCACAAATGGTCTTTGTTTGTGTGTTTGTTTGTTTGTTGCTTAACACCACACTCAGCAACATTCCAGCTATATGACTTCGGTCTGTAAATAATAGAGTCTAGACCAGATAGTCCAGTGATTGACATGAGCATCAATTCATGCAATTGGGATATGATGATCCCTTGGACACGGCAGAAATCTATGATTGTGGGTTCGAATCCCCGTTTGTCTCGATTATGTTTCTAGGTTTGTCAGCACCATACCTGTGCTCGTGGGTTTCAGCGAAGTGGTAAACGTCTGAGACCTGCATCACTTTGGGCTTTCCTCCCACATTAAGCTGACACACCCTGATATAAGTGCAATACTGTTAAACCGCATGGAACAGCCCGACTCAGTCTCTTCACGGTTGTCCAGCTGTAGTCCATTGCAACTGTAGCACTCACCTCCATTCTGAAAAGAAAACCACAGTTATGAGTGAGTGAATTAATCGGGTTTAAGGCTGCTTTCAAGTATTCCAGTTATATCACAGCCTGGCTATCAGGCCAATGTGGAAGGAAAGTGATGCAGGTCTTAGATGTTTCCCCATTTGGTGAAACCCACGAGCAGGAGTAGGTGGCTGAATTACCCAGAAACATAATCGGGGCAAACCGGATTCAAACCCACGATCATAGGTTTATGGCATGAACAAGAGTCTCAACTCTACACAGCGAATTACGGCGCCTTAGACGACTGGGCCACCCGTGGCCCCCACAGTAATGATGGTGATGATGATATATTTTAATTATTTATGCCAGAGGTACAGACCCTTATTCAGTGATACAAAACGCAAAGATGTGCTAAACTGCCTTGTCTTATAAACATCAGTAAGCAATACTTGGATGCAATGTGTTTCCATTATTTCTCAACTTCTCTGACAAATTTAATATTGACCTTTAATAAAAGATACTGACTACAAAGTCATATTGTACTTATATCGCCAACTGTTTCCATTACAATTGTAACACAAAATCAGTAAATATGTTACGTTAACGCCAGCGAATAATCAGTCTCGATTAACTGCCCAGACAGAATCCATTGGGTGTAAAGGGCAAAAAAGTGGTGAAAATTTTATGAATGTATCACTGAAAATCAGCGATTACATCTGGTGTTCGCGAAAGGGTAAGCATGTCCTGCTCTACCGGTATCACCCGCCACTCACACAAGTTACATAAGAATTCTCGACCAGACAATCCTGTGACATGATAGGTATAAGCAGCATTTGGGTATGTACGTGTTTCCGTTGCTATTTGTCCACTGACAATTTCGGTATGATTGTTTTATGATGACCTTTATAAAAAAATATATTGACTACAACGTTAAATCCTAGTCATAACGCATTTACGCCACATACTAATTACATTAACTGTCACACCGATTAATATGTAAGTTGAGTGGTTCCTTTTGAAGTTTGAAAACTGCATTGATTTTCAAACTACACCAGAACACTATCTTTTCTTTATTGAGGGATGCAAAATATACTGAAAGTAAGCGACCTGAATTAATTGATTGAGTCATTCAACAGTGACCACATTCTGAACATTCATGAGTGCACTAACATTAATTCTAGGGCGTATTGCTACTGCCACTTATTAAACCCATTTAACTGCCTTTCTTATTGTAAAAATAAAGCTGTGTTTAAATAAGATGTATTGATTATTCGTCGATCGTGTGTACCATGTGGTACTCATTACACATTTTAGTTCTGTAAGAACCGATTTTTTGGTTAACCTCTGCGTTTCAATTTGGAAATCGCCATGTAACAAAAATATAAATCTACTAAGACTTCTATTGAAATATGGTGTTGATATGGTAACCCACGACCACTGGTTTTGTGCTTATAAACCTTGAAACATTATCAGGACGAATCAGGAATCAAAGGTTTCTGTCAAAAATGAGCGACGGAATTCCGGCGCCTTCAGATGCGATTGTATAATGATATTATTTTCAGATTATTTCGTAAAAACTGAAAAACACACACAATTATTTGAAAAATAATCGACGAGTAGGAGTTGTTTATCGTACAATAAACACTTCGTGGAGAATAAACCATGAGGGGCGCAAATTCTATTGGAACACTGTGTTGAGTGAATGACAATGAGTTTAAGGATGCTTCTAACAGTATTCCAGCAATATTGTGGCTTGGTACTCCAGAAAGGGGTGAGAGGAGGGGGAGGAATCCCCCACACTGTACCCATCGCCGAGAACATCTTTAGTACTCACTTATTATACATCTACATCGGCGTAGGAAGAGTTTCTAAGTTCATCGGTCCCCGTGGGCATATTGTTTTAATTTGCCGAATTACGTTTCGATGTTGTCAGTGAATGAGGAGTCTAAGTTATAAACCTTACCAGAGAGTGTGCGTGGATTTACACCGCTTATAGGAATTAGGGGTGGATTTCACACATTGTACTACTCGGATACTCTCCCGAATCAGCAGTGTTAGTTATGTAAACAAATAATTTCGTACTTCTATCGGTCAGAACTGCATCCAAGGGGCCCCTCACAAACCACCATTACTAAAACCATCTGAAAGAATACTTCTTTATGTCATTATCAGTTTATACCACACTATGCCATAGTCGCATTGTGAAATAAAGTAACTCTTAGCAACCCCAGCATTTTGTTGAAAGCGACGCCAATCCCGAAATCATTCACTACAGTAACTATGTATTCATCGATGTTACCACGTGAGTGGGTTTGGAGATGGTAAATATATTGTTGGGAATACGTCATAGTATTTATTCCAAACGCATGATATTTACCGCATACACCGCATTTAGGCACCGATTATTAGTATCTTAGACCATGGATAATGAAAACAGTTATGTTGGTAATCTGAAACAATCGCCGACCAACATTGGCGACGCAATACCGTGCATTGACAAACTGAAGTGTAAGTTAAACACCACTTGGCAATGTCGGAGCTTCTTTTGTCCCCTTTAATTTGCCTTGATGATTGAAAAATCCGAGCCTCGGACTCTAACCATTTCAAAGAACAGACACCAGGTCATCGTGCTCTAACCTTTTCGTAAACACAAGGGGCGGTCGGGTAGCCTTGCGGTTAAAGCGTTCGCTCGTCACGCTGAAGACCCGAGTTCGATTCCCGACATGGGTATAATGTGTGAAGCCCATTGCTGGTGTCCCCCGCCGTGATGTTGCTGGAATATTGCTAAAAGCGGCGTAAAACCATACTCACTCACTCACTCACTCGTAAACACAAAGAAGTACCTACCTGGCCCTTGATATTTGAAAATGTATCCGTAAATGACCCCAACGGATGTGTTATCTATTGGTTTAAAATGCCGAGAAACCTTCCCATGACATGATTCATATGTATATAATACAACACATAAAGTTACGAGTGGGTAGTTGTAAATATGTTACACACAATATGGCCACGAACAGATTGTTACATTTATTAATTTTATTATCTATTCCTGCACAAACATTGTTAACACGCTCTGTATTCCCTACAAAATCATATTATCATGGGATCCTGGGGGGTCTTAAAGCTCTTAAAAATGCACCTCAAACCAATTTCCAAAAGAACGTTCATTGTAGCACGTAAGTAGCAGAAACATCAACAATAGGTGTCTATGTCATGTTCATGTCGATTTTAAATGAATTCTCACCAGCTTCTTGAAATAACTCTGACGTGTACTGGCACAGTTGTTAAACACGTGTACGCCCGTCTGCCTCCGTTCGTCCAGTCCGACTTAACGCGCGTGAAAAACTCGTGCAACGGAAGTGAGCCCTGATTGGTTAACTCGTTTCCATGACATCACGCGGCAATGCTGGCTGACACCTGCATGAGCGCAGACAACGCCCCAAACCTGATTTAACCTGTGTTTGAGTACATAGCCTAAAGGTACCATGCCAACATTAAAGTGTGATATGGCGGTAAGGTAGCCTTGTGGTTAATGTGTTTGCTTATGCATCAAGCTGAAGTCCTGGGTTCGATTCCTCACATAAGTACAATATGTCAAACAAAATATGTCAAACCAATGTGTCGCACACTGTTATGTGGCCAAAATAGTCATAAAAGCGTCGATAAATCCAAATCACTCACTCACTATTGTTGAGTGTATGAAGTTATTGAAGTACAGTAAACTACGGTTATAACGAACACGCTTATAACGAACTAACCGATATAACGAACTTATATTTTAGTCCCGGTCATTTGTTGTACATATGCTGTATATAGGCTTATAACGAACTACGGTTATAACGAACTAAAATTAGTGGTCCCTTTGAGTTCGTTATAACCGTAGTTTACTGTACATGATCCACGGCCATTTCCAGGCCAGTTCCAGACGTGGTAATCAGGACAATCCATAGTTGTTCAGTCAGCAGGGTTTCTTTGAATGACATGTTTCAAACTTGTCAGCCAACCCGAGCCTCGTGTCGCGAAGCTAAACAGCCGAGCAAAAGAAACTATACACCCATGTTTGATGGTGACAAAAAACGAAACAAACAAGAAATGGTTATTCGTTGGTGATGTATTTGTTACATAGTTGTGTTTTGGGCCTTACTTTTGTAGTGTTTCAGTGACTGTTTTCAGCATAGTAATGTACTCATCGCGATGGTATTTTTTTTTATCAAATCCAATTTTCAAGAGCATACTTTCTTTAGTATATGAATAAATGTTATAGATGTATAAGGCTTTACAATAGCTTTTATTTAGTGTATGGATACGCTGATCTTAAAAATAAGCAAAATCCGAAAATAATGACAAGGTTTTTTTGTGTACAACCGACGGTAAAGACAAAACAAAATATTGCTAGGGATTGTTGTATGACTAGACACGAAAAAATAAGATTTTAAATCACCTACCGATCTAAATCGAAAGTTAAGGTGATTAAACAAGTCCTGTACAATTTATTATATTTCTTTATTTTTAGATATGCCGACCAAATGTTCACTGTCAAAAGCTGTAAATCTCTGTTATATACTTGTATATGATTACTTTATATAATTGCCAAAAAATAATAACGGCTTGAGACATGCTAGATTATTTATGTACGTTTGAATTAGGCCAAAATAATTTGTAAAAATGCACTTGCCTAGATCATTTCAACGTGCAAGTAATTGCGCGATAACCACGGTAACTATAGTCTGTCTTACAGATCCTGATACAAATATATCAAATACAGCCCATGCAAGACTATAATGTTTGGCAAGTCTAGATTACTGCAGTATCAGGATGAAGAGAGTCTCTGGGTTCCTTTTTATTAAATTTTTATTAAGATAATTTTAACAACTTTTTTTCTGTACGATATGTTCATTTCAGAGATTAGATGTTAGTCTACGATAGGTTACAGCCTACGATAGGTTACAGCCTACGATAACTCTCACGATGCCACGGATCAGTGATCAAAGGGACATTACTCAACCCGAAGTGTGTAAATTACGACCTTGGCGGAAAAAAAACAACAGTTATTGCATAATCACTTGTAAACAGTTTCTTTCAAAACGTGCATCGCGTTTGGTCGGTAACAAACTGTGAGTCATTTAGAAGACAACAGTGTACTGTTTTACCCTGTGATCTGACCTTTGCATTAACGTGAATTGCTGGTGTTAAAATATGTTGAATATAAAATAAAACGCCAGTTCTCAGGGTTCTGGTAGATTTGAGTTCCCGTGGTTAATAACTATTAGAAATAGAAGTTATTTTGAACATACGAATAAAACTACGAGAACATTCGATATTTTGTCAGAATATATATATTTTATGACAACTTCATACATTTTGGATGTTGCTTTATTGATTACAAAAACTTATGCTTTTGATCATTCGGTAGTGTTTTCATACATAATTGTCAAAACACACATAGAGCCATGCACCCGATTATGAACATAGTATCACGATATAATTTGATTATATTTGATCAAAACAGTCAAAATAAATTTAAACAATATTGCTGTGGCCCTCTAATGTACGGAGGTATTTTAGAGTTGCTCCCCGTTGTACAGCTCTTTCCCAGCGCGTGACAGCTTCGCTTCCCACCTTGGCTGGGTTCCTTGACTAACTAATCCTTTCGGCTTTAAACGCTGAGCTTGCGGCGCACATTAACTGATGAACCAGTTTATACAGTCGGGGTAGTTGAGAGCACCGAGAACGGTTTATCGCTGTGAGGAGCTTGTAAGGGGAATCACCATAACTTCAAAGAAATACACTCGTACCGAATGTCCGAAAGCGAAAAGAGAAAATTGAAAAATGTTTTGCCTTGAATACGTACATCCATGTGCGAGGTGTAAGTATACGTTAAGTCTGTTGTATTCATCCGTGGTTGTCAACTCCTTGTGTTGTTGCTAGCCATCCATTACGTAATAGCCAGACTGAACAGGGAACTAGCAATGTGGAGTGCGAGGAACTGAGAATAACAGGACTTCGTGATTCATCAAAGACTGAATTTTCCTTTTTGACATTATATTTCTTATTGTTAACTGCACGTGTTTCTGATTAAAGGTGAATATTGACATATATGCCAAATCGCCCACCTCTTCAGCCCCCACATAATACATCCCCTCCCCCACCCCCACCCCAGACCACACCCCTGTTCAAACACACAACACGCACCACACACACCATCCTGCCATACAGCCATTTCCTGTTTATCCAACAATCGGCTTTATCCGACACTATTGATAGGATGCCGACTAAATCAGTGCTATTTAGACTCGTTAATCCATAGCTACAGATAAGCAGCGTATTTGCGTAAAATACCCACCCACCCCCCCAAAAAAATTATTCAAAACCCAATTACTTTCAATTAGCTTCCGTACAGAAATTTACAGCTCGCGTAATTACCCAAAGAAGCTTTTTCAGCATGCGTACACACAAGCTAATTACTGATACACATTTATGGGCTAATTTACTTTCTAGGGCAAGTCTATTTATTTAGAACAGTTATATACATCTAAAACATTATTTCATTTTTTTTTAAATCTTAAAATGTTTACTAATTTTGGGAAAAACCCAATTGAAAGATAAATAGATGAGTGAAAAAATATTGGTTACCTAATGAAAAATGTAATAACCCAATTAAAATAGACACCCAAGAGTAGAAACTCAATTGCTCAAAATTTTATCTGGAGCTCTGTTAATCCTACGGTCTCACACTCCGACTACGACACACCTAATTTGCAACGGATTACTGAAATCACACATCATGTTAGTCTCGTTAATCTGACAGTGATCAGATTATACCTTGGTCATCTAACTGTTTGTACACAGCCCCGTGTTTTGATGCAAGCCGAGTCAGCTAGTGCCTGCAAATTGCAATGGCTGCAGAGATAAATGTAACAATTAACAATTAATTCTTTTCATAAATGAAGCAGGTAAACCTAATTTACAAATTGAAGCAAAATAAATATGCAGGAAACCAGATAAATATAGAAATAGGTATATTTTTGTTTGTTTGTTGTTTAATGCCACACTCACCAATATTCCAGCTATATGACTGTAAATAATCAAGTCTGGACCAGACAATCCAGTGATTGACATCATGAGCATTGATCCAGTTGGGATACAATGACATGCATCAACCAAGTTGTCAAGCCTGACCACCCAGTCCCATTAGTCGCCTCTTATGACAAGCATAATCGCCTTTTATGACAAGCATGAGTTTCTGAAGACCTCTTCTACCCCGGATCTTCACAAGTCAAATGGGAATAAGAAACATGACTTGCCTTGTACCATTCATTAGAACGTCTGTGTCCAGTACACCTCTAAGAAAGTATTGATAATACTTAATTTCTTTATGTCGGATTAATGGGACCTGACTGTATATTTGCCCCCCTACAGCTGATTCAGCTGGTAAATAATAATATGTAAATGAGATATTGTGTCAGTCACGACAGCACCACTGATATGATCAGAGTGCTGAGAATTTAGTTCGGACATGAATAGATCTGACTAGTAAATGAGATTTATTGGTATTAAGAATGATCTGGAATCCTGTGGAGACAAATTTTTGCTAAGTCTTCAATTTAACAATATCATACCCAAGACAATTTGTACCCATCATTTCATCAGTCACACCATGGACCCTAAATATCGTATTAAGTGTCCATGGTCACACCTGGCGGTATCTGATATGGAATACATGGAGAGAAAAATATGTTTACTGGAATTTATTGGATTTGTTCCTTTGACAAAATAAGCAAGTTATGTATCTAAAACTATATGCATTGGAGCTTGTACCTACCTATTCCTACCTGGATATAACAGTGATATATGTACTGCATTTATTGCCAGTAGCAATTGACTTGTCATAATGACCAATCACAGCCTTCATTTCAACCCCATACTTTCCCTCGACATATCTGATTGGATGTTGATGTATGATGGATGTTGTGACCTGGTGTTCAGACAATGAAATATAAGCAATGTGTCTTAATGTGGATGCAGTTTTTAGTCTTTTGCCTATACCTGAACATCAATATTTTGTGTTTGTTTATGATTTGAAAGGTAACAGTTTTATTCAAAGACAGGGTATGCATCTATGTGATGTCAAAATTTGTTAAGCAGTAAACAAATGTTTTTAGTGTTGTTGTTTTTTTTTATCTTAGATTGGGTACCTGGGTCGGGTAATAGGAGACTGGGTACCCTGGTCGGGTCGGGTTATAGGAGACTTGGTCAGGTCGGGTTTTAGGAGACTGGGTACCCTGGTCGGGTCAGGTTTTAGGAGACTGGGTACCCTGGGTCATGTTGGGTAATAAGAGATTGGGTACCCTGGTCGGGTCGGGATTTAGGAGACTGGGTACCCTGGTCGGGTCTGGTTTTAGGAGACTGGGTACCCTGGGTCATGTTGGGTAATAAGAGATTGGGTACCTTGGTCGGGTCAGGTTTTAGGAGACTGGGTACCCTCGGTCATGTTGGGTAATAAGAGATTGGGTACCCTGGTCGGGTTGGGTAATAGGAGACTGGGTACCCTGGTCGAGTTGGGGACAGGGTACCTGGGTAATATTATATTGCCTTACTCTATTTACAATTAATTCTGATATTGATTTATTCTGATGAAGTAATATATTATATAGAATTAATCATTATTGATGTGTTAATGGTTTGACCGTCATATTTATCATTTATTATACCTCAATCTGATCATAAACATGAAGAGCAAAGCTAAGGTGAATCTGACAGTGTGAAATGCTGATAAGACAACTTCCTATTCAGTTGGTCCATACACTGTCAATATTGAACATCACAATCAATAAGAAAAGAAGAAGTTCTTAGTGTCTGACTGTCTATGTGAATGAATTTTACTGGAATCATAGATATCTGGAAAAGTGAGTGTTAAATATGAGTTTGTACTCATTATTCTTTTGTCGGCATAAGATCTCAATAGATTTAAGAAAACACACCATTGTATGCAACTATTTGGTATTATGTTGTTATTTAAGCTTCTGCTCTTGTCAATACATTGAACTTCAACTGTGACTTATTTGGTCACATCCACTTGCCTACAGCCAGTTTGGCCTTCCGTCTTAAATAACCAAAGATATGGTTCAGTGATTTCCTTGACTGATTTCTTACAAATGCTCCAATAATGGTTCACTTTCCCATACATCTAGTGTATGCATGTCAATCTCCGATTGTACAGCCAATATCCTTCTAACAAGACCTGCTGTCTTCCTATTAACCATATTTGTGAAGTCACCAACTCAAAATGCTTCTGGTTTGCAATACTGTGAATGTGTCAACTGTCTGGGCTTAATATTTATACTTATTTCTGACATGTTCGATGTTGTTAGAGTCTCCAATATTCTCAAATTAGAAGTTTCATGTTGTAAAGGTCAGTTAAACTCAGGGCTGTGGTGTGTGTGTGTAGGGGTGGTGTGGGGTGGGGTGGGACGGGTGCCTCAAGAAGATGTTCATAACCATACTTCTAACCATTTCAGGGCTCCAGATATAAAAACTATAGGTATTCAGTATCTTTTTACTCTTTTAGTCCAGTCTGTTGGGTATATCTTAACCAGCGAGTAGGTTTTCTTAAATATTATTCTGTTAAAAATGATTTCCAATTCATCCGTTCATGGGGCCGGTGGGGTAGCCTCGTGGTTAAAGTGTTCGCTCATCAAACTGAAGATCTGGGTCTGTTTCTCCATATGGGTACAGTGTGTGAAGCCATTTCTGGTGTCCCCCGCCATGATATTGCTGGAATATTGCTAAAAGCGGCGTAAAACCATACTCACCTGTTCATGTGCTGCCCCAGGTGAGTCCCATGCACCATAAAATCAGGGCAGTGATACATGTCAATGTTACACTAATACCCCGTTGATAGGCGCCTCTATACATATGTGGGGGCACGGTCGGCCCAGTCGTCTAAAGCGCCGTGATTCGCTGTGCAGAGTTGCGTCCCTTGGGCACGCCAGAAACCTATGATTGTGGGTTCGAATCCCGGTTCGCCCCGATTATGTTTCTAGGTTTGTCAGCACCATACCCGTGCTCGTGGGTTTCACCGAAGTGGTAAACGTCTGAGACCTGCATCACTTCGAGCTTTCCTCCCACATTAAGCTGACACGCCGCGATATAACTGGAATACTGTTAAAAGCAGTGTTAAATCCAACTCACTCACTCACTCACTATACATATGTGCATACGTGTGTAGAAATACATACGTGAGTATACTTGTCATGTGAATGCGTTTACTCATGTGTGTATATTTACACCAGGAGCAAATTTGCATTTTGTCTGGAGTAGGTGCAAATGTAAATGTAAATTTGTCACCGTAAGAGGATGATCTAATTAATATCTGTTCTTTTGCCAACACCAAACAAAATGTCATTCAAGGAGTCAAAACTTTGTGTACAAATTAAATCAAACACCTGTCGCTTTATGCAAACATTTTCAGTGAAGTAACTCTCTTCTCATTCAACTTTGATTGGAAAACAACCTGTTTTGTGTTGAAAGTCGTGAACAGACAGACGAATATATGTGCCTTACACAATTTACATACTTTATTTACACACCTTAAATGCTTTTCATGTGAACGCATAGTAAATTTACATATATGCACGTATGTATAGTTACACATATGCAACATTACTTCCGTTAGTAAATGTTGTGCATGTGAATGGGGAATAAGATGCTTTTCATGGGAACGCATAGTAAATTAACATATACACATGTATGTATAGGTATACATGTGCAAAATTACTTACATTAGTAAATGTTGTACATGTGAACGGGGAATAATTAATTCAAATTTTACCCAAACAACTCAATATTTGACTTGGCTAAAAGGGATTTGGTTTTTATAATGGACACAAATATGCGGCTTATCTGGATCTGGGTGAAATTTATGTAAATAAGACAAAATATCATTGATCATGTTGATCATTTTTTTATATGAATTTGATGGACTATTATTGGGCAGTGCGATTATTTCAGCTGCTTAAAAATATTAATATTTTTCAAGAACTTTAATTGTGCATTGCAAGTTTTAAAAGGTTTGTGTAATATGAATATGATATTTGTCCATTTTTGTCTGTCATCTGCTATTGGAATCTAAGTGATGATAAACTCTTTTTTAATTAAGTGTTGCTGTGCGAAGCCCATTTCTGGTGTCTCCAGACTGGATATTGATGGAGTATTGCTAAATGCACCGTAAAACCATACTCACTCAATCACTAAATAAGTGATGCATAACATGACTCATGATTATTCGTTCACTTCTTCAGAAACATTTTAAAAAATGGCAAGTTCTGGTGAGGGAAAAAAGGGAGGCAAACCCATTCTGATACAGCGCCCCCTGCGAGCATTCAAACAACAGCAAGCGCTGGCCAATGATGAGGAACTGGCAAGGAAGATTCAGCAAGAAGAGGAACAGAGGTCAAAGCAGTTCCACAACGATGAGTTGCTTGCTCAGCAGCTCGCCGAGGAGATGAGAAGTCAGGAAAACGGAGAGGCCAGTGATGGTGAATGTGCTGAACAATTACAGAGAGAGTTTAATCGCTATCGCGGAATGACGCAGGTCGACTTGCTCCTGGCACGGCAGCTTCAGAGGCAGGAGGAGGAGACGGTTAACGCTCGGAGACACATGCTGCAACAGCAACGCCTCGGCTTTCAGCAACTCAGGGGAGATGACCCAGAGGTAGGATTAGCATCTTTTCGTGGTTGGAAATAATAATTAAAAGTGTGTTTGACCTCTCGTTGTATGCTTGTATTAAACACCCACCCTTCGACACAGTTAAAGTTTTATCCCCTTATACGTGTATTGCAGGTTTATTTAAAATGGACACCGTCCATCTGTCTGTCCATCTATGCAAGATGTCATTTCCAGAGCAGATCTTGAAAAACAAACGATATTTCTTCACCAAACTTTGAACATAGTTAGGTCTAGTGGTGAACTAGTGTCTTTTGATAGTTTGGGATTAATTTTTTTTTTATATTTCAAGTTTCCATGGCAACAGCTTAAACTCATGCTGGAAATGGTGGTAGTGCTCGTTTCCAGAGCAGATCTTGAAAAACGTACAATATTTCTTCAGCAAACTTGGTACATAGACAGTTTGGGATTTAAAAAATATATATATTTCAAGTTTCAATGGCAACAACTTTGACTTAGGCTGGAAATGGCGGTAGTGTTCGTTTCTGGAGCAGATCTTGAAAACCGAACAATATTTCTTCAGCAAAGTTGTTACATAAATAGATCTTGTGGTGAACTGGTGCCATTTGATAGTTTGTGATTTTTTCGAGTTTCCATGGCAACAGGTTTCACATATTTCTTCACAACAAGTATTTGCCATTGCTGGGGGTACCGATGACTTCGTCCTCTTGCATTTTTTACAGTGCACACTATACACATAAAAATATGGTGTTTGGCTTTTTGAGGGGGTCAATTACCATATTTGATGCAAAGATGGGGCTGAATACTCTCTGTACATAACCTCACAAAATGATGATTACAAACCCCTGGTTTAATACATGTACCACGTACATTTTTCATCCAAACTTGGTACATGCATTATACCAGGGCCTGAAGTGGTGCCTTTTGCTATTGTGGGGACCGGGTGAATTTGTCATCTTCTGATGACTCTTGTGAATGTATCTTTATGAAATTGTGACATTAAGTAACTAAGGACTTTAAGAACAAATGCTATTTTGTTGTGGAATTGGATGTTATGGTACAACTTCAACATGTCTTGTCAACCTCTGACCTAATATTGGCCATCTACTCGTGAATCATCAAGAAGGCATGTTATCCTTCTATATATACATGCAGGGATGCATCTAGGATTCCAAACTAAGTGCCCTTGTAATGGCTGCCAATTTGGGGAAAATAATTATTTTGTTAAAAATTGGCATTTTAAAAAGAAAATCCTGAAACTCAGGGATATTTTAACATTTGCATTCATTGCAAAAACATAAAACTAAGCATCTGTATCTTTTTCTTACTATCAGTGAAATACAAGTCACATCTACAAAGCCATAACAGTAGTTGAACATTATCAGTTGGGAAGTTCTAAGTTTCAGTTTGGGAATGTTTACTGACATTTGTTGCAGACACAGGGCCGAATAGTCCCTGTACAAGCCCTGTTTTATCGGTACAAAACATCACAAAATGATAGTCTTTTTTATCCATACAAAATCTCACAAAATGATGGTTTCTTTTATCCATACATAACATAACAAAATGATCGTTTCTTTTGTCCATACAAAACCTCACATAGGTCTTCAGCAACCCATGCTTGCCGTAAAAGGCGACTGTGCTTGTCATGAGAGGCAACTAACGGGAGCGGGTGGTCAGACTCGCTGACTTGGTTGATGCATGTCATCAATCTCAATTGCATGGATCGATGCTCATGATGTCAATCAATAGATTGTCTGGTCCAGATTCGATTATTTTACAGACCGCCATCATATATCTTGAAAATAGTGCGGCATTAAACAACAAACAAACACAAAATTACAAATGATAGTCACTCTTATCCAATACGTAAACTCACAAAAGGATAGTTTCTTGTATCCATACAAAACCACACAAAATGATAAAATGATAGTCACTTTTGTCCATGCAAAACATCACAAAATGATAATCTTTTTCATCCATACAAAACCTCACAATGATAAAATGATAGTCACTTTTATCCAATATATAACCCCACAAAATGATAGTTTCTTTTATCCATACAAAACCTCACAAAATGATAAAATGATAGTCACTTTTATCCAATATATAACCCCACAAAATGGTAGTTTCTTTTATCCATACATAACCTCACACAATGATTAAATGATAGTCACTTTTATCCAATATAAAACCCCACAAAATGGTAGTTTCTTTTATCCATACAAAACCTCACACAATGATAAAATGATAGTCACTTTTATCCAATATATAACCCCACAAAATGATAGTTTCTTTTATCCATACAAAACCTCACACAATGATAAAATGATAGTCACTTTTATCCAATATATAACCCCACAAAATGATAGTTTCTTTTATCCATACATAACCTCACACAATGATTAAATGATAGTCATAATACACACAGCAACACAGTACACAGAAACTTCCATAAAACATGAAAAAGCTAACAATATGTTGTCAGAATAGTGCATTTGTAAATTAAATATTCGTTGAAATCTGTCTTCAGGTGGGCGTGTCAGACTCAGATCTTGGCAACCAGGGGCCGAGCCTTCGACCTCGTGTGATTGGCGCCCCTCAAAGAGTGACTGTGGTTCAGAGCGGGGGCCGGGGCAGGAACATCATACAGTTCGGCTCGGGGAATCCGTTCATGAGGCAAAGGTTTCCGATACGACAGCATCCCCCCAACGGTAATAAATATGGAGAATCTCACCGTTGTATCTTCTGAACATTGAACCCTATGTTGTAACAGCCTGCAGTTTGTGTGGTGATAATTCAATGTTGAAATATTTCATGTTCAGAGCTCCAGATAAGCTTTTGGTGTTGTGGGTATTTTACCCATGCATTTTAAAATCATTGGGTATCAGTAATTCTATCTGCGAATTCAAAATTCTGTTACCCACTTGTTTTTACACATGTGGGTATTTAAGTTAAATATTTAAAAACACTATTCATCTAGTCCCTGCAAACTGGTGTCGTGTGGGTTCGAGAGCTTTATAGGACTCAAAAATACCACAATACTTCCACAAGAAAGTGTGATGGCAAATGATCATGATGTAACTGTCATCGTGGAGTTTGGCAAGGTTGACGGAATGCCAACTTATAATTTCAAAATAAGTTGCTCATTTGCTAATCGAATACACAGGGTTACTTCACAATATTTTGATGATACGCACAAGTTTTATTTTTGTAGCGTATCTGTAATGTTCGTTGCGTATATGATACGCTTGGATTATATTTTACTGCGTATTTTGCATTTCTGATGCATATTTCACGCAGATACGCAGCTTATCTGGAGCTCTGGAAACAATATTGACATTTAATAGAAGCCCTAAATTCCTACCAAAACTTGATTTTAGCTCCTAAATTTTATTAACTTTAGCCCAAAATCAAATCAAATCTGTATTGCATGCCTGTAAGTTGGCATAATCATAGTTGATGATAGTAACCGTGGTAACCTGCGTTATCCTGCAGCCCAGCTCCCAGATGGAGAGTCTGACCCGGAGACGATGCTGTTGTCCATGGGAGGCGGCATGAACAGCGACTTCATCAACATCATGGTGAGTGAAAACTGGAATCATAGATAAATAATTATTTTGATGTAGGCTGAAATATTGTTTTTCTCAACATAGTGTCTATACTTGTATTTGGCATAAACTTCTTTGCCTTCCGTGTTTTTTGTGTGGAACAAATAAGTGCTCATTTCCTTCAGTTATATTATTATGGTGTATTTATGTTTTTACTCTGTGTATTTTTGTATCCCCTCGGGCATATAATGCAGGGGGATATAGTCGACACCCCATTGTCAGCTGATGCCTTTTGCTATTTAGAAACTTTTATTTATTTTCTCTGACATAGAAATACAAAGTTCTAAATCCCAATTCCATGGTGTTGTTTTGATAGCTCAATAACTAGTCTTGTATACGGACAGACAGATTAGATAGAAATTCTCTCATCAAGTTGGACCTAAAGTAACAGTCAGATGATTTGTTCTTTCGAATTTGTTGGGGCTAGGGGGATTTGTCATCTTCTGATGACTCTTGATACTTCTGTCACAGCTTATGAAATTCATGCAACTCACAAGCCCGAGACTACTAACTTGTATTGCGGACAAATAAAACTGTTCTGATGGCGGTCCTCATTGAGCACAAGTGGGATCTGAGGGCTATATTCTAGGGCTGGGAGGATACACCAACTGTGCTATGGTATTCCACATTGAACACAAGTGGGATCTGAGGGCTATATTCTAGGGCTGGGAGGATACACCAACTGTGCTATGGTATTCCACATTGAACACAAGTGGGATCTGAGGGCTATATTCTAGGGCTGGGAGGATACACCAACTGTGCTATGGTATTCCACATTGAACACAAGTGGGATCTGAGGGCTATATTCTAGGGCTGTGTCGATACACCAACTGTGATGGTAGTCCTCATTGAACACAAGTGGGATCTGAGGGCTATATTCTAGGGCTGGGACGATACACCAACTGTGTGATGGTAGTCCTCATTGAACACAAGTGGGATCTGAGGGCTATATTCTAGAGCTGGGTCGATACACCAACTGTGTGATGGTAGTCCTCATTGAACACAAGTGGGATCTGAGGGCTATATTCTAGGGCTGGGTCGATACACCAACTGTGTGATGGTAGTCCTCATTGAACACAAGTGGGATCTGAGGGCTATATTCTAGAGCTGGGAGGATACACCAACTGTGGTAGTCCTCATTGAACACAAGTGGGATCTGAGGGCTATATTCTAGGGCTGGGACGATACACCAACTGTGATGGTAGTCCTCATTGAACACAAGTGGGATCTGAGGGCTATATTCCAGGGCTGGGAGGATACACCAACTGTGGTAGTCCTTATTGAACACAAGTGGGATCTGAGGGCTATATTCTAGAGCTGGGAGGATACACCAACTGTGATGGTAGTCCTCATTGAACACAAGTGGGATCTGAGGGCTATATTCTAGAGCTGGGAGGATACACCAACTGTGGTAGTCCTCATTGAACACAAGTGGGATCTGAGGGCTATATTCTAGAGCTGGGACGATACACCAACTGTGATGGTAGTCCTCATTGAACACATGAAGCGTATCACAATACCTTGCTCACGTTTAATATGTATCGTGATACTTGTATGTACTCTGATCAGTGATGCCTAAGCCGTCTTTTTCATAGACTGGATGGCCAAACACCTGGCACACTAACAAATTACTGTTGACAGTATCAAGTATGGCACAATTGGTGTAAATATTTACCTTTTGACTACTCATTTTCACTTGTAATTAGTGTTTGTTGTAACATTTATTAATAAAAACATTTAAGGTTAGAATCGATACTTTTTCTTAGTGTGCAATTGTGATCGATACTTGTATACCTTTGAAGATCCAGGTAGAATAGGTCTTCAGCAACCAATATTTGTCGTGAAAGGTGACTATGCTTGTCTTAAGAGGCGACTGACAGGATAGGGTGGTCAGACTCGCTGACTTGGTTGATGCATGTCATTGTATCCCAGTTGTGTGGATCGATGCTCATGATATCAGTCACTGGATTTTCTGGTCCAGACTCAATTATTACAGACCGCCATCATATAGCTGGAATATTGCTGAATGCATCGATAATCAACAACCAAACTACCTTATGTTTTTTATGTTCAATATGTTTGCAGACAAATTAATTTTTTTTCATTGCAACTGAATTCTAATCCTGCTCCTCTGCCTGTGTTGCAGCAAGACCCGATGCTGTTGGTGATGGCTATGAGTCGGGCGTCAGACTTCACAGGCAATGAGCAGAACGTGAATGTCAGTGACTATGATGTGAGTAAATACTTTGAATATGGTGCATGCTTGGTACAAAGCAATCTTTAAACAGACGGGTAGTGACGGTGGTTTTAGTGTCGAATATCTGGTTTTGTTCTGCAGTCTAGAGACCATATATGGAGGGACAGGCCTCAGCAGTAGATATTATTACGATCACTGCTGCGCCCATGAATGTAATTGATCAGCCCTGCTGCTTTTCTCCTGGCAGCATCATCCCGAGGCAAGAGAGTGAACTGACTTTAAAAGTCTTTAAAAGTCTTTAAAAGCAATCAGCTCAACACATTTACTCCCGGATCTACCGTAACTCGGTTAAAATATAATATGACTTTATACTTTTTTGATGGAATTATCGGAAGAAATTGAATCTGAAATTATTATTTTTCCAGCAATTATATATTCCAATATCGCGTTACTTTAGTTGCAGCTTCATAATTAATAATAAAATATTATATAAATAACCATAAGTGTAGCACTTTGTCGCTTGCTGTAAAAAACAGTGAGTTGGAGTTGTTTGTTTGTTGTTTAACACTGCACTCGGCAATATTCCAGCTATATGACGGCGGTCTGTAAAATAATCGAGTCTGGACCAGGCAATCCAGTGATTGACATCATGAGAATGGATCCATGCAATTGAGATCGATGACATGCATCAACCAAGTCAGCGAGTCTGACCACCCGCTCCCGTTAGTTGCCTCTAAAGATAGTCTGATTGTCATGTTAATATTCAGGTTTAGGGGTTACTTATGAGGATTACATTAATGTAAGCATTAATGAATGAAATTTTGAATTCAATATGATTGTCAAATGTTAAAGTCTACTTTTAGTTTATTATTATGATATTTAACTGAGATACATGTACTGTAATATGTAGGATTATGAAGTGTGGTCGAGAAAAAGTAATAATTTTAGGGATTCTTTCTAATGGACATCCTTTACAAACATCCAAATAAATAACAAAATAAATTATGCCACAACAAAAAAATACAATGATTTAATTAATTTTGCAAAAATGTCAACGTATCTAACATGTAGTTACTTATATGTTATTAATGTCCTTTAACCTTTAGCCTGCTGAATTATTTTCACACTTCTTACCCCTGCCTGCTGGATTAATTTTAGCATAAGGCGCTCTAAAGAGGGTGGGTGATTTCAAACAGTCGGTGCCTCATTAAACAAGGGCCAATTGAAGAAATATTTTGCACATTTATTCCTGATAGAAAACTACACAGTACTATATAAAAATATCCTGATGTTTTCAATCATACCAATGTTAAGACCAAAGCGAACACAAAATTTGTAAATATTCTTGAACTTACCTGAATTGCGTTATTGAAGGTGGTTTGCATTTCATGCTAGGAACCTTTTAATATCGTAACATTTGTGCAAATTGATTTCAATAATCATATCTCCGATATCTTAATTTTAATTGAGTAAAAATTCGGGGGTTTTTTATCAGCAAATAACAGCGCGATGGTAAATTAGGAACCATTTCAGTGAATTTATTATCTAAACGTTAAACATAAAAATAACTTAATTTTCGAGGTCATCATGTCGGTTGCAGAAATACGAATATTCGGGTTAATCTGACGTGTCATGTTATAAAATTTACAGGAAACAATTAATGACTTATAAATATTCACTAATCCTAATTTCAAGCGTTTTGGTTGAATATTTACGATATACAAAAATAAACAACCCGTGTCATGATGCTAGCAGACGTCCTAAAATCAAACATGGCGCGCTTCGCTCGACCTCCGCATATCTTACTGCTATTTTAACATCAACAAAGTTTACATTGCCTTTAAAAATATAACTTGGCGAAAGTTGACGATCTTCTCAATCGAAGAATGTTTTATTCGTCATATTCCAATAAATATGACGAGAGAAAAATGAAAATAAAGATCGTGAATTCTGACAGCACTATTTCAATAAGTGCATAGGTCACCGGATGTGATGTCACAGACAGGGGTAGTCTGCTGATAAGCTTTCGAAACAAAACAATTACAGTAAATTTTGAAATAGTTCGCCTATCACATACAGCAAAAACATAAGTCGATACACAGTATCAGTAATCGCCACTAACATGAAATAAAAATGTGACTTTGACGATATAATTCGCGTATTAGTTAATCCGTTTGACCTTGCATGCTCCCGTGACCCGGAAACGGTAGACGATAAATCAACATGCCACATGCAAGTTTCTCGGTATCTTTTATTTGAACTTCTGTTGATATTTAAGAATCACCATTCAATGTTGTGAATATAAATGGGACATGATTCATATTTCTGCGATGTAAACGCTGATAAGTTTCACTACAACAAGTGTATCCCACGTAATACGTCTATGGATATCGTCGATCAGCAAGATCACCCTCTTCAACAGGTGCGCGAAAATGGGCTTGACAAAACGTGTTTCAAAATAACATCCCCGCGTTGCTGAATATGATAGGGTATATATAAGCAATAAAATGCTACGTACATATTTTCGGTGTTAGTTCCACATTACATTTAGGATAGCTTTCCTTTCGGGAATACATTCATAGATTCTAGCATGATTTTAGAACAGTTACACGAAGGATTTCTAAATTTATTCCAAAAATATGAAGACCACCATGATGGCGTATTGATGATAGATTTGTAATTGTTTAATTATTTACAGCTGTTTACAGGTTTTAAAATTTTAAGTTATATTTAATAGTTATTTTTCCCACAATGATGGTGTGTGGGGACAGTAAATATTAGTCTTTGCATCAGCACAGTGTAACTGATCAAACTTCAATTATTATCTTTAGTTTAAACATATTTATTCAACAATTATTATCTTGCACTCTGAAAATCAACTATGTGAATAAGTAACTCTCTGATGTCATCATTTTAATTTTAGTATTCCATGAATAATGAATAAATCAGATCCTTAACATATACATACTAAACTCATATGGACATTAATCTTGTGCATTATGTGGTTTGTTTCCAAATAAAAAAATTCTAAAATAAAATTTAATAGGAATTAATTTAATTTAATTACAGTAACAGTACTTGTAACAGTACATGACATTTTTGTTTGTTTAATCACAAGAACCATGGTGGCACATGAGCTGGTAAGTTTGCCACAGGTTTCTTAGAAAATGCTATCTCAGTCTTCTGGTTGGAATGAAAAGAAACATGCCTGTGTACATGTTTACCCTTGCCAGATGTATTTTTTCCAGTCAGCCAATCCATTACTTTTGTTCACCTTATGTGGTCTATTTTATACATACAGGTACTGCTTCCAACCTGTTTTTTCTTTGTATGCAATCACAGTATCACAACTTCCTCAGCTGGTGTGTATAAAAGTTCCCCTGTCATCATGAAAAAAGAATTATAAAGGAAAGTCATATTTTCATTCAAAAACATATCTGTCTTTCCTTGAATACTCTTTGTCTAAGTGCCAGAAATGTCAGTGTCATAAAAAAATTAAAAACAGATTTTCATAAGGACTTTTCTTAGGTAGACCTAGATCTAAGTCAAACCATGTGACAAGTTAGGTAGAATTATAACCTTATAAGCCCTCATTTCTGAGGTGTCCATATTTTAAACATTTTTAGGACTAAACGTGATCTGTGTAGATCTGCCTGTTTTGTTATGTAAAACAAATTCTTGTCTTAAAAAATGAGAAAAGGAATCATTCAGACGAATTTTTGTTATCCCATTGATTCACGAAAATCAGTTGAAATGTACAGTGGTGACTTTTGTACCCAAAATTTCTAGTAATTTGTTACCCAAATGGGTATGTGATTTTGTAGATCAACCTAGAATTATTTCAAAGATATACATTAATTTGGTGTCTTAAACTTAACATATCACTTTCCTATCAAAACAATTCATTATAACTTAGGTTTAACCAACTTAACTGGCCTCTCCTTCAGTGACAAGACGTCAATTTTCTCTCAAAACTAAACAATCAATTTCAAGGATGACAGTCGTAATCATATTTGGAACTTGATGAAATATTTTATTGTGTGTTCTGTTCATCTACATGAAAACATAAATATAATTATAGATCTATTTTCTTATTTTCTTAGGTACAAATTCACAAAGTATTTTGGGTACAATTTAATTTGTTTTGGGTACAAAATCACATATATAGGAGCCTAGAATCTATATATATTTACACTAGCCTACCTCGTTGTGTACCAAAATTTTATCGGTTCAGAGGACGGGAGGTTCTCAGAAAGTTTTCAACAACATCTTTAATATTTAAATTGTTCTTTTTGTAATGTTAGACCTATAACAATATTATGTTATTATTATGGCATATCAATACGTTGTATCGCTCTCCGTTGCGTTCGTTTTTAGAAAATATTTTAAAATTAATATCATCGAGCGTGAAATCCATTACGGTTTCGGATTTAGACTTGCACATTTGATGGCGACAATCACGAAGAAATATGAAACAAATAGGAGTAAAGACTGCTCTCCAGGTCAATAAATAGTAAAGAGTTGACGAAAAATAGTAAATTATGTTTATTTTTTTTAATTTGAATCTATTTCGGAATTTCTTTATGATAGCTTACCAACTTTTGCATATTTTGCTTCCATGTGTCACATGCGGTACGTGCTTCCGGTTTCAGAAATCATAGCTAAAATTGCAAGTATTTTGATTATTTCTCATAAAATGCATTATTTTGCTATTGAATGGTTTACCTAGAATGTATATCAGTTCAGATTTTGCGTATCATCCAATATTTGTCATTTTTCGCAGTGTTTGTTGACTTTGTTCAACTCAACAAATCGCGAGTTAGGCCACGCCCAAACGTATCACTGACGTTTGTCAGCTGTTTGTCGGCTTGTCAATGTGTCGGAAAGTTTATCAAACGAAATCATTTCCAAACTCTTTAAAAATGAAATTCTTTTTACAAAGATTTATACATACGTGTCAATAATTCTAGAAAATTAAGTTAGATGTAACAAAATGATTGTAATAGTCTAACGGGATAACTATGCATGTGGAGTTGTTTGTTTACCGCCGTTGCCATGATAGTACAAGTTTCATCCAATCGATGATGTTACGATTCAGATTGTTTTTGTTTACAATTAGTTACACCGAAAGTTGCTAATTTTTAGAAATTAAGGAACATGAGTGTTTTCCTTCCGCCAGCAAACAAAAAATTATGATCGAATAGGAAAAATGATGAAATTATAAAGAAAATATCGGACTGCATGCCGCTCAACGTGAAGTGCCAAAAGTCAACAATGGCCGTTTCTGGTAGTTGTGTGCCGAGAAGTTTGGCCGAAACATTTTTAACTCGCGATATTTTCTTTTTGAGGTAAATAAATGACTGAACGTTTTGATATTGAGCAAGCTGAGGATTTATGCATGTCATACGTAATTTAAATGTTACGCAAAGCCTTCTTGGTAAATAGATATGGCGAGTTTTATTTTGGGGTGTTGTTATGCTATTCGCCTGTCGAATGGGTTCGACATCAGATGCACGGGGATGGACACCTCTGTCGAATGGGTTCGACGTTAGCGTGCAGAGCTTTAACAATTCAAGAAAAAGGGCTGGACAGCTGATTACCGGTAGTCAATTCACAAAACCTGTGCATGTGAATCTTCGAATAACGCGCAGTATCGCGTGAAAGTGACGCTTGGTCTCGTCTGATCAGTCTGCAACTAGCCTCGGGGTGGCCGGTAGCCTAGTGGTTAAAGCGTTTGCTCATCACGCCGAAGACCCGGTTTCGATTCCTGACATGGGTACAATGTGTGAAGCCCATTTCTGGTGAAGCCCATTTCTGGTCCCCCGTCGTGATATTGCTTGAATATTGCTAAAAGCGGCGTCAAACCATACCCACTCACTCCAACTAGCCCCAAGGCCCGTTACTCGATATATGGTCTCTGTGCAGTCTTTATCACATAGAATCATTTAGGAGATAAACTAGATGTGTTTTGAGATTTGTGGGTTTTATTGAGTATTCAGTGCCCTGAAATGTCATTTTGAATTAGAACATTACAATTTCTGGGCATCAAATACTCCATAAAACCAACAAATCTAAAAATATATCATGTTTGTCTGCAGTTTGATATAGATGCATTGATATATGATACAATGGACGACATCACATGCTTCCTTGAAAACTGTTTGTGAGAAAGAGAATATGTTGTCCGGTCACTACTGCAAGTCTATTTTTTTCACAACCCATCTTTTACAGGACATCCAGCAAGGTTACATCCAAACTGCTTTTTTGTGGGTAAATCCTGAATCAATATAAATGATCCAGTGTTTTCCTGAACAAATTATAGTTTATAAAACAAACAGGCCCCCCTCTAGTATATGAAACGGTTTTCTGGTAATGCTTGTATGGATTGTGTTCAGGGGCTGTGGGAGCTAGCGGAGAGGCTGGGGGAGGTTCAGAGGAAGGGGGTGAGTGAGGCGGAGATCGGGAATCTGCCCACATACTTGTACCAGGCCGGGGCTTCCGCCGCTCAGAACACAGACTGCCAGGTGTGTCTGAGTGCCTTCGAGCCCGGGGAGACCCTCCGCTCTCTACCCTGTCTACACGACTATCACAGCAAGTGCATTGATGAGTGGCTTAAGGTAGGTAGCTTCAACTTTGACTGGCAACTTTGACTTGTCACTCCCAGGGTTATACGTGATGCAGTTATGTGTGTCCAGTACGCACAAGTGTCCAGAATGGACTTGAAAAAAATAAAATTGTGCTTCCCATTGACGAGACACATAGTAAAATTCATTAAATCAAATTGTGGACAAGAAATATGAAGGTATACACCATTTCCCCTCATTTCCCACTTCCCCTAGTTTTGTAGGTCAAGGTAAAACCTTGCACTCCATGGGGTAAGATAGTCTCGCCAAGGTAGCAATAGGCTTCTCACCCCCATCCCCACCCCCACCCAGTACACTCCCCCATTTCCCCTCTTGGGACCCTAGTTTTGTAGGTCAGGTAAAACCTTGCACTCCATGGGGTAAGATAGTCTCGCCAAGGTAGCAATAGGCTTCTCACCCCCACCCCCACCCCCACCCCCACCCCCACCCCAACCCCCACCCACACCCACACCCACAACCCCACCCACACCCAGTACACTCCCCCATTTCCCCTCTTGGACCCCTAGTTTTGTAGGTCAAGGTAAAACCTTGCACTCCATGGGGTAAGATAGTCTCGCCAAGGTAGCAATAGGCTTCTCACCCCCATCCCCACCCCCACCCAGTACACTCCCCCATTTCCCCTCTTGGGACCCTAGTTTTGTAGGTCAGGTAAAACCTTGCACTCCATGGGGTAAGATAGCCTCGCCAAGGTAGCAATAGGCTTCTCACCCCCACCCCCACCCCCACCCCCGCCCCCACCCCCACCCCAACCCCCACCCACACCCACACCCACAACCCCACCCACACCCAGTACACTCCCCCATTTCCCCTCTTGGACCCCTAGTTTTGTAGGTCAAGGTAAAACCTTGCACTCCATGGGGTAAGATAGTCTCGCCAAGGTAGCAATAGGCTTCTCACCCCCATCCCCAACCCCACCCAGTACACTCCCCCATTTCCCCTCTTGGACCCCTAGTTTTGTAGGTCAGGTAAAACCTTGCACTCCATGGGGTAAGATAGTCTTGCCAAGGTAGCAATAGGCTTCCCACACTGCGCGGGTAGCATAGACTCCCAACATCGCCCCCCAGATTGTGGATCGCCTGGTCAGCCTAGTCCTATAAATGCACCCTACAAAAAGACCCTATGGTGATCCGGTTTAGAATTGGTCTTCAGCAACCCATGCTTGTCATAAGAGGCGACTAACAGGATTGGGTTGTCAGGCTCACTGACTTGGTTGCTCATGATGCCAATCTCTGGATTGTCTGGTCCAGACTCAGTTATTTACAGACCACTGTCATATAGCTAGAATATTAATGAGTGCAGCATTAAACAGTAAACAAACAAACACAAATGCAAAGCTATAAGAAACAAAATAACATTTATGCTATCCTGAACTGGGATATCTTTAATTAAAGTTACATCTTCCTGAGGCAAGGGAATTAACTCACTGTAAAAATGTTGATGGTACACACACTCTTCAAATCTTGCAATTGACCGAAAACTGCGTTGAAGTTATGAACCAGATGCAGAGACTCGTTAGTCCAACCCAAATGTAACTCCATAACACCTGCCCAGTTTGGCAAGGGTTGGAAACTGGACTTTAATAGTCAGTTACCTCCCTTGCCTCATGAAGAGGTTCCATTCAGGGTATTTTGGGAAACATTTGCTGCAGACATGGTGCCAAATATGGGCCTCGATGAGTCCCTTTCTGGCCTGATGTACGTGTGTATACAGGGCTGTATAAAACATGCACATGTGCAACATATTGTTGTAAAATGCAAACTAATATTTATGTCTACGTGCACCAAGTGCATGTCAAAAGAATTCAAAGTTGTGTCTGTTTGTTTGTTTGTTTGTTTGTTTGTGGTTTAACCCCACACTCAGCAATACTCCAGCTATAAGATGGCAGTCTGTAATTAATCGAGTCTGTACCAGACAATCCAGTGATTGACATCATGAGCGTCGATCCATGCAATTGATATACGATGACATGCATGAACCAAGTCAGCAAGTCTGACCACCCGATGCCGTTAGTCGCCCCTTACGACAAGCACAGTCGCCTTTTACAGCAAGCATGGGTTGCTGAAGACCTGTTCTACCCCGGATTTTCACGGTCAAATTTGTGCCTGACTAACCCTTACTTGTCCACATAAAATCAATCTTTGAACACAATCAATACCTCTTAGCTTTTTGTACCACACTACATCACTAATCCCTGTGTTACATTTAATTTGTAATGCTTTATCATCAAACTGTGGGTACTTCAACAAGATGTGGTCATATTCCTACTATGTTTTACAGCAATACGTCATTAATTCATGTGACACTGGCAGCAGACCGACCTATGTTACAACTTTCATAATTCAATAGGACCAGGGTGCAACCTGGTTTTCTTTGGTGCAACTGTTTTCATGTCAACATATGCACCTGGTGCAAGTTAAACCAAGTTCCTCATATTGAGCCTGGTATAACATTGGCCATTTGTTGTTGCAGAGGAACTCCACATGCCCAATATGTCGGCATGATGTGAGACAGTGATAGACCATCCTCCAGGGCCTACACAGCCGTCAGCAGTCTCAATGACACAAGCAACACTTACTAGGGCAACAGATAAACAACAAACCATGAATGAGAGAAATAGTGTGCGAACAGTACAAGCCATACAGGCTAGCTGATAAAAAAATTTGGCCACAACATTTGTGTTTCAGTTGACGGATGTGAAATATAGAATGTCTGCCGAGTGTCTTTTGATATCAAATATATCAACACAAGTAGATATATTTTATGTCTAATGACACTCGGGTGAGATCATCCAAAATCATTCTTCAGTTTTTAAACTGAAGTAACTAGTGTGTTGAGTGTAAGCAGTACAGCTAACCATCATTAGTGGCAGGGAGATTAGTGATGTCCTTGATTGTGATGTCATGGTAACTGAGGTAACTGATGACATCACAATAGTCCACAAACCATTGTGATACAATTTCATTGCAGCAAAATCTCCAAGGAGATGTCACTTGATCTGCTCCAAGAGACGTGTCCTGTGGACGTCAGTTTCAGGTAATAAGGGATGGTATCTTCATCATGGTGGTGTTTATGAACTGTGGCATCTGTGTTGATGGGTTCACTTATCAGGCTTCTGGATTTCAAGTTAGGAGTTGTACTCAATTTGTCATCCAAACCTGGCTCCCACAGGAGATATCACTTGGGTGAGATCAAGTGAAATCTACATTGTAGATATCACTGCAATGAAATTGCATCACAATGCTTTGCAGTCAATTTTTCAATATTGATAATGTCTGAATGCGGGCAGGTAACTTTGAAGATGGGCAGGCAACACTTATGGGTCATCTGCCCGACTGTCTTGGTTTTTTTTAAATCATTTCAAACACTGTTTCTGTGTAATAAGGGTTTTTAGCAGTCTATCTGTAATACTTGTTAAGAGACAAAATGATTTTTAACTTGCTAGGTCTCTTTTTGACATCGCGGACTGCCTCCGTGGTCTAGTGGTAGAGCTTCCACCTGGAAAGTGGAAGGTCGGGGGTTCGATCCCCAGCCGCGTCATACAACAAGATGTTTAAAGATGGTACTTGTTGTTACCCTGACTGGTGCTCACTATTAAGCGTTACTATTGCTTAAAAATGCTGATGCGACATTAAATTTTAACTCACCCCATTAAGGGGCTATAACAAGGACTGGTCGGCCTGGAGTCAGTATACTGTGTCTGCGTGGGGTATTCATGTTAAACTGCGGCAAAGTATCTCAGTGGGCGAGCACTATGAAATCAGCAGTAGTCCTGACTAGTACAAACAGACACGCAGACACACGTGTCCATGCATGTCGCTATATAAGTGCAATAATCTTGGAAGCGACATTAAACTCCATTTCACCTCACTTCACCTCACCTCAGCTTTGAAATCGCACTAATATACCCAAGCTAGAGGGATACTGCTAGTTGCAATCCCTATTATTTCCCCTCCATGGTTCTGTTTTCATTGTTTGTACTACATTTGTGTGCTGCCAATGCCAGTCACTGACTTCTTGCCACTTCATCACAAATATAAGGCGATATATATACTTCAGGAAGTGCAACAACATGGAGTGTCTCCACCTTGCTGTGTGTTAAATATGTACATCTTGAAGCTCCCTGCCCAGTCTCATTAAGATCTGATCTTTACTCCGATACAATACCTCTTTGCACGAAGGTCCGAGACACCTCCCTAGCAGGTCATATCAGGGGGACCCGGAGCCAATGTGGACTGACCTCCCCAGCAGGTCATATCAGAGGAACCCTGAGCCAATGTGGACTGCGCAGTGTAAATGGGGATGCACAGGTTCTTGAGACAATTGATATCAACTTTCTAAAAATAGTTTTGTTTCATTTCTTTACCTCCTCGATTTGGAAATTTTGAATTTAGATCAGAAACACCACACAAGACACACATGTTCCTTGGATTGTTCTCCTTTTTGAGTGTGGGTAACATGGTGTTCAGGAAGTGTGTAGATATCCACCAATATGATGATGCAGCCTTTTTCATTTTCATTCGGAACATGCCGATTACCTTTGTTTTCGAGGACGGAAATCAGATATGCTTCCTAAGAATTTATAAGTCTTGATGCTGATTTACTGATTAAGATATTCACATGACAAAACCTAGGATGTGTCCCCAGATCCTCATGCTGTGAGAGGTATGGTATCGGAGTAAGAGATGAGACTTTGATGAGACCATGAGGCCATGATATAACTGTTCAAGCATCCTCCATGTCTCCAGTACTCTCATTCCAGTAAACCTACACTAAGCCCTGGGTCCATTCCCGTGGTTCTTGTGATCAGTAAATTACAAGCCCTTGATATTCATTAGCCAATTTGATTTGCTACCCTACTAGGGCTGGGACGGGTAACTCGGGTACTCGGGTCGGGTGGGTCCTGAGTAGGACCTGGGTACCCACAGTACTACCCGGACCCGTGGTTAGTTATGTGACATATATTGTTTAATGAAAAAAACTCACTATAGCTCAGTGGTTACACTACAAGTCGCTTATGTTCGCATTTCTTTCTGATGATGCACACATTCCTTTTGACTTGTATATGTTTGAGTAAAGATAAAGCTTTAGTCAACTTCAGTGTACACATGATTTGGTTTCATACATGTATCTAAACAGTTTTTGCCAGGGCTACAGTTTAACTATTCCCAATTTGACATTGTGTTACCAACTCTTGAGACCTGCAGTGGATACCTGGGTAGGGTCAGGTAATAGGGGGTCGGGTACCTGGGTAGTAAATTTGGACTCGTCCCAGCCCTATACCCTACTCTAACCGACCAATCAGAATGTGAGTTACTAACCAGCCTCAATGTGGGTTGGCGATATAAACAACATGGCCGCCGTCAGTCCCATTGATTACGAAAAGAGTTTGCGAGAAATTCAACGTTGAAAAACTGACTGACATGAAAAAGAAAGCCCCCAAATTCATTTTGATGGAAAGGAAATCTTTATGAGTGGGTAATATGAGATCACGATTGTAGGTTTACCGAAATGTGAGCCCTGGACATACAGAGGCATTTCAAGTCGTGTTATTCCCAATACAATCACTCATCTCCTATCATATTGTGTATGTATGCAAGTTGTATATTAAGCTGGACTATATTTATTGTATTCCCACAAGTTGCATGCTTTTTCTATGCAGTGATATGTATACTGCTCAAAAGAAGTAAAGTAACACCCGATATGTTCATATGCCTGTAGTTACTCTGTCATGATTGGTGGGTATTGCTACACACTGCCTTCCAATTGAGGATGTTCCTTAACTTGTTTTGAGTAGTATATGTGGTTCAACTGAGCCTTTGTGGGGAAGTGTACTGAAATATTGAAATATTTGTGTTAGAATGGCATCAATATTATAAAACTATTTGCATATATGAACACACAATGCCATTTAGAAAGTGGTCAAATGCAACAAATGTTATGTTAGGGATAACACTTTCTTAGTAAAGTACAGATTCTAGTACATTTTTGGGTTGAGTCCCATCCAGGATTAAACCCTCACTGCCAGAGTGATGCACCTAATCGCCAGCACACAAAGTCAGCGATCTAACCCACTCAGCCTCGCGGCATCCACAAAATGAAAGTCTGACAACTGGTAGTTTAGATCACATACTTTGTGTACCCCTCTGACAAGTGTAAATTGGCACGGCTCTGCGAATTGGACTTAACCCAAAATAGTACTTGAATCAGTACTTTACTAAGAAAGTGTTAACACAAATATAACATTTGTTATATTTGTGTATATGTTTTATGATGTTTTATTAGGAATATTACCAATGCCTGAAAGTTTAATGACACATACGTGCCCATAAAACGAAGAATCACATATACCGATGGAAATTAAAAAGGGAACATTTAGTTTTAGACACAGTAACATGATATGCTATCACTGGTTTCCAGCCGTGTCTACCAAATACAAGCTGGATCAATGGACGGAAACACATCTCAACATGAGATTCTGACGTGTTGAATTTGTATGCACGTTATTTCAAATGTACTGACAGTAAAGCTTATTTCCCTATACTTTCATACTTTTATTTGTTTCTCTCAGTATATCATGTGGTTTATTCGCAGGACGTCAACACTTATAGTCCTGGTATTGTTCACAGGTCTCTTAAACAAAAGTAATCCGGATTACCTCCCCTGGTGACAGGGACGTCTCCATGTTTGGTAATGCTTTTTTCAAGAGTACCTAAGGTATTTGGTTACACAGATCACTCAGAGCTCCTGATAAGCTGAGTATCTGTGTAAATATAATGCAGAAATATGCAGTAAAATAAAATTCAAGCGTATCAAATACGCAACGAACATTACAGATACGCTACAAAAATAAAACTTGTGCGTATCATCAAAATATTGTGAAGTTACCCTGCGTATTCGATAAGCAAATCAGCAACTTATTTTGAAATTATAAGTTGGCATTTCGTCAACCTTGCCAAACTCCACGATGACAGTTACATCATGATCATTTGCCATCACACTTTCTTGTGGAAGTATCGTGGTATTTTTGAGTCCTATAAAGCTCTCAAACCCACATGACACCAGTTTGCAGGAACTAGATGAATAAATGTTTTTAAATATACAACTTTAATACAAATGATTTTAAAATGCATGGGTAAAATGCGAACAACACCAAAAGCTTAATCTGGAGCTCTGTGATCACACATGTAACAAATATCGAAACATTACATTATATTGTTTCTTTCACTGTTTACATATCAAGATATAACTATTATGCTTCATTTATACCTAAATGATACATGATTTGAATACTCAGGCATTGCAAATTGTTGAAAAATGTAATGTAAATATGTAAATTTTAGAAAGAAATAGTTACCGTAGAAAGATTTATGCAAATTTGTAATATTTCTTCCAAATATTTATAACTGTTTATTTACCTATAATAAATTACATCAACAGAAAAAGTTACTCATACTATGTCACAAACAATAATTTAATTCAAATTCATATTCATGAAAATCTCCATCACGCCAAAGTACCCGTTTTGATTCCCCACATGGATAGAATGTGTGAAGCCCATTTCTGGTGTCCTCGGCTGTGATATTGCTGGAATGTTGCTAAAGTGGCATTAAACCATACTCACTCACTCACTCATGAAAATTTCAGCACAATGGAGGTATGTAAATAATCGAGTCTGGACCAGACAATCCAGTGATTAACATCATGAACATCAATCCACGCAATTGGGATCGATGACATACATCAACCAAGTCAGCGAGCCTGACCACCCGATCCCGTTAGTCGCCTTGTACGACAAGCACAGTCACTTTTTGTGGCAAGCATGTATGTGAATGTAAATTGTCTGTTAAGTTATCTGCACATTTGCCATTATGGAATGATAGAAATTAAACCTTAGTGAGTGAGTATGTTTTACGCCCCTTTTAGCAATATTCCAGAAATGAGCTTCACACATTGTAGTCGTGTTGGTAATCAAACCCGGATCTTTAACCACTAGGCTACCCCATTGCAACAGACGTATTAATTAAGCATGGGGATTAAGGCGTCTTGTGAAGACACCCATTATTAATTTTCAGATTTACTCATTACATGAAGCAGAAGTTTATTTTTTATTTTGTGTTTTATAAATGGAAAGAAGTTGTAATCAGCTAAAAGAGACATAATGTAAAAAAATTGAATAAATATGTTAATACTTTTATGCTGCAATAATCAAAATTGAATATGTTGACAATGATGAGGTCAGAATTAGAAGGTCAAATGATTGGGTGAGTGAGTTGGGTTCAACGCCGCTTTTAACAGTATTCCAGTTATATCACGGCGTGTCAGCTTAATGTGGGAGGAAAGCCCGAAGTGATGCAGGTCTCAGACGCTTACCACTTCGGTGAAACCCACGAGCACGGGTATGGTGCTGACAAACCTAGAAACATAATCGGGGCGAACCAGGTACCCACAATCATAGGTTTCAGGCGTGCCCAAGGGACACAACTCTGCACATGTCTGACCGAGCAGCAAGGTCGAGTGTAGGCTGTGGTAGTCTCCGTTGTATGACAATAACACATTACCTCTCACACTCCCTTAAACACACAAACAGAAAGCGGCAAAAACCAACATTTTCAACATTGTGTCCCTGTGAAGATCCGGGTAGAATAGGTCTTCAGCAACCCATGCTTGCTGTAAAAGGCGACTATGCTTGTCGTAAGAGGCGACTATGCTTGACGTAAGAGGCGACTATGCTTGTCGTAAGAGGCGACTAACGGGATCAGGTGGTCAGGCTCACTGACTTGGTTGATGCATGTCATCGTATCCCAATTGAGTAGATCGATGCTCATGATGTTATTCAATGGATAGTCTGGTCTGGACTTGATTATTTACAGACCGCCGTCATATAGCTGTAATATTGCCGAGTGCGGCGTTAAACAACAAACAGACAACATTGTTCCAAGACAATTGATACAGTCAAATGCAGATTTATTTTAAAGGTTTTTATGCATGATGAAAATGTCCACTTGCTCAGGTCACAAGATGAAAACATGTTACTGACAGGAAAAGCAACATGATCTATTCATGATGTAGTTTTATGACTGTTGTCAGTCAGGTAGAATGAAAATAGCTCTGGCATAATGTGTCATTTCTCTTGAGTAAAACATTGAGTTTATGTTTCCATTACTAAACACAAAGTGTTTTGGCTCCAGTTGACTCTCTGAGGAGATTTAGGTGAAGATGTTACAAACATATGGTGGGCCCAGGTCATGCTCAAAGCTAAATTTGCTCATTAAATACTCTCAGTTAACCTTTCACTGTCATGGCCACATCAAACTATTGTAAGTGTAAGATTGAAAAAAATGCTAGTCAGAAATATGAATATTTGACAATTTTCATAACAGTCTCGAAATGTTTTTCATTAAATTGGAATCTCATATTTCCAATGAGACTAAGCTTTTAGTTAGTCTACAGACATGCCAAGTTTCTTATTTGCTAAAAGAAAATTTATTTAAATTTTCTTAAACATATTTAATCTTGCTGAAACCCTTGTTTTAAGCATTCATGTTTTTAAATTATACTCAGATCAACACTGAACCAAAAGAATACGACAATTTCTTTCTTTAACCATTCTATTTTGTGTGAAATTTTGAATGATTTGTATATAAAGTACAATATATTGTAGATTTCATTTTGATTAGTTTGATAGAGTAGTTAAGATTGTAATCAGCTTGTTATCGATGTAGTGCTATTTGTCACAGCCTTTTCTAGTTGTTTTCTAAGCAGGAAATGTTTGTGTGATTGTGTTGTATATAGGTGAGCTTCTGTACCCTTGATTCTCAGTCATTAAAACAGGCAATGATGATATTTATTAAAAGGATGAAGTGTCTTGCCCCGTGTTGTTAAGAGAACATTAACAAATGATATTTTATGATGTTTATATCATGTTATGGCACTCCATTTTCTTATTGATGTTCACACTTTCTTTGTCAGGGTGTTGGTTGAAAAGAATAATAAACCTGATATTGTCAGGTGGCTTTGGTTTTATTACAAATTTAATATAAGTGAAATAAACAGCAATAAAAAATTGAAACCTAAAAAGTCAAGATATCATATTGGAAATTATCTGTCAGCTAGGAGTTTTGGCTGTTTTTTTATATTTTCATATAATTCGGGTCAGTTTAGTTCCTACGTCAGTGCTGAAATAAGGGAATACAAAAGTTCTGATGCTTCTTTGGTAAAAAATTGGACACAGACACATGTGGTAGTGTGTTGAGTAACATTGCTTTCCGATATTGAATATTTCCAGGTTTAAAGTATAATTAGCACCAATTCATGAACACACTTTGCTCAACAGTCTTTCTCGTATTGCACAAAAGAACATGTTACTTGGGGACACAGTGGGAACCTTCATATGGTCACCCATGGATCAGGTTATTTCATGAGTTTGCTGGCAAAGAAGAACTGCAGTTATGCTCTATTCGTTGAATGGTGTTCAATCGGCCATATGTCAGTATTATTTCCACCCCCCACCCCCTGATGCCATGATCAGCACATATCAGTGTCAGTATTATTTCCACCCCCCACCCCCTGATGCCATGATCAGCACATATCAGTGTCAGTATTATTTCCACCCCCCACCCCCTGATGCCATGATCAGCACATATCAGTGTCAGTATTATTTCCACCCCCCACCCCCTGATGCCATGATCAGCACATATCAGTGTCAGTATGATGGTCCAGGGAGATTGCTTGAGGTTGGCACAATGGTATAATGTTGGTAGTACCAACTTGGTACCATGGTCTAAAGTTGCCACCGTGGTATAGTTTTGGCACCATGATCTAATGTTCGTACCGTGGTATAAAGTTGGCACTATGATCTAATGTTGGTACCATGGTCTAAAGCTGGCACTATGGTCTAATGTTGGCTTTGTGGTCTTAAGTTGGAACCAGGGTCTAATGTTAGCACCATGGTCTAAAGTTGGTACCAATCTAATGTTGGTCTCCATGGTCTAATGCTTGCTCCACTGTTTAATGTTGGCACCATGGTCTAAAGTTGATACCGTGGTCTAATGTTGGTGCCATGGTCTAATTTTGGTTCCATGGTCTAATGATTGCTCCACAGTTTAATGTTGGCTCCATGGTCTACAGATGGCACCATGGTATAATGTTGGTACTATGGTCTATTGTTGGAATTATTGTGTAATATAGCAGCACTATGTGGTCTAATATTGGCACTGTGGTCTAATAGTTGCCCCATGGACTAATATCAGTGCTATGGTCTAATATTCTAATATTGGAAAATATGTTTTAATGTCATAACTATGGTCTAACGTGAGCATTGTACTTTTTCATTTTATTCCAGGAAATCTATATTTATATATAAGCTGGCCCTTGTGTGGACTCCCTTGATTACATTTAAGGCTGCCTCACCGTGCCACTGCTGCCACAGAAAAACTAACTTACTTTCAAAAATGTTAACATCCTCAGAGATTATATTGTCATGTGAATCGTGGTTCGACAGAGCTTTCGATTGTGCTTTTTCTCAATTTTTTATATTTTATTTGCATACAAATGGAAATGTTATGATTTTTTGTGTTATGTTTTTTAGCTGATATATTTGTTAAGAATGTTTCGAAAACATTATGGTTTTGGAGATTTGTTCACTTGGTTTCAATAATCAGGCATCCTTGTCAATTAAAATTGTTGATGATGGAATGACTTTGTTTACAGTTTGTTGAAAGCAATGTTATGTTTCGTTTGTTTATGAACGTATAGAATCAATGGATTACATGTTGATGAGCAGTTGAATGCACGTGGTAGATAGATCTGTAGAGTTCCCTCCCTTGCAGCTGAACGTGGGCTGGAATTGCCGTGATAACGTATCAATGTTGGACAGGTGAGCATCAATACTCCATGTTTTGAGACTGTCAACTCCTTTCTGGTACGCGGGATTCGGGGCTCTATTTAGAGGGCATTCGGGACTCAGCAGTGTGGTATGCGGGACACAAATAAAATCATATTTCGTACGCTGATTCAAAATCTAAAATGATAGTGTACGTAAAAAAAGAATTTCACTTTTATTTCAGTAATTTAACTTCAAATCGCACCATTTTATCAATGCTTTTAAGATTTGTGTTAATTAGTTACCGTAAATCCGTGAATAAACGCTCTCCTTGAACAGAGGCCGGGTCCAACGGCCCTCTGCCTTAGTCTACACAATCCAGTTACGTAAGGTTCCACATTGACCGGGGGCGGTCGGGTAGCCTAGTGGTTATAGCGTTCCCTCGTCACGCTTGAGACCCGGGTTCGATTCCCGACATGGGTACAATGTGTGAAGCCCATTTCTTGTGCCCCCCGCCGTGATATTGCTGGAATATTGCTAAAAGCGGCGTAAAACCATACTCACTCACTCCACATTCACCGTGAATCCTACCAATTAATGTAAGAATACATACCGTATACCATATAAGTTTGAGGTACAGAACGTGAGCAAAACACAAGGCTTTGATGTTAAAATCCCCTTCTGAAAAAAAATGTAAACAACTGCCTTGAATAAACGCAGGGCCCCGGGACCTCGGACCTAACGAGCGTTTGTTCAATGATTTACGGTAAATGGTTATGCGCTTGAACCAATCACAACTCTTCACAGTGGAGACACTGAAGCGGCACTGTTGAGGAGCTCAGGACAAGGTGGTTGTATCGTTTCTATAGTTTCTTAGTTTATACAATCAACCCCAGGCCAAGTTCCAGAGATTCTTTCCATGGTAACAGTACCAACATGTATATATGTTCATGTTAATGTGTTTTCTGTATTAAGTAGGTTTGAAACATAATTATTGCCTTTCGTGATTGTTTTCGTTCACGTATCTTTTACATCATTTATCCATCGTTCAATTTGATCATTGCTGTATAAAGGAAAACGAATCTTGCTACCTTTATTCTATTTCCTTATGGTCGAAGATACTCGGGTCCACACGGCATATTCCGTAAAAGAATAATACATCGGACCGAACCGAAATAGAGGGTCTCCCAAAAGACGTTGAAAGATATACGTTCCATGCCTGGCGCTCGGGATTAAGGATTGGTCGACTCGTAGTCGGCATACTGTGTCGGAGTTGGGTACTCATGTCCTCGAGGGGCAAGGTCTCCCGGGGGCTAGCACTACACAACCAGCGCACAGAGCGACAGAGACAGCCAGACACATGCACGTTGCTATATATAGTTGTCTAAGGCGCCGCGATTCGCTGTGCAGAGTTGCGTCCCTTGGGCACGCCAGAAACCTATGATTGTGGTTTCGAATCCCGGTTCGCCCCAATTATGTTTCTAGGTTTGTCAGCACCATACCCGTGCTCGTGGGCTTCACCGAAGTGGTAAACGTCTGAGACCTGCATCACTTCGAGCTTTCCTCCCACATTAAGCTGACACGCCGTGATATAACTGGAACACTGTTAAAAGCGGCGTTACACCCAACTCACTCACGCACTCACGTTGCTATATAAGTGCAATAACCTCGACGTTAGAGCCCCTTTTTACCACCTCTTTAGCCATTACTACTATCATTCTTATGTGGCTGAACCCGTGAAGATCCGGGGTAGAATAGGTTTTCAGCAACCAATGCTTGCCATAACAGGCGACTATGCTTGTTGTAAGAGGCGACTTACGGGATCGGGTGGTCAGGGTCGCTGACTTGGTCGATGCATGTCATCGTGTATCAATTGAGTGAATCGATGCTCATGATATCAATCACTGGATTGTCTGGTCAAGATTCGATTATTTACAGACCGCCGTCATATAGCTGGAATATTGCGGAGTGCGGCGTTAAAAAGCAAACAAACAAACTTATGTAACCACAAACAGATCATTGCATATTGTGCAGCAATCCCTATATGCGTTAAAATCCGGGTTAGAATTGGTCTTCAGCAGCCCATGCTTGTGGTAGGAGGCGACTAACGGGATCGGGCGGTCAGTCTCGGTGACTTGGTTGATGCATGCCACGTGTATCCCAATTGTGTAGATCGATGCTCATCAATCACCGGATTGTCTGGTCCAGACTCTATTACTTACAACCCGCCGTCATATAGCTGGAATATTGCCGAGTGCGGCGTTAAACAACACACAAACGTCACCACCACCCGAGCCTCATTTATCGGCATGGGGTACAGGGGACCTAAAATCTACCCCAGACTCCCAAGGTAACATATAGAATCGATGTAACATTGGTAACAATTTATTGGAACAATATAATCTCTATTCCCATGCATCATGATCCTCTTAATCCCGGAAAAGTGTGTCAATGGCAGGAACTATTGGTTTGTTGCAATTGTCTTTGACACAGCAGAAGTTACAGGTAAACTCAACCGCTATAGGCTGACCTGGGTTAAAACCCGTGCATTCGCCCCTGTCCGAGGTTTGATGCCACCATTTTGCTCTACACGCTTCCACTGTGGCGCACCTGTAGGATATAAGCAATTAGAACAATTCAGCTGTTGTATTAGACTGACGCTTCGTCTCTGAAAATAAATGTTTCATAGAAAAAAAGCAACCACTGTTAAATTGAAAAGGAGCCCCACCGAGATGGGAGTTTGAGAACACGGTGACACTCTAGACTTGCTTCATTTAGAGCTTACCCGTGAGGATCCGGGGTAGAATAGATCTTCAGCAACCCATGCTTACCGTAAAAGGCGACTATGCTTGTCGTAAAAGGCGACTAACAGGATCGTGTGGTCAGGCTCGATGACTTGGTTGTTGTATCTATGCTTTGCTTCAATGTTTCACAATAGTTCTGCCATTTTACGGCGTTTCAGCTTTTCCCCATCCTCGTATGTCCAGGGTATCTAAGTTTGGTTATGATAAATATACTGGACTCGCTCATCACCATAGCTTGCTTGGTTTAGGGTGGGAAAACACTCGATGTGATGAGACGTATACCACTTTAGTCCCCAGGCGCCGTGGGTATGGTGTTCACAAAGGGGGTGAGATGAAAGGGGGTTCAAGATTACTGCACTTATATGGCGGCGTGCATGCACATGTTTGTTTGTTATGCAGCGGGCTGTAAATAATCGAGTCTCGACCAGACAATCGAGTGATTGATGTCATGAGAATCGATCTCCGCAACTGGGATACGATGACATGCATCAACCAAGTCAGCGAGCCTGACCACCCGATCCCGTGTGCGTGTCTGTGTCTGCTTGCATTATCGCACTTATATAGCGACGACGTGCATGCGCGTTTTTGTATGTGTGTCTGTCTGTGTGTGTCTCTGTGTGTGTGTGTCTGTGTCTGTGTCTGTGTCTATGTTTGCTTGTATTATTTCACTTATATAGCGACGTGCATGCACGTGTGTGTGGCTGCTTGTAATAGTCCGGACTAATGCCGATTTTATAGTGCTAGCCCACCTGAGACACCATGCCATAGTTTATTATGATTACCCCATTCAGACACAGTATGATGACGCCGAGCCGACCAGTCCTTGTCTTAGCCCCTTCATGCCGAGCGCCAGGCACGGTAACAACAAGTACCATCTTTTAACATCTTTTTTGATAAAACCCGAGACCCAGACGCTCTACCACTACCTCTCTGTTCATAAAGGGCGAAAATCACTGTAGATGATACTCACGATTTTGTAATGGTTTTAGTTGTATCCAGGTGGTTGACCAGTGTGTTCATGCAGTAAGGTGTGGCCCCAGAACACTGAACTGCCGTCTGTACAGGGAACAAGCCGCACATGGGGCCACTACAGGTTTCACACAGCACTGAAACAAGTACACGGATGCAATGGTAATATATAGGACGAGCTTCGTCCCCCATCCTTTGTTTTTCATACAGTGGCGTTAATTATCAAGTGACAGCCCCTCCCCAACACACACACACACACACACACACACACACACACTCACTCACTCACTCACTCACTCACTCACGAAAACGGGATCGGATGGTCAGGCTTGCTGACTTGGTTGATGCATGTCATCGTATCCCAATTGCGTGGATCGATGCTCATGATATCAATCACTGGATTTTCTGGCCCAGACTTACTTACAGATCGCCGTCAAATAGCTGGAATATTGCTGAGCGCGGCGTTGAATAACAAACAAACAAAACATTCGAAAACCCATCCTTACCCGCCCGTTTATACCTCATCTAAATCTTAACAAAAAACATAACAAATTTTCCGTTTCATAAACAAATCCGCGCTGTGTTTTGGCGGAAGGATATTCAAAGTAGGGAAGCGGCTCTTCTATTCTTATCCTTTTTTAAGATCTCAGCTTTTTCAATCTGTAAAACTTTGAAACGTGATTCAAACTCATCCCTACTCACCCTGCAGCTGCAAGTTTAGAACGTTAAGACCCCACCTCTCGCCCTTTGTATCCAGACCCGTGAAGATCCGGGGTAGAATAGGTCTTCAGCAACCCATGCTTACTGTAAAAGGTGACTACGCTTGTCGTAAAAAGCGACTAACGGGATCGGGTGGTCAGGCTCGCTGACTTGGTTGATGCATGTCATCGATCCAAACTGCTTGGATCGATGCTCATGATATTAATCACTGGATTGTGTGGTCCAGACTCGATTATTTACAGACCGCCGTCAAAAAGCTGGAATATTGCTGAGTGCGGCGTTAAACAACAAACCAACCAACTACCCTTTGTATCCGCCTCTACCCGCGAAACGTCATATGGAAACTGACTTCCCGTTCAAACGGCTGATCTTGGTAACTAAGTCTTATTACAATTTAAACGTCTTACCTCCTGCTCGTCCTGTCGTTGTTTGGGGCGAAGAGCCGGTTGTGGAAACAATACTGTTGGTGGAAGAGCCGTGTTTCGACGACGTTGTTGACGTCTGTGTTGTTGAGACTTTTGTTGTTATTGTTGTTCCACTTGTGCTTGTCTGTTGTTTCGGGGACGGTTGTGTTGAAGGAGGTGTTGTAGTGGTTGCAGTAGTTGTGGCCGATGATGTTGAAGGAGGTATTGGAGTGGTTGCAGTAGTTGTAGCCGGTGGTGTTGAAGGAGGTATTGGAGTGGTTGGAGTAGTTGTAGCCGGTGGTGTTGTTTTGATAGTGGTCTTCGTCGTCGCTTTTGTTGTTAGTACGGTTGTTGTTGGGGAATAATGACCGTACAGTGCTAAAAATAGAAGTTGCCATGCCATCATGTGTTTTTGCCATTGATCATATTATTTGACTTATCACACATATGATCAACATGTTTGTTTTGCTGTTTATTGTTTTAAACGCATCAAGCAGTTATCATATTCCCCATGCAAGGGCGTTAACTGATAATAAAGTCCGGGAAACTCAGTTAATTCCCTTGCCTCGGGAAGATGCGCGCCTATATGTCAGATATATGACGGCGGTCTGTAAATAATCGAGTCTGGATCGGGCCATCACGAGCGTCGATCTACGCAATTGGGATATGATGACGTGCATCAACCAAGCCAGCGAGCCTGACCATTCGATCCCGTTAGTTGCCTGTTACGACAAACAAAGTCGCCTTGCCTTTTACGGCAAGCGTGGGTTTCCGAAGGCCAATTTTAACCCGGATCTTTACTAGGCGAATGGACCCAGGATCATCATAACAGAATGGAAATATCATCCTGGAATATTTTGCCGACCCCCGTATGAAACGTGTTTTCATGTCCCCCTAGCCAGTCCGAAGAAAGAGAACTGTCATGACACCACCCCCCCCCCCCCCCCCCCCCCCCCACACACACACACACACAACCCCGAACCCCTCCTCTCCCATATAATAAATTACCAGTCCCTATAGACCTCTGAGAAACATTATTGATATATCCGCAGTTCTCGTGCATTCATGATTGTACTCACGTAAGTCACAAATATTTCGGTTACAGTCATTGGATTCAGCACAATATCCATGACACAAGACGTGAAAGTCACAGAAGTCATGATCGCCGCGCTTGTGATGGTGACAAAGCTACAATGTAAAGAATGAGTCAGTGAGTGTGTCGGTTTGAGAGTTGCTCTCAATCTCATTAATATCAGATCTCAGTTCTCGCTACCTCGTTCTCAGCGTGCCTGACCACCCGATCCCGTTAGTCGCCTTTTACGACAAGCATAGTCACCTTTTACGGCAAGCATGGGTTGCTGAAGAACTATTCTACCCCGGAATCTTCACAGATCTGTACGATTCGGGCTGTATGGGGTCTGCTTTTGCTACTCCACCTCAATTCGGGCAACTGTCATGCCAATATCGGATGCTGTATGACAGTCATTTTAGATGTTCATTTCTTTGAGATGTTGATCTTTTCAATACATTTTACTTCATGCATCTGTCTTTTGTGTTTTGTAAACTATTGCGATTTAAAACTGTGAAAGTTTCTTTGGTTGTCAATTTATTCTGGCCATATCACGAGTGGGGCTCTATGAACGGGTTTCATAAATTCTACCCATGTGGGAACTCAAACTGCAGTCTTAGTTTTTGCTTGTTTTTGTTTGTTGTTTAACGCCGCACTCAGCAATATTCCAGCTATTTGACGGTGGTCTGTCACACAATCCAGTGATTGACATCATGAGCATCGATCTACGCATCTGGGATACGATGCCATCACGGAGTCAGCAAGCTTGAACACCCGATCCTGTTAGTCGCCAACATGGGTTGCTGAAGACCAATCAAAACCCCCTCACGGTGGCGTGTCAACGTAATTGTTTTAAAACTGATTTCTGGCAATAGGTTGCAATATTACTAACATGTTTATAAGATCCACAGCCCGCCTTTATCCGCTGGTGATGTCCGCTGAAGTCTCCACGAACCTCCAGATAACATCCCTGTAACGATAAATGTAAACCTGCCTTAAACAACAATTGATGACACTATTTGTAGTTAAACAAATTTGGTATTTTTATCAATTCTTTTCAATTTAATGACAGAACAATTTGACGAACACGCAAACCCTCGCAACATTGAAGAAAATCTGTGGTTTAAGTCACATAAATTTTATGTATTTTCTTACTTTACACATGAATGTTTGATTATGATTGGCTGAGACCTATTCTCATATTTTCAATGTACCCCGCTAGCATGTAAGTACATTTCTTATGCCCCCCCCCCCCCTCGAATTACCCGAACTGTCAGCATTACCTTCGCAACATACCAACAGCAATTTTGTATCTCGAATTAATTATGTAGACGCCATACTCCGGTACTTGACGATATTTTTTATTAAAATTGATTTGGAGGGAATAACTTTTAGTTTGTTTTCTGTCGTCGGTTTCTTGGATGAATGTGGAAAATATGGATGAATGCCTAACTATGGCATTCTTACCGATTCAGACCAAAACATTCATGCATGAGACATGCGTTGTTCGCATGTTCGCGTTCATCCTATGTGAATTGCACGTGCGAAAGGTACAGGGAACACATATCACGTTCACAATGCAATTCACAATGTTCTCAGGAAAGACTTCCGCCCGTATCTCCCATCCAAATTTTGTATTTGTATGCATTGCCGCTCAATCATTTTAGTCATATATATTTTTGAGGGGGATACGGAAGTCTTACCGTTTTAATATTTTAATATCTGGTTTTGCCATCTTCCCGAGGCAAGGACCTCAACTGACTATATATGTACAGTTTCCACCGTAACCGAACTAGGATTGAATTTCGTGGTTATATCGTATTAGTATCTATTACGAGCTATGTCCCTTCTATGTTCCTCCTGTTGAACAATGAAACTCCACTTAAATATCACTTGTAGTTGCTTTGAACAAATCTGCGGCGCCCAGTCAAGACGATCTGATCGAGAATCATGATCTATATTGTAATAAATGGGCCTTACCTCGCAAGTGCATCAAATCACTTTTGCACTTTGATTAAAATCACGAAGAGATTTGGATATATCTGTCGACGCCCAGTTCACGGGACACATGCTCTCCAAATCCTGCAGTCGACCGAAATCTGCACGTTGAAATCCATGTTGTTTCCGAACCGGATGTCGATTTCGTTACGCGAATTTGATAAGACTATGCATAGACTCGCTAGTCCAGCCTAATTATAACACCGGAATTCAAGCCAAGTTCGTCAAGGGTGGAACTTGGCCTTTATGGTCAGTTAACTCTCTTGCCTCGGGACGATGAGATGTTTCAAGGGCGGATCCAGCATTTTTTAAAAGGCCTAGGTGTTTTGCACGATGGCCAGAATGACAGATCCGTAAAAGCAGTAAAATAGTGTAAGGCATCAGTCAATCCAAAACCCTCCGATTGACAAGGCTGACACTGCGAGAAAAGTGACGATTTTTATACGAAACAAACTCACCTCATGACATCTTTCCGCCTCTGTATAACTGCAGTCTGCAAGGTCGCTGACTTCGTCGCAATACAGACAGAAAAATTCTGTAACTATAAAATTTATGTTAGTGGGTGAATGTTGTTTTACGCTACTGTCAGTAACGTTCAAGCTTTGTCATAGTGGCATGTAATCTGGCGCGACGTGCATAGGTAAACGTGTGGGCGACAGCACGAAGAACGATCCATGTCATCTGGGTACGATGGCACGCAATAAATTAGATTACGGGGTCCGAATACATTTTGTCGTACCCGTGATGATCCGGGTTAGAACTGGTCTTTAGCAACCCATGTTTGTCGTAAGAGGCGACTAACGGGATCGGATGGTCATTCTGATGTGGTTGATGCATGTCATCGTATCATCGTAATTGTATAGATCGATGCTCATGATGTCAATCACTGGACTGCCTGGTCATGATTCTCGGTCATAATTCGCTGTGCAGACAACACTTAACTTTCGGTTCGAATCCCAGATTCGTACTGATTATGTTTCTACGTTTGTCAGAGATCTATACCCGTGCTCGTGGGTTTCACCAAAGCGGTAAGTTTTCAGACCTGCATTCCATCGACATCCGTGAAGATCCGGGTTAGAATAGATCTTCAGCAACCCAATGATTGTCGTAAGAGACGCCTAACGGGATAGGGTGGTCAGGTTCGTTTGAAGCATATCATTGTATCCCAATTGCGCAGATTGATGCTCATGATATCAAGCACTGGACTGTCTGATCCAGACTTGATTATTTACAGACCGCCGTTATGTATCTGGAGTATTGCTGAGTGCGGCGTTAAACAACAAACAAAAGCAGTACGTCGAGATTTCATCCCACATCACGCTGATATGCCGGATTTTTTAACTGAAATGCTGTTCAAAGCGACGTTAAAATAAATTCATTCACTCACTCAAAATCCGCCTTACTGAATGGAGTCCATATTTTTAAGGGGTGGGTCTGTAGTCTAGTTGTTAAAAAGTTCGCTCGTCATGCCGGAGCTTCGATTGCTCGTGTTGGTACAGTGTTTACAAATTTTGGTATCCTCGCCTTAAATAAAATTTTTTACAAACTATACACCCATACTCGCCCACTCACTCCCTTAACTTTGTGTAGGGGAAGAGGGTAGCTTAGTATAGAAGGCGTTCACTCGTCACCCCGAAGACCGAGCTTGAATTCCCCGAAAAAGGTACAACGTGTGAAGCCAATTATTGGTGTCCCCCCGCCGTGATAATGCTGGAATGTTGCACCAAGCGGCATTAAGTCATCACCCACTCACATATGTTTCACATGATCCATACCTGGCATTATGAGACTGCTACATAGAGGTACAACCAGAATTAGGGCGATTCCTGAAAATAAACCAAATATTGAACATGTTTCTCAATCTAAGGAATGGACAGGTACTTGATAGGCATTTGGACGTTGAAAGAACATAGAGACACGAAAAAACAACAACAGCAACAATTCATTTATATTAAGTAAAAACCTATTGATGTGGGCAATAGCTGTAACCAGTGAAATATGACAGATTGTTTAAGAAGAACACGTTTATAGCCCCTTATAGCCCCGTGTGTCAATTCTAGACACTCTATTATATTTATCTATTAATTTTGACGTAATTCTCCACATATAGGAGGTTCGAGTCTTAAGTATTTTAAGGTAAGCGAGTTAATAATTTAAGTCAAATTTGAAGCAATTTGTTTACACTTGGGACCAATTCTAACCCGGAATCCCAACAAAGCGCGTATTATATACTAATCATATATATACTCACTTGTGTATACTCAAACACCCCGTGGTGATTTGAGGGCCAAATAGATAATGTCATTCGATGTATCAAGAGTCGACAAATGAGGATTGGATTGCTACTATGTACGTCCTGGTTGACTGTGTGCGTCTTCCCGACATTAACTGGCTGACTGTGACAGTCCAGTTTCAACCCTTGCCGAACTAGGCCGGAAGTATGGAGTTATATTTTGGCTGGACTAACGAGTCTATGCATAATGCAACTCGCGTTCCGGTTCGACATCCGGTTCGTAAACAACATGGCGACTGCTGGTTGATCGCAGGATTTGCAAAGCATGTGTACCGTCAACTTAGCGTCAACAGACATTTTCCAAATCTTTTCATGTTTATAATTAAAGTGCTCACGTAATTTGATGCACTTAGCGAACAAAGACCCGTGAATATAAATCTTGATTATCGATCAGATCGTCTTGACTGGGCGCCGCCGTTTTGCTTAAAGGAACTGCAAGTGATATGAGAGGTGGAGTTTGATTGGTCAACAGGAGGGACACAGAAAGGACTTAAGTCGTAATATCCACAGGTCGCTCTACGATTAAGACCAGAAATTCCGGCCTAGTTTGACAAGGGTGGAGACTGGTCTTCCTTGTCTCGGGAAGATGACTGTGTGTGATGACTCTCTTACAATCAACCAGTGTGATTGAGCCTGCGTCATTAACCTATGGCCGTGATCTCCATGTAGCTGAATAGCAAAAGAGAGTGTTCGACCCTGATGACCCCGTGAAGATCCCTGTTAACATTGATTTCAGCAACCCATGTTAGTCACAAGAGGCGACTAACGGATTCGGGTGGCCAGCCTCGCTGACTTGGTTGATTGCCTAGTCGTATTACAATTGTGTATGTCTATCACCGGATTGTCTGGCCCAGACTCGATTATTTACTGACCGCCGTCATATTACAGGAATGATTCTGAGTGCGGCGTTAAACAACAAAAACTAACAATCAAACAAATAAATAATGAAGAATACAGTGACTTTCTGTAATCGCTGTTCGTTCCAACAATTGTTCCGAAACTGTGGAAGTCCAAGTCTCTCATCAGTGAGCGGAGTAGTGTAGCTTAGTGACTAAAGCTTTCGCTCGTCACGCTGAAGCCGGTCGATTCCACACAAGGTACAATACGTGAAGCCCATTTCTGGAGTCCCCTGCCAGGATATGACTGGAATATTACTAATAGCGTCGTAAAACCATACTCACCCACACATTCATTTGTCAGCTTAAATCTAAATGTGGCCTTTCAAGATTTGATTTCTGAAATGCAGGCTGTAATGTCGTAATGGATGCTCGTTGTGAACATGAACCGGAACAAACGGGTTGACCAGACATCAAGGGTGCCTCAACAGTTCTACGACAACACAGGTACCAATCTGAACATTTTCGAAACTATTAAAACAAATATAAGTATACATACCAAGGACTATGTGGCTACAACTACCCATCTTAGGATAAATATTAAATAAGAAAGATCACGTCAGTAATGTGTATTTCGGTCATCAGTGGGTCTTATCTATCATGAAAAAAATCATAGACTTGTCACGTGCTAAATTTCACTTGTGCTTATGTACGTCTACGTGAGGCTTAACCTCCACTCACTCGTGTGTACATGCACCTACGTGAGGCTAAACCTCCACTACCTCATGTGTACATGCACCTACGTGAGACTAAACCTCCACTACCTCATGTGTACATGCACCTACGTGAGGCTAAACCTCCACTACCTCATGTGTACATGCACCTACGTGAGGCTAAACCTCCACCCAATCGTGTGTACATGCACCTACGTAAGGCTTACCTCCACTAACTCGTGTGTACATGCACCTACGTGAGGCTTAACCTCCACCCACTCGTGTGTACATGCACCTACATGAGGCCATAACCTCCATCCACTCGTGTGTACATGCACCTAAGTGAGGCGATAACCTCCATCCACTCGTGTGTACATGCACCTACGTGAGGCTAAACCTCCACTACCTCATGTGTACATGCAACTACGTGAGGCTAAACCTCCACTACCTCATGTGTACATGCAACTACGTGAGGCTAAACCTCCACTACCTCATGTGTACATGCACCTACGTGAGGCTAAACCTCCACTCACTCGTGTGTACATGCACCTACGTGAGGCGATAACCTCCATCCACTCGTGTGTACATGCACCTACGTGAGGCTAAACCTCCACTACCTCATGTGTACATGCACCTACGTGAGGCTAAACCTCCACTACCTCATGTGTACATGCAACTACGTGAGGCTAAACCTCCACTACCTCATGTGTACATGCAACTACGTGAGGCTAAACCTCCACTACCTCATGTGTACATGCACCTACGTGAGGCTTAACCTCCACTCACTCGTGTGTACATGCACCTACATCGTGTTTACACACATCTTCGTGAGGTTAAAACTCCACTTTCTCGTGTTTACACACACTATCGTGAGGTTAAACCTCAACTACCTCCTGTTTACACACACCATCGTGAGGTTAGACTTCAACTAACTCGTGTTTAAACACATCTTCGTGAGGTTAAACCTCCACTACCCCCTGTTTACACACACCATCGTGAGGTTAAACCTCCACTACCTCGTGTTTACACACATCGCCGTGAGGTTAAACCTCCACTACCTCGTGTTTACACACACCGCCGTGAGGTTAAACCTCCACTACCTCGTGTTTACACACACCACCGTGAGGTTAAACCTCCACTACCTCGTGTTTACACACATCGCCGTGAGGTTAAACCTCCACTAACTCGTGTTTACACACACCACCGTGAGGTTAGACTTCCACTACCTCGTGTTTACACACACCACCGTGAGGTTAAACTTCTACTACCTCGTGTTTACCCACATCTACGTGAGGTTAAACCTCCACTACCTCGTGTTTACACACACCGCCGTGAGGTTAAACCTTCACTACCTCGTGTTTACACACACCACCGTGAGGTTAAACCTCCACTACCTCGTGTTTACACACATCGCCGTGAGGTTAAACCTCCACTACCTCGTGTTTACACACACCACCGTGAGGTTAAACCTCCACTACCTCGTGTTTACACACACCATCGTGAGGTTAGACTTCCACTACCTCGTGTTTACACACATCTACGTGAGGTTAGACTTCCACTACCTCTTGTTTACACACATCTACGTGAGGTTAGACTTCCTCTACCTCGTGTTTACACACACCATCGTGAGGTTAAACCTCCACTACCTCGTGTTTACACACACAACCGTGAGGTTAGACTTCCTCTACCTCGTGTTTACACACACCATCGTGAGGTTAAACCTCCACTACCTCGTGTTTACACACACCATCGTGAGGTTAAACCTCCACTACCTCGTGTTTACAAACACCATCGAGAGGTTAAACCTCCACTACCTCGTGTTTGCATACACCATCGAGAGGTTAAACCTCCACTACCTCGTGTTTACACACACCGCCGTGAGGTTAGACTTCCACCATACCCTGTTTACCTCGTCCGTAGCCCCAAGTATTGGCATATAGAAAAAACACCCAGCCATCATCGACTTTAATCAGAGGCTCTCGTGTTTTTTGGGGGACAAAAACTTTAAATGTGTTCTTTTCTCAGGGAGAACAGATATTTGTTATCTGAATTATTTTTAGACGCGTCAATAGTGACCTCGAAAAAGGCCCCACTCGTGAGAAAATAGATTGTATTGGGTCATGAGATGAGATAAAGGCGTTGTCTGGGAAGAAAATTAAGACCAATCCTGTGATCTATTGTGTACTTTCTACTTGATCTTAGAGACAAATATTAGAGAATATATCGTTATGTTTCTAAAACGACGTAAGTCTGTATTCGCTCACTAACAAAACTGATGTTATCGCTGACGTCTGCTGGTATTGAGATATCAAGGCAGCAGCTGTAATATAGGATCTGAGATATCAATGAATTATTTGTAATATTGGAGTTGAGATATCAAGGCAGCAGCTGTAATATAGGAGCTGAGATATCAAGGAATTATTTGTAATATAGGAGTTGAGATATCAAGGCAGCAGCTGTAATATAGGAGCTGAGATATCAAGGCAGCAGCTGTAATAAAGGAGCTGAGATATCAAGGCAGCAACTGTAATATAGGAGCTGAGATATCAAGGCAGCAGCTGTAATATAGGAGCTGAGATATCAAGGCAGCAGCTGTAATATAGGAGCTGAGATATCAAGGAATAATTTGTAATATAGGAGTTGAGATATCAAGGCAGCAGCTGTAATATAGGAGCTGAGATATCAAGGCAGCAGCTGTAATATAGGAGCTGAGATATCAAGGAATAATTTGTAATATAGGAGTTGAGATATCAAGGCAGCAGCTGTAATATAGGAGCTGAGATATCAAGGCAGCAGCTGTAATATAGGAGCTGATATATCAAGGAATTATTTGAAATATAGGAGTTGAGATATCAAGGCAGCAACTGTAATATAGGAGCTGAGATATCAAGGCAACAGCTGTAATATAGGAGCTGAGATATCAAGGCAGCAGCTGTAATATAGGGGCTGAGATATCAAGGAATTTTTTGTAATATAGGAGTTGAGATATCAAGGCAGCAGCTGTAATATTGGTATTGAAAATATCAAGGCAGTAGCTGCAATATTGGTATTGAAAATATCAAGGCAGTAGCTGCAATATTGGTATTGAAAATATCAAGGCAGTAGCTGTAATATTGGTATTGAAAATATCGAGGCAGTAGCTGCAATAGTGGTACTGAAAATATCAAGGCAGTAGCTGCAATATTGGTACTGAAAATATCAAGGCAGGAGCTGTAATATTGCTATTGAAAATACCAAGGAAGTACCTGCAATATTGGTACTGAAAATATCAAGGCTGTAATATTGGTATTGAAAATACCAAGGAAGTACCTGCAATATTGGTACTTAAAATATCAAGGTAGTAGTTGTAATATTGGTATTGAAAATATCAAGGCAGTTGCTGCAATATTGGCATTGAAAATATCAAGGCAGTAGCTGTAAATATTTGTATTGAAAATATCAAGGCAGTAGCTGTAAATATTTGTATTGAAAATATCAAGGCAGTAGCTGTAAATATTTGTATTGAAAATATCAAGGCAGTAGCTGTAAATATTTGTATTGAAAATATCAAGGCAGTAAGTGTAAAGCAGACATTGAAGATGTATTAGTATTGAGAATATTCAGGCAATAACTTTATAACTGCTTGTACTGAGAATATTCAGTTTGTTTCATCGACGGCCTGAGTCAGTGTTCATGCTACAACATCTGGTTTGCCTGGTGCAGACTCAACTATTCACAGGACAGACCGCCGTGATAAAACTGCAGCACAAAACAACATCCACTCACTCACTCATCCTATCACTCGCTCACTCACTCACTCACTCACTCACTCACACTGTCACTCACCCACTCACTCACCCTGTCACTCACTCACTCACTCACGTACGGATTAAAAAATGTCAATAGAATCATGGTTATGGAGTGTTGTTTTCAATTTGTTTGTTTGTTGTTTAACACCACACTCAGCAATATTCCCGCAATATGACGGCGGTCTGTAAAGCATCGAGTCTGTAACCGGACAAGCCAGTGATTGACATCATGAGCATCGATCGACGCAATTTGGATACGATGACATGCAAGTCACACGAGCCTGACCACCCGTTCCCGTTGGTTGTCTCTGAGGACAACATTGGTTGCTGAAGACCAATTCTAACCCACATCTTCACGGGGCTGGAGTATTGTCTCTTTGTCCCTTCGTGTACACGTAACCCGTCCAAGCAGTGAAATGGAGAGTCCGGATATTCGGGGTCCGGAAGAACGAGGTTTCACTGTACATGTTATTCATGTAGCATATACAATCGGAGATTAATATTTGACTGTAATGCCTCGTCTGTGATAATTTATCAACAGGTGCGCACTCAATTCATCAGCGACATATTGCAATAGGTATCTAACAATACAATCACCAATTAGCGCGCTAAAACGAGCGGAGATTCGCACCTTTACAGGCAGATAAACACACAGCATCAAGATGTCCGCGATAGTGCCAAATGAACGTTGCGGAAGTGTGACAGCCCTCGGCGTATGTCGTCGCCTGCAGGGTATAAGACAGGGTAGAATATTAACGATGTCACAAGCATCACTGCCTGGACCATGATATTCTTCATCGCAGTAGCAGCTTTTTGTATAGCTGGAGGTATGTATTTCTAACCATGGCCACAATTTGAGGCCAAGCAGGGTCCCGTTTCACAAAGAGGTTTAAGCGTTACGTGAGGTGAGGTGGTTATTGCACGAATATATGGCGCCCGTGCGTGGCTGTGTGCACTAATCCAGACTAGAAAACTGAGATACCATGTTTGACAAGGATACCCCACTCAAACACAATATACTGCCTCCGAGCCGACCAGTCCTTCTTGTTTTAACCCTTTAATGCCGAGGGCCAGGGTGAGGTTGTACAAAGCGATCTTAGCGCTGAGGTGATCGTAAATCGCGTACCATAACACAGACTTACGACAGTCGTAGCGCTAAGATTGTATTGTACAACGGCACCCATGTGGGTAACAGCAAGTACTAGCTTCGAGGACCGCCTCCGTGGTCTTGTGGTAGAGCGTCCGCCCTAGAGCGGAAGGTCCAGGGTTCGATCCCGGGCCGCGTCATACAAAAAGACGTTAAAAGATTGTACTTGTTTTTACCCTGTCTGGCGCTCGGCATTAAGGGGCTAAAACAAGGACTGGTCGGCTCGGAGTCAGTATACTGTGTCTGAGTGGGGTATTCATGTTAAACTGCGGCATGGTATCTCAGTGAGCTAGCACTATAAATCGGCATCAGTCCGGACTAGTACAAGCAGCCACACACACACATACACGTGCATGCACGTCGCTATATAAGTGCAATAATCTTGGACGCGACGTTAAACCCCATTTCACCTCACCTCACTAGCTTCGACGTCTTTTTGTATGACGCGTCCGGGGATCGAACCACCAACCTTCCGCTCTCCAGGCAGACGCTCTATCCACTACACCATGGACGAATTCTAAAAGCATTACGACAGCCGCAGGTCAATGTTGCTATCTGTTTAACAAGAGTATATTTCTCTACCGTGTTTTATTCATTAACACTGGTCACTTGTGCCTAAAAGACACAAAAGAACAGTTTTCACTTGTTTTTTCAATGTTAGGATCCCCTAAGATCGCTTCGTGAAACGGGCACCTGAAACTGTTCAACCTCTCACAACCTTCTTGCAACAAAGCAAGTTAGAATCCGGTGAGCCTTAATTGGCAGAGTCGCTTTCATCAGACAAGCCCGACTCCTATGATCATTGGTTAAGGTTAAGGCACCGCAATTGGCTGTGCAGAGTTGTGTCCCTTGGGCACGCAAGCATCGTAAGATCGTGGGTTCGAATCGTGGTTCCGGTTATATTTCTAGGTTTGTCAGCACCATATCCATGCTCGTGGCTTTCACCAGAGTGGTAAACGTTTGAGACCAGCATCACTCCGGGCTTTCCTCCCACATCAAGCTGACACGCTGTGATATAACAGAAATACTGTTCAGGGCGGCGTTAAATTCAACACACTCACTCCGCCCTGATAATGCAAGAATAGTGCTGTATGTGGCGTACAACCTATCTTACCCATTAAGAAATATTTGCCATGATTTCCAGGAAGCTCCGCTACAAACCTTGCCCTGAACAGGTCAGTGACCCAGAGCAGCTATTGGTCAGTCTTCAATGGAGGTCGGGCTGTTGACGGAGACACAAACGGCAACTTTGATGAGGGGAAATCTTGTTTCCTCTCCGCCGACGACGACGATGAACCCTGGTGGATGGTGGACCTTGGTCAAGCGTTCCCTGTCGCATCAGTGACCATCTACAACAGAGCCGACTGCTGTGGTAAGCGTTAGTGGCGATGTCTGGGACAGTCGAGCATAGCGAGTATTGCACCTATGATCTTATATATGACAGCCAATGTGTAAAATCAGCCAATGTGTAAAATTACTGAAATGTTAACTTAGGCATTTCACAAAACGCCAACATATTTTAGTCGTATTTCACCATTCGCCTATGGTCTGAACCAATTCTATACCAGACTATACTAAGACAACCCTCCACTCCCCAAAGTGGCGATGTTATAGGCTGGTTGTTAAAGCGTTAGCTCGTCACGCGGAAGGTACGGTGGCCCATAAGGGACATGGAGTCTGTTATTATTCAATATTTTGATATTTCACTTACCGTTATCGTAACCTTTTGCAAATTAACACGATTTGTCATACAAATATGTGATAAATCATGTATAAAGAAGATATTGAATCGCTGAAAAGTGTAGCGAAAATGTCAAAAACTAAAATGAAAATGTCCAAAACAAAAACGAAAAGGTAAAAAACAAAAGCGAAAATGTCAAAAACTAAAATGAAAATGCAGAAAACTATTTCCACCGCGGTGATAATATTTCTACCCCGGTGTTGTTTTTGACATTTTCGCTTTTGTTTTTGACCTTTTCGTTTTTGTTTCTGACATTTTCGTTTTAGTTTTTGACATTTTCGCTTCACATTTCAGCGATTCAATAGCTACTTGAGAGTACATTTTCCATGTTCTCGGTTGTACTTATACATGACTTATCACATATTTGTATGACAAATTGTGTTAATTTGCAAAAAGTTACGATGAAAGTAAGTGAAATATCAAAATATTGACTCCATGTCCCTTATGGGCCACCGTAGGAGGCCTTGGTTCAACTCCCAACATGCGTGAATTCTTTGGAGCCCATTTCGTGTGTTCCTCACAGTGACATTGGTGGAATAGTGTTAAAAGCTTCATAAAATCACACTCACTCTCCGGTTAGGCTTGACACTTTATGTCCAGTACATATATGATGTCTGCATTGATAGGAGGTAAAGCTACTCAGAATTGATTTCTTTATCCTTAATCCCCAGCGAAAGAATTATTGCATTTACATATCCCTTATATTTTTTTCAAATCTTAGCATAATTTATAAAGATATGTTTTGTGCCAAAACACCTCGAAGTCTATACTCAATTTGGATGTTTTTAGCGTTAATTATACAGCAAAAGAAAAGCAAAGGTTTGCAAGTGATGATACTGTTTTACAAGATCAATTCAACGTCATCATAATATCTGTTCATTCTGTTAAGGGTCAAGGTTAAATAATCTGGAGATCCGAGTATACTCTGAGAATCCCGGAAATGACACCTCCACAGAAGGTCAGCTGTGCGGCGAGGTCACTGAACCTCAACCAAATGGCGCTGTGAAGGTCATCAACTGCCCAGCGGGGGTTAAAGGCCAGTTCGTCCGCATTGTCAAGGACGGTGAACTTATGAGCTTCTGTGAGGTCACAATTGAAGCCAAGGAGCCCAGAGGTAAGGCAGAAACGTTGGATATGTTGATGGTAAGGGATAGAAGTTGCAGATCTATTGATCAAGGAGATGCCGAGCTGAGCACGCCCATTATCACCTACTGGTCGAAGAAGGATATAGCCTGGTGGTCAGGCCCTGTGGCTCGTTGCATTTCAACGTGGCGTGGATAGTTGCTCATCATTTCAGTCACTGGTTTCCCTGTTCCAGACGTGATTATTTACAGGTCGCCGTGCTAAATCTACAGTAGTGATGACAATATCCGGCGCATGACAACAGCATGCAATAGGGTGATCTATTATGTGTAGAGTGAAACCTGGGGTATCCGGGACAGAATGGGTAGGCGCCACGTGGTCCTGTGCACAGCGCACAGGTCACAAATGAGGTGAACTTAAGCAACGTCGGTCGCGGAGAATAGTTGGATTGGTGACCGCGTACGGCAGCTTGTCTCCTGAGTGTGTTGAGCTTCGATCCTGCCCCACAGAGGCACATGTGACCCGTGAAGATTCCGGGGTAGAATAGGTCTTCAGCAAGCCATGCTTGCCCTAAAAGGCGACTATGTTTGTCGTAAGAGGCGACTACCGGGACCTGCATTCCATCGATACCCGTGAAGATCCAGGTTTGAATTGGTCTTTAGCAACCCATGATTGTCGTAAGAGACGCCTAACGCGATCTTGTGATCAGGTTCGCTGACTTGGTTGATGCATGCCATCGTTTCCCAATTGCGTGGATCGATGCTCATGTCAATCACTGGATTGTCTGGTCCAGACTCGATTATTTACAGACCGCCGTCATATTGCGGAGTGCGGCGTTAAATAACAAACAAACAGAAGCACATGTGGTGTCTCCTTAGGCAAGTGACTTTGCTCGAAATGTACCTCTGTTCACCCAGCAGTGAATGGGTAGGATAAGATGGTAATGTGGCAGGTTAATTTCGATAGCTTGTATACTTCCCAGGGAGCTGAGAACGAGAAACGAATTCACACTGATCTACTGACCGGGATAACAATGCTAGGGCTTGCACCTTGTGTATTGAGTACAGTGCAATATAAGTATAGACATTATGAATAGATCTCCACCCCTCCATGTTGAAGGGGCGGCGAAGTAGCCGAGTGGTTAAAGTGTTCGCTCGTCACGCCGAAGACCCGGGTTAGATTCCCCACATGGGTACAATGTGTGAAGCCCATTTCCGGTGTCCCCGGCCTCGATATTGCTAAAAGCGGCGTACAACAATACTCACTCACTCCATGTTGAAATAGCCGACTGATCAGGTGCTCGTAATGGCTGATAGTTTGTAATCATTCCTCGATTGTACGTTCAGCCGCGATAGACAATTTCGGAATATTTGTTTTTAGTGTTGAAATAAAAGACGACTAACGGGTCCGGGTGGTCAGGCTCGATGACTTGAAGGTAGATGATACCATCGTATTCCAGTTTCGTAGGTCGATGTTTATGATGTCTGGTCCAGACTCGATACTGCTGGAATATTGCTGATTGTGGCATTACAACAAACAAACAAACAACCCTCACTTCATGTTGCAGTGTGTCCAAGGGGGTTCAACAATGTTGAAGATCGGTGCCTGGCCTTCTCCACCACCTACGCAACTTTCGCGGAGGCTATCGTAAGTTATCCACGACCAGGGCTGGAAATAAATGACGTGGTTACAATTACACGGATCATAAAAGTACAATTAATAATGAAGGTTGTTGCATCCTCAATTTTCCAGTGCATAATATCGCCATTATTTTATGAGCATTTCGCTACCGCAACAGAGCCGTCCAATCAATAGGATGGAGTTACTGATAGGATAAGGAGGCATGAAACGGGTGGCGTCACTCGCTTCTAAAACGAGGCTATGGAAGCGAATAGGTCCGGGTAGGCTAACGTTGAATCTGTGAAAATATATAATTTGAACCAGGTAACTACTTTTAAATTGAAAGGAGCCCCAGCGAGACGGGATACAGAGACCTGATGAAATCTAGACTTGCTTCGTTTAGGGTTATTGCATTGCTGTTAGGGCTGGGCGGAAGGGGAAACAATATAGTTGGGGAACTGTGGGACAGACTAAGATCCACTGGATAAACAATTATTATATTGATGTTGGGTATTATTTAAGAAAAAAACGCAAAAATAAACAAAACGTAGGGTTAGACACGGAATTGGAGACCGAGAAGTACAAGGCCCGACGAGGCCCGACAAGGCCGTAAGCAATCACGGATGATTGAGGAACGTAGTGTAAACAAACACGTGAGGTATTAACAAAACATACCATGGTCCAATGATTGTGGCTGACTCATCATAAATACCACTCAACATAAATACCACCTTCACTCAGTCACTCACTCACTGTTTTAGACCTACTGCGAGATGCTGGACTCCAACCTCCTTATGATCAAGACTGAGGACTTCGACAACGCCATCGCAGCCTACATCGCCGGCAACGAACTGGGCGGTAAACACATGAAATAATTCGTGCAAAAAAGTTCAAATATGGCATAAACAGACTTCAAATTTATGGAACCCGGTGCAGAGGCACAATTGTTGTTAGTTATGGTTCGTACCCGTGAAGATCCGGGTTAGATTTGGAAGTCAGCAACCCTTGCTTGTCGTAAGAGGCGACTAACGGGATCGAGTGGTGGTGAGTCTCAGTGACTGGCAATTGGTTGCTGCATGTCAAAATATCCCAATTGCGTAGATCGATGTTCCTGATGTCAATCACAGGAATGTCTGGTCTAGACTCGAATATTTATAGACCGCCGTCTAGCTGGAATAGTGCTGAGTGCGGCGTTAACCAAAGAACAAACAAAAACAAAAAACAAACAAGCTATAGTTAGAAAAGGGAGGTAATCCAGTTAAATACTCTCAAGCTGTCTCACTTTATTAAGACTATATGTGTACACTACCTCTAGACCTGTGAAGATCCGGGGTAGAATAGGTCTTCAGCAACCCGTGCTTGCCGTAAAAGGCGACTATGCTTGTCTACTAACGGGATCGAGTGGTCAAGTTCGCTGACTTGGTTGAAGCATGTCATCGTATCCCAATTGCGTGGATCGCTGTTGATGATGTCAACCACTGGATTGTGTGGTCTAGACTCGATATTTCCAGACCGCCGTCATATAGCTAGAATATTGCTGAGTGCAGCGTTAAGTCCAAAAGACATGCACTACCTCTGTGAACAACTGGACGGGTCGAGTTTAAAAGAAAGTCAAAGCAAATTATATTTATGTAACTGAACAATCAAAATATCAACATGCATTTGAACAAATTTCTCGTAGCTTTCACCAAAGGAGTAAAGGTTTATGACCCTCATTAATTCAGGTTTTACGGTGATATAAATGAAATACTGTTCAAAGCGGCGTAAAACCCAACTCCACGTATATTTGTTATTTAATACCTCATCTATAACGCCACTTACTTTCAGGCCACAACTACTACGTTGGCGCCAGCGACATGGAGGACGACGATGTGTACCACTGGGTTGACGGCAGCTTGGTTGTATCCCCGTGGCACCCAGCCGGCCCCCGCGCCACTCTGCTCCCGGGGCAGACGCAGGAGTCTGGGTGTGGCTATCTCAACACCACCAGCACATACAATTGGGAAGCAATGCCTTGCAGCGAGCCTAACTTCTTTATCTGTCAACAGTGATTTGTGGAAAATGTGTACACTGTCGCGGACTTAACATATATCGTGCGCAAAGGTGAATTTCATGCCTCACCTGTGTTCACCTGTGTATGAAAATTTGTTTGCTGTTTAATAAATACATCCGCTGAAAACATTGTCTTTGGTTTCATTTTTGAGTCCTCGCGATACAATCACGACGTGTCAGCTTAGAGGTAGATATCGAGCGTTCATTCCAAGCGCTGCTTTATGGCTTATATCACCTTGCTCTACTTCAATGGGGTTTGTTTGTGTCCTTTGCAGAAAGTTAATTCCACTGGAACATATTTACGTCACGTGTAATGTTAAGTCTCCCAGCCTATGCGTATCGATCGATGGTGTCCAACTCTGACACTTATAGTTCCTTAACTGGGTCGTATTTCGGATCCAAAATCACAACCAGAAAGACCTTTGAGGTTCGTGACGAATTAGGCTTGATTCACACGATGACCGTTCATTTAGTGCGATGCGTAGTGAACTTCGATTTCTAAAACTGTATGCGAAGTTGCATTATGAAACATTAATGTGGATGTAAATTTTAAATTAACAGAAAAAAACAAATGCAATTTATAAATGTTAAAAAAGGAAATACATGTATCCCGGATGGGACTGAACCCAAGAAAAACTAGAATCTGTACAAAGAATCCCAAATATAAAATTTGTTTGCAATACATATAGTAATAGTAGAAATATATATTTACAATTGATTCTTTCTTTCAAATCCAGATTCATATTTTAATTAAATGAAATATAATTTGATATATGATATATAAACAGTTACATAAACAATAAGACTGAATGCATGAACAAAATACATAAAACATAGAAAAATGATAGTTGATAGCTAGAGACATCATGTAGAACCCCAGGTACATACATATATGAATAGACACAGAAACACACAAACCTACATACAGGAAGCATGGGGTGGGTGGGGGAGGATTACCCTGCGTGCAAAATATGACGCCGTGAAAGGAATTCAGCAGCAACTATTTTCAACGCGTCGGGTTGCATTTACTATAGGTTACACACAACCAAGTGTTTTCCCATAGACTTCTATAGTAACGTTATATTTTTAAAAAAAAATAACTAAGCATTCAACAGCTATTACCTGTACGTGTGTGCACAGTTTGGCTTTAGAGCAGGAATAAAAAAAATAAAAATGACTAGCTTAGCCAGCTCCTTTTCCGAGTACCGGAAGCTAAGTACCACCCCCAGTTTCGCACCAAATGTCACCTACTTGAAAATAGCTGTGGTCACATTCAGCATAAGTCATCATGTTGAAAAAGACAGTACTAAATATAGAAAAACATGGTCAGTTTTAATAACTGGATGGATGTACATTTGAAAAAGATAAAAATCTTACAGAATATCCTCCAATCACAGCCTGCAGATATCTCTCGATCTGCACTGAAGGCTGGTTTGGTGTAGTAGAACCTGTATAGAAATTATAGCGGGAGCCTTAGGCCACTCTACCGTTCGTGTCACCCTGCTCCTTTCTCCGAATGTTCCGGGATTGGCTACTCCTTGGTGATGCATAGATGCATAGACGCCATGGGACTGTCCTTGCAGATGCGTCTCGTTGCCATGGCTGTGCAAGTTGCTGTCTGGAACCTGTGTCGAAGATGCGCGGTTCAAATCCATATTTCTTGGTGAGGGTTATCATGGGTGAGTGGCCACTACGGGGACGATCTCTGATGTTGTTGACGTCGCCGAAGGTGTCATAACGGTGTTGCTGTGGACATGAATGGACGTGATTAGAGCCGCGAGATACAGGATTCAAACAATCCTTGGCTAAACATGTCATTTTCACTAAGACACGGCATGGTGATATCTAACGAAAACGATGTGTTTTTCTGAACACTGCAAATCCGAGGATTCATGAAAGTGGCAATGACATATGACTGGATATCTGGCCTTCTGATGCATCCCAGCTTGTTGCTGGGGGAGCCTTTGATTAGATTCGGCAATCTTCCACACATTGTAGATTTCATACATAAATACCCGGATGTAACCAATATGTGGTGTCTGAAGTGAGGTTGCAAAATCTCCCATGCAAAGTCAGTAGCTATGTTCTTTACAAGAAGAGACATCCCTCAAGATATTTAATTCAAGCTTGGGCCTAATCCAATTATTTTTGTATCTGAATTCAAATTTCTGGGTGTCTATTTTCACCAACGGCTTACAAAGCCCAATCACATTGCACAGCTACTAGTTGTAACAAAATAATAAATCTACTGAAATGTGTATCTAAGACCACATGGGGAGCAGACAAATCGTCCATGCTGATTCCATACAATTAAAACCGACAAAACACTTTCTATACTCACACGCAAAAGAAACGCAAGTCGAGTATGCAGTATACATGTTATTTATTTTCAACAGTAAAGACAAGAAATACTAATAGGGCAAGATTGACAAATATTTGACTGAAGACAGTTTAATGGATTAAAAGGTAGATGGCATAATTGTTTTTTTCAAATGTTAAGGGCTTACACAGTTTCGGGTCAATACCCAAAATGTCAATCAATACCTTGTGTGACCACCATTAGCATTGATCACTGCCACACATCTCCTGTACATTGAGTGGATCAGACGATTTGTGAAGGCCCTAGGGATCCCCCTGCACACATCCAGAGCAGCTGTGCGTAGATCATCGGCAGTTGTAGGGACTGGGCGCACATTGTGCAGACGCCCTTGAACCTCATCCCACAAGTGTTCGATTGGGTTCAGATCAGGGCTGAGGGCTAGCCACGGTAGAACACGGAGTTTGTGTTGTTGCAGAAAGACCATGGTAGCTCTGGCAACATGGGGACGAGCGTTGTCCTGCTGGAAATTGTGTTGTTGATGTGCAAAAAATGGAACAACGTGGGGTCTGATCACTTGGTCGATATACCGCTGAGCAGTGACGCCGTGTCACCGAGCTTGACCAACATTCAGAAAGCACATGGGTCCAAGTCTCGCATTAAGTCCAATCCCTGCCTATATCATGACGCTAGGTCCACCCCATGGATCCCTTTCCACAACGTTTCTGTCAGCGAAACGATCACCTCGACGCCTCCAAATTCTGACTCGTCCGTTTGCATGGGAGACAAAATAGCGACTTTCATCAGAGAAGATGTCAGCTTCCACTCGGGATGACGCCAATTGTGATGACCCTGTGCCCACTGAAGTCATGCTTGTCGATGCCGTGGTTGGAGAACAGGACGACGTGCTGGTCGGCCACATCTGAGGTTGTTTGAACAGAGACGTCGGTTCACAGTGTCCCGGCTAATGTGTTGATTATGTGTTCCTATGGTCTGTCGAGCACTTTAACTTGCAGTTAGGAACAGATGTTGCTGGTGTTGACGGGTAACCTGCCGATCTTGTCGAGGTGTGGTGACCCTAGGACGACCGCTCCGAGGAAGGTCATCTGTGGTCTGTGTAGCATTTTATCGATGCAGGAGACGGTAAATTGTGGTTATGTTTACGTTGAAATGACGGGCAACATCTTGAACAGACTCTCCAGCTTCCAAACGTCCGATAGCCTGGTTTCTCTGAATTTGAGTTAGGCGTGGCATTGTTGACCAAGGAGTGGTAGGTCAAAGAATCGGCAACAGTTTTATACCCACTACAGTTCGTGACAGTTCGTGCATTTTCAATTTCGCGAGAAATGGGTGCATGATACCCACATATTCATTGAAATCGTGCGTTTTTGGCGATTCGTTTTTTTATGTTGCGTTTTACTTCCAAAATGCAACCAAAAATATTGATAACACCATCAGGCTTCACTACATGCTAAAACTCGTATCAATTTAGGGTTCCGTGTTTGTTACCTATTTGCTTAAAACCACTTGCGTTTCTTTTGCGTGTGGGTATATATTTATAAGAAATCTCTGCTAAAATCCGTGTGTATTGCACGAGTCCGACTATATCATGGGCACGTGTTTATAAATCACTATCAAATAGTCACTGAATTCATCCAGGCTATGAGTATGTTTGCCATATTTCCATAAATGTTTTCATGAAGTGTCATTTAGCAAACCCTTTTCAGTCCAACTCCTTGAAGCGTGTGCACAGGAGGGTTTTCAACAACTTCAGTTTCCCATGTTCATGCTGAATGACAAAACAATGCCATTTAGAGAGCGGTCAAATGTAACAAATGTTATATTTGGATATAACACTTTCTGAGTTAAGTACAGATTCTAGTACTTTTACTAAGAAAGTGTTATCCCAAATATAACATTTGACACATATGACTTTCTAAATGGCTTTGTGTGTTCATAGCTTTCGGCCATGGGAGCCGTGCCAATTTACCCTTGTCAGAGGGTTACACCAAGCACGGGATCTAGACAAAGCAGTTGTCGGATTTTTATTTTGTGGAAGCCTCGGTGGCTGTGTGGGTGAGAACACTGACTTTGTGTGCTGATTAGGTGTCTCACTCTGAGAGTGTGGGTTCGAATAACCCATTGAAGTACTATAACTTGTACTTCACAAAGAAAGTTTTATCCCAAATATAACAGTTTCTACATGCGGAATGTTCATTGGCGCCTCCATGTCTTTACCGTCAGAGGGGCGGTCGGGTAGCCTAGTGGTTAAAGCGTTCGCTCATCACGCCGAAGACCCGGGTTCGATTCCCGACATGGGTACAATGTGTGAAGCCCATTTCTGGTGTCCCCCGTCGTGATATTGCTGGAATATTGCTAAAAGCGACGTTAAACCATACTCACTCACTCACTTTACCGTCAGATGTTATCTTTGGGATATCATGTCAATGTAAATCAAACCAACAGATGTTATGAATGATGTTGCTGAATGTGCTATTTGCACAAATGCTAAAATCGCTTTTAGATTGGCTGTTCAAGGACCTGCATGACAACATGGGGTTCTTCATGTTAACAACGTGGAACCAATTTCCCAACAATGTCTTCTCGATTGTGTCTTGTTAAATCAGAAAGAGGCGGCGAACCTTTCCAACAGGTAGTGAGCGAGTTGGAATCGGGTCTCAGTCGTTTACCAGTTTGGTGAAACCGACGAGCACGGGTATGGTGCTGACAAACCTAGAAACATACCCGGGGCGAGCCAAGATTCGAACTCACAAGGGACATAAGGGACATAACTCTGCACAGCGAATTGCGGCGCCTTACACGACTGGGCCTCATGAGTCATATGTGGTCAAAACTGTAGCCAAGACTTTATTTCTGAAAACTATGCAGTCACCACACATTTTCAAAGATGTATCTGCGTTATCTCGAACAACTAAATTTCTGGACCCTCTAAGTGGGTGTTTTGTTTCACTCCGCAATGAGCAATATCCCAGTTACATGATGGCGGTTTGTAAGTAATCGAGTCTGGACCAGACAATCCAGTGATTGACAGCATCGATCCACGTTATTGGGATACGATGACATGTTTCAACCACGTCAGAGGGCCTGGCCACCCGATCCCGTTAGTAGCCACTTACGCAAAGCATCGGTTGCTGAAGACCAATTTTAACAAGGATCTTCATGTGTGAGGGTGGATGGTGGACATGGCACTTAATAGCTCAGCCTATAGCGGACATCAACTATCTGATAAGACAAGTCAAATCGCCATCGTTTTGTCTCATACGACAAGCATGGGTTGCTGAAGACCACATCTACCCCGGAACTTCGCACGTCTGTCATTCGGAATACCCCGTGTTCACCTTTTCGACGTTGCATGGTCAGAAAACACATTCCGACTGTCACTTTCTCGATCCGGTAAGCGCCGCTCTGATTGGCCGTTTTAAAGATCGTTCTGACGTGACCCGTAATGGTATGTCCTCAGATCTTTGTTTAGCGGGAGCGAGAACTAAGATCTGATTTTAATGAGATTGGAAAAAAATATTTTCAACTGACAATGAATGAATACAAACTCATCAATGAACTTTTCCACAATTTTAATCCCCAAGAAATAATCACTAAAGTGGTCTCTGACAGATGAAGAAGTTAGGTTCACTACAGTACATGGCTTGCCAAGCTCCGGTGGCTCCGTTCAAGTAGCCACATGCTGCATTCTTTATTTCTTCTACTGCAGCGGCACCGATGCCAGCGTTCTTGCTTCTCCAGGGAACGTCGACGGTGGAACCATCCACCCACTGAAACACTCCAGTCTCCTCCAGGTCCATGGCGCCCACGTAGTATGTGTCTGAAAGCAACGAGTGAGTGTGTTTTTACGACGCGTTTTATATGTATTTTTTCGCTTTGTTCCAGCAATATCACGACGAGGAATACTTGAAATGGTGTGCTTATGTAGGAATCGAACCTGGGCATTTGGCCTGACGAGCGAACACCACCCGGCTAACAAAACGCCCTCTCTGGGATTAGGATAATATGGCGTTTATGTGATTGGTTCTTATTGGATGGATAGAGCTAACCAGTAAGTCCCGACCCCGTTAATCAAGAAACCCTGTACTCTGGACCTTTACCGTTGGGAACCTCTCTCGAAACATATAATGTAAATAATAGCCCCAAACCCGTTTGTCTGAATGATGACTTACGTACAGCGCCATCTCTCCGCAAACAGGATTAGTTACAGAAATTAATTAATCTAAACCACTTGATCTGTCAGACTCTGACGACCAAGGGCACCGGGTTGTACTTTTAGTGTTCAAATATCCAAACCGGTTAAGTACCGGACAAAACCTTAACTTTACTTACAATCCTTTGAAAAAATCGTTTAAAAGGCACGATAAATGACGCATAACAGTGAAAATATATTTGTAAACTATTCAAAGCCAAACTACCTTAGTAGTAATAAAACAAACTTACCATTGAGTTTGTTTCCAACCATATAGTTTCTGACGGCGTTGTCAAGGCTCTCCGTCTTAATCATCAGCAGGTGTGAGTGCATGCTCTCGCAGTTCGTCTGCAACAAAGGTTTACCTTGACTACAACGGAACCTCGTTAATCCAGAAAAACCCGTCTTCAGGACGATAACTGTTTCTGCATATACTCAAGGCAAAAGTAATATATATCATATGATAATAGGGTGATATATATGTATTGATAACTGAAATTAATATTGATAACAATTACGACAATCACTCAAAGAGATGGTGAAAACGAAGCACATGGGGTGCCAACAATAAATATTGCTGACGCAGTTGCTGCGTCATTAACGACGACGGCATCCAAGACGACTGGGCCACCCAAAGTACAACGATCTAAGCGCTACGACTATCGTAAGCCTTTGTTAAAGTATGGGAGTTACGATCGTCTTAGACCTGAGACAGTTTTGTGCAAATGGGCCCGGGTGGATACGGATTCTGCAGGGACCATAGAGTTGCATCGCCTTTAACGTATATGGAGTCAAGAGAATCCGGTTCATAAGGTCTTCCTGCATCTAACTTGTGATACCAAAGGTCCCAGGGCGATTTTGTGTCGAATATTTACTTGTTTCAAGCTCGCCTTCGAAACGGAACTCGAGAGATTTGCTTATGTCCTTGAACACTTACCAGGGCCTCGGCGAATGTGGCGAAACTCGGGACAAACCTCAGGCACTCGGTGTCTATTGGGGAAAACCCGGAAGGACACTTGGCTGGAATTGTACAGAAATGATTTTAGCACGAAATAGAAAACATATATTCAGGGTTTCTATACAAAGTATTCAATTATAGATCTGTTCACCCAGCAGTGAATGGGTAGGATGAGATGGTTATGTGGCAGGTTAACTTCAATAGCTTGTATACTTCCAAGGGAGCTGAGAACGAGAAACGAGTTCACACTGATCTATTGACCGGGAAAACAATTTTAGGGCTTTGAACATGCACCTTGTGTATTGAGTACAGTGCAATATAAGTATACACATTATGAATAGATCTCCACCCCTCCATGTTGAAGGGGCGGCGAAGTAGCCTAGTGGTTAAAGCGTTCGCTCGTTCCGCTGAAGGCCCGGGTTCTATTACCCACGTGGGTATAATGTGTGGAGCCAATTGTCGGTGTCCCCCGCCGTGATTTGCTGGATAATTGCGGCGTAAAATCATACCCATTCACTCAATCATATAGCATTTCACCGTTGACATTAATTTGATCATAATTAACGAACAGTAATTTAGGAAAGTAGAAGGCATATATCTTATTCCCCTAAATGGTGATAAACGTTATCGAAGGAATGAATGTCATTCTGCGATACTGTCGTGATAATATAGTTCATTCGGTTTTTGTTGTACAGTGAAATCCCTTTACTCCCAGAACTGTTCTTTGTGACGTCGACCCGATTAACCGTATTCCGGATAAACGAGTCCTGGGTATGGAGTTTTGAATATGTATCGTCGGATCATACAGTTTCGGGCATCATGCGGTATCGGACGGCCATGTTTATCGCGATTACTCGCGCTATAACAGCGGGTGTGCCGTCACACAGACATTGTAAATATACTCAGATGATGGCAGGTTTTTAAAATAAAGTCGTCTTTTATAAGTGAGTGAGATGTTTTACAGTTCTTGTGATTAGCGAGAAAACTACGAATGTTTCTTAAGCGCCCGAAACCCATAACACGGGAGTGAGTGGGTGAGTTTGGTTTAACGCCGCTTTTAACAGTATTACAGTTATATCGCGGTTGTCGGCTTAATGTGGGAGGAAAGCCCGAAGTGATGCAGGTCTCAGACGGTTACCACTTCGGTGAAACCCACGAGCACGGGTATGGTGCTGACAAACCTAGAAACATAATCGGGGCGAACCGGGATTCGAACCCACAATCATAGGTTTCTGGCGTGCCCAGGGGGACGCAACTCTGCACAGCGAATCGCGGCGCCTTAGACGACTGGGCCACCCGTGCCCCCCCCCCCCCCCCCCCCCCCCCCATAACACGGGAACAGGTAGACGTTTCTGTAAGTGATCGTCAGGATTGCAGGGTTTTAGAACAAACAATGTTACACTGAGTTCATAGTAATCTTCTGATTTGATATCATGGGTTATTTTAAGAAGATGTAAATTGATTGAAAGATGCATTTATTCGGTAAACACGAGTTTGTGTGGACAAAGTTATAATTATGATTAGGAAGTTAGGCTACTGGGTTTTTTTCAATTGAGAAGTTTCGAACGTATATTCGACACCCCTGGGAGACCAATCAGAATGCCGGATTCGAAAACGTCGTGGAAGAATCATAATTTCACTCGCCTTACATCATTGTTGACGTTTTCACCAATAATAACGTCATTTGAAATGAAGATATTTTGTAATGACGTCGACAATTGTCTAATTCTGGATCCCCATCCACAAAGCGTTCGTAGCCTTACGACAGTCGTAAATAAGAAGTTGTATTTAGACTATCACAGCACTACTAACGCTGTGTGGATCGGAAGCGTGCCCTATACTCATACCTGTTACTTCCACTTCACAGAAACTAAGAAGGTCCAACTCGTTCTCCAAGCTCTTCTGCTTAGTGATGCGTATATATCTTCCGCTAACTTCGCCCTCGCACTGAAGGGTTACGACATCTTCGTCATCAGCTGGCCCCTCGAACGTCGCACACGGCGTTCCTTCAGCGTCACTAACGACGTCAGGGTTCTCAGTGTACACCGTTACAGTCAGCCTCTGAAGCCTCTCACCTGAAGAAGATATATGAATAAAAGGCTCTTTGAACATTATTATGACAGCCTAACCGCGGAGTGTCAGAGAATGCGGGAAAGTAGCCAATGGGCCACGTTTGAGGGTAATTAATGTCTTTTTACGCATTTTACGCTAAATCATAACATTAATCATAATCATTTAACGTCAAATGAAATGGGAATTCTAGCTGAGAATATACCCGTTGGGGATTACGGATAAGAACGGTCCAGCAGCAGATACGTGTAAGACGCGACAAGCATGGGATGCTGAAGACCAATTCCAACCCGGAACTTTAACGGGGGAAGACTTCATTAATTGCAGCCACTCTAATATAAGGAAGATAATTTATGGATGTCAACTTCTTTATTATGAGGATCACAACGTTTCGGAGTATATGCTTACTCCTTCATCAGGTGAATGAATGCTATGATGTTGTTGTTGTTGCATTAGGTTTTTAAGAGGTCGCCTTCTGCCAAGGCAATTTCGGCTGACCTGTCCCTCTTTGGGACTCCTGTGTGTGAGAAGGGTTCACATATCTATTGTGAGTTCGGTGTTCACATAATTTCTGTTTTTGCATTGATATGATTTCTATTTTAATATATTGTTTTGATTTCATTTTTATCCTTGGCTGCTCTGTTTATATACGTTCGAGCAGCTGTCGAATGCTATGAGCCAGAGAGCACATATATGTACCCGTAAGTACAACAAAGGTAATAAGATAACAACGATAGGTGATTAGCAATAGACAATGGAAGCCAACACTCTACAGTAATTAGCGCTGATAGTTATGCACACCTGGAAGCCAGGACTAAATTATCACTGTCTGGTAGTTGGCAAAGGAACAATGGGAAAACGGAAGGCCGGGGTAAGTTAGCACTGATTGGTAAAAGAATAGAAATAGCAAAGGAAAAATTGAAGCCACTCTAATATTGTTGCAATTTTGCTGGCTGCGGCGTATAACGACATTCAGTCATTTTCTCTGTGGTTGCAATGAACGTACCGCAGCAGTCTGCTCTGTTGTAGATAACGACATTGTCGACGGTGATAACCTGCTCCAGATCCACCATCCACCAAGGATCTGAGTCTTGTATGTTTGTAGCGAAGCAGGACTCGGATTTCCAGTCACCGTCGGTGTTGCCGTCAGTGGCGAGGGAGCCGTTATACGAAACCCATGTGCTGCTGGTCGTGGCTGGTTTACCAAGGGCGAAGTTTGTTGCGGTGGCTGAAACAAAGTGCCAGAAAAGCTCATAGTGAAACCTTGTTGGTAAGGACCCCTGTAATCTGGAAAATGGACCTCCCGATGAAAACAAGTCACTATGTGTAACAGGATAGCACTTTAACAAATACGATGGCTATACCAATAGGATCCCTGAATATATTATGTGTAACAAAACGTACTTATTATTCCTTTTTGAAGCAAGCAATTCTCTACTTCAGCTCAGATGAGGAGAGGTGAAATTGGGTTTAACGTCGCGTCCAAGATTATTGCACTTATGTCGCGACGTGCATGCACGTGTGTGTGAGTTAATGTCTGCTTGTACTAGTCCAGATTGATGTCGATTTATAGTGCTAGCCCACTGGGATAACATGCCGCAGTTTAACATGAATACCCCACTCAGACACAGTATACTGACTCCATGTCGACCAGTCCTTGTTTTAGCCCCCCAATTCCGAGCGCCAGACAGGGTAACAACAGGTACCACCTTTTGACGTCTTTTGGTATGACGCGGCTCGAACCCCGGACCTTCCGCTCTCCGGGCGGACGCTCTACCACTAGACCACAGGGGTAATCTCAGTTAGACATGTTATGATTTGAGAGTCGTTGTTAACTTGTAAAAAGTTGTTGATCTTTACAATAAAGTAGGACGTGTTTATACTTACCACTGCCAACCAGGGCTGCGATGAGAAGGTACTGGATCATTGTCGTATGAAAAAGCAATGTATCCTCCAGCTCTGGGTCAGGACGTTTTATAGTCTACGTCTTAACTTTAATCTATGACCAGCCCATTAATTAGCCACCTTAAGAATTTCACTCCACTGTCAAGTGCCAAAGCAATATGTTACATTGACCGATGGTCAACGCAAAATCAGTGTTACTTTCATCTCTCCCGTGATCTGTTACATAATACCTCACTGGTTCATAACCTGCAGATTTGAATTACCTTGAGCAGATGTTGCATGGGAAGATCTTGACTTGCTGTGCGAGCGCTTTGATGGAGCAGGCCCCGTCTGGGTTGGAATTTGTTTTCAGCAGCACATGCTTTTCGTAAGAGACGACTAACGGGATCGGGTGGTCAGGCTCGCTGACATGGTTGATGCATGTAATCTTTTTTTCCAATTGCGTAGATCGATGCTCATGATATCAGTCACTGGATTCTCTGGTTCAGACACGAATATGTACACACCACCGTATAGCTGGAATAGTCCTGAGTGCGGCGTTAAACAACAAACAAACAAAATGGTGGAGTAGGTTCAACTATAGGTATCACAGATTCGTTAAGTCTTTTCATTTGCGGTGCAATATTCATATTCTCTGCGAACCGTGACGACGCTGGGTAGAATAGGTCTTCAGCAACCAATGCTTGCCCTAAAAGGCGACTATGCTTGTCGTAAGAGGCTGATTGTCTGGTCCAGACTCGATTATTTACAGACCGCCGTCGTATAGCTGGGATATTGCTGAGTTCGGCGTTTAACAGCAAAATAACAAACATTGTTCCAGTTTGGTGAGTAGAGTTATTCAGTAACCTACATTTGCGTGAAGTCACCTAAATTGTCATTTGACTTGTGTATAAAAAGGATTGTGACGGGGACTTCGATATTCCGTCAACCCAAATTCTGGCACCCGGTTTTTTTACATTAAATTTCTTATTTACCCTTTAAACAGACAATCACGCAACGAAAGTTGGTAATTTAGGAGAAAAGACTACTGTGTTTTGAAATTTGATATAGTCCCACTGTAGTGTAGATCTATACCTCTTGCTTTAATTCGGCACCGCTTTAGCTCGAGGTTACAAATGTATAAATAAGAGGTATCTACTCTACAGGGGGACGACATCAAATTTCAAAACCAGTAGGTTTATCTCCATTCTATCAGGACGGCAACAGCGCTTTGAAAACGGTGGTCTCTTGCAAGGCGTTACAACACAGGGTACAAAGGTCCTATCTTAGAACATTCCGAAAAGGGGTCATAGGTAGTTGTATATACAACACATATTACTAAAGTTCAACTTTAAAATACTCATAGTCTTAACTAGTTTAAAATAAGTGTTCAAAACACATAGTATTTTTCTAAAGGAAGTTGAAAATAAGCCTCCAAACTTAGTCCAAAGATATGTTTTAACTTAGTTAGCAATTACCCTGAGTAAATGATAAAAAAATCAATATACCCCCCGGTAAATGCCTCTCCACCCCGAACTTGGATGTGGCAGAACTTGACCTACATCACGGTAACTCACTACTCACAACTGTCAATGGCTGCCAATGTTGTTGTTTACATTCTCACGCCTCAGACATGTTACAGGAAGAAACATGACAACCCCTATCAATGGTGTGGTTCAACATTAACCTGTAGATTTACTGGGAATGAGCCTGCTGGTACAACACAATTTACCAATTTACCAACTGGAGAATGACTGATTACAAAATGGTTTGTAAACAACATGTTGTCATGAATATAAAAAAAATCAAACTCTTTCGGATAATGTTATATTTTACTTTCATTGTCGGTTGTTTCAATGAGGAAATTGCGTGTTCCGAGTCTGATGACCTTCGAACATTTCTATGCAAAAGATATCCCTGCTTACTAAAATCTCTTCATCGAAGCAGTCAGATTTACAGCCTAGAACATCATATCGTCGCCAAAAACATCCAATATCAAACTACCGTATTTCCTCTATTAGACGCTAGATCATCTGCTATTTTCGCGAGAGTCGTTGACCCAGCGTGTATTGGAGACCTGGCTTGTATTAGAGACCCATCGAGTAACAGAGGAAATATCGATACGTTTTACAGTTCCTTTGGGAGATCGATCGGCAGCCATTTTAATTGAAACGGTAGGCTATCAATGTATACATGCTCACTTTTTTGTGTGAAAAGGCTTAATGCATTTAAAAGGGGTTTCCTTAGCAAAAAGGAAACCTCTTTCTAACCAATCAAGACGGTGCCTCTGAAATCTGCAACGGGCGATGTGATGGTGCCTTGCTCTATATTGAAAAGCCTGGTTACAGCTGATAGGGACTCCCCTGCCTGCAATCGCCCTATGGCGTTGTTTCTTTGCTCTTTGCACTTCTGTTAATCTTGGCATGTTGTTGAACTGTCACTGTTCGATTAACACAGATGCCAGGCATAAAAAACCATGCACTTTAATACCGTTCAAAGTGCTGCTGCACAGTCATGCATTACGTGCAGCTCCATGGGCATTTGGTTAATGCACTGGGTGCATTTTTCCGAATTGTACGTGTTTCACGACAAATGGTTTGCATGTCTTTGTTTTGATCATTTTGATCCGTGAAATTTATCACTGAAAATGTGCCACCTTCCACATGTGCAGCCTAAGGCGCATCCTCGGAATTACGTTGAGTGACAGGGTTACAAACACAAGTTCTTTCCCATGCCACGATCCAGACTAACATCTAGTCTCTGAAATGAACATATTTTACAGAAGAAAACAGTTGTTTCTTTACCTTTAAAAATAATAATAAAAGGAGCCAAGAGACTCATAATTGAAACTGCAGTAATTTAGACTTGCCCACTATTATAGACTTGCATGATCTGCATTGGATATATTTGTTTCAGGCGCAGTGAAAGGCGGTGTAAAATCCAACTCTCACTCTTCAAAGGACCTCCTTTATGGCAAGCGCCTTAGGGTGATATGAGGTGAAATGGTGCTTAACGTCGCGTTCAAGATTATTGCACTTATATAGAGACGTGCATGCACATGTGTGTGTGGCTGCTTGTTAAAGTCGACTAATGCCCACTGGGATACCATATGCCGTAGTTTAACATGAATACCCAACCCAGAAACAGTATACTGCTTCCTTGTTTTAGCCCCTTAATGCCGAACGCCAGGCAGGATAACAACAATTATCATCTTTTAACGTCTTCTGGTATGACGCGACCGGGATCGAACCCCCGGGCCTTCCGCTCTCGGACCAGACGCTCTACCGCTAGACCATGGAGACAGTCGTGCGCCTTCAGAAAAAGAAGACTTGAGGTCACTGGATGCTGAGAGGTGGGAAGAACTCATCAAAGAAAAAAGGCACGAATTACAGTTCGATTGCTTTATTTATAATTAAAAAAACCCAACAAATTAAGCACCTATTAATAATTGAGCTCCAAACCATTAAGAACGAAAATGCTGATCTCAAACCAGACACACACCCAACTGATATCTTATTTAATAAAGACGGGTCAGTTGTCGAAATATGAAAAACGAAACAGAATTCCTAAAACATTTGTTATTTTACGGATTTCTTAATTTTTTTTCAGATGTGTTAAATATAAAGGTGAAAGATTTCTTTTTCGGAATGACAAGTCAAAGCGGCAACATGGCTTTCTTGTATGATTTGTTCAATTACAGAAATAACAGACTCTCTGCAAGAGAACAATTTCACATTTTAGAAATTTGGAACTACGGACCTGGAAACCCAAACAATTATCAATAAAGTTATTTCACAAATCTTCATTTGTTCAAAACACATTGATCAGGTCTTATTTAATAGAACATTTCCAGGGAGACCAGCGGAGGCATATTTAGTCTTTACGCCATACAGATGACCTCAAAATGACCTTTATCCCGTTATCCCGTGACCAGTAATATTTCAGGCGGACCAGCAATTCCCACCAGCTTGTTTGTGATGGTCATGCATGAAGCAAGCATGTTTGGGACACATTATGTCATTGTTGTGAGACGTTAAATCGTCTGTTCTTAAACAACACTACAGGGTGAAGTCAAATGTCACAAACTTACATGATAACAGTGAAGTAAGGATTTTTGTTCGGACATGATATAATATAAAACTGGTATTTTTAGTTAGGTCAATGATTAATATTCGATATTCCTCCATCACATTGAATAATGCTTGATATCTGATTGGTTAAAAAGAGGTTTCCCTTTTGCTAAGGAAACTCCTTTTAAATACATTAAGTCTTTTCACACAAAAAAGTGAGTATGTATACATCGATAGCCTACATATCGATTCATAAAAATTGGCTGCCGATCAATCACCCACAAGAACTGTAAAACGTATCGATATTTCCTCTGTTACTCGATGGGTCTCTAATACAAGCCAGGTCTCTAATACACGCTGGGTCAACGACTCTCGTGAAATAAATAGAGAGTCTAGCGTCTAATAGAGGAAATACGGTAGTTTGATATTGGATGTTTTTGTCGACAATAAGATGTTCTAGGCTGTAAATCTGACTGCTTCGATGATGAGATTACAAGATTTTGGTAAGCATGAATATCTTTTGCATACAAATGAAATGTTTATGAAACTGTTAGGGAGATGTTTGATGGTGAACAGACTTGGAACACGCACTTTCCTCATTGAAACAACCGACAATGAAAGTAAAATATAACATTATCCGGAAGAGTTTGATTTTTTTTTAATTCATGACAAGATAAATTTTACAAACCATTTTGTAATCAGTCATACTCCAGTTGGTAAATTGATAAATTGTGTAGTACCAGCAGGCTCATTCCCAGTTAATCTACAGGTTAATGTTGAACCACACCATTGATAGGGGTTGTCATGTTTCTTCCTGTAACATGTCTGAGGCGTGAGAATGTAAACAACAACATTGGCAGCCATTGACAGTTGTGAGTAGTCAGTAACCGTCATGTAGGTCATGTTCTGCCACATCCAAGTTCGGGATGGAGAGGCATATATTTTGATTTGTTTATTATTTACTCGGGGTAATTGCTAAGTACCTAATAAGACTTACACTGTAAAATAAATAGTAGAATGTTAATTCATAACGTTTTTTGAGAAATATATTCGCTTCATCATTTTTTAAACTCTATCTACAACCTTTCACACCTTCAAAGGGAAATGGCATACTCGATTTCCAAGAAATGGCTTGTCGCGCTGATTTTCAAGATGTGACTTGTAAAATCTAAACAGTGCACAGCAGGTTGCAATGAAGTTAAAACATATCTTTGGACTAAGTTTGGAGGTTTATTTGTCAACTTCCTTTTGAAAAAAATTATGTGTTTTTAACACTTATTTTAAACTAGTTAAGACTATGAGTATTTTAAAGTTGAACTTTAGTGATATTTGTTGTATATATAACTACTCATGACCCCTTTTCAGAGTGTTCTAAGATAGGACCTTTGTACCCTGTGTTGTAACGCCTTGCAAGAGAGCACCGTTTTCAAAGCGCTCTTGCCGTCGTGACAGAATGGAGATAAACCTACTGTGTTTTGAAATTTGATGTCGTCCCACAGTAGAGTAGATACCTCTTATTTATACAATTGTAACCTCGAGCTAAAGCGGTGCCGAATTAAAGCAAGAGGTATAGATCTACACTACAGTGGGACTATATCAAATTTCAAAACACAGTAGTCTTTTCTCCTCAATAACCAACTTTCGTTGCGTGATTGTCTGTTTAAATGGTAAATAAGAAATTTAATGTAAAAAAACCGGGTGCCAGAATTTGGGTTGACGGAATATCGAAGTCCCCGTCACAATCCTTTTTATACACAAGTCAAATGAAAATTTAGGTGACTTCACGCAAATGTAGGTCACTGAATGACTCTGCTCTCAAGCTTGAACAATGTTTGTTATTTTGCTGTTAAACGCCGAACTCAATATTCCAGCTATACGACGGCGGTCTGTAAATAATCGAGTCTGGACCAGACAACCCAGTGATTGACATCATGAACATCAATTCATGCAATTGGGATACATGACATGCATTAACCAAGTCAGCGAGACTGACAGCCAAATCCCATTAGTCGCCTCTTTACAGCAAGCATGGGTACATGGGTAGCTGAAGACCTATTCAACCCCGGATCTCCATGGGTGTGAAACAATGTACAATCGATGCAGACAACACAGTACGAAGAGTATATTATTATTTGTTTATTCTTTATTTGAAAGTTCAACTTTTCTGGCAAACAAAGTAATTGGCGTTCTCACACTTGGTTGACTGTTGTTCATACCCTTCTCCTTTGACGAAGATACTGCAAAGACCTAGGCCGGCTGAACCTTTGACGTAGAAGCTGTCTGAAATAAATATTTGGAGAATATCTAGTGAGTCAGTATGGTTTTATGCCGCTTTTAGCAATGTTCGAGCAATATCACGGCAGGGGACACCAGAAATGGGTTTTACACATTGTACCCATGTCGGGAATCGAACCCGGGTGTTCGGCGTGACGAGCGAACGCTTTAAACACTAGGCTACCCGACCGTCCCGGGGAATATTTAGAGAATATAGGTTAGAAGGAGGGACTGAAACAACTTTCCGATATCTGCACGTGCATTTAACTATTTGCGTCTGATTGATTAGTTTAAGCGAAATGAGGTGCCGAATGTTTTTTAGAAAGTACGATATGAGGTCATCTATTGTTCATGACGTCACAGATTGATAACTTTACGTCAATAGGAATCCGGTGAAGATGGTCCGAATGGTTGACGTTTCCTGTTTAAGTGATGACAAACCAAGAATTATAATCAGACCGAATCAAGGATGCGATCACTCGACCAAAGATTCAGGCACGCCTGGCTACCAGCCCGCTTTCGCGATGTTGACCGCGATATATTACGATGTGTATGATGTGTATATTGCGATGTCGACACTCGACACTAACACGGAGTCATACGAGCACACCACGAGCTTACTACGAATATAACACGAGTTTACTACGATGTCAGTGCGATGTCACTACGAAATCACACCGATGATGGACTGGACTAGTTGAATACGGGTTGTGTACGAGTTAGTTACGAGCTTCCCACGACATGACACGATCTCCACGAGTTTATCACGATGTCCATTCGTTACCAACTCGTGTTATTCCGACACAAGCCGAATAGCGACTCGTCTTCTTGCAGGTTACGGAAAGGGGCGAGTGGTGACGAATGTCACGATGTCAACAAGTCTAAACCGAAACCGGAATAGGACCTAATTTGGGGGCGTTTTACTGGTATTCGCAGCACAAACAACACAGTGCTTACGGCAGCAACATGTCATCTGAATTCCAGTACAGACGGTATGTGGAGACCTAAGCGAAGGGAAGAAGACTTCTCATTAAAATCAGATCTAAGTTTTCGCTGCCGCTAAACAAAGATCTGAAGGCATCCCATTACGAGTCGCGTCAGAACGACCTTTCGTGAACTTTGACAGAAAGCTGAAACGAAGGACAAGAAGTCGATAAGCCAATGAGAAAGCAGCCTAGCTACTTCCATTTCAGACTACGCTTGAAAAATGTTGACACAGTTCTCGATTGAAATTTTGAAAACTGAGCAAACGAACATTCCGGAATGTCTAATATAATTATGGTTGCGATTGTTTGGCAGTGCTTCTCGCGTACTGTGCAACGCCTCCTCCGTTCAAATATTTATCCCACGGAAGCGAGAGACAGACGATAACTTTGACGGAATCAGTCGTACGGGCCGTAACTGTCGTTCGGAATACCCCGTTTTAACGTTTTCGAGGTTTTGCATGATTAGAAAACACATTCCGACTGTTACTTTCATGATCTGGTAAGCGACGCTTTGATTGGTCGGATGAAAGGTCGTTCTGACGTGACCCGTAATGTGATACCCTCAGATCTTTGTTTAGCGATAGCCAGAACTAAGATCTGATTTTGGCACAGGTTCTACCCCTCCTGCAGAAGCTGGCACGAGAAGACAGGACAGGGTTCCAGAACTTCCAGAGTCCTGGCTCTGTGTGGGTGTTGGTGTTGGTGTGGGTGTTGGTGTGGGTGTGGGTGAGGGTGAGGGTGAGGGTGAGGGTGAGGGTGAGGGAGCGGGTGTGGGTGTGGGTAATCTCTTCAAACCGGGACTGTGGGTAGAGGACTGGTACTGGCTCTGCATGGGTGTGGGTGTGGGTGTGGGTGAGGGTGAGGGTGTGGGTGTGGGTGAGGGTGCGGGTGCGGGTGCGGGTGTGGGTGTGGGTGTGGGTGTGGGTGAGGGTGTGGGTATTCTCTTCAAACCGGGACTGTGGGTAGAGGACTGGTCCTGGCTCTGTATGGGTGTGGGTGTGGGTGTTGGTGTGGGTGTGGGTGTTGGTGTGGGTGTGGGTGTGGGTGAGAGTGCGGGTGTGGGTGTTGGTGTGAGTGTGGGTGAGGGTGTGGGTGTGGGTTAGGGCGTTGGTGAGGGTGTGGAAGTGGGTGTGGGTGAGGGTGAGGGTGTGGGTGTGGGTGTGGGTGTGGGTAATCTCTTCAAACTGGGACTGAGGGTAGAGAGTTGGTCCTCGGACTGGACCTGGCTCTGTATGGGTGAGGGTGTGGGTTAGGGTGTGGGTGTGGGTAATCTCTTCAAACTGGGACTGAGGGTAGAGAGTTGGTCCTCGGACTGGTCCTGGCTCTGTATGGGTGAGGGTGTGGGTGTGGGTTAGGGTGTGGGTGTGGGTAATCTCTTCAAACTGGGACTGAGGGTAGAGAGTTGGTCCTCGGACTGGTCCTGGCTCTGTGTTGGTGACGCGACCCGTATTCATACTCATGATGATCTTGCGTCAACTGTGCGTCCCCACGTGATCATATCGTAGCGCACTCGCGATAAGCTCGTATTCAGCTAGCTCGTACTACGGGTCCAGCTCGTATAAACATCGTATGATGCTCGTGACAAGGACGCAGTTTGCTCTTCACCATGAAAATTAAAACGTGTTGTGCTCGTATAAATCGTACTCACATCGTGTCTATCGTGAAAACATCGTACTCACATCGTGTCTATCGTGAAAACATCGTACTCACATCGTGTCTATCGTGAAAACATCGCACTCACATCGTGTCTATCGTGAAAACATCGTACTCACATCGTGTCTATCGTGAAAACATCGTACTCACATCGTGTCTATCGTGAAGACATCGTACTCACATCGTGTCTATCGTGAAAACATCGTACTCACATCGTGTCTATCGTGAAAACATCGTACTCACATCGTGTCTATCGTGAAGACATCGTACTCACATCGTGTCTATCGTGAAGACATCGTTCTCACATCGTGTCTATCGTGAAGACATCGTACTCACATCGTGTCTATCGAGAAGACATCGTACTCACATCGTGTCTAACGATCTTTCACACGAGCTTAACATCGTGATATATCGCGGCCAACGTCGCGAAAGTGGGTGGGTAGCGTAAGGGACGCAACTCTGCACAGCTAATTGCGGCGCCTCAGACGACTGAGTTTTGTGTTTGTAAATAGTTGGTCGAGAGATAAAATGTTCTCCAGCCTACCATTAAGGTTCAATGTTTGGAGGAATGTGGACAGAGCGAGCTTATCGGCGTCTGTGGTAGGGGCAGCCACCTGGCTCCTCATTAAACGGCAGAGGCTCTGCAAAGAAAAGAGTGAGTGAGTATGGAGTATGGATGTTTTTGAGTGAATGAGTGAATTAAAATTTGGCGTCGCATCGGTATTATTTCAGCCATATAGCGTCGAAAACAATATATATATAATTGAGTCATGAATACAAAGTCATAGATATTTTGGAAATACCACGGCTTAACACTATGTAAGGAGTTGAACAAGGATTTTTGGCTGACAAACGAACACTTTACCCACTATGCTACCGCACTGCAAGTGTATTATATTGCATTAGTTATACCTTCATTGATAAGGTGAATTATATCAGGGGGGAAAGGAAAAGTTTGATGGCGACTCAAAATGAAACAAATAAGAAATGGACATTCGATGGTGATGTATCTGATACCATATTTGTGTTTCGGCGACTGTATTCAGCCAAGTAACGCTTTGATGACGTTTGTAAGTTTTGGTCAAATCAAGTGTATACTTTCTTTTTGCCAGGCAGGTTTGTTCAAAGGGGGAGTTTGGTTTAACACCGCTTTTAACAGTATTCCAGTTATAACGCGACGTGTCAGCTTAATATGGGAAGAAAGACCGAAGTGATGCAGGTCTCAGACGTTTACCACTTCGGTGAAACCAACGAGCACGGGTATGGTGCTGACAAACCTAGAAACATGATCGGGGCGAACCGGGATTCGAACCCACAATCATAGGTTTCTGGCGTGCCCAAGGGACGCCACTCTGCACAGCGAATCGCGGCGCCTTAGACGACAAGGCCACCCTTAACCCCTTTGTTCAAATGATCAACATGAAACCCTCTTATATAGAACGGTGGATGCTTTGAGAGTCTCCATACCTGCAAATGTAGACTACGTTGCAATGATTAGTTATCTGGACGACGTTGGTACTGCCCGGATAGGGGTGTTTCACCGTGTAACAACCACGGGAATAATAGACTTAATTTTAGGTCTTGAACAATTAATATCTCAAACAAAGAAAGTTAGGGATCATTAATATTTTTGGTGATGTTTTATTTTTAGTGAAAACTGAGCACGCAATTTCATAAAGAAAAATCCTAAAAATATTCTAAAAATGATCCTCAGCTTGTCTCGTTCAATATACAAAGTATATGAGTGATCGAACTTCAAACAGTATTTTAATCATATCGACGTTCACATCTTAAGTGAAACCGCATTGAAAGGAGCAAGTACATCAATAATAATAATAATAATAATAATAATAATAATAATTATTATTTTATAATTTTCATTCCCAGTCCACGGGGGAGTAAGTGAGTATGCTTTTACGCCGCTATTAGCAATATTCCAGCAATATCGCGGCGGGGGACAGAAATGGGCTTCACACATTGTATCCATGTCGGGAATCGAACCCGGGTCTTCGGCGTAACGAACGAATGCTTAAACCACTTTTCTTCATATATAAACCTTTAAATTCTCTATTTTCAATTTGGCATTTTATGTCTATTTCGATAGGAATGTTAAGCATTTTACGGTGTTATCTGGGCACAAAGCCATCCACTGGACTACGTGTGGTGGTTTAAATAGTAGAGTCGGCATTTATACATGTATATTATAACTGATATTTTACTCCGTGTCCCATGTTCCTGATTACAAATTCCACGCCCACTTACGTAAGCTTCAGCATATGTCGACTGTATGCGATGCGGGTGCACGCACATTGTTCCAACACTTGAATATCTGTCTGGGCAGCCTGAAATAATTTTCAGAAAAACGATACATTAAAATCCAACAACCTACATTTTCAGAAACATAGCAGGTTTAGATATAGTTTGTGAAGAATAATACCCGGTATTTATACTAAAGGAGAGCTGGATGAACATGCAACAGACAGATTCGCAATCATCTTACTTCGATGATACCATATGCTTGACTGGGCTCCTGTCTATCTTAATGCGCTTAATATGGCAAACTATAACCATGAAAACAGTATATATGAAATCGTGCATACATTAGTATAAATACGGTATAAAGGTCTATAATGCATACGTCAAATATGGAATATTGACCTTCCCCATGATATTATTGTACGGAGTGAGACTGACACAGACAAATATCCTTCAATTGGAGATTGGATTGTGAGCTAAATAAGACCACTAGAAAGTAATATGAGTGAGTGAGTATGGTTTTACGCCGCTTTTAGCAATATTCCAGCAATATCAGTGCGGGGGACACCAGAAATGGGCTTCACACAATGTACCCATGTCGGGAATCGAACCCGGGTCTTCGGCGTGACAAGCGAACGCTAGAAAATAATATGAACTTTCATTATGTCGAGCTCCATCCACTCTACACCAGGGACACGGTTCGAATTCATATGGGTAGCCTAATGTTGGGGCATAGCTATAGGTCCAGATAGGCATCAATCTTCTTTATAAACCCCCATATGTATAAAGACAAGGTAGGATACGGGCCCGCTAGTAATGGTTGGTTGGTATGTTGGTTGGTTTGTTGGTTGGTTTGTTATTTAACGCCGCGCTCAGCAATATTCCAGCTATTTGGCGGCGATCTGTAAATAATCGAGTCTGGACCAGAAAATCCAGTGATTGATATCATGAGCATCGATCCACGCAATTGGGATACGATGACATGCATCAACCAAGTCAGCGAGCCTGACCACCCTACCCCGTTTTCGTGTGTGTGTGTGTGTGTGTGTGTGTGTGTGTGTGTGCGTGCGTGCGTGCATGCGTGCGTGCTTGTACTAGTCCGGACTTAGGTCGATTTTACCATGCTGCATTTTAGCGAATACCCAATGACTTCGAGCCGACCAGTCCTTGTTTTTTAGCCCCTCAATGACGACCGCCAGGCAGGGTAAAAACAAATACCATCTATTAACGTCTGTTGGTATGACCCGGCCGAAGGTCGAACCCCGGACCTTCCACTCTCCGGGCAGACGCTCTACCACTAGACCACGGATGCGGTACTTCCACGTCTGACACAACTGAACATGAGTACAGTTAAAATGAGTTACACAGGCTTTTCGAACTTCAAATGAAAATCCAAGACTGAGCAAGTCAATGACCCACGAAGACATTTTACCATATGTCTGTACTTTTTGTAACTACATCTGCTATGAAAATCGACCCGTGAAGATCCGGATTAGAATTGTCTTCACCAACCCATGATGGTGGTAAGAGGCGACTAACGGGATCGGGTAGTCAGGCTTGCTGACTTGGTTGATGCATGTCATCGTATCCCAATTGCGGGGGTCGATGCAAGATTATCAGGACCAGACACGATTATTTACAGACAGCAAACAAATAGCTGGAATATTGCTGAGTGCGGGGTTAAACAACAAACGAACAAATCCTAAGAAAATCTGCTTTGGTCAAATCAGACTTTTGACGCGTTTCATCCTTACTAAAACATCAGTGTTATCACAAGTCCAAAACATGCAATTGTTGAAATAAACGAAGTCTAGTTCTCATTCAAATGAACATATATAAAAATGTAAACCGATTTCAAGGTTTCCATAATTCTGAAATTATGCAGACCCACATCTCGTCCTTTACGTGAATCCATTACCTTGAGCAACTGCGACGACGACAGCGAGGACGAGGGCGGCGATCATGTTGTCTGGTGTGGAGCGGTGGTGTACTAAGTCATCTTTCTTCTTATATACTCGCGTGGATATGCGAGCAGCACCTTGCGTCTGATTACTCACAGTTGGTCTTCGCACCAAGGGGAAATTAATTTGGACCCGTCACATACTTGTCTTATTTGATTTAGTTTTATCAGCAAACACGTGTTGATGAAGAACGATAAGCAGATTGGCTGATTTTGGTTTTAAGCAAATCGAACATGATAAACACGGTTAACTGTATCGTATGGTCATTTGAAATATACTTTTTGTTTGTTTGTTGTTTAGCGCCACACTCAGCAATATTCCAGCTATATGACAGCGGTCTGGAAATAATCGAGTCTGGACCAGATAATCCAGTGATTTATATCATGAGCATCGATACGATGACGTGCATCAACCAAGTCAGCGAGCCTGACCACCCTATCCAGTTAGTCGCCTCTTACGAAAAGCAAAGTCGCCTTTTACGGCAAGCATGGGTTGCTGAAGACCTATTCTACCCCGGATCTTCACGGGTCTTGAGACCGTCCGTCCGTGCGTGCGTGCGAAGTTTTATAACATTTCCGTTATATCGCAATGGGTATTGGATAGTTTAAACAGCGGATGTTGAGACATTGAAAGGGAAGAAGATAATCGTCGTTGCATATAGGGCTCACTTCTCTCCCAAGTTGACTCCAATCCTTGAGTCTAAACAATACCCCAGATAGGGATACTGTGCTTGCTGACTCTTACGAAGTCGTGAGACAACAGCGTATATAAATATTTACTTTTGTTTATTATAAAAGCTGAACATGCGTCAGGTCGCATCCTATTCGTACAACAGCTGCACACAACACTGCAAATTTTGAGTATTAAACATCTGACTGATAAAGAAAATCTGAGTTTTAACTGTAGCATGCCATGTATTTATGCTTCCATGACATAAATGAAATAACCCGTGGAAATTTCCCAGGACCTATGCTTCTCGTAAAAGGAGACTAAATATCGGTTGGTGACTTGGTCGATTGCATGTAATCATATTCCAGTTGCGCAGATCGATGCTCATGATGTCAATTAATTATAAGGAGATGTGTTTTAATAACTAAAGTGTATAAAAATCATAAATACTAATAAATAGATAAGGACTTCCCAATTGTTTCATATTACTTTAGTTCATCTGTTACGGGGCGGTCAGGTAGCCTAGTGGTTAAAGCGTTCGCTCGTCACACCGAAGACGGGTTCGATTCCCGACATGGGTACAATGTTTGAAGCCCATTTCTGGTGAACCCCGCCGTGATATTGCTGGAATATTGCTAAAAGCGGTGAAAAAAAAACATACTCACTCACTCATCTGTAACGAGAGTAACTATAGTTATATGAGAGAATCTGGTGGTCCTTCCTCAGCTTTTTTGGTAGTATATGTGGATGTTTTCAAATGTGATTGATGTGAGTGAGTGAGTGAGTGAGCATGCATGCATGATTTTATGCTACTTTAAGTAATGAGATTGAAGTCGGTCTTCAGCATGCTTGTCTCATCTTCAACAACTTGACACCCCTTGATAAACATGGATCCAAATCATTTGAAACAACTCAGATATCATTAACAATCAACTTTATGTAAAAAAAAGTTCCACAATGTTGGGAAAGCTCTTGTCTCTCAATCCTTCCCAATTCATAAAAAACAATGTTCTTGTGTTTCTTGCAAGCTGACATAACCATGACAACAGGAACAGAAATTAATCATCTTTGCCTTCTATTTCCAACTGTCCATCCTCTCCAGTTGTAATTTTGGAAATTTTCTCTCCCTTTGTTGCCAGAATTTCTTCAATATTTCTGAAAGAAATACCATAGTATCAATTCAAAATGCAATCCATGGCTGCAGATCAAGGGAGAGAACTCTTACATGAAAGTCAAATTCCATGAATGTACCACATAACATAATCCTGCATCATGTGCATGTAATACTTATTCACTGCCATTTACCGGGGGATACCTTGGTTTGATGTTTTACACCAGTCAGCAATATTTCACCTACACCATCGTGGACTGTAACTAAGTTTGTCTGGGCCCAGACGAACCAGAGGTTGAGAGGATGAGCAACATTCCACTCCGTCATACAATCAACCAAGTCACCACCTTATACTGATATCTCGTTAGGCAAGCATAGCATATTTAGTACCTCTCCCTCCCCACCTGATGCTGCAGGCAGCAGTATTCCAACAGTATCTTGCCATCCTGCAATCAGTTATCGGCAAGGCATACCATTGATTGATAGCATGAGCAAAACTCCAGTCATGTCACACCTTCTAACTACTCCTTCCTCAGCAGTCAGCTCTTATGTAACACATTGGATACTGGGAACCTAGTCTGCTTCATAATCCCTATCACATTTGAAAATAATATTATAACTAGACTGAAAAATATCTAAGCAGTTTGAATTCACAGAATCCAATTTAGTGTAGGCCTACGGTCAGCAGATATAAAGCAATGCCAAGTTCAAGACTTTTGTTTCTCCTCATCTGGGGTGTGTGGGTGGCTCAGTGATCTAAGGATTGGCAAATTCACAGGCCTGACACACCTAGTATGATCATGGGTTCAAATCCCAGATTTGTTCCTTGGTTTGTCAGCACCATATACCCATGCTTGTTGGTTTCACCAAAGTGGTAAAATCTAGGACCTGAATCACTTCAGGCTTTCCTCACACATTAAGGTGATATGTCACCATACAACAGAAATACAGTACAAAACAGTACTGATCTCAATTCACTCTTATCATCTGATTCACATACTTTTAACATCTGTACCCGACTACATTCAGCAGATATTCAACTATGCTGAAGTTCCTGACTTTTGTTTCTACTCATTTGGGTGGCACAGGTGGTCAAGTTGTCTAGGGTGCCACAATTCACTGTGCAGAGTTGCATTCCTTAGACCTGCCAGAAACTTATGGTTATTGGTTTAAATCCCAGATTTGCCCTGACTATATATTTGCTTCTTGGTTTGTCAGCACCATATTCCAGTGCTTGTTGACTTCACCAAATTATAACATTTAGAACCTGAAGCACTTTGAGCTTTCCACCCATATTAAGCTGGCATGCCATGATATAACAGAAATACAGTTCAAAGCATCATTTAACCCAACCCACATAGACATGTTGGACATATATACATACTTGTAACATATCTCTACTGGATTAGCCCACAGGTGCTAACAATGAATATACAGGTAATACATACTTAGCTCCACCATCTTGAAACCAGCCAAGGTTGTCTGCTATTAGGTGGTGATTGTTGCAGCCTTTGCACTTGACAATGACAACCCCTTTTTCATAACTATGTTTTGTGAATGTTTGAAAGTTCCGTGTGCTGCAAACTTTACATGTGTATGCAATCTGCATTTTCGGTTCTATTTTCCCAACACTGTCAACATTTTGAGACTTTTCTTTATCGACGACCTTGTGTTTATTGTCACCTTCGGAATAGAAATTTACTGGTATTCGAGAACCAAACGAACAATATTTTGGCTTAGTTTCATTAGAAAATGTCCACACGCTTTTTCTCCTCACTGCACATCTGTCATTGACTGCGTTTGTGTTTTTATCTATTCCTGAAACTGTTGACGCCGTATTATCACCAATGTGTTTGTCTCGAATTGTTAAGATGCGACGAATAAGTCGAAAACTGAAACTCCTAGCAATCACACCCGACATTGTTAACTTTGTCAAAAGTTGTCTGCTAAGCACATGCAACATCCGTTTATGACTACGCATGCGTAAAGAAATCATTGTACTATCAAGTTTAAACTATTTCTTTAAAATGACTAACCAAATAAATTTTAAAAACTCCAAGTATTGTTTCACTATCATTAATACATGAATAAATAAACAATCTGAGTATAATCAGAAACAATATGTTCATTATTCTAATATACTTTACGTGGATGTGTCTTTCAATGTTTGTTGAAAACATGTGTAACTAGTTGTTTACCAAGTAGTACAAGTATTTCAAAATGGCGTCTTGTTGGCGATTTCGACCACTTGTCAATTTGACATATTCCAAATATATGTGTCAGAGGCGAATGCAAAAGAATATTTTCTGTCAGCAATCACAAGTCATAATACGACGTTTAAAAGCAACATATTCTACTGGTAAAATGTGCTATGTCATTAATAATGACGAGAAATTGTAGCATGTGATGCGAGTGCCTCAGTTTTCGCGCAAATTTTGCGGTACCCTTCACTTCAGAGATCCTGGCCTCACTTTTTAATCAAATCCAGATTGGGGTAGATTTACAAGAAGTACAATAATCTTTCAATAATCTTAGTCCTTGGTATTTCATTTCATTTAACTGAGTTCTATTTCAAAAGCGTTGCTGGATTGTTTTGAGAATGATATGAACCATATATTTTGTAACCACCAGAAAACTTGGATGAGGACAGGCAAACAGACGATAGTTATGAAGACAAGGGGAGACAACTTCACTATGATGACCTCTACCCTGGTCATATCCCAACTTCACTCTTTCAGAAAGCTGTACTTGCAGTGGGTTCTGCAGCTATGTGCATCATCAATCCTGCCAGAGATGGTATGAAATATCAGGCTTTTGATATCAATAATAAAAGTTTTGTATAGATTATATTTTAGATAGGCCAAGTGTTTGCCGAGTCGCCCATCATCTATAATTATTTATAATTTTTTTGTCTGTTGTTTACCACGTTTACTGCTGCAATCAGCACTTTTCCAGCTTTATGATGGTAGTAAATAATCAAATCTGGACCATCCAGTCCAGTGATTGATATGAACAACAATTTTTGCCGTCATGTAAATCACATAGGAGCTTTCATCCAGTACCTCATGCCTGTCCTTAAAGTAAAATTTTTGGAGACTCTGGGTTAGAATCACCAGCAACCTATGCTTGTAGTATGAGGAGACTTAATGAATGGGGAGTACAGATTTGGTTAATTGCGTGTCATCATACCCTGGCCAGAGTGAATCACTTTACATAATATCAGTCACTGGTTTGTCTGGCCCTGACTCAATTATTTATCACGTTTATATGCTGCCATGGTATATCTATAATACTGTTGCAAACAAACAACAGTAAAGTCAACTTATGTGTAATGTTGGGTTAGTCAAATGTGTAACGTGGCTAATCATGCTGATTCTGGGTCATCCTACCATGATCAGTGATCATGTGATCAACCACATGCCTGGCGTAGACTCCTAATTTTACAGCCTGCTATTATGTAGCCAGAGCTCCACTCAGCTGTGTATATGCATAAATTAGGCAAAATAAGTCAGCATTACCCGATTAAATTGAGTTGCTAATAAATTTGCATGAAAAATTAATAAAATTCAAAGTATGACAACCCTGCCAAATATTTCTTCACAGATCTTTATTTACTGATCAGTTGTAGGCATCACACATGCATGAACTAGTCTACTGCTGTGAATAATGCTTGAAAAGGCAACAAGTCTAACTTGTTAATTAGACACACATGTCGCTAAAAAAGGGTTTTGAAAGTGAAATGTGAGAGTTCTTCAAGCATTATTTTACATTATGTACACGAATAACATTTAAATTTCTAGAAAACGAAACATGTATGTTCTGATGTGCTTGCAGACATGATATGTGCTTTGGGTGAGACAACAGGCCCCATAGCTCTGCGCTACATGAGACAGAAGATGCTGGCTGACCCTGTTGGTAGGCAGATTCTGGAGTGAGTACAAACACAATGTGGTAATCTAGATAGATCATTATTATCTTGACATCACATTTAAGTTTCTAGACGCTAACCATGATAACTCTGACAAATAAAGCAGCCCCTCATAAGCTACATCTATCAAATAGAATGTGATCAGTAAAGATTCAGTTTCTGGATCATAACTACAAAGTATATTGATAGACTTTACCAAATTTGATATTTAGATAGTCCTTTATCATTATAGGGGTAACGCTATTTTTCAGGGCATTATCATTTGCAGAAGCCTGAGGTCTTCCATTAACTGCCCGACGAAGGAGGGCAGTTGAAAAGACCGAGGGCTTCTGCAAATGATAATGCCCTGAAAAATAGCGTTACTGGTATTATAGCTAAAATGGATGGAATTTGTTATCAAATAAAAAGAAACAACAATATCGGTTTTGAAACATTTAATGCAATTAACACGAATATCACTGACCCAGTTTTACAAATATGGAAACGTCATAGAACAAACCAGATGACCATGATGACGTCACTATTGAACGTGAAGTCACCTATCCCTATCCTATGACGTCACCTAACAACGGGTGGATAATGTCCTGTCATCAAGCAATATGAGGGCATTATCAAGTTACAGTGCCCCCGCTCATTTCTGATAACATGCAGGCGGTTTAATGATAATTCCATCCATTTTAGCTATAATGCTTATAAAAGACAAGTTTTAGTTCAAATTGGTAAATTGGTCAGGGGATGGAGGGGTGTCATCATTATGACTAAAACTGGTCTGGGGAACTGGATGATAGTATCTTCAAATGTTAAAAATATTTCAATGAAATTCAAATTCTGCCAAAAATGAGTTTGAAGAGAAATCTTTAAGTGACAAATTTTAGAGCCAGGTAGTTTGGTCAGTCTTATTGAGGACAGTATCCAAACACGTAGTTCAGCTTATGTCTGATGTTTGGTTCATGGACGTCAAGCATTCCCTTGATTCCTATTGTGTGACACAATGGACGAACTCACATGACATGATAAAGTGCATAGCACAGGTCAGAAATCAGGTGACGCCATTCCTTCTATTTTCAGAGAAGAACCCCTGATAACAACAGAGACAATTTCAGTGCCCTACTTAAAGAGTCTCCCAGACAATACATTTGGAAAGGCCTATTGGAGATTCCTAGATAAAAATGTAAGTGACTGATAAGCATTAGTGATATAAAGAGAACATTTATTATTTGTTGGGAAGATAGCTTTTACAAGTTAATCCTTAAGCAGAAATAAACTAGCATAATCAATATAATTAATGATAATTTTGACGTGTGGAAGATTAGACCACCTCCTTGGTCCAGTGGATAGAGCGTCAGTCTGGAGAAGGGAGGGTCAGGGGTTCGATCCCCAACTGTCTCATACCAACAGATGTTAAAAGATAGGACTTGTTGTTACCCTGCCTGGAGCTCGGCATAAAGGGGCTAAAACAAGGACTTGTCGGCTCAAGTCGGTATTCTTTGTCTGAGTGGGGTATTCATGTTAAACTGCGGCATGGTATCTCAGTGCGCTAGCGCTATGAAATAGGCATCAGTCCGGACTAGTAAAAGCAGCAGACACACACATGCATACACGTCGCTATATTATATATTATTCCAAAAATCTTGGATGCGACGTTGAACCACATTTCACCTTACCCGGATTCCAAGTTAGAATTGGTCTGCTCCAACCTATGCTGGTTGTAGGAGGCAGCCAAATGGATTGGGTGATAAGACTCAGTGACTTGGTTGATTGTGTGTCATTATACCCTGACTAGGTGGAACGATGTTTGAAATATTTCCTAAACATTTCGAGGAAATTGCAAAAAGTTTATTTGAAATTGGATTTTTTGTTGCATATTTTGCGACCTACCAATCTGAATATTTGGGCAAAAAATCTTTATTAGTATGTATTCTATGTGTTTGCGTATTTGTCATGATAGTGTTTGCAATGTGAGTAGAGTATCAATGTTAAACTTTGGCATGGTATCTCAGCACTGAGCACTTCGGCATAGGCTAGCACTGTAAAACTGGCATCAGTAAGGACTACCGGTAGTACAAACGGCAACATGCATGCACACTTTGCTATATAGTGCAATAATCTTGAACACATCACTAAACCCTAACCGTTTGTAAGTTGAACATCTTCGTTGATATATGGGGTTGGAATAGATCCTGAGTACCCAATGTCTGTTGTTGGAGCAACCTAGACAAGGACCCCTTGATAATGTGGCTGAATGTGATCCATTGTATTAATATTCATACCAATCTGTGCCAAAAACATTCTAGTCCGCTAGGTCGAACTTTGTATAATCTTCAGTAGATTTTAGCATTTTAATAGGAACTACGAATATGACATGACTAGACCAAACATAGTTTTTTGGACTAGGGATTTGGACTGGTGGCTAAAGTTGCAGACTAATTCTATTTAAAGGATCAGATCAAGCTTGAATATTGTTGAAGGGATATAGAAACAACGTTTATCTATCTTTATTTGGAGTCGGAGAATTTCCCACAGGAGGTTGTTTTTATTGCAGGGGTTCTCTCCTGATGCACGGCGACCTGTCAACTTCGTGGATGACCGCGACCTGATGTATGTGATGTTGCGGTATCGACAGCTGCATGACCTGATGCACACGCTGCTGGGGATGCCCCCCAACATGCTAGGGGAGGTTGTGGTCAAGTGGTTTGAGGCCATCCAGACCGGACTACCGATGTGTGCTGTTGGGGCCCTGGTGGGACCTGTCCGGCTTGGGCCAAAGTATGTACAATGATCGTGTTGTAGAAATGAGCTACATTGACACTACTTGAATGTGGTGAAGTGAAATGGGGTTTACCATCGCATTCAAGATTATTGCACTTATATAGTGCTGTGCGTGCACGTGTGTGTTTGGCTGCTTGTACTAGTTAGACTGATCCTGATTTTAATGTGCTAGCCCACTGAGATACCATGCCACAGTTTAACATGAATACCCCACTCAGACACAGTATACCGACTCCAAGCTGACCAGTCCTTGTTGTAGCCTCATATTCCTGAGCGCCAGGCAGGGTAACAGCAAGTACTATCTTTTATGTCTTTTGGTATGACACGGCCGGCGATCAAACCCCCAATCTTCTCTTGGGGCGGACGCTCTACCACTAGACCACAGAGGTGGTCTACTGAACATGAATATAACTGGTACCATTTGAGTCTGTTTGCCGAACTCATCCAATTATGATGTATTAATAGCTCTACGTTTTAATACATATGTGCTATTTTGATCTGACTATTTACTATTTACTCAGGCTTTGACAAGTGGCTAAATAAAGACTGGATTATTCATCTGTGTGATCATGCCGACTCATGAAGTATATGGGGGCAGTGGAGTAGCCTTGTGGTTAAAGCATCCACTCGTCACACCAAAAGACCCGGGTTTGATTCCCCTTTCTGGTGGTCCCACAGTGAAAGCGCTTGAATATCGCTAAAAGCAGTGTAAGACCGACTCACTCACTCATATAAACTGGGTGCTGGTAATAATTTCTTAGAAGAGCAGTTCCCACTGATTACTGTTGTGTGGGGAACCTTCACCTACTGATAATGGTGACTATAGCCGTTTGATTTCTGATAAATAAAATTCACCTTTGCAATTTCAGACATCGACAAAAGTACCTGAGCATTTACCTGCCCTGGGTGTTAAGGAGTGCCAACAATTCCAAGTTCCTGATGTCTGTGTATTTTGAAAAACACTTTGAAAAAGATTTGGATGAATTTCGAAAGGAGCTGAATTTAGAGCCTGCACCTGTTCCCTTGATAAAGACTGGGGCAGGCACTGTCACTAAGTGATAAAACAGTCAACTCTTCCTATGTGATAGAATACTGGAGACTATTGACATGCATTCATTGTTGTGGCATGCCAGGCCACAACTTGTTCTCCAACCAGCCGAACATTTGAAGAATTTCAATTAATGGATAAGTCTGAACATTAGGTGATTTCCTATTTACAGCAGAACACTGTATATGATACGCCAAGCATGCATGATGCATTATGCCTCATAGCTTTTCTTTTCCTTTTACTTTGTTATTTCTTAGAATCCCACTATCATTTATGGAAGTTGTACCAAGGGTAGGACTGCATAAAACTCAAAACATGCACATATAATTTGTTATTGACGCATTCACCCTCCTTAAAGTATTGAGGTATAGGGGGCACGGGTGGCCCAGTCGTCTAGGGCATCGCGATTCGCTGTGCAGAGTTGCGTCCCTTTGGCACGCCAGAAACCTATGATTGTGTGTTCGAATCCCGGTTCGCCCCGATTATGTTTCTAGGTTTGTCAGCACCATACCCGTGCTCGTGGGTTTCACTGAAGTGGTAAACGCCTGAGACCTGCGTCACTTCGGGCTTTCCTCACACATTAAGCTGCAACACCATGATATAACTGGAATACTGTTAAAAGGGGCGTTAAGCCCAACTCACTCACACACTCACTATTGAGGTACAAATGATAAACTTAACTGTAATAGTTACCAGTGTTTGAATAGTAGCTTCTTGGTATAAAACTGACCAATACATGAGAATTACAGTCGCCTTAAGATTGCTGTGAATACTTATTGGTCAAGAGGGATTGGTCAAGCTGCTTTCAGAGACCAACATTCAGACCCAGGTCAACAGCAAATATTGGTTTCAATTCCCAAATTGAATTTTCCCAAGGCAGGTTGTTACGATCCTAATGATTACAAGAAATGTTACAGATTGCCGGGGTAGCTTGTATTTGTACTGATACCAGATCAGTAAGGAGTAAGAGGCTTTAGGATTACCTTTACATTACTTCATTGAATGCAGTCTGTGACTATTAAATTAAAGAGCATGAAAAAGAAGCTAAAAAAAATAAAATAATGCTTTTAAGAATCCCTGGTCAAGTGAACCATTACTGTGAAATTGACAACACAATAGTTTTCTTTATTAGGGGTATCATTTAGCTTGTTTGAATTAGCCACACACTGACCATCTCTGGCGTTTAGGGCTGGGAACAGTTGACCGTAGCCTTGGCAAAATGTATTTAGATACACATATAAACTGACCTGATCATGCACACACAAAAGATGACTGAAACTTTATCTTCTTTTCAAACAAATGAAAGTCAGAAGGAATGAGAGCAGAGTCAGAAAGAAATGTGGACATTATTCACTTGTAGTGTAACCTTCTGAGTTACCCGTCCCAGCCCTACTACAATTCTTACAGTTGATGAATTATACAACACATTTTAAATATTAAGTCATCCATTTATTTTGTAGCTGTGTACATTAAAAATGGATAAATTGTTTTGAATGACTGTCGTGGGATTTTGTCACTGGCATCATAAGCTGGTTTTCAGAGTCGACAACAGAGGATGGGGTGACCAGCATGGTCAGTCAGCTGACCGTGTGTCGTCTTGCCCTCATGGATTGTTGCTCTTGCTTTCAGTCACTGGTTTATCTGGTCCCAACGTGATTAGTACAGGCTGCTCCGAGTATAGCTGGAAAAATGCTGACTGCAGTGTTAAACAACATTCACTCACTCAAATTATTTGAGTATGTATTTTCACGGTCCAGTATACCAGGTTTGTGTGATTAATATTATGGATTTTTATCATTTGTTGAACTTCAGAAATAAATTTGTTACAAAAATATATAAGCATATTTTCTTTTCCTGGAGAGATTTGTCGCTGTCGTACAAAAGGATTTCCCTGTTCAGAGTTATGTCCCTTAGCTGTGCCAGGAACCTAGAATCATGAATTGGAATTCCAGAGTCGCCATGGTTATGTTCATAAGTTTCATCAAACTGGTAAATTTGCGCCAGCATCACTTAGGGATTTCCTCCCATGTCAAGCTTACATGCTGTGATGAAACTCTTTTGAAAGTGAATAAACCAAACTCTCACACTCAATACCACCCTCACAGTTACATTTCCACAAACCGCTTGTTATATATCACAGTGAAATAAGTAGGGTGTTGAAATACAATGGCAAACTTGTCTATCTATGTATGCTTAGGTGCGGGACAAGTAGAAATGTTATAAGCCTTAAGTTTAAGAATGTTGCTATTTGTGTCATTAGTAGCTTCTTACTTAACATGTTGATTTTGATATTACAGGGGTGCTGGTTGTAGGAAAAACATTATGGTGTGTGATAAGGAAAGCAACTGATACTTCATGATAAAACCCACATTAACGGGTTTGACTACAAATGAAACAGGAGACTTGTAAAAGAATATTTTAACATTTTACTTTCCCTTGGACAAGTGAACGTTGTTTTGAATTCCGTGTCCCTGACAAGTATATTTATTCACTGTCAAAAATTAATATACGGAAAAAAAGTTTGCATTTTGCAGAATACTTATTCAAGGCTTTGACAATCTATACCAAATATATTTGACAATTTATACTTATGTCTTGTAAACAACTATTGAGGGCAAGTTACCCGAAAAATGAAATTTAAACACATTGTGGAAGGAATCTGAGAGAAAACCACAGTAGATAAAGAAAAAAGAAATAAAAGATAAAAGAAACCATCACCATCAAGTCATAGTGTAATTAAAAACATTCTTACCATTGACCTATTTCAAGTCATAAAACACAGGTTCAAATTAGTTCTCAAATCACTTTAATTTTGAAAGAAATATGTATCTTCTGACATGCAGTCTCGGGCAAAATGGAACCAGCTGCGATATTGTACATTTACGAACAAGGAAAATAACTTCCTACGCAGGTTTAGATCGAAATAGTTACCTAAATTATGTTTGTATTTTATTTATTAAATAGACAAATGGACCTGATCTAGGTCTACAAATCTGCGACGTTAGGCAATTTTTGTCATGGGGAGTAGTAGTCAAATCGGCCACAAAAAAAAGTCATAAAAGCCGTTTTGACCTGCTCCCGGTATGGTCAAAGGGAGACAATTCAGTTGATTTAATATTCCATGCGGTACAGTTTGTCATGCTCCTCACAGCGATAGTACGTTCCCGGAGCTCTCTATACTATCGCTGCCACCAGTCAAAACTCCCCACTGTGAATAGGTGGCCACAACCATGCTTGGAGTTGAACTCGCAACCGAATGACCGTTTTGTTTACAAACAAGTGACGACTGTCGTGACGCCGAATACACTTATCGCTGCTAAAATACTTTCTTCGTTTGTCATTTTGAATTTCTGTTTCATTAAAACTATCGTGTTATTGATATAGTAAGAATGTAAGGGAGAAATTGGTTGATTTTCCGTTAGTCTGCAATCTCGAACCAATCTGATTACGAAAACAACAAAGTAAATTCATTTGGAAAATATGGTCAGTCGTAAACCTTTTCAAATTGAAATATGATGGCCTTCCCAAAGACATAAACAAAAGTATAAACATTACTACATATGGGGTTGGAGGGCAAATTTCAAGATTCTTGAAATGGCCGCGCCCACACTGGTGGCAGCGATGTTACCGAGAGTGTAACGAAGGTGTCACGCGCTGGGAAGGAGCTTGACAGTTTGTGGTCAAAGGGAAGTAATTCGGCTTGGTAGACTGTGCTCCTCTCTGGCCCAAAGAGCTAAACTTGCGGCGCGTAGCAACAATGTAACCAGTTTACTTGGTAAACTCAGAACATTCCACACGGTGACGGGAGTATAAGTTAAAACACTGTATGGAGCTAATACAAGGGACTTTACTCTTATTTATTATTAACATCACATTACACGATTATCTCCCTTAGACCATTACCTGCATTGATGGCGCGGCGCGGCACGGCTTGTCGCCTTCACAACACGCCGCGCTGGCGAGATAATCTTTCAAGGACGTTTATATAATCGTCACGTGTTGACTTCTATCTTGATTCATTGTTCGTTATTAATCTACTTCTATTGGCATCACGCGACGTCATTTTATGTCACACAAACAGACCAACCGGACATATCCTGAGCGTCTGATGCCTTGTTGCAAATATGATCAGTCTTTCAGAATATCATTGTAGCAGAGTGAATATATCATAGTTACCAATTTACCCCAAAACATTTTGAACCAATGTCACGTTAGATACAAATTTTGACGTCACAATATATTGTTTGTAATAACAAAAAAGTGCCGACATAACGTACACTTTAGGATTTACTGATTTAAAGCCATGCAGCAAGTAACAGCAAGGGCAAGCTTATTTTTGTATTTCTCATCTCCAAGATTTTCTCGGAGGGAAAAGTAAAAAAGTTACTTATTGCAGAATACCTATTAAAGGTTTTCACGATCTATGCCCAATGATTGACAATTTATACGTATGTATGGTCGACTATTGAGAGTAGGCTGATCCCGAAAACCCGAATTTTAAACACATTATGAATTTAAGGGCGTCCTTACTTATTTTTGTGTCTCATCTCCCGCAGCCTGCAAATTTCCCTCCTGCCGAAAGAAGAAGCAAAAACAGATGGAGGGGGGATATTTCAGGATTATTATTTTTCTTTCGGCTTGAGGGACATTTGCAGGCGGGGGGACATGATTAACACAAAAACGAATAAGGACGCCCTATAATTAATACACATATTTGGGGATGGTCGTGAAAAAATGGACATAATAAAGAAAAATAGGTTATTTTGAATTTTAATGAATTACCAGTCCCTTAGTACTGACCAAGATTCTAAGTCCTTCATATATTTATGCTTATTGTTCTATTTGATTTTGTGGAGAAAAAGCATGATCGCAATTTAAGAAGTATTGTGAAGAAGAAACAAACACACTCTATAATTCAGAGCTATAAAGGCAGGCCTACATGATATTATATTCATTTTCTGGTACAAAACCACATAAAATGTTTTGAAAGTAGTCACTTTCGTCAGGGAGCCGGGCTGTATCAGTCTCAAAGATAACACGTGTTTGTCATTAACCGGAAGTACGAGACGTAAACAATAAAGTTACTTCCCCTTGGTAAGAATTTCGCCAATGAAATTATCCCTTCTATAGAGTAGATTATAGTATGAGCCAATCGGGATGATGCTTTCATTTTTGTTTCGGTTTTGCATAGCAACCTTTCCAAACACGCCGGAAACATCGTTATCGGCATCATTCATTTCTCTCGGTAAACAATAACAAAGATGGACCAGACTAAGAGACCGCTCCTGATTCCTCCTGCTTTTGCCACATATGCAGAAGAACATGGTGTTTTTGATATGTATAAGGTAACGATTTTAATTCATTAACCGAAATAATCCCAGTGGACGCATCGATAGCCGAGGAAGACTGCAATTCCATTCATTCATATTAGATGCTAGAATACTGAGGCGTTTAGTTTTTTAAAATTATAAATTCTTAGGTGTATATTGGCTCGAGATAAGTAAATTAAATTTCTTTCTTATCCCACATAATACTTTATAGTAAAGATAAGATGGGCAAAACTCCATTAGGCTCCCTTCAGAACTACCGCACATCACTGTCGTTACACAAATAGGCTAATTGATAATTTGCAAAAGAATATATAATTTGCGTCTATACATTCTATTTTCAACCCGTTTGCGAATTAATGCCCTCACAGTTTTGGAGTATAAGGGCACTGTACAACTCATTTTTTTATCATCTACCTTTTTCAGAGACTTCTGGAGCAGTTGATCATCCATCGTCCCACGGACCCAATTGCATTCCTGATAGAAAACCTCAATCGAGACAACAATGATGGTAAACCCCATACCAATTTCCAATATACCGGCCCCTCTTTGTACTTCAAAGGGGAATTAATCGGTCTATGTTGGTGTTTTATTTTGTTTGGGTCAACATATCAAACATTATAACTTTGTTAATCCTGACCCGGAAACCTGGCATTCAGCCATCCCTTCTGGCTTTCCTCCCACATTAAGATGACACGCCATGATCAATCTCATTAAAATCAGATCTCAGTTCTCGTTACTGCTAAACAAAGATATGAGGACATCCCATTACGGGTCACTTCAGAACGGCCATTGCAAATTTTGACCGACCAATGAAATGACTGACAAGAAATCGACATTAGCCAATCAAAAGGCAGTTTTCTCGAGGTTTACGACACTTGTTTCAAACTGGTGACGCTTCGAAACATATTTTGACTTATTCTCGATTAAAAAAATTAAAACTGATAAGAAGAACATTCTGGAACGGCTTATAGATGCCGTAGATTGTATGGATACAATCATAAAACCCGTAACTGTCGTTCGGAATACCTCGTGTTAAGTATTTCGTTGTTGCATGATTACAAAACACATTCCGACAGTCACTTTCATGATCTGGTAAGCAATGCTCTGATTGGTTGGATGAAAGGTCGTTCTGACATGACCCTTAATGGGATGTCCTCCGATCTTTGTTTAGCGATAGCGAGAACTAAGATCTGATTTTAATGAGATTGCGCCGTGATATAACTGGAATGCTGTTCAAAGCGATGTTAAACCAAACTCATTCACTCCCTCTGCTTCTTTACATCATATGATACAGGATTTAGATATTTTAAATTTCTAGGACTATAACTGATATCATCCAAAATGTCCTGAAGAAAGTTTTCTAATTTGGTACATATAAATTAAGACCTGTCAAAAATTGCTAAAATCATTGAAATGTCCTGATGCCATTTGTCTCTTGCTAAATCACAGTCTGATATGGCCAAGTCCTTGTAACAGTATTCTTGTACCAAGTTTTCAGCAGGTATCAGTGTTATCACAGATATTTATAACAAAATGATCAATGTCATGTGTAGAGAGTTCCAAAAGATACAGGAAAGTTTAGGATGTAAGAAAGTAAAGCAGGGATGGTGCGTAATGTTTTCCCCGATGTACACATGGTATATGTATGTTGCAGTTCCACAGATCATTGTCTTGGGCCCACCAGCCTCAGGGAAGAGGTCTATTGCTAAACTTGTCTGTAGCAAGCTACGGACGACCCACATCACAATGGAGAACCTCATCCATGATGCAGATTTGGACATCAGAGAACAGGCAAAGGAGTTCATTTCAAAACGACAGGTAATATCGTTTATGATGTGTATGACAATATGAGTCAGTCCATGAATAAATGACAGTTCCATGAGACAGGTCATCCAATATATATTGAGGACACTTACAAAGATGGTCATGAAAAAATGTTAACAATTGCTGTTCAAGTTATGATCAGCTGCTTAATTGCTTAATGGAACCTGAGTGCAGGATCGGCACGTCCGGAAGCACTCATTAAATCTCAAACATCATCATCATCATTAATGGAAAGCAAATGAAATCAGTGATAGAAATGTATTCAGGGAACTCACAAAGATGTTTAGGTGTGACCATTGGGATTTAAGTGTGCCAACAAGAAGAATACTTTTGAACCTGCTTCCTACCCAGTGAATGTTATTTCAAGTTATGATTGTTGTCAGGCTGTCCCCACTGAGTTGTGGGTGAAGATTGTCCAGGAGAGGATGAAGTTGTTTGACTGTGTGAAGAAGGGCTGGGTGATGGAGGGCTTCCCCCAGACCAGGGAGCAGGCCCAGGCTCTACAGGAGATCGGGGTCTACCCCAAACATTGCGGTACGTCATTCTATAAATAACTAACACCCCGGATTCCAGGTTAGAATTAGTCCCCTCCAACCTGGTTGAAAGCGGCGAACCAAATGGATTGGGTGGTCCAGCTCGGTGACTTAGTTGATTGTGTGTCATCATACCCTGACTTTCCACATTGTCATGTATGCTGTACTAGGGGCCTGTGGCCTTACAGTTGTATATGAATAAACTGATATACTGAATTACAGTGTCATCATACCCTGATTGGGTGGAACGATGCTTGCAATATTTCCATAACATTTTAAGAAATCGCAAAACTTTTATTTGAAATTGGATTTTTTATGTTGATTATTTTTACCTGTCAATCTTAGCATTTGAGCAAAAAATCTGTACCCACCACAAAAAGGTCTTGCCTAAGTACCAGTATGTATTCTATGTATTGGTGTATTTATCATGATAGTGTTTGCAATGTGATGTATACGGGCCAGGATTTGGACAGTAATCAAACTAAGACCAAAGAAAATTGTATCAGATTGCACTGAACAAATTGTGCATTTCCATATGCGTACCAACTGCTGTTTGCATGCCTTGTTGTGATGAATGTTGCCTTGTTGTGATGAATGTTGCCTTGTTGTGATGAATGTTGCCTTGTTGCAGTGGTTCTTGACTCTCCAGACACCGTCCTTATAGAGAGAGCAGCTGGGAAGAGAGTGGACACCAAAACAGGAGGTGAGTAGTGGATGATATTAAAGTTGGACAAGGCAAGGATAGTGGGATAACCTCATGGTTGAGTGCACATGTGTCATTCTTGAGGCCCAGGTTTGATTCATCTGCTGGGGCAAGACCATTGCAGGTTTCCCCCGGCCATGTTTCTGGAATGTTGCTAAAAGAAACTCACTCACTCATGATGCAGAGTTGCATCCCTTTGGCACGCCAGAAACCTATGATAGAACTTGAATGTATGTTTAAGAAGTGATTGACTTGACTTGTTCTCAGTCTTAGAGGTGTCTCTTGCCACATGATCACACTGAAGCAGCATGGTAATTTCTTCTTTTTCAAGGAATTAAAATAATTGTATGACTGCATCTATTTAGATGTTTACCACACAACCTTTGACTGGCCGACCAACAGCGATGTCCAGTCTCGCCTGGAGGTAGCGCCAGGATATACGGAGGAGGCGATGGTGGACAAGCTGGTCATGTACCACCGCCACATCGACGGCATCCTCCGCTGCTATGGTGACACGCTCAAGACAATCAACGCTGACCAACCTAAAGCCGACGTCTTTGCTCAAGGTACACCACTGTGAGAGCTGTAATGTGTTACGTGTTCATTCCCAAATTAAAACGGAAAGATTAACCCAGAAGATGTGAATAATCAATAAATTAAACTGAAATGCAATGGATTAGGTTTACAATCATAAAAGGTACTACAATGGGTCAAAATATGATGCAGCAGCAATAGATAAAAGACTCTATTAGTGCACTCATGAATGTCCAGTATTTGTCATCATGGAATGTCTTGAATGAGGCACATGATCTGTTCTGGATGGGAAATACTGTAAAGTTTAGTTCTTTGACTGAATCCTTCGTCAGTGATGCGATATTTACGTTTTGTGATGGTTTGATATGATCATTGCAAGACACTTTGTACAAGTTGGACAAGTTAGTTTATCACTGAAACGTGATAACAATGATATGTTCAGTCTGTAAAAGAAAATGGAGTCATAAAACTTTCATCACTACTCAGAACATTTCAATCAGAACAGTCTTGTTTATTAATCCCTGCCATGAAGAGGAAGGGGGATATAGGAATGGGTGCTGTCCGAGTTTCCTTGGCAAGGACTTTGACTTACTCTGAAAATGGCGGAGCAGTTCTTGAAAACCGTACAATATTTCTTCACCAAACTTTGCACATAGATAGGTCTAGTGGTAAACTGGTGCCTTTTGATAGTTTGGAATTTTTTACTTTGACTTCAAAGACTGAAAATGGAGGTAGTGCTCGTTTCCGGAGGGCTTATGCCTTGCACACAACCAGACATGTCATATTGGGGGATATGAGTATTTCATGCTTGTTTGAATTAAGTAAATGTAAAATCTTAACTCTCCCACTCACTCATGATATCCACAAATTATTTGCTTGGAATTGGGAGTAATTAAATTTTGTTAGTCAGTTTATGTAAAAGTTAAAAGCCAAAGTATGCTTGAAACTTTTTCAGAATTGTGTTGACCCAAAATGTGTCTATTTAGGGACCAGTTATTTATTGCAGAGGGGGTAGGTCAGAGATTTTTGATGCACTTAATGTGCAGAAAATGATGACTCTCTCCTAATGCTTTTCATATTTTTGGATGGCCCCATTTCCCTGCAATTTTTTCATGACCCTTTCCAAATCTGTGTATTATGTTTTATGACTCTTTCTTAGAGACTGTCATATTTTTGGGAGACCCTACCCTGATTCCCTCTGACCCCCTCCCCCCTCCTTTCCCCTATCATAAATGACCGGTCCCTTACAAAAAGATGGATGAGATAATAAGTGGACAACATTGAAAAAAGAGCTCATCAGGAAATGCAGCTGAGAAATAATATCCTTAATAAGTCTCTTATTAATATTGAAGATGTATTTTGACAGGGTAGGGGTAACGTTTCAGCAGGTGTCACCATTTAGTCAATTTGGTATTTTTGTTGATCATATTTTGTTGATCATTGAAAGATGTATGAAAGCATAAAAAAGATGACGACAATGTCTATCAACATCTTGACAGGCACTGTGTTGCTTTGGAACATACCGCTAATCTTGTGATAGGGATTCATATTGTTCTGACTGCCTACGTGGTCTAGTGGATAGAGTGTTTGCCTGGAGAGTGGGATTATACCAATATAGTACTTGTTCTCTGCATGGCATGGCATGGCTCTGCATCAAGGACTGTCAGCTGGGAGTCTGTTTATACTGTGTTCTGATGTCCTTGGCTGTGATGTTGCTGGAATATTGCTAAAAGCAGCCTTAAACCATACTCACTCACTGCATACTGTGGGGTCTTCATGTTAAACTGTGGCATGGTTTCTCACTAGGCTAGCAGAAGTTGTTGATGGAGTAACAGTATGAAGTATCTCAGTATTCCTTTGTTTGTTTGTTTGTTTGTTGTTAAGCCGCACTCAGCTATATGGGGGCGGTCTGTAAATAATCGTGTCTGGACCAGACAATCCAGTGACTGACATGAGCATCCATCCACGCAACTGGGACCGATGACATGCATCAACCAAGTCAGCGAGCCTGACCACCTGATCCCGTTAGTTGCCTTTTTCGACAAGCATAGTCGCCTTTTATGGCAAGCATGGGTTGCTGAAGATCTATTCTACCCCAGATCTTCATTGGTCCTCAGTATTCCTATCATTATACAAAAGGATAATTTATATTTCTAGCATAATTTCACGATTTTCTTTACTTCTTATGTTGATACCATGAACTCTTTCTCTGCAGCGTTCACGTTCCTGTCCAGCCAGCCCAGGACCAATGCTCCACACACCCCACGCATCATCATGCTGGGTCCTACCGGGAGTGGGAAGGGAGTTCAGGCTGCCCTGCTGGCCAACAAGTACAACGTTGTCAATGGTGAGTCGCAGACACCAGAACTCTTCACTCCTCCTCTTCTCCGGACATCAGAACCGCTTCCGTGGCTTTGTTCTGGTGGTAGAGTGTCTGCCTTAAGAGCGGAAGGTCCGGGGTTTGATCCCCAGCCATGTCATACCAAAAGACATTAAGAGATGGTTCTTGTTGTTATCCTGCCTGGTATTAGGCATTAAGGGGCTAAAACAAGGACTGGTCTGCTCAGAGTCAGTATACTGTGTCTGAGTGGGGTATTCATGTTAAACCGGGGCATGGTATCTCAGTGTACTAGCACTATAAATCGGCATCAGTCCTAACTAGTACAAGCAGCCACACACACGCACGTCACTATATAAGTGCCATTAAATCATGGATGCAACATTAAACCCCATTTCACCTCACCTCCCAACATCAGTGGCACAGGTGGTCTTAAGTGAGTTACTTCCCTTAGTTGTGCCATGATTTGCTGATCCTGAGTTCAACACTCATGACTGGAATCCCAGTTTACACTTGATAGTGCACCTCCATGGTCTAGTGGATAGAGCGTCTGCCTGAGAAGCAAAAGGTCAGGGGTTTGATCCCAAGCCGTGTGATACCAAAAGACATTTAACGATATCAAGGGGATAAAACAAGGACTGGTCGGCTCAGAGTCTCTATGCTGTGTCTGGGTAGGGTATCCAGTGGCTTAATCTATGGCATCTTAGTGGGTGAGCGCTATTTATGGGCATAAGTGAAGCATTAAACACACAACACACACACACATCGCTATATAAGTGCAATTATCTTGAACACGACGTTAAACCCCATTTCACCTCACTCTTTATAGTGATAGTTTCAAGACAAAACTGGAGCTGATAACAGCTAGACAGTGTAGTACTGGATATTTTAAACGTCAACATTAAAATAAGACCAACATTGTTCCTATTTCCAGTGTGCTGTGGTCAGCTGATCAAACAGGCTATTGCTGATGAAACTAAAGCCGGCATGGCTGCCAAAGCTTATGTGGAAAAAGGCATCATGGGTGAGTATATCAGCTTGATTTTGTGGACTTTGTATGTTTGTGTGCACTCAGCAGTATTCCAGCTTTTTTATGGCAGATATGATGACATGCATCCGATACTGAAGACCATTTCTAACCTGGATCTTCAGGGTCCCGTGGGCTTCTGATAGTTACATATTTGGCTCTCATAATGCGATGTATCTGATTATGATCAATTAAACGATCGGCTCCATATTTCAAGATACTGACTGACATTTGTTTTATATCCCTTCACATCTACAAGTGAAGACTAAAATTTAGCCTCTGAAAATACTGCTAGTTTAAGTTTTATTTTATACATTGTCTTAGACTCAAAATATAAGAACGGATCGTAGAGAATATCTTCATTTCTGAAGAAATCTAGTCTTGCTATTAGATATGTTTGTTATAGGGTGTGTGTGTGATACAATTGATACTACAGAAAGATTGAAACCGTTTTAAATGTAAAGAGTTACCTCCCCTTGACCATGGAATTGAGATGTTATATTCATGTCACACACTATATTACCGGTACTGCTTTTTATGATCTGTACCAGAGTAATCATCACCACTGTCCATATCCTATTAAACCACAGCATTTCTGACGTTGGTAGATTTTGAATCCCCTTTTAAAACATTGAACTAACCTAACAAGCATAATGAGGGATGTTATTATGATGCAATACAGTTTTCCCTACCCCATGTGAAGTGAAATATAGTATAGTTTTGCCCTTAAATTTATAGCAGAAACATGAAGATGTGTACATACTAGTGATTGACGTTACAATCATGATAATATAGTGACCCACAGGACTCTCTATGTAAAACAAACAAAAGTTAAAAATCATTTATGTCCATTCTTAATATGTATGTGTAAAGGACAAGTATTTTACATTGTAAAACCCTTTTGTACTCCCAGAAGTCTAATCGTAACCATTCTCCTGTTTATGTAGTGCCTGACAACCTGGTGATGAACATCCTGGAGGTGCGTCTGTCCCAGCTGGACTGTGTGACGAGGGGGTGGGTGCTGCACGGATACCCTCAAACCAGGGAGCAGGCCGAGCAGCTGGCTAAAGCTGGATTCAAACCTTACAGGTAAGTCAGGGCACAGATTGATTTCTACCTTGTGTTGTCCAACTGCATCTCTTTTATTCCATCTACCTAAGTAAAGGCACTTTTTATCAACACTATTCTTGGAAATAAGAGTGAGTGTGTCGGGTTAGTCCTGCACCATGACCGTGGAATATATTTATTTTATGAAAAAAACATAATCTAGAAATGCATACAAAAGCAAGTCTAGCCAGCTCAAGCTAGCTCTATTCCACAAAATCCTGAAAATTCCTGAAATCAGCATAGGGAATTTTATTTTTATTTTTAGAGTCAAGAAGGATATTGTGTAATATAAGATTTCAGAGACTAAATGTTAGTCTAGTGTCGGGTTTTAAGACGCTTTTAGCAATATTCCAGCAATATCACGGCGGGGGACACCACAAATGGGCTTCACACATTGTACCCATGTCGGGAATCGAACCCGGGTCTTCGGCGTGACGAGCGAATGCTTTAACCACTAGGCTACCCGGCCGCCCCCCTTGGAGATAAGAAACCCCATTCAAATACCGTAATCACTGGTAATGGTGTGCAAATTATTTCTTCTCTGTGGCATGGTTGCCATGGTAACATGACATCACTGTCCCCATGGGGATTTCAGCTTAGAATTTGTCCCCAGGAATCCATGATTGTCTTTGGAGGCAACTTGATCAGATGCTAAGGCCTGGTGCTTTGTTGATTGTGTGGTATTGTATCCTGGCGTGAGACATTGCTCATTATATCTGTCCCTGGTTTGTCAGGGTCTTGTTCCACAAAGCCATTGTAGGGCTACGGTCGTCGTAAGTCTATGTTAAAGTATTAGCGCTACGATCGCTATGTGGAACGGGGCCCTGGTCTAGTCTCAATTATTGACATGCCACCATCATTTAACTGGAATAGGGAGTGCAGGGTTAAACAACAAACAATTATGGTTATAAATACCAGTTCACGAGACTCATGCCTCATTTTCTCCACCAGACAATTCTTCTTGGATGTCCCCAATGACTCTGTACTTGAGAGGCTGACCCTCCGCGCCACAGACCCCATCACAGGGGAACGCTACCACATGCTCTACAACCCCCCACGCACACCCGAAGTCAAAGAGAGGCTCCAGCGCTTCCCGAAAGACAGTCAAGAAGAAGTGCGAAAGAGGCTTGCTCAGTACCATGCATATGTTGAGGAAATTGCAGACTTTTATTTGGATGGCCAACATGTGAACGCTGATCAGGATCCACATACTGTGTTTGAGTGTTTGGAGAGTATGATCGTCAATCCATTGCCCAAACGTTTCAATTGAGTTCACAGGTCCTAACAGTATTATTTGTTGGTTGATATTTAATGTTATATAAGGCCTTGAAAAATGTTTCTTATCATATTGCTTCATCTAAAACATCCTGTGAAGACAGAGGGTATTTTGATGGGTTTTTAAAAAAAAAACCACAACTGCTGTAAAAAGTAGTTGGATGAAAGTCAAGGTTTTCCCAATTTTAACAGAGTTGTCTTTCCTTACCATGCTCAAAACTAAATGACCCCCAAGTTTTAGGCCCAGTGGAAAAAATATCCCTGGCACTCTGACCCATTTAGAATAAAGTTGTTTTAAATGAACATTACTTTTTTCATGGCCTTACATTTGTTATCAGATCCGTCCTGTGATATGTAATATGTGATTTATGGTTGTGATAGTTACGGAGGGTTAATGGTTGATGTAATTAATGGTGATATCTTCTAATAGTAACAGGATTTAATTTTGAGGTCAGAATATTGCCATGCCGGTCTTTACTTCTTTGATTGCTGTACAAAATGGATACGGTACCGATACAGCTGATGACAGAAATATGCCTCCATTTTCATATCGCTGATGATCTTCACAAAACACATACCGTAATAACAATTTGCTTGATGATGAAGAGGATTGTTTACTTGACCATGTTGAGTAGGATATTTGTTATTTTAATCAATATCTTGATACCATCACCAAACCTGCATCACCTGTTTGACCACTTGACAGATATATTGTTTCCCAGCACCAATAAATGAATTATTATTTATGTTTATTCATAATAAATTGTTTATATGGAAATCTTAGTTTTGCATTTGTTTTTGCAAAATGAATCCCAAATCAATGTTACGTTTTGGAGACCTTTGTAAAATTTCTCAAAGTTTTATTGTCTTGTGATATTCTTGAAAAACTGTGGCAAATTTAATTATATGTTTGTGTAGGTTCATAATGAAAACACTGTTATAGTCCGGTATCATCCTGCTGTAAATACTTGTATACAAAACATGAATATATTCCAATGCCAAGGAAGAACACTTTTCAACATGTTTGTCGTTAGTGTTACCCTGTGGGATTCTGGGTTAGAATTGGTTCGCTGGTTGCAAGAGATAACCAAATGGATCGGGTGGTCAGACTCGGTGACTTTGTTGAATAGAAAAACAAAGAAGGAAGGGCATTTTGAAGCCATATATATATTTATTGTGCTTATTTATAACAAAAATTTACTTTTCAAGTTGGTACCAGCCCCATTCCTGATCACAAATGGAGAATATTCCTTGGCCCCTTGAAGTAAAAAATATATAAAAAAACATGAGGGTTCATTTTCATTCACAGAATGGAAACAGTTGAAAGGTGAAACATGGTTATCAAAAGTACTGATACATTGCTGCCATTTTGCACCTGAGACAAATTCTTAATATGACAAAAACTAGGTGTATCAATCTATACTAACAAGGTCATCTGAGGCAATCCTGAGTATTTCATCACTCCTACGTTCCTATTGGAAATGGGCCACGAATATACACGGTAACTTGGGCTGTAATAGTACACTTAGTAGTTGTGATGTGAAAGTTATCACAGTGACCAACAAAGCAATGTGTATCTTTAAACCAACTTTTTTTAAAAACTTGGCTTACAAATCCGCCAAGTCACAAAAATTGAAAGGTAAAAATATAAAATAAGTCAAAGCAGTGTTTTTAAATAGCTGACAAGAAATAAGTAAAATGTTTTTAAAAAAAGTAATATACTGTCGCTGTCAATATAAATAAATTATCTAAAATACTTTAATTAATACCTGTTGCAAATTTATCTTCCCCACCCTCACATTTACTTGCCTACCTACTTAACATTTTAATTAAGGAAAAATATAAAATATGTTTGAAATTGGATTATATATTATTTAATTTTTTCGTTCCACTGACCTTACTTTATGGGCCAAAAATCTGTAAACAAAAAAAACAAGAAGTCTGGCCTTAACATTTTGTGCCGAGATCCCTTAATGGACTGGGGTCGTGGCCGATAGTGTGTGACTGTGGATTGTAGCTCATGTCACCAACAACAGCTTGCCTGCCGCGACTCGATTTTTTACACAATGCTATTACACAGTTGTAATATTGATGATCGTGGCGTTAGACAACATACATTATTCATTAGCTGCCATCAGGTATATTGTAAACTCAGCATGTTGTTCTTCAAATCCCTCCCATCGTTCAACCATTAACAGGAGTGATTTTCTAAAACATTTAGTACTAAAAACAAAACACATTTCATATCAGAGTGAAAAGTTCTAGTCTGATAAACTGTCTAGCTCGGAGTCGGAAACATCTTCAAACTCTTTCTTCAGCTTATCAATCTTGTTCTTTCCGCTGAACTCTCTCTTGACCCCTCGGGGCAGAGAGCGGCAGGACGTCAGATTGATGAAGATCAGCTTGGGGCACAACTCCAGCACCAGTCTGAAAATAGGGAGTTAGATCAAGTACTTTCAGCCATGGGAGCCGTGCCAATTTACACTTGTCAGAGGGGTACACAAAGTATGTGATCTGGACTACCGGTTGTTGGACTTTCATTAGATCGCTGGTGATTAGGTGTGTGCTGGTGATTAGGTGCCTCACTCTGGCAGGATGGGTTTGAATCCCAGATGGGACTCAGACCAAAAATGTACTAGAATCTGTACTTTACTGAGAAAGTGTTTTCCCAAATATAACATTTCTAATTAGAACTGTATTTCAGTTACATCACAGTGTGTCAGCAAAAGCATGATGCACGACCTCGCGATTAGTTTGACTATCAAAACAGCACAATAGTATGTCTATACTGAATCAGTAATAATTAACAAAAAAAGCTGAAGTAAATAAATGAGTTAAAAAACACACAATGTGACGAAAGATTACACACAGAGTTCATTAGGGATTGACTGTTTTGGGGGAGAGGGATGGGATATTTTAGGAGATCAGAATATTTTTCTGTGCCTGGAACAAGAATTTCTGTCCCTGTTGCCATGGTTGCAAGACATGCACGACATACATTCAGAACAACCAGTGAATCCTTATTGTTTATTTACAGCAATACTACTTTTTTCCAGTAAACACAATAATTTTATATTTTTAACACAAACCTGTCATTTGATCAGTAACTAAAGATATTAAAAATATGTACCCCGGTATTGTGTAGATTTAACAACAAATTTGTATGTAGCCAGCAGGGCTTAATCCTTTCAAAAGTTACTGGCCCTTCTCCAGACTAACTGGCCCTTCTCCAAGCTAACTGGCCCTTCTCCAAACTAACTGGCCCTCCTACAGACTAACTGGCCCTTCTCCAAACTAACTAACCCTTCTCCAAACTAACTGGCCCTTCTCCAAACTAACTGGCCCTTCTCAGACTAACTGGCCCTTCTCCAAACTAACTGGCCCTCCTACAGACTAACTGGCCCTTCTCCAAACTAACTGGCCCTTCTCCAAACTAACTGGCCCTCCTACAGACTAACTGGCCCTTCTCCAAACTAACTGGCCCTCCTACAGACTAACTGGCCCTTCTCCAAACTAACTGGCCCTTCTCCAAACTAACTGGCCCTTCTCAGACTAACTGGCCCTTCTCCAAACTAATTGGCCCTTCTCTAAACTAACTGGCCCTCCTACAGACTAACTGGCCCTTCTCCAAACTAATTGGCCCTCCTACAGACTAACTGGCCCTTCTCCAAACTAACTGGCCCTTCTACAGACTAACTGGCCCTTTTCCAAACTAACTGGCCCTTCTACAGACTAACTGGCCCTTCTCCAAACTAACTGGCCCTTCTCCAAACTAACTGGCCCTTCTCCAAACTAACTGGCCCTCCTACAGACTAACTGGCCCTTCTCCAAACTAACTGGCCCTTCTCCAAACTAACTGGCCCTCCTACAGACTAACTGGCCCTTCTCCAAACTAACTGGCCCTTCTCAGACTAACTGGCCCTTCTCCAAACTAATTGGCCCTTCTCTAAACTAACTGGCCCTCCTACAGACTAACTGGCCCTTCTCCAAACTAATTGGCCCTCCTACAGACTAACTGGCCCTTCTACAGACTAACTGGCCCTTCTCCAAACTAACTGGCCCTTCTACAGACTAACTGGCCCTTCTCCAGACTAACTGGCCCTTCTCCAAACTAACTGGCCCTTCTCCAAACTAACTGGCCCTTCTCAGACTAACTGGCCCTTCTCCAAACTAATTGGCCCTTCTCTAAACTAACTGGCCCTCCTACAGACTAACTGGCCCTTCTCCAAACTAATTGGCCCTCCTACAGACTAACTGGCCCTTCTCCAAACTAACTGGCCCTCCTACAGACTAACTGGCCCTTCTCCAAACTAACTGGCCCTTCTCCAAACTAACTGGCCCTCCTACAGACTAACTGGCCCTTCTCCAAACTAACTGGCCCTTCTCAGACTAACTGGCCCTTCTCCAAACTAATTGGCCCTTCTCTAAACTAACTGGCCCTCCTACAGACTAACTGGCCCTTCTCCAAACTAATTGGCCCTCCTACAGACTAACTGGCCCTTCTACAGACTAACTGGCCCTTCTCCAAACTAACTGGCCCTTCTACAGACTAACTGGCCCTTTTCCAGACTAACTGGCCCTCCTACAGACTAACTGGCCCTTCTCCAGACTAACTGGCCCTTCTCCAGACTAACTGGCCCTTCTCCAAACTAACTGGCCCTTCTACAGACTAACTGGCCCTTCTCCAGACTAACTGGCTCAAAACTAAATGTTGGAGGCCATGACTGAGTTACCCAGAGTGATCTGACAATTTTAGAACTCCTCACCCCTAAAACGTCTTTTCCTGCACTCTGAGATATAATCCTGGCTTCCATTTGCCTCATGGCGATTTTATATCATTCTACCGAGATTATCTTTGAGTTAACCATTCACAGGAACTCATCCTGCTTAAATATTTTCTCATCGAAATTACATGATTCATGAGCAGTGTCCAATTAAAAAAATTAAAAATATACAGAGAAGGGGTGAAATTCTGACAAGCCAGACGGCCATCTCCTTTATGTTTCAGCAAGTCTTTCGTAATTTTAATGGGCCAACAGTTAAATTGACCCCTAGTGTATGCAAGCTGAGAAGCTACATTGGGTACTTTTGCACAGAGTTCACATTGCATGAGCTTTTGTACTCCTGCAACTCAAAAGAAATTGAATCATGGTTATGTTGGATATTTTATTCAGTCTATCTGGAGTATGAGTGAATGAGTGAGTGAGTGAATATGGTTTAACGGCGCTTTTAGCAATATTCCAGCAATATCACGGCTGGGCACACCAGAAATGGGCCTTCACATTTTACCAATGTCGGGAATCGAACCCGGGTCTTCGGTGTGACGAGCAAACACTTTAACCACAAGGAGTACGACAGGATAAAGGATACAATATTTGTGAACTGGGGCATCCATGAATCTTTTTAGCACAATCAGCAACCAAGTGTTGTGATACTGTTGTTACTTACTTGACAGGGGTAACTCCAACCGAGGTGCCGGCAATGTTGAGGTGTTCTAGAGGCGAGGGTTGGTCCCCCTCTGCCAGGGCTGCCACGCCCTTGTCCAGGTTCTCGGGGAAACTGTTCCATGATAGATCTACATGGGTCAGACTGTGCCTCCACTGGACAACAGAGAAGCAATGGAGGTATAAGGATTAACTGACGGCCGATAAGATGGGTCGATGACAATACATCAATGACAACTATCAAACTTGACATCAATTTGCGTGATTATTCATAATATTGATAGGTGAAAATCATACGTATAATCACCATGCCATGTTAATACCATATACTGTAAGAACATATTAATAAGTCTACATCTAAACTAGACTGTGAGTTACCTCTCTTAATCCAGGGATTTATCGAAATTAAGTGCCCTTGCCACGGAACTTTTTGTTTGTTATGTTGCTCAAATTGGTGAGTGAAATTAAAGTCACATCTACTTAGCCATTACATTAGTTATGACTATACAGCATGAGTTCGGAAAGCTGTAATTCAAATTTTGGGATATTTACTGACACCTGGTTTGGCACCTTCTGGAATAGAGATTTACGCAGTGTTGGAAGGTAAAGATGGTCAGAGTACCATACAATACTGGTACAACTTATGTAAAAGTATTAATAAAGATATAGAGCTTTGTTGGGCCCTTTTTCTTGTAACATGCATGAATTGGTGATCTTTTCTGCCTTGGAATCTCGACAGGGAGACTGTAGACCTATATTGTAGAAAGTTCAAAGACATGCATAGTGTACTGGGGACCTATTCTGCCCTGGAATATGCATGAGAGACAAGCATGGTGCACAGGGGACCTATTCTGTCTTGGAATCTTCACAAGTTTACCACAACTGATAGCAAAGTCTCACCTTCCTAAAGACCATGTCAAGGTCAGCATATTTGGTGACGGAGCTCTGTGACAGATGGAGCTGCACGAGATGTGTGACGGGAAGATGTTGCAGTGACGTCGTGGACAGGTTGGTGCAGCCTCGCAGGTCCAGCAGTCGCAACTCCACCGATGACTTCAGCAACCTGGCCAGGCATAGGAGAGTGAATGAGTACCATACCATGCTGTCAGCAATATTCCAGACAGGGGATGCCAAACATGGGCTAGGAATCTTGTACCCAAGAGATAACTGAAGCTGTGGGTCATTGGGTTTAATTCTGATCTTTAGCAGTATTGAATATCACTTTAAACAGTATATATTTACTGCATCACGGCATACCAGTATAATGTGAATGGAAAGCCTGAAGTGATGCAGGTCTTAGATGTTCACCACTTTAGTACAACCCACAGATATGGTGATGGCTCCTACCAAAAACAAAAAGTTTTGGACTTCTGCCATGATCAAATACAAGTATGGCTGTTCTTGTCACTCAAAACACCATTCTAATTTTCTCCCCTGCCTTAGGCTGTAACCCATTATTCATCTCGATGCTCACCTGGACAGGAAGTCGTCATCAAACCCTAGCGATGAGTTGAGCCCCGACGTGCTGACGGCCAGACTCACTTGCTCCAACTGTGGAAACCCAGGGGACTCTGCCTGCAAAGCAACAGTCAACAACATTCAACAACAATTCGACTGGAGTAGACTAACATATAGTCAATAAAATCATTTGTGACACAATTCATTTTTCTTCTCTTAAAAATATTATGTTTGTCCTCATTTCAGAAAGCTGGCTGGACTTGCTTTCTCATAATCTACATGGTTTGGGCTTCATTCCACAGTCATGGAGCAGGACTATGACTGGGCCTGAAGTTACATCTGGTAGTGATACAATACACATATCCACCGCCTCCGTGGTCTGATGGTAGAGCGTCCGCCCGGAGAGCGGAAGGTCAGGGGTTCGATCACCAGCTGCGTCATACTAAAAGATGTTAAAAGATGGTACTTGTTGTTACCCTGTCTGGCGCTCGGCATTAAGGGACAAGGACTGGTCTAGTCGGAGTCAGTATACTGTGTCTGAGTGGGGTATTCATGTTAGATTGTGGCATGGTATCTCAGTGGGCTAGCACTATAAATCGGCATCAGCCCGGACTAGTACAAACAGGCACAAACGTGCATGCACATCATTATATAAGTGCAATACACTTGCACACAACGTTAAACCCCATAAGACAATAAATAGAAACCCAACCACCATATATACTCAGTACATTGAAATTTAATCATAAAAACAGCAGCAGCAGCATTCACTTAAAACTCTCATAAATAAATATGTAAACAATAATTTCAAACAGCTTACTGAATCATTACACAAAAAAAACTGTAGTTACAACATGAATCAATGATATCGTTTGACGCAATAATTCAACACAAGTTCAGCTCATTCGCTAAAGGCCTGTCGCAAAAGGCATGTCGCTAAAGGGCCTGTCGCTAAAGGGCATGTCGCTAAAGGCATATCACTAAAGGACATGGCCTAATGTTTTGGATTATGGACACACAAACACAAAAGAAATTGCTTTGTTAGCCAATCAAATGCCATGGAATCACTTGCAATTTATTTATAGTGAGTGAGTGAGTGAGTGAGTGAGTGAGTGAGTGAGTGAGTGAGTGAGTGAGTGAGTGAGTGAGTGAGTGAGTGAGTGAGTGAGTGAGTGAGTGAGTGAGTGAGTGAGTGAGTGAGTGAGTGAGTGAGTGAGTGAGTGAGTGAGTGAGTGGGGCTTAACGCCGCTTTTAACAGTATTCCAGTTATATCCCAGCGTGTCAGCTTAATTTGGGAGGAAAGCTGGAAGGGATGCAGTTCACAGAACTGTACCACTTCGGTGAAACCCACGAGATCGTGTATGGTGCTGACAAACCTAGTAACATAATTGGGGCGAACCAGGATTCGAAACCCACAATCATATGTTTCTGGCATCCCCAAGGGACGCAACTCTGCCAGCGAATCACGGCGCCTCAGACGACTGGACCACCCGTGCACCCTATTTATAGTGAATAGTCTGGATTAACATCTGCATAAACAAGGGATGGGGTTTCTGGATTAACAGGATTCAGACTACCGAGGTTTCTGTACCCACCTTGAGTCTCTGGGAGACATATGAAGCTCGAAACTTGGAATTCGTGAGCCGGAGAACTCGTAACTTTGAACAGTGAGCTTGAAATGCCTCAATGTTGAGGGACACAAAGTCTGCAGAGAACACTGCATTAGATACATCCAGGGTCTCCAGGCTAGGGCAGGAATTCTGTGGAGTGACACAAATGGGTTGATTATTCGCTTACTAATACCACATTGTCTATGTAACATCATAGGCATAACAAAACAGGTGGGTGTCAAGGGGCTTCAGATAAATCCTTAAGTAATGAGAAACATCCCTGGCAATACTGTCCTTGTCTCCGTGCCCGGTAGAGATACCGCATACCTTTGACTGGTAAGCATTACCTGACCCCCAGAGTATGCATTCTTTCCTTTAGCTTGTTTAGCTGTACAGTCGTAAATGTATCACCAAAATGTATCACCTCAGAGGTGAATCTATCAAACTCTGTGTCACGCAGCTTTCGCTTGTAGCATTATCATAATAGTTGGCTAGGTCATCACAAGCCAGCACATCATCTTGATCCTCTCTTGAATCCAATGAGCAATGATCCATGCCATTGACACTCAATCAATCAAGTCACGGAGCGTGACCATCTGATCCATTTGGTCACCCTACATGACTAGCATTGGTTGCTGGGGGCTATTCTAACCCGAAATCCCCATCATGTAAGATCAGCATTGGTTGCTGGGGGCCTATTCTAACCCAGAATCCCCATCGTGTAAGACCAGCATAGGTTGCTGGGGGCCTATTCTAACCCAGAATCCCCATCATGTAAGATCAGCATTGGTTGCTGGGGGCCTATTCTAACCCAGAATCCCCATCGTGTAGACCAGCATAGGTTGCTGGGGGCCTATTCTAACCCGGAATCCCCATCATGTAAGATCAGCATTGGTTGCTGGGGGCCTATTCTAACCCAGAATCCCCATCGTGTAAGACCAGCATAGGTTGCTGGGGGCCTATTTTAACCCGGAATCCCCATCGTGTAAGACCAGCATAGGTTGCTGGGGGCCTATTCTAACCCAGAATCCCCATAGTGTAAGACCAGCATAGGTTGCTGGGGGCCTATTCTAACCCAGAACCCCATCGTGTAGACCAGCATAGATTGCTGGGGGCCTATTCTAACCCAGAATCCCCATCGTGTAGACCAGCATAGGTTGCTAGGGGCCTATTCTCACCCAGAATCCCCATCGTGTAGACCAGCATAGATTGCTGGGGGCCTATTCTAACCCAGAATCCCCATCGTGTAGACCTGCATAGGTTGCTTGGGGCCTATTCTAACCCAGAATCCCCATAGTGTAGACCAGCATAGATTGCTGGGGGTCTATTCTAACCCAGAACCCCCATCGTGTAGACCAGCATAGGTTGCTAGGGGCCTTTTCTAACCCAGAACCCCCATCGTGTAGACCAGCATAGGTTGCTAGGGGCCTTTTCTAACCCAGAATCCCCATAGTGTAAGACCAGCATAGGTTGCTGGGGGCCTATTCTAACCAAGAATCCCCATCGTGTAGACCAGCATAGATTGCTGGGGGCCTATTCTAACCCAGAACCCCATCGTGTAGACCAGCATAGATTGCTGGGGGCCTATTCTAAACTGCAATCCCCATCGTGTAGACGAGCACAGGTTGCTGGGGTCCTATTCTAACCCAGAATCCCCATAGTGTAGACGAGCACAGGTTGCTGGGGGCCTATTCTAACCCAGAATCCCCATAGTGTAGACGAGCACAGGTTGCTAGGGGCCTACTCTAACCCAGAATCCCCATAGTGTAAGACCAGCATAGATTGCTGGGGGCCTTTTCTAACCCAGAATCCCCATCGTGTAGACCAGCATAGGTTGCTAGGGGCCTATTCTAACCCAGAATCCCCATCGTGTAGACGAGCACAGGTTGCTGGGGGCCTATTCTAACCCAGAATCCTGACGAGGGCATGGGACTAGTGGCCAAGTCATAGAATTGAATACTGTACCATGAGTGTTGTCAAGAATGTAGGGAATCCCTTCAATGTGTTGCCGCCTATTGTCAGGTGACGTAGATTGCCGCCAAGTTTCTGAACCAAGTTCTTCAGACACGACACAGACACAGCATCATTCTGAAAGTATAAAGTTCAAATATTTATTTATGCCACACCAAGTTGTGTTTTTGTTTTATGGATGATCCTTCCCTATAATGACGTAAACCAGAGTACAATAACAAGTACATAACAACATTTGTGAATTTTTCAAAATTAAAACCTTACATCATTGTAAAGAAGGCTGTTATGAGCATCAAGTGAAAACAATGTCTGATGGTTTCAGAGAGGAAGGGTAAAGGCTGTATTTGTCACCAAATCAGCAGCGGCGGCCATTTAGAAATTTTTAACATGAGCACTTTATTTTGTTATAGCAAGTGACATGTACAACATGGACCATCAAACCAGTGGTTGATATGATGAGCAACATCTCAGATTTTTTAGGACGATGACACACAATGAACAAAGTCATCAAGTCTGACCACCTAATCCATTCAGTCGACTCTTTCAACAATCATTGGCTACTGAGGACATATTCTAACGTAGAATAGCAATGGGAACTGACCCCTGTGCAGAAATGACACTTACTGATGTAAACGACAGGTCCATATCTTCAATATCACAACAGTTGTTGACAAGAGCGGTAATACCCTCTGATGTCAATTTCTTGCAATATGACAAGTTAATGCTCTTCAAGAGAGGACACTTTTCTGACAGCACCTGAAAAAAAAATAATAGTCAACTTCTATCATGATTTCAACATGCTGGTTTCCAAATTAAGCTGACAGGCATTGATATAACTAGAATACTGTTCAAAGCAGCGTTGAACTAAACCACTCACTCACTAATCTGTGCAGAATGCTGAATGCTCAAAGGGTATATTCACAGTGAAAAAGGTTGATCAAAAGTTCCACAATACACAATAAAACCATACACAATATGTTAAATTTGTTGTCAGAGATCGGCCGGTAATGAAAAAATTAAGTTCAAAAGTCAATGAAAGTAAAACTTTTTTTTAATACTAGTTACTTTGCAATTATATACCCCTTCTGTGCTGCTGTGTAATATATAGAGATTCTCACCCAAGTGCCTTTTGATATCAAATATAACAACAAGAGTTGATAAAAGTGGAAAAACTCCTAGGCTTGCCGAAAACCAGCATTGGCGGCATTGCTATTTATCATCCAACATCATTCTTCCCACTTTTTCAGTTTGTAGACAGTAATAAGCAGTGTCTTCAGTGTAAAAAGTACTGCAAACAGCTTCTGCAGCAGAGCCATTAGTGATGTCATTTGATTGTGACGTCATGGTAACCAGTGACGTCACAATGGTCTGCAATGAATTGTGATGTAATTTCATTGCAGCGATATATACAGTGTAGATATCGCTTGATCTCACCCAAGCGATATCTACTGTGCGAGCCAGTTTTGGATGATAAATGCAATATACACAATGAAATCCAGACTGTTTTCTAAATGTTCGGTCTTAGTAGAGGGCGCATAGAAAGACTACACTTACAAATTGATAAGGGATCACTTATTGGAGCAGGCGCTTAGTTCAGCGAATACGGTAGTCTATAATACCAAAGACAGAATGAAACTGGTGTATTACAGTTTGATTCACAAGGATTACCTTGACAGCCTGATTTGTGAGGTTCTTCCACATCGACAAGGACAATGTCTGGCACTGACTCAGACGTTGATTGGCTAGATATATCAGAGTCTGGTCTTGTGACTTGATCCAGCCATATGATAGGTCCACTGTATCCCATAGCAACGGGTTCTCTGCAAGCTCCCGCCACATGCAACACACTTTTGCTGCTCTGACAACATGTAAAAGCGGGAGTGTGATGTCATTGGTTGAAAGTGTTGTTGTAAACCCAGAATTTATTTCTATTGTCAAAGCGATCTTTTACCTTGTATGAATGTGTGACCGCTTGTACTAGCCCGGACTAATGCTGGTTTTATAGTGCTAGCCCACTGAGATACCATGCCAAAGTTTATCATGAATACCCTACTCAGACACAGTATACCGACTCCGCATCCACCAGTTCTTGTTTTATCCCCTAAATGATGGGCAATAGGCAGGGTAACAACAAGAACCATCTTATGTTATGACATGGCTGGGGATCAAACCACTGACCTGCTCTCTGGACAGATGTGATACACGTGTTTGTTTTACTTCATCAATTGTGAAAAGTGAAATGTTAAATTGAAAGCTTTCCGTCTTACCACTTACACTGAATTTTTGGCCAACAAATTTGAAAACTGATAAAATACAAAAGGGATAAATTGTCATGAAAAAATATTAACTAATCACATCCCCGTAAACATAATTCCAAGAAGCAAGAAGAAGGTGGGTTCCACCATCACCTACCGACAAAGGAAAGGCAGAGCTCCATCACTGTACACCACCATCTTGAATATCTTCAGCCACACTTCTGGTGGCAGACGGCCCTGGAAGTCAGATGTCAACACGAGAGATGCTTCATTTTGTGAAAGTCTTGCTACCTTCTTGGCCCGTGTGTCAGACTGGTCATGTGACTTCCTTTTTCCTGTCTTGTTACCATGGTTATTTCTTGATGCTTGCTTTCTAGTAATATTCTTACTGAAACAGTAATACTATTTTTAGAGTGACTAGTTGATGGATGAGTGAATGTTGTTTTGTGCCACAGACAACACTATTACAGCTGTAAATAATCAAGCTGGACCCGACTGAAGTGTAGTTGATGATACACACCCTGATTCCTGTGGTGCTTCTGGCATAGACTATGTCCCGAGTTTTTTTGTTTGTTGATTAACGCAGCACTCAGCAATAATCCAGCTATATGATGGCAGTCTGTAAATATTCAAGTCTGGACCAGCCAATCTCGTGATTGACATCATGAACATCGATCCTCGCAAATGGTATATGATGACATGCATCAATCAAGTCAGCGAGCCTGACCACCCGATCCTGTTAGTCGCCTCTTAAGACAAGCATAGTTGCCTTTTACGGCAAGCATGGGTGGCTAAAGACCAATTCTAACCAGTAACCTTAGCTTGCTGTGAGAGATAACTCATATGAATTAATTGGTAAGTCTTACTCAGTTACTTGATTGATTGCATGATAATCTAACTCAATGGCATAGGACAATGCTCTTGATGCCAATCACTGGTTTGTCTGGCCCAGATTTGTTCATTTAAAGGCTGTCGTCATACAGATGGAATTTGCACAGTGTTGCTTTGAACAACAAATAATACAAAACAAACCTTACCACACCTATAGGATTAGTGATGGGATTTTGTGAAAAATTTAAGATTGGTCAGCAATCAATGAATGACAATGATTGATCAAGAAATAGCATTACAGTATAGATCTCACATTTAGAGTTTCATTCTCTGTATCCATCGTGTAGATAACAATTAACAAAATAACAAAATGTTTCATTGAAACTTCACTATACTCTGCAAAACAAACCAATCAATCATCCTGGGACACCAAATATGGGCATAGCATCTTGTACTATCTATACCACACAGCGCTAATTATCTTAAGATCGTCACGATGTGGCTGAAATATTGCCGATGTGACGTTAGATATTAACTCACACACTCTTAAGAGTGACAAAAATGAGAGTGCTGGTACTCAATGGTTTGTAATTTCTCTCAAAGATGACTTTTGAGTAAAACTCTTTTGATAATAATTATCAATTTACTGAACTTGGGTTATGGCTTCGTTCGATGTTTGTTGTTTATTTAGTTATGAAGTTGGTACTAACTCGTCATCAAGACCTGCTCACAGCACAGTCTTTTGAACAGCAATACCCAAACATGACATTTTCTTTTGAGTTGGGTGTCACTTTTTGTTTTGCAAAATGTTATTCAATGAGTCAATTCATTTTCCATTTCTATAGGATGAAAGAGAGAGAGAAAAGTTGTACTGATGTGAGGAGAGGAACATCTGCGTGACGAGGCAATGCTTTAACCACGAGGTACCCCACCATTTACCATCAGTCTAAAACAAGTTATATCAGACCAGTACCTATTGGATGAAGATGGTCGCTCTTCATCAGAAGGGAGATAATCCGAGTCCTCTGAGTCACTTGTGGGACACTCATCTCCATCTCGAGGGTTGAAGGAAAACAGGACTTGTTTTTTGGGGTCTTTTTTGTATCCCAGAATTCCTCTCTCTGTTTTCCGTGGCATTATGCATACAATCCCTTTCGTCCTGTAACAAGTCCAAATGCCATATGTATATTATCTACCTGAATCAGTAAATGACCAGTGACTCTTCAGCATACTGGGTATTGTTGTTTTATGCCCAAGTTTATAATCAGTCCCAGACGAAGTCTGTGGAAAAATGATCAAACTTCTGGTCTGAAATTACCAAAAGTCTGCTGTAAAAAGACTTAACCATTTCCCTTTATTTTTCGTTCAGTAAGAGTGAGTGAGTTGGGTTTAACGCCGCTTTTAACAGTATTCCAGTCATATCACAGCATGTCAGCTTAATGTGGGAGGAAATCCCCAAGTGATGCAGGTCTTAGACGTTTACCACTTCGGTGATACCCACGAGCACGGGTATGGTGCTGACAAACCTAGAAACATAATCGGGGCGAACCGGGATTCGAACCCACAATCATAGGTTTTTGGCGTGCCCAAGGGACGCAACTCTGCACAGCGAATTGCAGTGTCTCAGACGACTGGGCCGCCCGTGCCCCCTTGTCCTGTAAGAGTGAGTGAGTACGGTGTTACGACACTTTTACCCATATTCAAGCACAATCACAGCAATATTCCTGCAACTCTGCACAGCGAATTGCAGCGTCTCAGACGACTGGGCCGCCCGTGCCCCCTTGTCCTGTAAGAGTGAGTGAGTACGGTGTTACGACACTTTTACCCATATTCAAGCACAATCACAGCAATATTCCAGCAACTCTGCACAGCGAATTGCGGCGTCTTAGATGACTGGGCCACCCGTGCCCCCTTGTCCCGTAAGAGTGAGTGAGTACGGTGTTACGACACTTTTACCCATATTCCAGCACAATCACAGCAGGGAACAACAGAAATAGGCTTCACACATTATACCCATGTCGGGAATCGAACCTGTGTCTTTGGTGTGACAGGCGAACACTTTAAGCACTAGGCTACCCCAGCGACCCTCATCTAGTAAGAAGTCCAAATGCCATATTATAGAAGATTGTATATTATCTACTCATGTCATCTTATCAGTAAATGACTAGTGACTCTTCAGCAAAGTGAGTGATGTTGTTTTATGCCTCAGTCAGCAATATTTCAGCTGTCAGAGTTGCCTGTCTATTCTGCCCCCGATTTCCCAAAGAATAGGAATGGTAAATGGTTATAGAAAATGTATTAGTTTCTCATCATAAATAGATCACCTCTTGAGCAGCTGTATTTTCAAACACTGATAAAAGTCTTGCTAGAAGTTCACAACTACCACATTATTTCCACAGCGCCACACAACTTGAAATATAAGTGGGTGTCTCAATTTCTCTGGTTAGAAATTCTTCTTCATTATGTTCATATCATTTACATGCAGGGAATAAATGTAAGCTGTACACAGCAAATTTATCTGAAAACGTCTAATCCCAGCATAATGGTTATTAATTATATGGTTCATACGATTAGAACACTTTAGAAATAACAAACTGATTGTGGAATATTGCTTACTGTATTAATTTATACATATACATCGTGTTCATTTCATAGGTTGGTTTCTATTATACATATTATTTGAATCATATGCATGGCTTTACGCGACACAGAGATGCGTGCCCACTACGCAGAAATGTATAGAATTGACACTGAAAAATTATCCATTGTACCAAATTTTTTACAAGAAATATAAATATATCATAATTAGTTTCATGACATACCTAAAATATCTTCAACTGTCATCATGGTCATTCTCTATTCCATCATCAAAAGAACACAAAGAGAACAAACAAACAATGATTGTAAATAATATTGTCAAGAATTAGTTTCTGACAATTCATTTTCTTAATAGTTAAGTATTAAATTAACCATAGTTGTTTCCTTTCGTATAGACAAATTATGCTTTTGTATATTTACATTATCCTTTTGTATGGATACATTACCCTTTTGTAGATACATTATCCTATTGTATCAATACAATCTCACCTAATGATACAATCCTCATAACATGGCACATTGTATTGCGAAGCACAATACCTCATGATAATACCTCAAAACGTCAGAACTTGATCCATTGTTATTAAGTTTATTAAGCACATCTATTCAAAATATTTATCATTATACAAAGTAGCATAATCCAGTTTAAAGTGAGTGACAGAATTTACTCACAGTTGGTTGTGTGAGATTCCTATACATGCACAGAGTATAGAACATGAATGAGGGAATAGTGTTGGTTGTCAGTATATATTGCTAAATCTAGTCTGATCTAGTTGTAGCTGGCATATACTGGCATGTGTTCTATAAATAAAAAAATGTCTTCTCAGCACTTTCTAAAATTGTGATAAATATATTGATGAGTAATGAGTTTATCGTTCTCTTCGTTGAAACTACTAACATTGCAAGTTTGACAAATATTTTAGTGGAGAAAGCAAATTCAATTTCAATGTCATATCATCGACATTATTGTAATTTCCTATTTTGCTGATTTTTTCCCCAGTGTAATTACTGTAAACATAAATAGTACATTGATCCGGAGTGTGCCGAAGTGAGCATGGTGAAAAATTCATAATTTAATTCACGTTCAATACAACTGATCGATAGCGCGAACAGTATGCGTACATTATAGATATTCTTTATAAATGTACTACAATCAGAACTGCTAAAATAATAAGTCAATAACACGAATTAGTGTCGTGCGTTAAGGAAATACTACGGTTTTTTATGACAACAATTTGTTCTTGATGCTAACGGGAGCGGCCAAATCGGCCATTCTTTTTTTCCATCAATGGTTCACACCTTTATTTCGTCAAACAACATGACCGACGTCACCCATTTGAAAGATGATATAAGTAGCTATTATCACTGAGTCGAAAAAGTGGCACAAAGAACGTCAACACATTTCGCAATCTGGCGGGGATTGTAAACTTCCGGGTCCACTCGTTCATAGAGACTCTTCGCTGTCTATGTGTTTTCGTATTGGCTGGTTAACCGGGACACCTTTCTAAAATCTGAAATCGGATAACTGCTAAACCGGACACAGATCTAAAAATGTTGCACTGTCAAACACTGGCAGTTCATTCAGTTGTTCCCTTCAGAATTCGTGACGGTATACTACAAGGACATTTATAAGGTACCAGGTCACCCCAACTAAAACTTTCCTTTGTATTACTTTGATAAAATTACCTGTAATTAAATCTCATAGTTTTCAATAGCAATTCTTCCTCAAAATGCATTGCCACGGAACTCAGCATTTGAAATCTTTAATTGTTCATGTCTTTATTTAAACGCCCAGTGACAATTATTGAGAAAGAACAACTTTTCTATAAATATAAATATTAAATGTCGCGTTGGCGTGTTCTTCAAATTAGGTGCTTTTGTCATTTGAAACCCTTGACTGACCAATCAGAATCTAGTATTTACCAAAATTAGCATACGACCACCTCTTCTCTGTCGATCTGTTGTATACAGGGAAGCCTCACTTACACGTGTTTCACTCGATATATCATTGAGTTCCACGAATTCAATTGTGGTGGCACGTGACGTTGGTCACAAGAGGAGATGGATGGGTGACCGTGTTCGGCAGCTTGACTCCTGGGCCCACTTGCACAAAGCGATCTTAGCGCTACAACTATTGTAAGCCTATGTTAAAGTATGGGAGTTACGATCATCTTAGCGCTAAGATCGCTTTGTGCAAGTGGGCCCAGGGCTTATCGAGGTCTTCGGTCCTGCCCCACACAGAAGCACATGTGATGTCTCCTTGGACAAGTGACTTCGTTCGAAATATGCCTCTGTTCACACAGCAGTCGTTCAAACACCACTACTTGCACAATATGTAACTGAACAGTCAAGGGTTTTTCCTCTATGTTCCTGGCAACCTTCATATCGACACGATTTTCTAAAACCACTCCGCTTGTCTCGATTACGGATTTTCAGCATGTTCATGGCCTTGAGTACTTCGAGTTAACGATTTTTCATTGAAATGCGTTTTTGTAGATACCTACAGCCAAATATTCATCAATACTTCGAGGTTCTGCAGACAATACGTCCTTTCGGCACATAAGGAATTATAGCTAGAAATGTAATACTAGTGTTAGTGTAGGACATATGGCGTCTCAAGTCGCAATTTCACAGTTCAGGGTGAGTGGGTGAGTTTGGTAAAACGCCGTTTTTAACAGTATTCCAGTTATATCACGGCGTGTCAGCTAGCTTAATGTGGGAGGAAAGCCCGAAGTGATGCAGGTCTCAGACGTTTACCACTTCGGTGAAATCCACGAGCACGGGGATGGTGCTGACAAACCTAGAAACATAATCGGGGCGAATCGGGATTCGAACCCAATTTCTGGTGTGCCCAAGGGACGCAACTCTGCACAGCGAATCGCGGCGCCTTAGACGACTGGGCCACCCGTGCCACCTCACAGTACAGAGTAATGATTGGTTTGTTTAACGCCGCACTCAGCAATATTCCAGCTATATGACGGCGGTCTGTAAATGATCGAGTCTGGACCAGACAATCCAGTCATTAATATCATTAGTATCGATCCACGCAATTGGGATCGATGACATGCATCAACCAAGTCAGCGAGCCTGACCACCTGATCCCGTTAGTCGCCTCTTACGACAAGACAGAGTAATGAGCAGAGTGAATATTCATTATATAATAACCTAATACTATTGATTGACTGTCCGCCATACGGTCAAATCAGCCCTCATCGTTTAGAAACACCGGCTTACCAATACGGGATTTGAGCGAGCCAATACAGCTTTGACGGGTCAATGCGCGTACAGCTTTTGCGCGTGACTGCATTCCTCATATTACAACCACAAGGCGATAGACTGCTGTCATCACACTTCGTTGGAGCTGGGTCCTGTTATAACTGTGACATTTCTAAACCTTTACCTGATCTCCTGGGGGGGGGGGGGGGGGGGGGGGGGGGGGGGGGGGGGGGGTGTCGGGAGGACACGGATGGCCCAGTCGTCTAAGGCGTCGCGATTCGCTGTGCAGAGTTGCGTCCCTTGGACACGCCAGAAACCTATGATTGTGGGTTCGAATCCCGGTTCGCCCCGATTATGTTTCTAGGTTTGTCAGCACCATACCCGTTCTCGTGGGTTTCACCGAAGTGATGAACGTCTGAGACCTGCATCACTTCGGGCTTTCCTCCCACATTAAGCTGACACGCCGCGATATAACTGGAATACTGTTAAAAGCGGCGTTAAACCCAACTCACTCACTCACCCATTAAATGGGTGTTTTCATATTAGCTGTTTTATGTGTGCGTGCGTGCGTGCGTGCGTGCGTGCGTGCGTGTAAGACCGTGAAGCACTGACGATGCTAATTGTTGCACTTGAACTTAAATTCAGAACGACCAGGTAGTAACTACCCCAACCATTGTAATATCAGAGTTACTTACATTAGATTTAAATGTTGTGACAGTTATGTTGAAACGATTTTTGCTGCAACCATAAACAAATAAACAAGCAACGAAACATGAATACTTTATTCATAAATACAAAATGCAAAACAATATCGATAGCCAGTTGATTGAAGCATAATGACAAACACCATTGGCGTATCTATCTTTGACTTATTCGGTTAACTTCAAGGATCAGTTAAGAATATAACATTGTAATCACTTCAAAATCATACCTTGTCCCTTTGTGTCTTGAATACATCCATGGGTGAACACAAAAGTCGGGCATGTGGATAATACGAATGACTACTCCTTTCACATGAAAAACCCATTGTTTTGCTCTCAGAAAGACCTTAAAATCCGACTGCAGAACAATATTCCATATGGTTTATGGAAATCTGAACTAAATCGGTATGCCTTGGTGTGCTGTAGTCATTGTCAATGATTGGATATAACACGAAAGTATCGTTTGATGTTGCGTTATATTAATTTCCTTTAAAATTGACAAACCGGTAAATTGTTATCGTAGACACACAAACAGCAGAGACAACAAATCAATTTACTTACTTGCATTTTAACCACTAAAGCATAATTAAAAACTGATCTAATAACAATAATATTAAAATCAAAAGAAAACATTTTAGACTTCACTGAATCTGTATTATTAACCGTGGGTCGTTTTTTTAAAGTCCATCGTCATAATGCTGGTATATTGCCGATGCGATAAAAAGAATTAACTGATAAAAATTCAAACTCTTTCATACAATTTCAGGTGATACTCTTCTTTGAAATAATCATTTTAGTATTAATATTTTGAGATATGTTGATATCACAAGTGTCCAACTCGTGAAGAAACCATACTTCCAGTCTATTATGTACATATACACTCCTATCTTGCATTTTGATATCTGCAAATCGCTATCAGTTGATCTAAAAACGATTCGGTGAATAATTGCCTCTCATGTATTTTACAGCCATAAACGAAGACTTCTCAAAATGAGTCCTTTTAACAGTTGCAGCTTCAAGAATGAGATTATTGCAGGATGTACAATAACACACGCGTTCATCTGACTCCTGGCTCTTCTTGCCATGCTTGGTCGTCCCATTCTAAAGCGTCGTGTCTACCTTATGTCCAACCTGACCATTGCATATCTTCCTTATGGCCAAGCTTGACCATTACAAGTGAAGTCTTGGTTATGCCATTGCTTGACCGATACGTACCCGGGACAGTAACCGTTCCACTCCTGAAACAAAATGACTCACATATATGAGAAAAGTGGGTTACTTTTCGACAAAAAACAAGAATGGGCCTCACTTATTGTACCCATGCGGGAATCGAACCCGGGTCTTCATCGTGACGAGCGACTGGTTTCACAAGTTCATCCCACAGAACCCACAATGTGAACGCCCTTATTATCACAGTATGATTTCTAGAAAGCTGTAAATTTGGGGATGAGGCAAATAATTGCACATATAAATTCGCTAGTATAAGGTTGGAAGGTGATGTTTTTCTAGTACTAGGTACTTGGACACTGGGTATCTCTTCAACCCAAGTATAGACATATGGTTGCACTTTGGACAGGGTCGATTATTAGGCGGAAGACGGTATTTGTACATACTTAGAGCTGTTTGTCCGGGAACTGTTCCGCTAATTTCTTCTCAAACAGTTTCTCACATGTGATACCGGACTCATAGACTTCTGTGTTTTCCTGGTGATAAAACAGAAAATAAACATGGTGAACAATATCACCGTAACTTGTAAAATATACAATTAAAACACATTTCCGACAGGAAAGTTTAGGAACATTGAAAGCTCTAAATGAAATCAACGGCCTGGACCATATCAAAACGAAAGTGATCATGTAAGCACCGCGCTTACTATTCAAGCCTTCGTAAATTAATTTGATGTAGTGAAAAACAAATGCGTCAGAACAATTTGTCTCGATAATGTTTTCTTGGGAATGGCAGCAAAATGTTTCCGCTTCATAGACTTTGTTTCGGAGAAGTCCATTTTGCGAAATGTAACATGGCTGCCGCGGCGGCCATATTGGATCATGGATGTTTGACTACAACTGGTGTCACAATAAAAAGAGCATTGCTGCAGTTGTTTCTGACAATTAGAATACCATCCTACCGAACAGGTAAACTTCACCTCGTGACTCAGGTACATATGCACATGTTTCTGAATACATATTTGATAGGGTATGTATGACGTGTTCCTGGCATGAACCTCAGTCATTCGTAACAAACTCGTGTCATTCCTGGACAGACCGAATGGCGACTCGTGCCCATCAAGAAGGATTACTTTCATTCGTGACCACATCATGTATCTTCGTGCAGGTTTAGGAAAAGGGCGATCGGTGACGAATGTTACCTCAGCTCAGTAAGGTAGCCTTCAACTTGGTTCCATACAAACGTTTTAAAATAAAAATGCAATTTTTTAAAATCAGGCTTAATTTTTAAAATAAAAAATCACCTGTATCACGTACTAAGTATTCGCCGACTCCAAATCATGAAAATGTTAAAATAATTTTTTTTTTATCCCGCTGTGAGGGTTTACTTAGTTAAAAAACAAATAAACCCTGAAATTTCGACCACCTATTCAATGGTTTTGGGAAACATCTGTAAATAAATAATTTAGAAAAAGATGGACAAAGAACACAAATACAGTAAAGGGCGAGTGGTCACGAATGATTCTTGTATCGAAGGTAAGGAAGCTTGGGGCACTCACCTTATTAAAGCGATGGCTATTCATGAAGACGAGCCTCATGTCGGCCACATAGTCTTCAAGACGCTCGTACCTACTTGACCTCAACTTGTGGGCAATGAGATCTAGCCACATGGCACGCTTGACCACCTTGTAGTAGTCAGGGACATCTTTAGATTTGATCTCCTTGCAGAAGGGGTCACTTCCCTCGTGATTGTACACAGTGTTGAAAACCTTGAAACATGCCTGAATAGGGAAAGATTGCTGTATGGTAGAAACTATGAAAAGTGATCATCTATTTGGCCATATTCAGCCAGAATATCCCCAATTAATATCATGTGTATAAGGAAAGTAAGTCTTGTCCTCAAATACCAGGAACTATCTTAAGAAAGTATGCACTTGAATATTGGAGCTGACCAAACAAATACAAACGTTATCAAAGCGTTACAAGGCTGAAAACAGTCACCGAAACACTGCAAACTTAAGGTCCAAAACAACTCTAATACCAGTATCAAATACATCAACATCGAATAACCATTTCATGTTTGTTTCATTTTTAGCTTCAATCAAACATGGGTATAAACTTTCTTTTGCCCAGGAGTGTATATTATTCTTGCACCTAACATGGAAACATACTTATGAGGAAGTTAGTTGTCTTCACTATATTGTAAATGATTTAAAGGTAAACATATCGACTTAAATAACATTATCTTATAATACGATTCAAAAGACAAACGCATCAACATATTAACTGTCAGATTAAGGTCCAGATTTACCAAATCGTCGCCACTGAAAGTCTAAATAACAATGTGACTGTTTACTAATGGCTTTACCCGATCTGGAATTTGTCATCTGGTGACCAATGTCATCCCAGTTACTGAAACAGAATCGCACTCACATCAGTGTACTGGAAGCCTCGCTTTATTGGAGGAGGTATAACTTCCTCTGAAGAAGATGCATATATGTCTTTCTTCTTCACCTTCTTCTTCTTTCCCTTCACAGCATTTGAAGCGGGAGACTTGGAAGATGTATGTGGAGCCTGGCTGCCACTTTTCTGCCTCTGCCTTTTAGGTGTTGACCCACTTTCTGCTGTAGTGATATACAGAAAACAATGACATATGGTGTGAGCACTACACCCCAGATACACATCATCTTACAACATACATTATACTCTATGTTTCCACCGAAATTAATGGAAGCCATCGAGCGATACCCAAGTAACATGTGACTTAAGTACGTTACAATGGGTTTCCTTTCTCCACACCATGTTATCACAATCATGATCAGCACCATGATTTATTGATAAAGCTCTTGTGGGTACAACTCATGATGCTATTTTTGGGTATAGCAGCGCTTGAGTTTATCGATTGATGGTTACCTTTGATCAAACAAATCTTATGTGTTTACAGTTTTGTTCAATATGAAAAATTGATAACCACACAATAAAAATGTGTGTTGTATCAGTATTTGAGGTGTCAGCTTGATGTGGGAGGAAAATGAGAAGCGATGCTGGCATAAGAGGTTTACCACTTTGGTGAAACCCACGAACACGGGTATGGTGCGGATAAACCTAGAAACAAAATCAGGGCGATTCCTGGATTCGAACTCACGATCATAGGTTTCTGGGATTATTTAGGGATGCAACTCTGATCAGCAAATTCTGGCGCCTTAGACGACTGATTTACATTGGGTACCATGTACTATTAAACAAGTTAAAACATACATATCTGTAATACAACAGTTATATTTGGAACATTTGGAGTCTGCTCAAGCATTAATAACCTTCACCTTTCCAGTTTGACCTTGGCTTTGACCTTTTCGAGTCTAAATCATTTTCATCTAGGCTTTGCATCTTTCTCTTCCGCCCTTTGTTCTGCTGTTTCTGTACCGGAGAGCTGACTGCAAGATTTTCTTCGGCTTCATCATCATCTTCATTTTCATCTTCACTACTATCCGAATTGTCCTTGTCTGAATAAACCAGTAAAACATAGCATACTTCAAATATAGGAAAAAGTGCCCTTCATCGAGATGAAAGACAATCTTTCCATGGGGACGATGACAGAGTTTTGTTTATTTGCTTGTTTTTTAATGGAACACTCAGCAACATTCCAGCTACATGAGGGCTGTCAGTATATAATCGACTCTAGACCAGACAATCCATTGAGATCATGCTCATTAATCTACCCAACAGGGATACGATGACGCGCATTAACCAAATGAGCGAGCCTGGCCACCCGATCCCGTTAGTCACCTCTTACCAGAAGCCAGGGCAGACAATCAGATCCTCAGTTTTGTGGGCTCTTGAGGTAAACATGGGATACTGGGATCCTATTCTGCACGAATACCCAAAGGGGCCATGCTTACAAGACCTTACAAGCACAAGACAAGTAGAATCACAATTTTCTTAACAAACTGACATCCCATGGAAGTAAGTTACTGCTTCCACTCGTTAATGTAACCCAGTTATATTGTGACCTTAAATACAAGTACCTTCTCCGAAATACTGAGGATACAAATTTTTGCTATCATCCTGCAATGTGACAATCTCTTGTCCTGTCTCTTCAGGAGTATCCTTCTTGTCTTGGTGGTTATGAGTTCTCATCACATCTGACAGAGATGGAAGGACTGATTCATTGCTAGATGCGTTCCCAATCTCAACATTTAGGGCAATGTCTGACACATGGTTTGTCAGGCTCATCTCTGAGGTGGACTCTTCAAGTGGTAAACCCTGTCTTTCCTGAGGAATTCTGTCTGATATCACTGATAATAATGGCACACTTTCCTCATTTGTTTGTAGTGAATTCAATTCATTATTTTGTGGCTCTGGTGACCTTTCATCAAATAACTCTGTTGTTAGAAGTAAATGTTTTTTAGGCTTCAGTTCAAAACGATCCGGATAACTGATGTCATCTTGCCAATGTGAATTAGTAGTTACAGCTACCCTTTCATCTGTCTCAGGTACACAGACTGCATCTCCATTTAGATGTCTATCTGTTGTTCCATTGTGAGGTCCATCTAGATTTCCATCCCTATCTGCATTTCCATTTCCATCACCATCTGTATTCGAGTCCTCATCTTCACATGCAGCAAGATCCTTCAGTCCTGAGCTACTGACTTCCAGCTCATTACCATCAGTTGACGACTTGTCTAGGACCCTCTCATATTCGCTTACCAGCTCAGTGATAAAACCAATTCCTTGCTTGACAACTTGTTTAAACAAGTATCTCTGGGTACACATCTCCTTTTCTGTTTCTTTGCCTAAAATATCAGCATTATCTTCAAAACACTGCACTGACTTTTCACAAGCAATCAGTGACGAAACTTGATATATTATCATATCATATATCTTTTTGCTTTGATGGTTGTAGAAGGATAATTCAGTGTGCACAAAGAACTTTTGGTTGATCTCATTCAACTTCCCAATTTGATAGCTGAGATCGTTCATATCTGATGTGACATCTTTCCCATTGCTTAGACCAGCTAGTTTTTCAAGTATGATTTCTAATTGTCTCTTTTCTGCTTTGACACGAGGTGGTGTCATTTCATTCTGTCTGCTTAGTTGTACCTCATTAAATATCTCACTACTTGAAACTTTTGTAGAGCTGACACACCCAAGGATCGATTTTGTTTCTTTATCATCTTCCCTGTCTGTTTCTTTAGGGAGGGGTAATTTGACCATTCTTTCCAGCTCAGGAGGACTCCCATAATCAACACCATCTGTGCAAGTTTGCAGTGAACAGGATGCAGTAGAAGACAGATCCAAATTATTACCAACTGTTTGATTGTACACTGACACATTAGTGTCTTTATAAAGTTTCAGTGAACATTCATCATCCCCAATCGAGGGTGGTCGCTGTTCACCAGAATCAAATGTTATATCTTCATTGAATATGAGATCTTGGGAATGATCCACCATTTTACCATGACAGGGTGACACTGAATCATGCAAATTGGTATCACTGCATCCCTGGGATATGATATGGTTTTCATTCCTTGAACTCAGTTCACATCTTGAACTGTTTCTGCTGTTGTTGTGAGACATGTGCCACCCCAGAATGTCCTCAGGTGTAATCGACTCTGGTGAGCTGAATGCTCTCTGACAACTCTCAGAAGAACTGCTTGCAGAGGGCACAATGGAAACAGAACTGTGTACACTCTCTGCAATCTTTGTGGTTGGTGTAGTTTGAATGCATAAATCTTGTAAATCTTGAATATTGTCTTTGATTTTCACACTTTCTTCTTGCAGTGTCGTTGATTCAAAACAATTTGGCTGAATGATTGATTTTGTGATTATATGTTTATCTGGTTTCTCTTCCCCGAGAGATCCCTGGATTTCTGAGCTTTTGGCACTGTCATTCCTGTCTTCAGTTTTGCATTTCTCACCATCAGATGATTCACTGTCCTGTACTGTAAGTATAAGCAGTGGCCCTTGTTCCTTGTCACAATATCTTTCAGTTGCAACTGTATCATTACTGGATGACCCTTCAGCCGGCTCTGGAATAAAAACTATTTGTCCATCATTTATTTCATAGCGAACATGTACCATCTCCGTTTCAAATGGACTCTCCCCTGAAATCAAATCATCAGTCCCAGGTAGGCTTGTGAACTGGAGTGACTTTACATCTGCTTCGTCCTCAGATTCCTTTGGACATATCCTAACAGGCTTTGAAACAGGGACAGTGTGACCCACAGTTGACTTAGATTTGGATGTGTCTCGCTTTGTACGTGATACTTTCGGTATGGTAATCTGTTGTCTTGAAAATGGCTGCAGTAGAGAATGCTGTGAGGGCATGATACATGTCATTGGGTATGCAACAGCAGCTGATAGATTCTGCATGTCATGCTCTGGTTGCATTGAGCATTCTGCTTGGTAGGGCTCAGCACTGTCTGATTCTGTTGGTGTAAATTGTACCTCAACTTCATCATTGTTTAGCCAAGTTTTAGGAACAACATAGAGGTTCTTTATTTCATTTCCATTGGGGAGCATGGAGTTCTTGACATATCCATAATTGTGCCGACTGGTTTCTTCCATTTCTGGTGGAGCAGGCTCTTCTTCCTCTGGGATCTGTACATCAGATACTATTTTAACCATCTGCATATCTGGAATATCGATTTCTTCTCTACTTTGCTGATAGTGTTCTTGCCTGATGGTGCTATAGCTTCTGTCATGTGTCCTTAGAACCGGCCCTCTACGGAATGGCTTCTTGCTAGACTTTGGATAAAATCTTTTGTAGAGACTTTCTTTCATTGATGGTATTTTTTCAGTTTCAGATTTGCCTGCGGCTTTATCAACCTCGATGGAATTAACAGCTGTCATTGTTTCCAAGTTGAGACTATCAATATCTACTGCTCTAGACAAGACACTCTTTTTTCTTGCTTTGTTGTGGTGGCCTTGTCTCCTCCCTTGTGCCTGTGGTGTATGAACAAATCCATCAAAGTGGTGACCTCCTTCCAACGTCTCAAATATCCCTCTCTGGTCAACAGAGAATGGTTGTAAGTCACTGGTAACATGATCATCATTTTCTTCCCCAATATGAATATCAACATCTTCAGGATGCCTCTTCATCAGATTTGAAGATGGCATCTGCCAGCTGTAGGACCCTGGATGGGGTTGAAGAAATTGTGACAGCTCAGATAATTCAAAGCTTGATAATGAATTTTTCAAACTGGAGGAATTTGAAGTTTCATCCATAAGAGGGTGTGTTTCTAAATTACTGAGACTATTATCCTCAAATAGTGATTCTCCTGGAATGTTCACGAGCTTAAGAAGATCCTGTACAGTGCCAATATCACTGTCTCCATGGTCACTGAACATACTGTCTTGGCTGATATGTTGTGTTAAACCGGAAATACCAGTCTCTTTTTCAAGCAGAGCTTGAAGGTTCATCACATCCAAAGTCCAAGCCTTGGGGCACTTGTTCTCTGGGCCATCAAGGATAGGCAAAGATATTTCTGAATCCATATGCACCATATCAGAATCAGACAAAGTTGGATTTAAATGTGAACTACACTTGTTTGTTGTCTGGCTGATTAAAACATCTCTGCAGCCTGGATTTGTATGACTGTCGGAAAGGCTTGCTGAAATCTGGTTGTCCATCTGTGCCTTCCTTAGAACATCAGTCATGTTATTTCTTGCAGATTCTAAAGGTTGTTCCTCAATTTTCATGGGTGCCTCCTACAAAAGGAAAGTCAGTTCAGTTTCTTAGCTACTGTGTTCAAGTAAATTAACTGAGTTTTCAAAAGCAATTTAGAAAAAAAAATAATTCTACTTTCAATAAACATTTAATTTAGATTTTATGCAAAATAAAATTTAGTAGTATGGTCTTAAATTGCCTTTAGCAATATTTCAACAATATCATGATATATGATGTCTGTTTCAGATCCCGAGGCCGTAATCATTCCTACAAACGATATTCCAAATTTGATATTTTGAATTACATTCACATTTTCAATGCCTTGAACAAATCTGAGTCCCATTATGGTTCTGGAGATCCTCCTTGAGACTCATGCCTTCGGCCAGTTCAGAGAAGAAGTTGAAATATAATAGTTGCATGTCAGAAGTTCATTTGGAACTTTAGTTGTTGTCTGATCAGTTTGGCCTTTCAACTCCTGAGACAATATTTATATTATGACAACATTATCAAATAAGGAAACACAAACTTAGGCATCATACATTGTAATTGTTTTGGAAATGTTTTAAATGTATGAAAATGGATACCTGAGACTGTATACCTGATGTCAACTTCCAGCTGGTACCAGACACGTGAAATATGTTTGCAATTTTGAGTGGCCGGTTAGTACTCATTTAATATTATATATGGTGACTGATGATTTCAACATTACAACATACTAGTCAGTGTCTTGTGTGATTTTCAGGTACCAATTCTCATCTTTCTGCAGGATCGCTCAATATATTATGTAAAATTGTAAGTTACTTAGTCTCCAATTAGTAACAATATAAATTAAAATTGTCAAACCATGGTACCAGTAAGATGAGTAAATGATGTTTTGTTTGTTATTCAAACTTGAAATGTAAGCAAATAATTCATACATTAAAAACAATTTAACTTTTGGTTTCATTGGGACATTGTCACTTGCTACTGAAATAAATGGTATGAGAGTTTACATAAGTTTACCATGAAGGAAGATAAGCACACGGTTGAAGATGATGCATAAGTACATTTTACATACTGCCATACTACTTAATATATTTAAACCGAATTACCAATTACATTAATAATGTAATAAAGACAAATAAAGTCTACACAGGAGAATTAGTTAGATATAAGATGTTTCTGGTCGTGTTCCATTTTAGAACCATGCAAATCCATGAAGTGTTGTTCACTTACTTTATCAAAGCAGATGAGTATCTGGTCGGTGCATATCGGACAAGTGATCACGTCTGCATCCTCTGATACAGATTTACACCACTCTATCTGGATGCACTGCAACAGAAATCAATGTTATCACAAAGGCTAGTAGGTACAATACATCATAATACCAATCATTTCATAAATGCTGGGCTTGAATTAACAAGAATTCATTGACAATCATATTCTCTATCTTTAACAATATGTTTTGTATGACTACTTAAATAGATGTGATTTGTAATATATTACAATATATATATCCAAAACAACTATTTCAAAGTATAATTATTTTACTTTTTAAGTAAATTTAAATTTGAACAAACCATGAGGAAATGACTGCCCCAACAATTTCAGATGAAAGTAGTTTCTAATCATCTCTTATTGTGGTCTATTTTAATGCAATATATTTTGGCTGACATGGTGCATTAATTGAACAACAGGTGTAAGTATAACAAATGTTATTTTTAAAAGAAAAGAGCATTGGCTCAAACTGGTAACCTTGAAGCAAACAGAGTGACCACAGGAGAGGTATGTTGGAGTTCCATCGGTGCCCAATGTGAAGTCCTGGTGGCACCCTGGACACTGCCCAGATTCTATGTCCAGCAAAGGCTCTTTGTCATACATCGCCATCTGAAACCTAAGTTGTAGAAACATTGTGTGAAGAGTTTTCGAAAGGGACATAATCGTATTACTATTAGTGTTAGCACCTAATGATTCAACTTTACATGAGACCGATGCCTTTTCTCGGCCTAAAAACGAGCCAAGGGATAAGTATTTCTGGAATTAAATCAGGTATTAACGAAATTGGAATCCTGCAGAGAAAATCATTTATCGTTATAAATAACACCGTCACAGATGATAGGTTAATACATTTCATTCCTGCTGAGGTTTTTGGAAAGGGCGTGGAGTGTGGGACTAGGACAGAGCCGTATAGGGAGCAGCCTAGTTCTTTTATGGCTTATATAGAAATCATAGATATATTTAATATATATAAATATATTTTATTAGATAGAATACCTACATGTTTTAATGTAGACTTAGTTAAATCATCACCATAAATCAATAAATAAAGAGGAGGCTATAGGCCCTAGTATGTCTTGCACATGTTGTAGAATAACGCCTGTAGAATGGTAGCCTAATAAAAACAAAGAATTCAGTTAATTCAAGTATACCATCAAGATGTCCATAAAGAACTATTACGAATCATACACAGCCAAATTTGTTAAAAACAGTTACATTATGCCAACAATATGATATTGGAAGTCAGGCTATTGGCCCTAGAGATCTAGGCCCTCGGCCCAACATTTCCGGCTCCGCCATGATGAAACCGTTTCTGAGAGACGGATGAATATTTCAAACGTGGTAGGCCGATTGCGAAAGGAAGGCAATGCATTTATATTCATGAATGTACGTACCAAATCGGAGTTGTATTTATAAATACATTTGACAGAGTCAGGAAGCGGTCTGGCCTCTTTTACACGTTATGACAGATGAGGTATTTGTTCAGCGTCTTTCGACGTCAGTCAAGTTTCGACGTCCGGCAGAAAATTTCTTTACGGAACCAGATTTTTAAAACTAACAACTCAAAATCGGACATTTGACTGAAATTAATTCGATGTTATAACAGCAAATTTTATTAAGTCAAAAACAACAACATATGTTAGTGTTCTTTTATTCCAAAAGAACGACCGTTAAGATCAAGGGAAGTAACTCTCGATATTATTACAAGGTGTTTTTGCCTACATACAGGAAACCTCTAGAAGACATGAGGTCGAATCCTGTATACATCCATACTTTTTATACATTATTCCTTTATGTAATTGACATTTTTGTTATTCACTCGCATCAAATTACGTTATTTAGTACTAAAGTTCAACCTCGGTAAGAAGATGGAGATTTTGAGTAATAATTACGAAAACAGGTTTAATATCAATCGTCATTTTGTTATAGTGAATACAGTGAGTGGGTGATTTGATTTGCCTATCCCAGCTGTCTGTGAATAAGCGGCTCAGTCCAGAGATTTATAGCATTGGCAACAATCCACAAATATATCTCTGTTACGAAATTCGTTAAACTGGAGGAAAGAAAAAGCAAATGTATACATGTATGAATGGTTTCTTGTTGTTGTTTTTTAAATATAAGATGCCTTACTTCTTTAAGAAAGAGTGTTTTGACTTAATAAAGTTGACCCTTCCAGGACAACTCTTAAAGCGAGTGAGTCAGTCAGGTTTAACGCCACTCTGAACACGATTTCTGTGATGTCAAGGAGTAACAGGTTAATGTGGAAGGAAAGTGGGAGTGATGCAGAAGTAACATACGAGCATGGGTATGATGTCTCCTTGCAGATAAAGACGCATAAGTCAGACCCCGATAATCGGGACATTACCATTCGGATTAACAAGTGTCCCGACTGACGATTGAGAGATATACGAACTAATGTCCGTTGTGACGGGTCCGGATCAATGGGGTTTCACTGGGGTTTCACTGGGGTTTCACTGGGGTTTCATTTGAGATTTCCGCCCCTTATCCCCCAGCCCCACCCCCCAAAAAAAACAACCAAAAAAAACACATAAACAAAACAACAACAAACGAGCAAATGAAAAACAAACAAAAAATAACAAAAAACAACAACAACAACAACAACAACAACAAACCAAACAGTTATACCTAATCAGTCGTATGTTAAAAAATAACGTCATTTAGGACTGCATGGCCCCATCTGTCCTATCGTCACAATCGTCAGCTGAAACTCAAAACGCTAATCATCATTAGAGTCATGCAGTGACGTTGCGTATTCAACAAGACATGTTTTCAAACTTGCGACAATGGTAATAAGGATTTGAATCTACAGGCCAACTAAACCGCAGTATCCCATTCCGTGTATGGACACCGTTATCTATTTACTCTATACACCCATCTAAAGCAGAGACAAAAAGCAGGGTTATCAACCCTCACGCAGAGGGGTAGAGGGTGTGTGGGGAGGGGTGGTTGAGGAATATACATGTTGGTCTCACCACAGTTAGACATTCTACACTGCATACTGAATTGGGTTGGTTGTGCACTGTGTGTATTTCGTTGTAACGTTTCGGTGAGTATAGATCCGAATTTCGTTTTAAAAGTTTAACACTGAATTAGATGATTCTTAGTTTTGTAGACCTCTGGTGATAGTGCTGTTGGCCAGTGTATTGATTGTACAAACCCTATATATTGTTGAGACGTTCGTAGTATTCACACTCGCTACACTTGGTTTTCATGTGAATTCGTCGATTATAATCGCTTGATGTGTATCACAGGGCAAATGTCGTCTCATTGAGAAAGTGAGTGAGTTGGGTTAAGGGCTTCACACACACCTGTTATTCTGTGTTAAGATTCGAACTCAGACATTCATTGTGATAAGCGAAAACGCTAACCCATATCCGTCCACACAACTGCGGCAGGTATAACATAAGGGGTCGAAAGTTAAAGTGAGTGAGTGAGTTGGTTTTAAAGCCGCTTTGAGTTGTATTCCAGTTATATTACTGCGTGTCAGCTCAACGTGGGAGGAAAGTAGACGTTTACCACTTTGGTGAAAACATTTGGTTGGTTGGTTTGTTGTTTAACGCCGCACTATTGCAGCTATATGACGGCGGTCTGTTAATAATCGAGTCTGGACCAGACAATCCAGTGATTGATATCATGAACATCGATCCACGCAATTGGGATTGATGACATGTATCAACCAAGTCAGCGAGTCTGACCACCCGATCCCGTTAGTCGCCTTTTACGACAAGCATAGTCGCCTTTTACGGCAAGCATGGGTTGTTTTGGTGAAAACAACGAGCACGGGTATGTTACTGATACACTAAAAACTTAATCGGGGCGAACCGGGATTCAAAGTATAAGACGCCGCAATTCGCTGTGCAAAGTTGCGTCCCTTTGGCACGCCAGAAACCTTTGATTGTGGGTTCGAATCCCGGCTTAGTTTCTCGGTTTGTGGGCGTCATACCCGTGCTCGTGGGTTTCACCAAAGTGGTGAATGTCTAAGACCTGCATCACTTCGGGCTTTCAAGCTGACAAGCCGTGACATAACTGGAAGCGGCGTAAAACCCAACTTGGAGTAAGTTAGGCCGCTCACTCCGAGCCTCTGGGACATGCCCCAAAGGTTACAAATTGTACCTTGACTAAAATACAAATTAAATCCTCTCTCCCTCAATAAAACAACCGAGTTATGGTTAGAATAGTTGACTGTGGCTTGAAACATCATTCATTCGCTCACTTATCGTTTCATGTTGGAATTAGAGAAACCTCCCTTGCAACGTAACGTATCGAAAACTCCCCACCACCCTTACCGTATTGCTCTTTAGTTACCCTCACGATATGATCCAGGTTGAAGAGGGCACCAATGTAGTTTTTGACATAGTTGATTGTAGGATGTTTTATTATTATTTGGGGCATTTACAAACACACACGCAAGTACGCACAAACGCGCGCGCGCACACACACACACTCACACGCACGCACGCACACACACACACACACAAACTCAACTGCCGGACAAAAGAAAGTATACACCCATGTTTAATGGTGGCTAATACTGAAATATTTACAAAAATGGTTATTTTTACAGTGGTGATGCATTTAATACAGGTGCCATTGTTCTGTTTTGGACCTTGAGTTTTCAGAGTTTCGGCGACTGATTTCAGCCTAGTAACGGTTTAATAACGTTTGTAAGTAAGTGTATGTTTCTTTGGCCCGGCAATTAATAGTCAATGTATGTATAATATAGGTGTACGAATAACGTATGACGCTTGACCTCGAGCGTCCTTTAGCTGACACCGGCACTAATCCTATCAATACTGTACCTACAGATCAACGAGTGGCTTAGTATATGCATTAGATATATATGTCAGCTGGTCATATTCACGCTAGACATAACGGGACCTCCGTGACTGACTTCCCTGCGATAAAAGCCCACTAATAGATCTGCCCCGTCACAAGAGGGCGCTGATAGCATCTCGAGCGGGCCTTATTCAAAGTTGACTCAGACTTTTGTATGATTGTACTGATAAATATTAACTTAAAATAAATAAACAAGTACTTTAGGAAAGTAAGCTAAGCTACACTGTTGGTTTAAAACATAAGCCCTTTGCAAATCGAGTTTTATCGTGTCAGTAGAGTTAGACTTTGAAAGGGCAAACTTGACTTAAACGTTAAAATTTATTTCATTTTGGGCATTCAACATACAGCATGGCAGGGTGGCGCCCATCAACGTTATATCGGTTGCATTTCAACATCAATGAAATATGGGTCGTCTTCACACACGCAGAATGGTGTTTAAACGTGTGTTAGAATAGCAGAACCGTTACAAGGGGGTAGATTAACGCTTTGTCTCTGAAAATATATATTTTGATAGAAACAAACAACTCCATTAAATTGAAAAGGAGCTGAAGTGAGAAGTGAGATTCAGAACCTGTGGAAAATCTAGACTTGCTTCATTTAGGGCTATAGTATCACAGAAGGGCAGAGGGGGAAATCATTTGGTTCAGAGACTGTGAGAGACTACAAGAGGGGATTCTCCGGGATAAATCAAGTCACCAAACACCCTCATAAACCTTCATGCAGTGACGTCATCCTATTGTTCTCTAGTCAGGTTAAATCTCATAAACACTGATGTTGTAATGGGATACTATAGACATATTTGCTATGTAATCTGTTACAATATCTCGGGTATTTTATTAATACAATTTCAATTCATATTCATATTGTAACATGCATTAAAATGTAAAATCTAACGAAAAAAATTATGTTTGAAACATAAAAATGTTGTTTTAAGTTAATTTTCTCGGTTTATCAAACAACCCCCCCCCCCCCCCCCCCCCCCCCCCCCCGATTTTAATGATATCTATAAGCTTTATCCCGCGGATGCGGGTTGTAGACATCATAAAAAAACATCGGAAGGGCTTTATCCTACTCATAACCGATTAAAATGAAATTTGGGTGGTTGCAATTTGATTTTTCTGTTTGTGTGTCATCCTATCCCTGTGACGTTTCTTGTTGCTGACAATCACTGGTTTGTCTGGTCCCGGACATTTTAACATGCCGATATTGCTGGAATATGCAGTGGAAAACAACAAGAAAAAACCCAATAATAATTGTATTTTGTGTTATTATAGTAAACTATGCGTCCTTATGATTATGATTTTACTTTTATACCGAATGTAAACTTACATTCAAGTTGTCAGTGCCCTTTTCAGCTTTACGCTTCACTCACTGACCAGCAGAATATACTATTTACTATACAACAATTCTCCTTGAGATTTCAGGCAGCATGTGGGTAGTGCTCTTCCTCTGTTGTCTACACCTAGTAGAGTCGCAGGCAGTCCCACCCGGAGATGCACATCCTCGCGGGGGTGCGGTTCCTCGCGCGGCTGCACCGCTTCCGGATTTTGGAACTCAGCTGAGACTCCCTGATGGCATCCCATACTCCAAGAGTTCTGGCAGAGAAAACACTGTTAAAAATCCCCTCCACGTCCCCGAGTTCCTTCCCTTCGCCACGAACGCTCAGGGTGTTCCACAACTCTCAATTAAGAACATACAGGACAGTCTGAGAAAGCCAACCAAACAAGCGGACAAAGTGGTCACGCAGACGAAGCGCCCGAATTTGGACGGGTTGACAATTGAGCAGATAATAGAGAAGTTCGGACCCCCCGGGAACAAGCCTCAGCCCGAAGCGAGGAATCCACCCCCTGGATTTACCAGGCACCAAGTCTCCCCGGCTCTTCCCAGGACTCCGGTCGGGGACAGGGTGGCAAAGGATGAACATTAAGTGGCTTGTCAAAAAGGTAAAATGATACCAGCAGCAAATGGGTACCCGGTAGAATGAGATACAATGCTAAACTAAGCGTCTAACGCTGATAACGACGTCGATATAACGTCGATATTGAAGAAGGTAGCAATGATAAACGACGGGAAAACAATTATGAAAATGAGAAAGTTTTTCACCTTCATTGTTGTTTGTTTGTTTGTTTGTTGTTTAACGCCGCACTCAGCAATATTCCAGCTATATGACGGCGGTCTGTAAATAGTCGAGTCTGGACCAGGCAATCCAGTGATTGAGATCATGAACATCGATCCACGCAATCATTGTTGTTATATATGTGAGAGCGTATATAAATGTAGTATCATATATATTTCTCATTCGCCGTTTGTTTTCAGATGAACTATCAACAACAACAACAAAAGTCGAAGACAGTGTAGGATGTCGCAATTTAGAGCAAAGAAGAAGATAACAAAATGCTTGCGTCTGAAGCGTTGCTTATTCCTTTTTGACTAGGAACCAACTCTTTAAAATACGTCATCTTTCATGACGGTAACAAAAACTGTATTTGTTAGCAGTTGTACCATGTAGCATGGTACGCTATATTATCGCGGTAGTTAACTTATAATGGATCGCAGTGGCGAACGCTTACTAACCTATTAAACATGTCACACGCAAAATGTTTCTTGTTCTGTATTCCCACTTTTATGACTCATCAATTATTATTGATCGATGTTGATTTTCTTAACCGAGTTCAATAGCGACTCAATGGCGGGCAACAATATATCATCGCGGTATCACTATGTGGTGTGATACGAGTGGATTGTGTTGTTTAAATAACTTTCTGTTTGGGATTATGCATAATCAGCATGCATACGACCTGTAGGTTGGGTCAAGGGACATCGTCCAAACAAATGGGTTCTTTCCTAACCAATTTCGAATGGAGGTATTCCACTTAAAAACATTCCACAAAAAAAGTTGACGTGTATACTTACGAGTAGCCGTGACAGCGCAACGAGTCCGTTATTTGATCAAGCGATGAAATGTCGTGCTTAGATTTCGATAGTAAACAGTCAGCAGTGGGTGTGGATTACGAGATTTACCGATACCGCGACAATACAGAGCCCGCAATCATAGAGAGACACACTATATTATCCGTACTTTTACTGTCACATCTTGGTCCATATTCACAAAGCGATAAAAGCTAAGTCCCACCTTCTTTATTTTCACATATCTCCACTTCCGCTGTATCTCTTGGAAATCTACAAATGACATTCGTCTCATTTTGAATAGTGTCCATGGCACCAAGGATACCTGATGAAAAGTTGGTACAAGAAAACCGATGTTTCTCCAGATGGTCACGAGTACTGAGTCACAGCATATGTTTTACAACCACGGATCATCACTTCATGAATATGTCGCTCCGTTAACAAATACAATATTGTTTCGGCAGATAGTTAATACAGGATAAAACATTTAATGCCTTTTTGATATGGAAATATAAAGCAAGCCGTGGGTAACGTGGTTTTGTTTTAGGTATAATGGACTTACGACTGTCGTAGAGCTACGATAGCTTAGGTAAGAACATTTCATTTTCATGATTTATCGTACAGAGAACAACATAAAGTTTAAGCAGAACACTATCTATCAATGTGTATAAACATATCAGTGTTTTAGACATATCTATCAATATATATATATATAAATATATATATTGGTTCTAACTGCCTATTGTCAATGGTGGATAAATATAAAAATATAAAGTACCGCGATGTGTAGACATGAACGTCTGTGAGATTGATCGCACATCCTTGAGAGGACCATGTATGATAACGGTAAATTGCGACCCACTAGAAGTGAGAAATTTCAAATGGAGACATGTTGTCGAACACTTCTTTGAAAATCTTCAAAAGAGTTCAAATGGCTGTCGTTTATATCCTTTCTCTTTTTTAAATCATATCAAGTGATATTTAAAAGATGTAGATAAAAACAGGGATGTGGTTTGGGGGTAATTTCATTTTAATAGAGTGAAGGACTTTTGCCCTTTTCATGCAAAAGCTAAAACTCTGCATGTAATTAATTATTTCAGAAAATATGCTAGCTGGTTTTTTGATGGTTTTTTTAAAATGGTTGCCTATGTGCAAATCATTCTTGTTCTTTTTCTAGAAAATGTTACAATTCAGTTTCGCTTTACCAAGCATTTACGGATTTTAAGGTACATGTAGTCAATATTTGTATGAGACAAAATAAAACACGACTTGAAAGGGTGAACATTTGAGCAGTCTGTACGGAGTGTTTTAGTTTAAAGGAAGGTTTACTATTCTAAATCAGGAAGGGTGGGTGTGAATATGACAGTCACAAGCAAGACATCAATCTGACACGCATGCAATGTGTGTGGGGTTTTTTTTACAATCAATTATCTTAAATTAAACATCTTATTATTAACTATCTCTGTAACAAAAATAGGACCCTTTCTGGATTAATAACGAAGTATTGCAGAAAAAACGTAGTTATCCAATCTGTTCGTTCGCAAAAAAGCTTCATTATACTATGATTACATTCTGTTAATCGATCTTATACATATTTCAGTGCATGTTTATTGTTTTTTTAGTGAATATGTAAAACATGAATAAAATGTATCTTATCGTTTGCCCATTGTTGTTTTCCAGAAGTTCATTATCATTGTAACATCAGACTGGCGTCAGATTTAGATGGTCAATTTCTTCCGGTCAGTAATTCGTGGCACCGATAGAGACGTCTAGGTCTTTATCAGTTGTTTATCCTTCTACCCTAGACAAGGTCGACATCCGTATCCTTAGGACATATACCATGATGCAATGGGGTTAAGCTGATTCTTCAGCTATATAAATATGAGATGACACGAGATGTCATTATAGTCCACCTTTGCAGAATAGCAGCACCAGCTCTCAGAGGTACCTTCATTGAAACCTATCACTGAGGTAAGAAACGTTGTCATTCGGCATCACTCGTGTCATTCCGCAAGCATGTTACGGAAATGGGCGAGTGGTGACTGTACAATGCTATGTACGTATTCACATTTTGGTCAATACTATTTCCTTGTTGATGTTTATGTTATGATATTGATAAATGAAGGCGGGTATGGGCCGGTGTTTGTTAGGTCACTTTTTGTCTCAGAGTCGTACTGGGATCCGTTGATCGTGGGTTCGAATCCAGATTATGGGTGAGTGAATGACGCCAGGCTTTCTTCATTTGTTTTGGGCGGTTACAGCTCCTCAGATCGTGACGAAAAGGGCAATCTTTGGAGAACTGACTTTAATGAGATTGCAATGAAAAATTTACTATCAACATATCTTCAAGGATGTTTGTTTAATGTGTTTGATGCTATCTATCTGTTTTTGACACGTGGCCATACCGATATAGTGCACGTTTGTCTTGTTCTGGTAAACAGCTTCCATTTGCTAGATGTGAAATCCTACATATAGGATGACAGTTTACAGGAGATAGATTAAGCTTAAAGGAAATCACACGGAAATCCTAACCATAAAACAGTGAAACATACATACATACAGGATATTTACAAAGTCCTATTATGGGCCAGAAATGGGCTTCACACATCGTACCCATGTCGGGAATCGAATTCGGGCCTTCGGCGTGACGAGCGAGCGCTTTAACCACTAGGCTAACCCACTGTACCTATTGGGATACATATGCCCCTTCCCGATTAAGAACCGTGGCCTGTCAACACCATCGATATTCGTTAGTTAACACCAATGATTATTTTGATGAACCAAGGATCATAATTCGAATTCGAACATAGATTCTCCGGCTCCTTTTACAATTAAAGGACGTAACACTGCGCAGCGAATTGCACGCGTTAGTCCATGAAGCGGTATGAATTGAACTATAGTTTGTTGTTTAACGCCTCACGCAGTATTCCAGCTAAATGACGGCGGCCTGTCAATAATCCAATCTAGACGAGACAATCGATTAACTTTTAATGTTTTCTTGTCTACCCTTTGACACAGGTTGAAAGGAAAGTATTTACAAAAAGTGGCAAATTGTACTGTAAAAGATATATTTTTAAAAAAATGGTTAACTTGGAAACGTATTTACATTAAATGAAGATGGACATATACGTTAAACATTCGACCAAGAATGAATGAGTGTGTGGGTTTGATTAGCCTATTGATTAAAGCGTTCGCTCATCACGCCGAAGGCCCGGGTCCGATCCCCCACGTGGGCAGAATGTGTGAAGCCCATTTCTGATGTCCCGCCGTGATAATGCCGAAATATTTCTAAAAGCGGCGTAGAACAATACTCACTCACTCTTGTTTGCCAGATACTTCGTGTCAAGGTGTTGTAATGGTAGTTTTCACACTGGTGTCGTGTGCAAAAAGTGTGACGTAATTAGGTCACATGTTACTTTAGGTCTTTAGACGTTGGGGTATAGCCCCGATGGCTTCCTTAGGTGAAAATGGTCAAATTGTTTGATAGGCATTACTTAGAAGTTAACGGATGACAAGGTTGACACAATTTTATGGGTAACAACTTCTTTAATACTGTCTTGCTCGACAACAGTATAAGGATCTATACCCAAACGTCGCTTTTCACAGTATTAAAGAAGTTGTTATCCATAAAATTGTGTCTAATTTGTGAAAATGGTCGCTTGTTCAATTTGATACAGTCAGTACAGCTGGTATATATATACTCTTCATTGTTTTATCATTGTTTCAGCTCCTGCAACTCTTTGATTTCACACTCTCGACATGACGTCACTTCTGACCTTGTGCCTTGTGATCTGTGTGGTGGGGTTCGCCGGGGCGGATGGGAGGGATTACTGGGACGGCACGCAGCCGACTAACATCCCCCTGAAAAATTATCCCCCGGGATTTCTAACGCTTGAAGAAATTAAAACACTTTTCTCCACTGATGTGGGTATAAGTGGGCCAGTTCGTGTCACAGCTGAGCAAATCAAGATGTCGTTGATGGGTAAGGACTGAACACTGCAAACGGAAGTTGAAAACGTTCTTGGTGACGTCAGACATTGAACTGCCTTAGGTGCAAGGGGGTGCAACTCTCCTTCCTCTATAGAGTACCGTGTGGCTGTCATCACAGAGTAGTTCGCAAGTTCTAGAGTAGAACTGTGCCGGCATATACGGAAAGGAACCTGTTTAAGTGTGACAAAACTTTAGTTTACATGCATACACGGAATACTGTCCTGAAACTGGAATTTATAAATCTTTCACTTTTTGTTTGAATAAAATACGATAATATTTTTCACTGTGTTTCTTTTAATTGACCTTCATTCTACCAAGTATGAGTCAACTCGCGGGAAATCCTCTTCTAAGTCTGCTTTGTGATAACAATAACAATAAAAACTCCGCACAACAGGGATTCGTTCAGTTGGAATTATCAAAATCGGCGATTTTAATGCGAACCATGCATAGAAGTGCGAAACCAAGCCACGCCAAGTGCAGTCGCCGCTGATGCCGCGATGCTGAGTTGCGCCCCTTGCGTGTCCCCATGATCCTGGGTGAGAATCCAAGATTCGACCTGGATATGTGCTTGATACACTTGCTCGTGGGTTTCACCAACGTGGTAACGACTGTGACCTGCATCACTTCCTGCATCTTCCTACATAACGCTGACACACCGTGATACAACTGAAAAAAAATGCTAAAAGGGGCTTGAAAACAAACCCAATTAACTTTCAGCTCTCTATGTTATACCTGCCGCGGTTTTGTGGACAGATATGGTTCAGCGTTGTCGCTTATCACATTGATTGTCTGAGTTCGAATCTTAACACAGAATAACAGAGGTCGTATGTGAAGCCCTAGACTAAAATCTAGTCTCTGAAATGAACATATCGTACATAAAAAAACAGTTGTTCAGTTATCTTAATAAAAATATAATAAAAAGGAGCCCAGTGACTCTCTTCATCCTGATACTGCAGTGATCTAGACTTGCCAAACATTATAGACTTGCATGGGCTGTATTTGATATATATTTGTATCAGGGTCTGTAAGACAGACTAGTGAAGCCCTTAAATCTACAATGCATGGGCTTATGATCTACAGTCGTGATAATGCTGATCTTTCATTTTTGTTTTATCATCCACACCCGTGAAGATCCGGGTTAGAATAGGTCTTTAACAACACCTATTTGCCGCAAAAGCGATTATGATTGTCGGGAGAGGCGACAAACGGGATCGGGCTGTCAGGCTCGGTGACTTGGTTGATACAGGTCATCGTATCCCAATCGCGTATGTCGATGCTCATGATATCAACACTGGATAGTAGGGTCCAGACTCGATTATTTACAGACCGCAGTCATATAGCTGGAATATTGCTGATTGCGGCTTAAACAACAAACAAACCAACAAAAGCTTATCACCCACGGTTAATTAGTTTGGTTTGTTGTTTTACGGCGCACTCAGCGATAACTAAGTCATATGTAACCAATCGAGTTTGGACCAAACAAACCAGTGATTGATACGAGCAGCGTCCCACGCAGGACACGCAATCAACCAAGTCACCGAGCCTGGCCACCCGATCCGTTTGGTCGCCTCTTACGACCAGCATAGGTTGCTAAACACCTACTCTAACCCGTCGTTATTGAGGACGATAATAAGAGATAAAAGTAATCAAAAAGCGATGCATTTTCAGCTTCCAAGGGTGCAGTTCAGTTGCATCTGCAATGAACCAACGTGTAGGACAGTGGCTGAAATTTTATCCAAAAAAATAAATTGTCCCCGAAAATACTTGAAAAAACAAAATGTTTCAAACTGTCGAAAGAAAATAGCATTGAACTGGCGATGCCAGTGTTTAACAACGTCATATGATTGGGCATCTTCCCCATAAGTTGCTTTCATTTCATCGAAAGTTTCTTTTGGTGTGCGACCTTTCAAATATAAAAACCTAATCACTGCTCGGTATTCTACTGGCTCCATTGTCACACCCTACTCGATCATAACACCTATAAAAGTGGTAAGATTAATAGTTCGGTGCTGCAAATTCAGACATAACCCATAGATACATGTATCATTACACATGTGAAATTTCAACCAAATATGATAACCCTAAGTGGTTTAGGGGAAATCTGTAATGAACACCCCTCGTATGTTTTTGGGTAGATCAATATGTGCTATGGGTATAGTAAGTGAAAATTTCGAATATACGGTTATAAAACGAAAATTCCTTACACCAGTTCCAAAACCTATACAATGCAGTGTTCTCTCGTGGATGCACGGGTAAGTATATATACATTCGAACCTCGTTTTCTCGAACACCATTATCTCGAATGTACCGATATCTTAAACCTATATTCTCAGGTCCCGACCGCCTCATCATGCCTGGTTATCTCGAATGTCGGGATATCTCGAAGTTACCACACGGTCCCGTTGGGTTCGAGATAACGCTGTCAACTGCATGTTTGAACTCAACAAAACAAAAGTACATTGTAATCTCGGGATCAGATGACAAGAAGGTAGCATTCGTGACCAACTCGTGTTATTCCGGGACAAGCCAAATAGCGCATTGGTGACCAACTCGTGTTATTCCGGGACAAACCGGTTACGGAAAGGGGCGAGTGGTGACGAATAAAGAAGGTAGTTCCTGATCGCCGGTCGGACTACTGGGTAAAATAAACAATTTAGGGACATTGTAAAAGTTATCAACCGTTACTCGTTAACTCTTTAACGTAGAAGACAAGAATGCGACTCAGCCAATAGGCGAATGTTGACAGAAGTGGTGTAACTGTCAACAACTAAAACCCGATATGTGTGTTTCGCGAACACCTTTGTTGTTGTTGTTGGTTTGTTGTTTAACGCCGCACTCAGCAATATTCCAGCTATATGACGGCGTTCTGTAAATAATCGAGTCTGGACCAGACAACCCAGTGAATGACATCATGAGCATCGATCCACGCAATTCGGATCGATGACAGGCATCAACCAAGTCAGCGAGCCTGACCACCCGATCCCGTTAGTCGCCTCTTACGACAAGCATAGTCGCTTTTTACGGCAAGTATGGGTTGCTGAAGACCTATTCTACCCCGGATCTTCACGGGTCTCGCGAACACCTAGTACCATCACTATTTGATAATTATTCATTAACAACTGCTCATGATATAGACGGAATCGGACAGTGGAGTCTATTCTATGGGAATGGATTATGGGAACGTTGTTTTTCGCTTCTTATTTATTTGTGTGTATATTTTTGCGGGGCAGTTTATGCATAGAATCATTGCTGTGGGAATAATTACTTGTTCATTTTAAAATACATGTTCTTGTATATATCTGAAGATACATCATCCCTGCTTGATGTATAAATTGTATAATTTAGGATAGTAACGGAGTGCACTGACTTCATTTGATTGAAGTGAGGAATGTCTCATATAAATAAATGATCGACAGGACCTGGTTGATCAGCCATGTGTCCGACCATCCTCCATCCTGTGTAATAAATATCACTTGTATAATGACACATTCGCCACCATAGCTTCTTTCCGGAAGTGATGTCACCATCTCCATCTCCCTGACCACTCTCCCAGCAAAGGGATTCTCTCATTCGGGCGTTTATAGTTATTGGACAGCCATGATTAGCGTGCTATTCGAATAGGGTTCAAAACGAGACTATGGTAGCAATTAGGTCCATATAATATTTATCATGATAAATATCGAATGAAGATATAATTCACTCGATAATCGAGATTGGGTTCGAGAGTACACAATATCTTTAACCTCAGGGGTCAGTGTTTGTAATGCCATAAATATATGGAATGGAAATATAATTCACTGGATAATCGTAGACACGGCAGTACACAATGTCGTTAACCTCAGGGATCAGTATATATAATGCCATTTATAGGAGATATAATTCACTGGATAATCGAGGATGGGTTAGAGAGTACACAATGTCGTCAACCTCAGGGGTCAGTGACCCGGGTCACGCTATAAATAACGTACAGCCTTCTGACCTAACTCAAATAGGTGTGCACAAACACATTACTGCATGATTAGGTGAATATTTATATGTGCATTGCATACTCGTTGGCGATTTGTGTAAGAAAATAGGTCCCAACAAGTTGGCAACAACCTATTATATATACTTCTCGTAAGAGTCAAATAAATGGATCGGGTGGTCAGGTTCGTTGACTAGCTTAATTGCATGTATCTATCCAAGTTACGTGAACTGATGCTCATGATATCAATCACGGGATTGTCTTGCCCAGACTCGATTATTTACAGACGTCGTCATATAGCTGGAATATATTGCATAGTGCGGCATTACACAACAAACAAACAAAAATCATGTCATTTGGGCATATAAAATATACGGGAGGGTGTCGAAGATGTACACGTTTACAAAGAAGGGCCGTTTATGTTAGATCTATCACATGTATCTAATTTGAATAGGAGTTTAGTAAAACATGTAAAGAACTTTAATAACTTGCTTCCGAGTTTCAGTAAAACCAGCTGTAGACAGTCAATTCAGCTTTAGACAATTCCAAACTACAAATGAAGTAATTAAGTTAACTATAAATTAAATATATTGTTAAATTTAAGGAACGCCATTCTGTGTGTATTGAAGCGCATGTAAATAATGATAAATATACGCACATGAACAAATATATATCCCTTTCGTCCCATCTTCATAATATTAGTAACTTCAACGACTTCACTTGTGTACGTGTCTATGTTCTCCAGTTTGATGTAGTTTTATTAATATTCAGCAATATGAATATAAAGTAAATTATTAATTACGAGTCGTTTTATAATTGACTTCTTCTTGACTTAACAAAATGTTTGCCTCGTAAATGAATCTAATTTCGTAAACATTCCTTATGCATTTCTACTTTTTATTACAGAAATTAATTAGCCACAAATCCGTATAATATATGTTTCCTTTTTAGGAGTGAAAGTTCAGATTGTAATATTACGGAATATATCTCCATATTTTAGAAAAAATGTATAATTGAATAATTTATATGAAATAGACTTATCTTTATAAAAAATATTAAGCTCTATATACGAAACAGTGACGTCGTCTGCTAAAAGAGAAAATGGCGGTCTGTACCACACGTGCGGTGTCCTCATGCACAAAACATCTGTTTAACAGGTTATGTAACACTACTAGAAGGTCAAATCAAACGTTTTTGACCGAAAGATGTTGTAAACAATCGAGATCCTTTGGTCAAATGCCACCACAAGAGAGATTCTCCTCAGACCGAGAGCGTAAATCGAGGTGAGTTGTGACCTTGTCAATGAATGATACTCGGTCGCCGTATGCAATGAAGTGATGCAATGCGTCATCACTGTCGGATTCATAAACGAAGATGACCCCTATAGTTTTGTTTTATGTTTCACAATGTCTCTAAATGTAGTTAACTTTGGTACAATCATAATTGATAATTTTAGACTGAAATCTGAAAACTGATTGGACGCACAGAGGGGTAAATATATTTGGAAGCCACTAGCCTATTTTCATTCAAAGATCCAAGGGCTGAGAATTGAGTTGGTATGACCTATTATAACCCTTACATAACTAGCCCTAAGATTTGAAGATCACTAAAGCCATACTAAATAATCTTTCTTAAAATACATCTTGTTGATACTATTCGGTGGCAAACAGATTCGGTAATCACACCAATATTGTTTAGCTGTGAAAAAGGATGGGCCCTGTTCATTTTTTACACTCTAAGTGGTTAGGGAGCCTGGCAATTGACAATACGAAGGACCATTGATACTTGTTGTTGTCATGTGTGAACTGTGGTAAACATTTCTGATAAATCAAAATATTAGCAAATTTTGAGTTTGATGAAAATGTGACCAACATGATATACATGATGTAATCATAACCATATACTAATCATGCCTATAAGAATATACCAGTCAAAATGTCGCAGTTTTTATTTTAACAAAACATGCCCAACCTTCTTAACCAACCTGATCATTTGCTGACCAAAATACTGAGCTGAGCTATTTACCAATGTTTACATTATTGCCATTTTCAGGATTATATTGAATGAATAAATATGTGATGAGTTTATCATTACTTTTCATGCAGTGTCAGAAATTAAGGGTGGTGGTGGAGGCGATATTGTCATGCGGCTGATGTGAACATGGTGAAAACTTGTAAACTCGAAGCACCATTATGTCAGTGTGTATTGTAAGGTATAAGACAACATACACCATGACTTGTACATGATTTAACATGGTCATACTACCATGTACTACTACTAACAGAATTTGTGATCTAATACATGCTAATATAAGCAATCATTCAGGGATAGAAACTAACTGTTTTAGTCCACTAGTCTATAATGATAACATATAGCAAAACCCTTAAAAATGGTAAATTTTACTAGTCCTTATGGTGCTTATGATACCTTAACTATTGGGTAGTTTGGCAAGGACTACGGACAAGTGACAATTTCTAACGTTGGGGTGGGATGGGGAAATAAGATATACATTTAACATGTTTGACATGTCAAATTTATGTTTTCTGTTCATTGAAAAGTTATCTGAATCTATGTTCTTGGTGTTGGTCATGTCAATGTTTATACATGTTAAATATATTGATGTTAAAAATATTGTTGTTTCAGATTCTCTGCAGGCTATGCTGTTGGAACACTTGCGTTTTCCCGGGGCTTGCTCATGTTGCTTGGCCTGGGAAAGAAAGAAGAGGAGGATCCAGTGATAAGTTTGTTCAGAGAAGCACGACTGGCACAGCACGAGAAAAACTTTGACAAAGCAGAATATTATTTTCATGAAGCGCTTAAAGTTGCTGCGGAAAATCACCGAAAAACAGACATGACAACTCGTGATTACCTCTTTGCCAAAACAAACATCTTTGACAGTCTCGCTGACATGGCTCTATCCAGGGGTCAGTTTGACAAGGCAGAGAAGTTATACAAAGAGACAATGAAATGCTGCTTTGAAGTAGGAGTCCAGAAAGATGATAACTCAGTGATTGAAATTTCCATCAAACTAGCAAGTATCTATGCCATGCAACATAGGGATGCAGAGGCACGGACAGGATTTGAGTTCTGTATAAAGACACAAGAGCAGAAAGTGAATGAGCTGGATGACAAAGACAAGGACACAGTGGCACTTCTGGGTCTTGCGTTAGAGAGTTATGGAAGGTACCTCATGTACCAGAAACAACTGGACAAGGCACTGCCGTTGATTGAGAAGGCTGTGACAGTTGCGACTTCGACACTGGGTGAGGAACACCCACAGACGCTCGTCTTGCACAATGACCTAGCTACACTGAATATTCTCAGTAAAAATTACGGACCAGCAGAAAAAACTTTGAAATATGCCATAGAGGTTGGGGAAAGGGTTGAGTCAAGTGAGGTGCCAGCGTTATACTGTAACTTGGGAGCACTGTATATACGGAAGTCGGAATTTGAAGCTGCCAAAAGTGCCTGCAAGAAGGCTTTACAACTGGCAAAGAAAATGAAAGACACAATATCGGCACATCAAGCGCAGAAGTGCCTGGATAAAATTTACAAGGTTACCAAACAAAGTAAAAGTAGTTAATGATGTGCACTTTAGGAGATTATCTTGTTTATCATGTTTTTCATTTAAGTTAACTTATTTAATGCTGTTTGCCTTACTTTGTATGTTACCATTGGTTTGTATCATTTGAAGAGAGACCAAGGTTTATATTTATGTAAATTATGATTTGATAAGTATTATTATTATTGTTATTAGTGGTGTCTTGATGTGACATTGAGAGACCTATTTATGATTTATGAGTTGTGCATTATCTCAAAGTCAACATGTGTGTAGTATGTTATTTCATTGTTTTACTAAGTCAATAGTTACTGTGTATTAGGGTCCTTAGACATGCTAGATTGATCATGAGATATACCATGAGATAGACCTTAAGGACCCCAAAACTCATCTTTATTTGAACACTGATCATCATGATCATACACAGGTGTGGATAATTAGATTTAGATCTGGCGTTCAGTTCATCAGTACGAATCATTTCAAGTTTCATTATTATGATCCTTTTTGAAAATTGGTTGTTTTGAATGATATTAAGTGGTGCAATATTTTATATTTTGAGACAGTTTTTGTCCTCTCTCCCAAGCCATTTGTAACCCAGGTTTTGGTGTCAGCAATGTGGTTTAACATGTTTTCAGAAGTGGCATTTGTCAGTTTACAAGGGTTGACTCCATGCAGGGTCAACTTAGGAAAGAATTCTATGTCATTCTGAAGGTGGCAGACCACAAGGCTGCAAGGAAATGTCCTTCCTGGGTATGTGTTTTTTTGTGTTTGCCCACTGCTAATTTCAGATGAGTTGTTTATTTACTATGTTTAAGATACTTGTTGTTTTGGTAGAAAACAACTAGTCCCTGAGGATTTTCAGTCGTGTAAATACCAAAGGCCAAGTGTACAACATAATGTCTGCATAAGATTGATCAGTGGTTTGAAAAAAGCAATCATCTGGAGAAATATTTGTTCATTCAAGTAAGTAACGACAGTTTAGATAGCAGGACTCTTATTCTTATATTTTTCTAAATTCCTCATCACACCCTTTGTCATACATGGGATTTTTTATGGTTAGGGCTCAACTCTATCTCTATCAGTTCTTTATCCCGAAATTTCATTAAAATGAACATATATCATTGGAACATAGTCAATGACAGATTTTATGATTGAAAACCAACTGTTAGTAACACCAGATAACTAATGACATGTGTGGATTATCTACTTTATTGCAATTGTGGCAAGGTTTCAGCATAGATTCCAACACCGTTATCAAGCAAGTACCTTGATCATTCATGCCATTTTGTCATTGTTACATGTCCAAATTTGTTACACATATTAATGAAATTGATTAAATGGAACTGCACAAGTTACTATGACAGTCTGTGCACTAGCCCAAACATGTAGTTAAATCTTTTAGATATTAGTATCTTTATATATTGACTAGTACAAGGTGATCTTCCTAAACTGTAAGCAATATTACTTGAGAAAAAGGCATCAGACTAGCATGTAAAGTCTCAGACTGTTACGGTAACTGGAACTACCAAAATTGACCAGTATAATGTTTTTTTTTCTTAAATTAAGATCATGTTCAGCTAATTATGAGCTATTCATCCACAAAAGTTTTTCTGTAACCATGGTGATGAGGGAGGGTACCATGAGGTTAGTACATATATGTTAAAAACATGACATGCACAATGCCTTCAACCGTATGTCTACCATACCAGTTTTTGAAAGTTTACGTATCCTAGCTTGCCTAGTTACAGTTTGAATTTGGGGGACCTTGCTATAACAGTAATTGAACCTGGGGCTGTATATAGGGTTACACCCTGTTTACAAGCTTACACCCTGTTTACAAGCTTACACCCTGTTTACAAGCTTACACCCTTTGGTGATGCAGGAGTAAAATCTGTCCCCAGCAACTTTGTAAGCAGCAACTACAATGGATCACATTATGTGAAGCCAATTTCTGATGTCCCCTACCGTGATATTGTTGTAATATGGCCAAAAGGGGTGTAAAACCATGCTGTCTCTACAATGGATTAAATGGTCAGGCATGGGGACTTGGTTGACAGGTGTCATTGTACCTTCACATCATGGGATATTGCGCATAAGTGTAACCACTGGTTTGTCTGGTCCAGAGTTGATTATTAATGCTGTGATATAGTTGGGCTATTGTGTTTAACAACGTTCACCCATCCTCCCCACTTTGCTTACACGATGAACTGGATCAGGGCCCTGTTCCACAAAGCGATCTTAGGCCTACGACTACTGTAGATCGCTTTGTGGAACAGGGCCCAGTGGCTATTTATGAAGAATTTTTCAAGTGACAATCTTAGCTGAAGTCATTTGAGTTTGCAAGCCAAAACCTTGCTCTTTGTCTCATTTTCAATAGATTTTAGTTTTATTATATACTACCCAAAGCAAGTAAAGGACCACCCGATTCTTTCATATTACTGAAGTTAGTCTGTCATGGTATTACAGAATAACTATATGACTGTTTCTGAAATATTTGGGTGGTCCTTAACTTCTTTTCAGTTGTATAAATGGCCTTGTCATTAGTTGTGCTTACTAGGCTAAAACAGATTTGACTAGACTCGGGCTTCTGGGTACTTGTCAAAGTTGCAGACTGAAGTGATAACCATGATTAGCCATGTTGCCAAATGTCTACCATTGACAGAAATAGTGGCTTGTAAAATTGTTTTGCCATTTGTGATGTGTTTTTTTCACTATCATCATGTACTTTATTATCATTGTCCAAACTACATCATGTATCAAGAAAAATTATGATGCCAATTATTGAATGTCTAATCATGTTGCAACATGCAATTGTGATAAGCAATCAACATGATCAATGTATGTTATTTCATCACAACCAGTTGATGACAACTGATTTATTATTTTGATTCATCATGGTGATGATTGAGATCCAGATGTCTTCCGAAATATATGGGGTACATGCTCAGAATTTAGCAAAATAAGTACTAGTTTGAACAAAAGAAGGATTTTTATGCTATGATATAAAATGGAAATTAATTCCATTGTTCAAATCATATATTCATTCATTGTATGAAAGACCTTAGACTCAAATACAGTTAAGGGAGTGGGCTTTTATTATTGGAGTGGGTGGTAAGATTGGTCATGAGCATGACCCAAGTCCCTAAATGTTCAAATGTATATGACACCCCCACCACCCCCGTAGTAAATGACAGTCCCTAAGTACTATTCTTCATTTCGACATACAGATAATATTTTCATCATGTGGTTCTCAGAGTTCAGTATATATCAGTTAACAAAATTAAGCATGGTATGTTTTTCAGATTTACAGCCAGGGCAAGTTCTTGGGTTTCTTCTGATGGACACTTCACTTGTTAAATACACCAGTACAGCACTATGTTTGAGGATTTCATTTTAGTTTGGTGCTGGGCTGCACCAATCCACAACTGACTTAGAATATGTTGTTTGAATGGGTATTGCAGTGATCACACCCTTATCAAGAACATCTATGTTTGAAATGAGATCTTTGAGTTCAAATTTTAATAATATTGCAAGTACATGATAAATAATTGACATAAATTAACTCATGTTCAACGTCAACATGATGAATAGTGTAACATGCTATCGAAGTGGGAGAGTTTATCAAACATACGTTACCTCACCCTGTATTGATGATTTCGGCTGATAAATTTACTAACACGTTTCTCTCACATTTCTAGATCTACCAATGTCATCACCTCAGGAAAACAATATTCATCATGGAATATACATATCATTATCAATATTTCAAGGCTTTGTTTACCATGTTTACACTATGTTTCTCCATTGTGAAGTATTGACAATTGGCATATATCATGATTTATCATCATTGTATTCATGTGTGTATTCATGTCGTCAATGCATATAAATTATTATAAAAATCTGTTTAATATTTCCTGTTCAAATTGTATGATTGCTTGGTTGTAAGCTTCTTCTAATATTTATTATACGTCTTGTTTACTGTTTCTTTCTTTTTTGTCAACTCACATTTAACATTAGTTAATGGCAATCTGGTGAATGTCGTCTGTATTTGGTTATCAAGAAGTAGTCAGAAGTTGTCCTTTTTATCAAATGTACATGAGAGTCTGTACCTGAAGGTTTTGAGTCAACAAGCCTATCATGTCTCTTGGTATCATTTTCAGTAGATTTTAGTGACATCAGAAGAACTGTTATCAGCAGAACTGACTAGACTGGACATTTTATATTTGTTATCCCTGCAACTCGTTTTGCGGAGGGTATTAATATGGACACTGTCAGTCTGGCCGTCCATGCAAAATGTAATTTCCGGGGTTGATCTTGAAAAATGTATTTTATTTTATCACCAAACTTGGCACATGTATAGGCCTAGTGGTGAACTGGTGCCTTTTGATAGTTCGGGATTTTTTAAATAAATATTTTCTTGGTTTCCATGGCAACAAGTTTCATATATTTATTCACAACAAGTTATCATTGTGAGGGATACCGATGACTTTGTCCTCTCGTTAGAGCTTATAATGAGGCTGTAATAAGACACTGTAGTCCTGTACATAATTTGAATATGTTTTGCACATCTGGCATGAAAAGGCCTTGCATGACTGGAAATATTGATAAGCTATGTTATAACACAAATTTTGCTTCCACAATAATCCTGTGTGTCAGCGTTCCGTATTGCACTTGGTTTATGAAATCTAGTCAGAGAGTGTAGTATGTCATAGTATAGCCTGAATTGAAACATTCTCAAGAGCAGAGGTTTGGCTGAGACAAAGCGAGTCCAAACTTATCCTGGACCTATGAACAACTAGGACAAGCAGACAGTGATTAAAGGAGACATCAGATTCCAGACAGGGTGTGTTTGGTTTGTTATTACCATGATAGGGCCTGATAGGGCCTGACTGGTAACATGGTTGCCCTTTTGGCCTATTGGCCACATGATCTTGGAATGATTTCAGGTTTTCTTGGATGTAGAGAGACCTTGGGCAAGTGACAGGTACTTGACTCGCATATTAAACTTTCACTGACTTATACCTGATGCAGGTGAAGGGCATTGCTAAGCAATGTATCAGGTCCTGATTTAGTAGCATCTGGGTAATATTCAGAGAGTTTCACCTCAGTGTCATTGATATCAACTATATCAACACATGTTGATAAATGTTTAAAACTCCCAGGCTTGCCGAGGAGTTTTAAGCTTTTATCAATGAGAGTTGATATATTTGATATCAAGAGACACATGGGTGAAAATATATTTATCATCTATAATCATTCTTCTAACTTTTTCAGTTTGTAAACAGTAATGACCAGTGTCTTGAGTGTGAAAAGTACAGGAAAGTGACAGTCGGAATGTGATTTCTAACCTTGAAAACTTTAACACGGGGTATTCCGAACGATAGTTACAGGTTTAAAGCTGAATCCATACAATCTAGACCATCTTTTAGCCATTCCAGAATGTTCTTTCGTTTAGGTTTCAAATTTGTAATCGAGAATTTGTCAAAATAAGGTTTGAAGCGTAGTCGCCAATTTGAAATTAGTGCCGTAAAGCACGAGAAAACTGCCTTCTGATTGGTCATGCTATTGGCCGGTCAAAGTTCGCGTAATGGGATGTCCTCAGATCTTTGTTTAGCGGTAGCAAGGACCAAGGTCTGATTGTAATGAGATTGGTGAGAAAACATGGTAAAACCAACTTGTACAAAGTGAAGTGAGAAAACATATTCCTATTAGTCAGGATTCCCTAATTCCATGAAAAAATGTTCATTGCCAGTGATTGGTGACAAGGCTGGTGTACAACATATCTGGTGGCAGGGTGGTCCAGAACCCCCATTGTACGTGTATTGTTGAGACTTTGTATGATTAAAGGATGGAACAACATTCCTGGAGTGTATGTATGTGTTTCTGTAGGATGTAATATCAATGAGTGATTGTCTGGTCAGAGAAGGATGCAATAGTAATGTGAGTTGGGGCTGATTGTATGCGATTGTTTCAGGCTCAATAAAACATGTGAAACTGCAAACAGTTGTTTGTTTTTTTTAATTTTTTTATTCCACTTTTTTTGTCGTACAGCATTTCATACATATTAATGTTCATACAGTGAATCTTAAAGCAGCAACAACAGAATCATACATCATGGGGCCATATGAACTCAGATAATTCAGTATTTAAGTTGATATGGTTACAAAAAAAAAAAATAGTTTGTGGCAACTGGACCAAAACTTCACAAACTTGTAGTTACAGTTAAAGTAAGCTATTGCTTTGGTTATAAAGTAGTAGTTTGGCAACTCTCTCTGGATCAATTGGAAGACAATTTTTTCTTTTTAAGATAAAATTTGAATATAGTATCCTTAATGACAAGGCATATAGCATTTAATGGATCATTTCCTTTAAATGGAAAGCCCAGTAAAACGTTTTCTTTGGTGAAATTGATATGAATTTCCGCCTTACTATTTATCCATCTTTCAAGTTCGGCCCAGAGAGTGTTAGCGTTTTCACAATTCCATAGTACATGAGAAATGTCGGCAATAACTTTATCCCAACTTGTACACAAGGGAGAATCTTTATATCCCACTTTAAATAGGTATTTACCAACTGGAAGTATTTGATTAATGATTCTGTACTGAAGCCAACGCAATTGCACACTATCAGTACATCGAAAGTGTATTTCATTTATATTTTTCCATTCATAATCTGTATAATATTTTATATCATTTTCCCATTGCTGATTGGCTGATGTCCTCTGAAATTTTGAACTCAATAACACATCATTGTTTGGTTTTATGCCTCGTCTAAGGATCTTAGGGTGAATAATCGGGTGGTTTCAGTGAGCGAACATGTTGATTGTGTCATCATACACAGCATGGGGATTCCAGGTTAGAATAGTAAGAGGCGACTAAATGGATCGTGTGGTCAGGCTCATTGGGTCATTGTTTCCTGACTGCATAAATCACTACTCAATATCAATCACTGAATTGTCTGGTCCGGACTTGATTATTTACAGGCTTGTCATATAGCTGGAATATTGCTGAACATGGCATTAAACAACAAACATAGCGATAGTAGTGCAGAGACGATCATAACATTGATGGAATGAAATTTGTTCAGGATATCAACCACTGGTTAAACAGGCAATTAGCACAAAAACGTGAGAACGCAAGATTGCGACACCTGACAATGTCGCAACTTGCGTTGTCGTGTTTTTTAAAATAGTTACATATAAGTGTACAGGCAATTAGCGCAAAAATACGACAATGCGAGATCGCGACACTTGACCAATGCAGCAATCTTGCATACTCCTGTTTTTGAAAATAGTTACATATAAGTGCACAGGGACTTAGCACAAAAACACGAGAACGCGAGATTGCGACACTAGACCAATGTCGCAATCTCGCATACTCCTGTTTTTTAAAATAGTTACATATAAGTGTACAGGCAATCAACACAAAAACATTAGAACGCAATATCGCGACAAAAACATGAGATCGCGACACTTGACCAATGTAGCAATCTTGCGTTCCAGCGTTCTCGTGTTTTTGAAAATAGTTACATATAAGTGTACAGGCAATCAACACAAAAACATGAGAACGCAATATCGCGACAAAAACATGAGATCGCCACACTTGACCAATGTAGCAATCTCGCGTTTTAGAAAATAGTTACATGTCATAGCGACTGATTTATGACACCCATTGTCTGAATAACATTTAATTGCAAAGGCCCATTACCCTGGAGCTATGACACTTAATTGCTGTTATTTATAAGATGCTTATCCTATTTGTTAATCCCCATTTTTGTGTACATCGACTGTCTGCCATCCTGAATGAGATGTGCAAGTATGTCACTGATGATTTACTGTTTACATTTATATTTATTACTTACTAAATGTCAGGTTACCTTGGCTATATAAGCCTTGGTCCAGAGAGATTGAAGAAGAGAGAAAAGAAAGGTCTTACCCTTAGCCTAGCTAGGGTTAGGCTGGGTGCTCTGGGGCACCTAGACAACAACCACAACCACTATGTGCTGACCTGGCACATAGTGTCTTTTGTATGTATATATCTACATGTATATAGTAAAACTGTCCAAACCACAAGCCATTGTCTCCAAATTGTCACTTCCTACTGTCGGCCCCTTGCATATCCAAGTGTGCAAATTATTCATTAATCAACGTCAGACCAATGCGTTGTTATACACATAAGCTTACAGGCAGTTAGCACAAACACACGAGAACGCAAGATCGCGACACTTGACCAATGTCGTGATCTCGGGTTTTTAAAAATAATTACATATAAGTGTACAGGCAATTAGCACAAAAGAACGTGAACACGAGATCGCGACACCTGACCAATGTTGCAATCTCGCGTTCCCCTGTTTTTTAAAATAGTTACATATAAGTGTATTGGCAATAAGCACAAAAACACGAGAACGCGAGATCGCGACACTTGACCAATGTCGCAATCTCGCGTTCGTGATTTAAAAATAGTTACATATAAGTGTACAGATAATTAGCACAAAAACATGAGAATGGGAGATCGCGACACTTGACCAATGTCGTGATCTCGGGTTTTTAAGAATAATTACATATAAGTGTACAGGCAATTAGCACAAAAACACGAGAACACGAGATCGCGACACCTGACCAATGTTGCAATCTCGCGTTCCCCTGTTTTTTAAAATAGTTACATATAAGTGTACAGGCAATTAGCACAAAAGAACGTGAACACGAGATCGCGACACCTGACCAATGTTGCAATCTCGCGTTCCCATGTTTTTTAAAATAGTTACATATAAGTGTATTGGCAATTAGCACAAAAACACGAGAACGCGAGATCGCGACAATTGACCAATGTGGCAATCTTGCACTCTCACGTTTTTGAAATTAGTTACATATAAGTGTACAGGCAATCCACACAAAAACACGAGAACACAAGATTGCGACACCTGACCAATGTCGCAATCTCATGTATTTGCGTTCTTGTGTTTTTAAAATTAGTTACATACAAGTGTATAGGCAATTAGCACAAAACAAGAGAATGCGAGATTGCGACAAAAACATGAGAACACGAAATTGCGACTTGATCAATGTCGCAATCTCGCGTTCGTGATTTTAAAAATAGTTACATATAAGTGTATTTGCAATCAACAAAAAAAACGAGAACACAAGATTGCGACACCTGACCAGTGTCGCAATCTCATGTATTCGCGTTCTCGTGTTTTTAAAAATAGTTACATACAAGTGTATAGGCAATTAGCACAAAAACACGAGAATGCGAGATCGCGACAAAAGCATGAGAACGCCAGATTGCCACACTTGACCAATGTCGCAATCTCATGTATTCGCGTTCTCGTGTTTTTGAAAATAGTTACACGTAAGTGTACAGGCAATTAGCACAAAAACATAAGAATGCGAGATCGTAACACTTCACCAGTGTCGCAATCTCGTGCTCTCGGGTTTTAGAAAAGTTACATCTCATGGCGACTGATTTACAACACCCATTGTCTGAAGAACATTTTATTGCAAAGGCCCATTACCCTGGAGCCATGACATGTATATGCCTTGAAACACTTAATTGCTGTTATTTATAAGATGCTTATCCTATTTGTTAATCCCCATTTTTGTGTACATCGACTGTCTGCCATCCTGAATGAGATGTGCAAGTATGTCACTGATGATTTACTGTTTACATTTATATTTATAACTTACTAAATGTCAGGTTACCTTGGCTATATAAGCCTTGGTCCAGAGAGATTGAAGAAGAGAGAAAAGAAAGGTCTTACCCTTAGCCTAGCTAGGGTTAGGCTGGGTGCTCTGGGGCACCTAGACAACAACCACAACCACTATGTGCTGACCTGGCACATAGTGTCTTTTGTATGTATATATCTACATGTATAAAGTAAAACTGTCTAAACCGCAAGCCATTGTCTCCAAATTGTCACTTCCTACTGAGAGCCATACGTCGGCCCCTTGCATATCCAAGTGTGCAAATTATTCATTAATCAACGTCAGACCAATGCGTTGTTATACACATAAGCTTACAGGCAGTTAGAATAAAAACACACGAGAACGCAAGATCGCGACACCTGACCAATGTTGCAATCTCGCGTTCCCATGTTTTTTAAAATAGTTACATATAAGTGTATTGGCAATTAGCACAAAAACACGAGAACGCGAGATCGCGACACCTGACCAATGTGGCAATCTTGCGTTCCCATGTTTTTTAAAATAGTTACATATAAGTGTACAGGCAATCCACACAAAAACACGAGAACACAAGATTGCGACACCTGACCAATGTCGCAATCTCATGTATTCGCGTTCATGATTTTGAAAATAGTTACATATAAGTGTATTTGCAATCAACACAAAAAACGAGAACACAAGATTGCGACACCTGACCAATGGTGCAATCTCATGTATTCGCGTTCTCGTGTTTTTAAAAATAGTTACATACAAGTGTATAGGCAATTAGCACAAAAACATGAGATCGCGACACTTGACCAATGCAGCAATCTCGCGCTATCGCGTTTTAGAAAATAGTTACATGTCATAGCGACTGATTTATGACACCCATTGTCTGAAGAACATTTAATTGCAAAGGCCCATTACCCTGGAGCCATGACACTTAATTGCTGTTATTTATAAGATGCTAATCCTATTTGTTAATCCCCATTTTTGTGTACATTGACTGTCTGCCATCCTGAATGAGATGTGCAAGTATGTCACTGATGATTTACTGTTTACATTTATGTTTATTACTTACTAAATGTCAGGTTACCTTGGCTATATAAGCCTTGGTCCAGAGAGATTGAAGAAGAGAGAAAAGAAAGGTCTTACCCTTAGCCTAGCTAGGGTTGTCATTTGTTTGTATATATCTACATGTATAAAGTAAAACTGTCTATACCGCAAGCCATCATCTCCAAGTTGTCACTTCCTACTGAGAACCATACGTCGGCCCCTTGAATATACAAGTGTGCAAATTATTCATTAATCAACGTCAGACCAATGCGTTGTTATACATATAAGTTTACAGGCAATTAGCACAAACACACGAGAATGTGAGATCGTGACACTTGACCAATGTCGCAATCTCGTGTTCTCAAAAATAGTCACATATAGGTGTATAGGCAATTAGCACAAAAACACAAGAACGCGACACTTGACCAATGTCGCGATCTCGGGGTTTTGAAAATAGTTACATGTAAGTGTACAGGCAATAAGCACAAAAACATGAGAACACCATATCGGGACAACTGACCAATGCCGCAATACTCCTGTATTTTAAAATAGTTACATATAAGTGTAGAGGGAATTAGCACAAAAACACGAGAACACAAGATTGCGACACCTGACCAATTTCGCAATCTCATGTATTCGCGTTCTCGTGTTTTTAAAAATAGTTGCATACAAGTATTTGTCACAAAGTGATGAAATGTCCCCCGCCTGTATATACACCATAGTACCAAATATGAAGACAATCCAGTGATTAGTTCTTGAGATATCGCGGAAACACCATTTTCCAACTCCAAAAGCAGATTTGCCTGCTGTGACCTTGAAAATGGGGTCAAGGTCACTAAAACCTACTGGTTTCTGTATATACACCATAGTTCCAAATATGAAGACAATCCTGCAATTAGTTCTTGAGATATCACGGCAACACCGTTTTCCAACTCCAAAAGCAGATTTGCCTCCTGTGATCTTGAAAATGGGGTCAAGGTCACCAAAACCAACTGGTGTCTGCGGAGTCTGTATATACACCATAGTTCCAAATATGAAAACAATCCAGTGTTTAGTTCTTGAGATATCGCGGCAACACCGTTTTCAAACTCCAAAAGAAGATTTGCCTCCTGTGACCTTGAAAATGGGGTCAAGGTCACCAAGACCGACTGGTGTCTGCGGAGTCTGTATATACACCATAGTTCCAAATATGGAGACAATCCTGCGATTAGTTCTTGAGATATCGCGGCAACACCGTTTTCCAACTCCAAAAGCAGATTTACCTGCTGTGACCTTGAAAATGAGGTCAAGGTCACCAAAACCGACTGGTGTCTGCTGTTTAGTTCTTGAGATATCGCAGCAACAAACAGGTGGGACGTACGGACGTACAGACGTACGGACGTACGTACGTACGGTCGTGAATACTATATCCCCTTCTTCGCGCTTTCGCGCGGCGGGGGACAACAAGCAATCTTGCGTTCTCATGATTTTAAAAATAGTTACACATACGCGTACAGGCAATGAGCACAAAAAAACAAGATTGCGACACTTGACCAATGTCGCGATCTCAGGTTTTTGAAAATAGTTACATATAAGTGTACAGGCAATTAGCACAAAAACACATGAACGCGACACTTGACCAATGTCGCGACACCTGACCAATGTCCCAATCTCACATACTCCTGTTTTTTAAAATAGTTACATACAGTGTACAGGCAATTAGCACAAAAACATGAGAACGCAAGATCGCGACACTTGACCAATGTCGCAATTTCGCGTTCTCGTTTGTTTAAAAATAGTTACAAATAAGTGTACAGGGAATTAGCATAAAAACACGAGAACTGAAGATCGCAACACTTTACCAATGTCGCCATGTGGCGTAGTCATGTTATTAAAAATAGTTACACATAAGTGTACATGCAATTAGCACAAAAACATGAGAACGCAAGATTGCGACACTTGAATAATGTCGCGATCTCAGGTTTTTGAAAATAGTTACATATAAGCGTACAGGCATTAAGCACAAAAACATGAGAACGCGAGATCGCGACGCCTGACCAATGCCGCAATCTCGCATACTCCTGTTTTTTAAAATAGTTACATATAAGTGTACAGGCAATTAGTACAAAAACATAACAGCAAGATTGCGACAATTGACCAATGTCGCAAACTCGCATTCTAAAATATAGTCACATATAAGTGTATAGGCAATGATCACAAAAAACACGAGAACACAAGATTGCGACAACTGACCAATGTCGCAATCTCATGTATTCGCGTTCTCGTGTTTTTAAAAATAGTTACATATATGTGTACAGGCAATTAGCACAAAAACACAAGAACGCAAGTTTGCGACACCTGACCAATAAGGCAATCCTCGAGTTTTTGTGTTTCTGAAAACAGTTACATATAAGGGTATAGGCAATGAGCACAAAAACATGAGAACGCGAGATCGCGACACTTGAAGAATGTCGCAATCTCGCTTTCTCATGTTTTTTTAAAATAGTTACATATAAGTGTACATGCAATTAGCACAAAAACACGAGAACACAAGGTTGCTCCACTTGACCAATGTCGCAATCTCACGTTTTCGCATTCTCATGGTTTTAAAACAATAGTAACATATAAGTGTACAGGCAATTAGCACAAAAACATGAGAACGCAAGATTGCGACACCTGACCAATGTCGCAATGTCATGTATTCGCGTTCTCGATGTATGTCGCAATTTCGCGTTCTCGTTTGTTTGAAAATAGTTACATATAAGTGTTTAGGAAATTAGCACAAAAACGTGAGAACGTGAGATCGCGACACCTGACCAATGTCGCAATCTCATGTATTCGTGTTCTCGTGTTTTTAAAAATAGTTACATACAAGTGTATAGGCAATTAGCACAAAAACACGAGAATGCGAGATCGCTACAAAAACATGAGAACACAAGATTGCGACACTTGAGCAATGTCGCAATCTCGCGTTCTCATGTTTTAAAAAAAACAGTTACTTATAAGTGTTTAGGAATTAAGGACAAAAACGTGAGAACGTGAGATTGCGACACTTGACCAATGTCGCAGTCTTGCGTTTTCACGTTGTCGTGTTTTTCGAAAAAGTGACATATAAGTGTATAGGCAACATGAGGAGGCGACATCGTGACACCTGACCAATGTCGCAATCTCGCGTTGTGATGTATTTTAAAATAGTTACATATAAGTATAAAGGCAATAAACAGAAAAACACAACAAGAGATTGCGACACTTGACAAATGTCGCAATCTAGCGTTTTCGTGTTTCTGAAAATAGTTACAAATAAGTAATTAGCACTAAAAAACGAGAATATGAGATCGCGACACTTGACCAATCTCATGTTCTTGCGTTCTCGTGTTTCTGAAAATAGTTACATATAAGTGTACAGGAAATTAGCACAAAAATACGAGAATGGGAGACCGCGCCACTTGACCCAAATCGCAATCCAGCGTTCTTGTTTTCTCGTGTTTTTGAAAATAGTTACATATAAGTGTACAGGTAATTAGCAAAAAAAACACGAGAATGCGAATGGAGACACTTGACCAATATCGCAATCTCACATTCTCGTGTTTTTTAAAATAGTTACATATAAGTGTATAGGCAATAAGCACAAAAACACGAGGAAGCAAAATCACTACACTTGACCATTACGAAATCTCGCGTTCTTTCGTGTTTGAAAATAGTTACATATAAGTGTACAGGCAATTAGCACACAAACACCATAACGTGAGATCGCAACACTTGACCAATGTCGCAATCTCGCGTTTTTGAAAATAGTTACATGTAAATGTATATGCAATTAGCACAAAAACACTTGAGCAATGTCGCAATATCGAGTTCTAGTGTTCTTTTGTTTTTTAAAATAGTTACATATAAGTGTATAGGCAATTAGCACAAAAACACCAGAATGCCAGATCGCGACACTTGACCAATGTAGCAATCTAGTGTTTTAATGTTTCTGAAAATAGTTACATATAAGTGTATAGGAAATTAGTACAAAATACGAGAACGCGAGATTGCGACACTTGACCAATGTTGTTATCTCGCGTTCTCATGTTTTTGAAAATAGTTTTGTACAGGTTGCAATCTAGTGTTCTTGTGTTTCTGAAAATAGTTACATATAAGTGTATTGGAAATAAGCACAAAAATACGAGAATGCGAGATTGCCATACTTGACCAATGTGGCAATCTCGCGTTGTCGAAAATAATTACATATAAGTGTACAGGCAATTATCACAAAAACACAGAATGGGAGACCGCGACACTTGACCAATGTCGCAATCTTGTGTTCTCGTGTTTTTGAAAATAATTACATATAAGTGTGCAGGAAATAAGCATAAAAACATGAGAACATGAGATCGTGACACTTGACTAATGTTGCAATCTTGCGTTCTCATGTTATTGAAAATAGTTACATATGAGTGTATAGGCAATTAGCACAAAAACACAAGAACGGAAGATTGCGACACCTGACCAATATCGCAATCTCGAGTTTTCGTGTTTCTGAAAAGAGTTACATATCAGTGTAAAGGAAATTAGCACAAAAAGACGAGAACGCGAGATCGTGACACTTGACCAATGTTGCGTTCTCACTTTCTCGAAAATAGCTACATATAAGTGTACAGGCAATGAGAACAAACACACGAGAACGGGAGACCGAGACACCTGACCAATGTCGCATTCTCATGTTTTTTGTAATAGTTACAAATAAGCGTATTGGCAATAAGGACAAAAAGACAAGAACGCAAGATTGCGACACTTGACCAATGTCGCAATCTAGCGTTCTTGTGTTTTTGAAAATAATTACATATAAGTGTGCAGGAAATAAGCATAAAAAACATGAGAACATGAGATCGTGACACTTGACTAATGTTGCAATCTTGCGTTCTCATGTTATTGAAAATAGTTACATATGAGTGTATAGGCAATTAGCACAAAAACACAAGAACGCAAGTTTGCGACACCTGACCAATAACGCAATCTCTTGTTTTTGAAAATAGTTACATATAAGTGTATAGGCAATTAGCACAAAAACACAAGAACGGAAGATTGCGACACCTGACCAATATCGCAATCTCGAGTTTTCGTGTTTCTGAAAAGAGTTACATATCAGTGTAAAGGAAATTAGCACAAAAAGACGAGAACGCGAGATCGCGACACTTGACCAATGTTGCAATCTCACTTTCTCGAAAATAGTTACATGTAAATGTATAGGCAATTAGCACAAAAACACGAGAAAGTGAGATCGCGACACAGGACCAATGTCGCATATAAGTGTATAAGTGTATATATAAGTGTATATTCTGTTTATTGCGTTGTCGTGTTTTTGAAAATAATTCCATATAAGGGAACAGGCAATTAGCACAAAAACACCAGAATGCGAGATTGCGACACTTGACCAATGTCGCAATCTAGCGTTCTCGTGCTCCTGAAAATAGGTCCATATAAGTGTACAGGAAATAAGCATAAAAACACAAGAACGAGAGATCGCGACACTTGACCAATGTCGCAATCTAGCATTTTCATGTTTCTGAAAATAGTTCCATATAAGTGAATTAGCAATTAGCCCAAAAACAAGAGAACGAGAGATCGCTACACTTGACCAATGTCGCAATACCACGTTCTGGCGTTTATGAAAAAAAGTTAAATATCAGTGTATCGGCAATCAGCAGGAAAACACGAGAAGGCGACATCATGACACTTGACCAATGTCGCAATCTAGCATTCTCATGTTTTTTAAAATACTTACATATAATTGACAGGCAATTAGCACAAAAATACGACATCGTGACACTTGACCAATGTTGCAATCTTGCATGCTCGTGTTTTTGAAAATAGTTACATATAAGTGTACAGGGAATTAGCACAAAAACACGAGAATGTGAGATCGCGACATTTGACCAATGTCGGAATCTTGCTTTCTGGTGTTTCTAAAAATAGTTACATATAAGTGTACAGGCAATTAGCACAAAAACATGATAACACGAGATTGCGACACTTGACCAATGTCACAATCTCGCATTCTCATGTTTTTAAAAAAATAGTTACATATAAGTGTACAGGGAATTAGCACAAAAACACGAGAACGCAAGATCGCTATACTTGACCAATGTCGCAATCTCGCCTTTTCGCATTCTCATGTTTTTAAAAAAATAGTTACATATAAGTGTATAGGCAATTAGCACAAAAACACGAGACCGCGACACTTGACCAATGTCGCAATCTCATGTTTTTGAAAATATTTACATATAAGTGTACAGGCAATTAGCACAAAAACACGAGAACGCAAGATCGCTACACTTGACCAATGTCGCAATCTCGCTTTTTCGCATTCTCATGTTTTTTTAAAACATAGTTACATATAAGTGTACAGGAAATTAGCACAAAAATACGAGAACACGAGATTGCAACAATTGACCAATGTCGCAATCTCGCGTTTTCGAAAAACGTTACATATAAGTGTACGTATAAGCTCAAAAACATGATAACGCGAGATCGTGACGCTTGACCAATGTCACAATCTCGCGTTCTCGTGTTTTAGAAAAGAGATACATATAAGTGTATAGGCAATTAGCACAAAAACACGAGAACGCAAGATTGCGACACTTGACCAATGTCTCAATCTCGCGTTATCGTGTTTTTGAAAATACTTCCATATAAGTGTACAGGAAATTAGCCCAAAAACACGAGAAAGCGAGATCGTGACACTTGACCAATGTTGCAATCTTGAGTTCTCTTGTTTTTGGAAATAGTTACATATAAGTGTATAGGCAATTAGCAGAAAAACATGAGAACACGAGATCGCGACACTCGACCAATGTGGCAATCTAGCGTTATTTTAAATAGTCACATATAAGTGTACAGGCAATAAGCACAAAAACACGAGAATTCGAGATCACAACACTTGACCAATGTCGCAATCTAGCGTTCTCGTGGTTTTGAAAATAATTCCATATAAGTGTACAGGCAATTAGCACAAAAACATGAGAATGCGAGATCGCGACACTTGACCAATGTTGCAATCTCGCTTTCTCGTGTTTTTGAAAAAAAGTTACATATACATGTATAGGCAATTAGCACAAAAACTTGAGAAAGGAAGATTGTGACACCTGATAAATGTCGCACTCTCGCGTTCTTGTGTTTTTGATAATAGTTGCATATAAGTGTATAGGCAATTAGCATAAAAACATGAGAACGCGACACTTGACCAATGTCGCAATCTTGCGTTCTCGTGTTTTTGATAATAGTTGCATATAAGTGTATAGGCAATTAGCATAAAAACTTGAGAACGCGACACTTGACCAATGTCACGTTCTCGTGTTTTTTTAAATAGTGACATATAAGTGTATAGGTAATTAGCACAAAAACACGAGAATGCCAGATCGCGACACTTGACCGATGGCGCAATGTTGATTCCCGTGTTTTTGAAAATAGTTACATATAAGTGTACAGGAAATTAGCACAAAAACACGAGATAGCGACAATTGACCAATGTCGCAATCTCGCGTTTTAGAAAATAGTTACATTTGAGTGTATAGGCAATAAGCCCAAAAACATGATAACGCGAGATCGTGACACTTGACCAATGTCACAATCTCGTGTTTTAGAAAAGAGATACATATAAGTGTATAGGCAATTAGAACAAAAACACGAGAACGCGACACTTGACCAATGTCGCGTTCTCACGTTCTCATGTTTTTTAAAATAGTTACATATAAGTGTACATGCAATTAGCACAAAAACATGAGAAGGTGAGATCGTGACACTTGACCAATGTCACAGTCTAGCGTTCTCGAAAATAGTTACATATAAGTGTACAGGGAATTAGCACAAAAACACGAGAACGTGAGATCGCGACATTTGACCAATGTCGGAATCTTGCTTTCTGGTGTTTCTAAAAATAGTTACATATAAGTGTACAGGCAATTAGCACAAAAACATGATAACGCGAGATTGCGACACTTGACCAATGTCACAATCTCGCATTCTCATGTTTTTAAAAAAATAGTTACATATAAGTGTACAGGCAATTAGCACAAAAACACGAGAACGCAAGATCGCTACACTTGACCAATGTCGCAATCACGCCTTTTCATGTTTTTTAAAAAATAGTTACATATAAGTGTATAGGCAATTAGCACAAAAACACGAGACCGCGACACTTGACCAATGTCGCAATCTCATGTTTTTGAAAATAGTTACATATAAGTGTACAGGCAATTAGCACAAAAACACGAGAACGCAAGATCGCTACACTTGACCAATGTCGCAATCTCGCTTTTTCGCATTCTCATGTTTTTTTAAAACATAGTTACATATAAGTGTATAGGCAATTAGCACAAAATCACGAGACCGCGACACTTGACCAATGTTGCGTTCTCGTGTTTTTGAAAATAGTTACATATAAGTGTACAGGAAATTAGCACAAAAATACGAGAACACGAGATTGCAACAATTGACCAATGTCGCAATCTCGCGTTTTCGAAAAACGTTACATATAAGTGTATAGGCAATAAGCTCAAAAACATGATAACGCGAGATCGTGACACTTGACCAATGTCACAATCTCGCGTTCTCGTGTTTTAGAAAAGAGATACATATAAGTGTATAGGCAATTAGAACAAAAACACGAGAACGCGACACTTGACCAATGTCGGAATCTCGCCTTCTGGTGTTTCTAAAAATAGTTACAAATAAGTGTATAGGCAATTAGTACAATAACACGAGAACGCGAGATCGCTACACTTGGCCAATGTCACAATATTGCATTCTCTTGTTTTTGAAAATAGTTACATATAAGTGTACAGGAAATTAGCACAAAAACATGATAACGCGAGATTGCGACACTTGACCAATGTCGCAATCTCACGTTCTCATGTTTTCTAAAATAGTTACATATAAGTGTACATGCAATAAACACAAAAACACGAGAACGCGAGATTGCGACACTTGACCAATGTCGCAATCTCGCGTTCTGATGTTTTCGAAAATAGTAACATATAAGTGTACAGGCAATAAGCACAAAAACACGAGAACTTGCGATTGCGACACTTGACCAATGTTGCAATCTCGCATTTTCGCATTCTAATGTTTTTTTAAAAATAGTTACATATAAGTGTATAGGCAATTAGCACAAAAACACGAGAACGCAAGATCGCTACACTTGACCAATGTCGCAATATCGCATTCTCTTGTTTTTGAAAATAGTTACATATAAGTGTATAGGCAATTAGCACAAAAACATGAGAACGCGACACTTGACCAATGTCGCAATCTAGCCCTCTTGTTTTTGAAAATAGTTACATATACCTAAGTGTATAGGCAATTAGCACAAAAACAGGAGAACGCGAGATTGCGACACTTGACCAATGTCGCAATCTCGTGTTCTGATGTTTTCGAAAATAGTTACATATAAGTGTACAGGCAATAAGCACAAAAACACGAGAACTTGAGATTGCGACACTTCACCAATGTCGCAATCTCGCGTTTTCGCATTCTCATGTTTTTTTAAAAATAGTTACATATAAGTGTATAGGCAATTAGCACAAAAACACGAGAATGTGAGATCGCGACACTTGACCAATGTTGCAGTCTAGCGTTCTCGAAAATTGTTACATATAAGTGTACAGGGAATTAGCACAAAAACACGAGAATGCCACACTTGACCAATGTCACAATCTAGCATTCTCATGTTTTTGAAAATAGTTACGACCAATGTCGCAATATCGCGTTTAGCGTTCTCATGTTTTTGAAAATAAAAAACTTGGACGCATGACAGTGAATTCTGCCGGAGTGTCTTCTTGACAGGGAATTGACACTGACTATCCTCAGGAAAATCAGTGCCTTCCAAGGTGATCTTTCGACGTTCCTGCCCACTGGGTGGCTTCGTGAATTGTGAATCGTGAATATTTTCGCAACAGTGAATTGCCACTGATCATTTTCGTGAAAGTGATTTGCCACTTATTATCTTTGTGACAGTGAATTGTCACTGAATATCTTTGTGACAGTGAATTGCCACTGAATATCTCTGTGACTCTGAAATGCCAGTGATAATCTTCGTGACTGTGAATTGCCACTGAATATCTTTGTGACTGTGAATTGCCACTGAATATCTTTGTGACTGTGAATTGCCACTGAATATCTTCTTGACGGTGAATTGTCACTGAATGTGTTCATGACACTGAATTTCGTCTGAATATTTTCGTGACAGTGAATTGTCACTGAATGTCTTAGTGACAGTGAATTGTCACTTAATATCATGTTGACAATGAATTGGCACCTGTTATCTTCCTGACAGTGATTGTAAACTGTCACGGATAATCTTCGTGACACTGAATTGTCAATGAATATCTTCGTGACAGTGATTGCCACTGAGTATCTTCGTGAAAGTGAATTGCCACTGATAATCTTTGTGACTGAATTGTTCCTGAATGTCTTCGTGACAGTAAATTGTCACTGAATATCTATGGGACAGTGATTTGCCACTGAATATCTTTGTGACTGTAATTGTTACTGAATATCTTTGTGACAATGAATTGTCAGTAAGCATCTTGTGGGGAATCACTGTCTTCAGTGGCCGTTTTGGCATTCTCCTGCCTCCAGGGTGTCTTTCTGACACTCAGTTGCCACTGACCATCTTATCAGGAATTATTGCCTTCAGGTCTTTTTAACCCTGTTTTGCCTCTGGTGTGTGACCGTTGTTATCCATTGCTCGGGCATGCTTCAGGCGGATAAAGCGAGGCTGACACTGCCCCTAACTACCAAACAATCCCAGATTTTGGACCTAAATCTGCATAATTTCGAAGTGTCTATATATAAAAAATGCGTCTATGTGCAGGTTGTTAGTGCGGGTTAGTGCAGTGTTAAGTAACTAAACCTAACGTGCCTTAAAAGCATGCCCGACCCTTGGATCGAGGTCTCCAGAGGACTTATCTGGGTACCATGTGCACTGGCCATGGGAAGTGGGATACTTGTTCCTGGAGAATCTCCAGGTGATCCCTATTGCCTTATGTGGTGTCTTCTTGGCCGACATGTTCCTATTGTGGTCTTCTTCTTGGTCATTTTCTGATTCCAGAGGTCTTGTTGGCACTATAATGCTTTCAGGGTGTCTTCGTGACAGTCAACTGCCACTGAATATCTTCCTGACAGTGAATTGGCACTGAATATCTTCATGACAGTGAATTCACACTGATTATCATCATGAATATGAATTGTCACTGAATATTTTCTTGAAAGTGAATTGCTACTGATTATCTTCGTGACACTCAATTGCAACTGAACTTCTTCATGAGAGTAAATTGCCACTGAATATCCTCTCGAAAAGTAGTGCCTTTTAATGTAAGCTTGGAATGCTCCTGCCCACAGGGTGTCTTCGTGAAAGTGAATTGTCACTGATAATCTTTGTGACTGTGAATTGCCACTGAATATCCTCTTGAAAAGTAATGCCTTTTAATGTGAGCTTGGGACGCTCCTGCCCACAGGGTGTCTTCATGAAAGTGTATTGCAATTGAAGAACTTTGTGAAAGTGAATTGCCACTGATAATCTTCATGACTGTGAATGGTCACTGATAATCTTCGTGACTGTGAATTGCCACTGAATATCCTCTCGAAAATCAGTGACTTCCATGGTGAACTTCAGGTGCTCCTGCCCACAGGGTGTCTTCGTGAAAGTGAATTGCCATGGAATAACTTCTTGAGAGTGAATTGCCACTGATAATCTTCATGACTGTGAATGGTCACTGATAATCTTCGTGACTGTGAATTGCCAATGAATATCCTCTCGAAAATCAGTGACTTCCATGGTGAACTTCAGGTGCTCCTGCCCACAGGGTGTCTTCGTGAAAGTGAATTGCCATGGAATAACTTCTTGAGAGTGAATTGCCACTGATAATCTTCATGACTGTGAATGGTCACTGATAATCTTCGTGACTGTGAATTGCCAATGAATATCCTCTCGAAAATCAGTGACTTCCATGGTGAACTTCAGGTGCTCCTGCCCACAGGGTGTCTTCGTGAAAGTGAATTGCCATGGAATAACTTCTTGAGAGTGAATTGCCACTGATAATCTTCATGACTGTGAATGGTCACTGATAATCTTCGTGACTGTGAATTGCCACTGAATATCCTCTCGAAAATCAGTGACTTCTATGGTGAACTTCAGGTGCTCCTGCCCACAGGGTGTCTTCGTGAAAGTGAATTGCCATGGAATAACTTCTTGAGAGTGAATTGCCACTGATAATCTTCATGACTGTGAATGGTCACTGATAATCTTCGTGACTGTGAATTGCCACTGAATATCCTCTCGAAAATCAGTGACTTCCATGGTGAACTTCAGGTGCTCCTGCCCACAGGGTGTCTTCGTGAAAGTGAATTGCCATGGAATAACTTCTTGAGAGTGAATTGCCACTGATAATCTTCATGACTGTGAATGGTCACTGATAATCTTCGTGACTGTGAATTGCCACTGAATATCCTCTCGAAAATCAGTGACTTCCATGGTGAACTTCAGGTGCTCCTGCCCACAGGGTGTCTTCGTGAAAGTGAATTGCCATGGAATAACTTCTTGAGAGGGAATTGCCACTGATAATCTTCATGACTGAATTGTCACTGAAAGTCTTCATGACAGTGAATTGTCACCCAATATCTTCGTGACTGTTACTTGTCACTGATAATCTTCGTGACCGTGAATTGCCACTGAATATCCTCTTGAAAAGTAGTGTCTTTTAATGTGATCTTCGGATGCTCCTGCCCACAGGGTGTCTTCGTGAAAGTGAATTGTCACTGAAAGTCCTTTTTACAGTGTATTGCCACTGAATATCCTCTTGAAAAGGAGTGCCTTTTAATGTGATCTTTGGACGCTCCTGCCCACAGGGTGTTTTCATGAAAGTGAATTGCCATTGAATAACTTCGTGACAGTGAATTGCCACTGATAATCTTCGTGACAGTGAATTGCCACTGAATTTCCTCTCGACAATCAGTGACTTCTATGGTGATCTTCAGACGCTCCTGCCCACAGGGTGTCTTCGTGAAAGTGAATTGCCACTGAATATCTTCGTGACAGTGAGTTGCCACTGAATATCTTCGTGACAGTGAATTGCCAATGAATATGATCGTGACAGTTGATTGCAACTGATAATCTCCTTGACAGTGAAATGTCACTGATAATCTTCGTGACTGTGAATTGTCACTGAATATCTTCGTGACAGTGAATTGCCAATGAATATCCTCTCGAAAATCAGTGACTTCTATGGTGATCTTCAGGTGCTCCTGCCCACAGGGTGTCTTCGTGAAAGTGAATTGCCATGGAATAACTTCTTGAGAGTGAATTGCCACTGATAATCTTCGTGACTGTGAATTCTCACTGATAATCTTCGTGACTGTGAATTGCCACTGGATATCCTCTTGAAAAGTAGTGCCTTTTAATGTGATCTTTGGACGCTCCTGCCCACAGGGTGTCTTCGTGAAAGTGAATTGCCACTGATAATCTTCGTGACTGTGAATTGTCACTGAATATCTTCGTGACAGTGACGTCATTGAATATCTTCGTGAAAGTGAATTGTCACTAAATATGATGGTGACAGTTGATTGCCACTGATAATCTTTTTGACAGTGAAATGTCACTGGATATCTTCTCGGCAAGAACTGCCTTCTAAGGTCATCTGGGGATGCTTCTGCATACAGAGTCTTCAAGACAGTGAATTGCCACTGATAATCTTCATGATAGTGAGTTGTCACTGAATGTCTTCGTGAAAGTGAAATGTCACTGTATATCTTCTCGGCAAGAACTGCCTTCTAAGGTTATCTTGGGACGCTTCTGCGTACAGAGTGTCTTCGTGACAGTGAATTGACACTTATAATCTTTGTGACTGAATTGTCACTGAAAGTCTTCATGACAGTGAATTGTCATTGAATATCTTTGTGACTGAATTGTCGCTTAAAGTCCTTGTGACAGTGTAATGCCACTGAACATCTTCTCTGAAAGCAGTGCCTTCTAAGGTCATCATGGAACGGTTCCGCGTAGAGTGTGTCTTCGTGAATTGCACTGAATATCTTCATCACAGTGAATTGCCACTGAATATCTTCGTGACAGTGAATTGCCACTGAATATCTTCGTGACAGTGAATTGCCACTGAATATCTTTGTGACAGGGAATTGCCAATGAATATGATCATGACAGTTGATTGCAACTGATAATCTCCTTGACAGTGAAATGTCACTGATAATCTTCGTGACTGTGAATTGCCAATGAATATCCTCTCGAAAATCAGTGACTTCTGTGGTGTTCTTCAGGCGCTCCTGCCCACAGGGTGTCTCCGTGAAAGTGAATTACCACTGATAATCTTCGTGACTGAATTCTCACTGATAATCTTCGTAACTGTGAATTGCCACTGAATATCCTCTTGAAAAGTAGTGCCTTTTAATGTGATCTTTGGACGCTCCTGCCCACAGGGTGTCTTCGTGAAAGTGAATTCTCACTGATAATCTTCGTGACTGTGAATTGCCACTGAATATCCTCTTGAAAAGTAGTGCCTTTTAATGTGATCTTTGGACGCTCCTGCCCACAGGGTGTCTTCGTGAAAGTGAATTGCCACTGATAATCTTTGTGACTGTGAATTGTCACTGATAATCTTCGTGACAGTGACGTCATTGAATATCTTCGTGACAGTGAATTGTCACTAAATATGATGGTGACAGTTGATTGCCACTGATAATCTTCTTGACAGTGAAATGTCAATGCATATCTTCATGACTGTGAATTGCCACTTTTAATCGTTGTGACAGTTAATTATCAATGAATATCTTCATGACAGTGAATTGCCACTAAATATTTTTGTGACAGTGAATTGCCGCTTATAATCTTCGTGACAGTAAATTGCCACTGATAATCTTCGTGACAGTGAATTGCCACTAAATATGATCGTGACTCTGAATTGTCACTGAAAGTCCTTGTGACAATATATTGCCACTGAATATCTTCTCTGAAAGCAGTGCCTTCTAAGGTCATCATGGAACGGTTCCGCTTACAGCGTGTCTTTGTGAATTGCACTGAATATCTTCATCACAGTGAATTGTCACTGAATATCTTTGTGACAGTGAATTGCCACTGAATATCTTCATGACAGTGAATTGCCACTAAATATGATCGTGACATTTGATTGCCACTGATAATCTCCTTGACAGTGAAATGTCACTGCATATCTTCTCAGCAAGAACTGCCTTCTGAGGTCATCTTGCGATGCTTCTGCGTACAGAGTATCTTCATGACAGTAAATTGCCACTCATAATCTTCGTGACTGTGAATTCTCACTGATAATCTTCGTGACTGTGAATTGCCACTGAATATCCTCTTGAAAAGTAGTGCCTTTAAATGTGATCTTTGGACGCTCCTGCCCACAGGGTGTCTTCATGAAAGTGTATTGCAATTGAAGAACTTTGTGAAAGTGAATTGCCACTGATAATCTTCATGACTGTGAATGGTCACTGATAATCTTCGTGACTGTGAATTGCCACTGAATATCCTCTCGAAAATCAGTGACTTCCATGGTGAACTTCAGGTGCTCCTGCCCACAGGGTGTCTTCGTGAAAGTGAATTGCCATGGAATAACTTCTTGAGAGTGAATTGCCACTGATAATCTTCATGACTGTGAATGGTCACTGATAATCTTCGTGACTGTGAATTGCCACTGAATATCCTCTCGAAAATCAGTGACTTCCATGGTGAACTTCAGGTGCTCCTGCCCACAGGGTGTCTTCGTGAAAGTGAATTGCCATGGAATAACTTCTTGAGAGTGAATTGCCACTGATAATCTTCATGACTGTGAATGGTCACTGATAATCTTCGTGACTGTGAATTGCCACTGAATATCCTCTCGAAAATCAGTGACTTCCATGGTGAACTTCAGGTGCTCCTGCCCACAGGGTGTCTTCGTGAAAGTGAATTGCCATGGAATAACTTCTTGAGAGGGAATTGCCACTGATAATCTTCATGACTGTGAATGGTCACTGATAATCTTCGTGACTGTGAATTGCCACTGAATATCCTCTCGAAAATCAGTGACTTCCATGGTGAACTTCAGGTGCTCCTGCCCACAGGGTGTCTTCGTGAAAGTGAATTGCCATGGAATAACTTCTTGAGAGGGAATTGCCACTGATAATCTTCATGACTGAATTGTCACTGAAAGTCTTCATGACAGTGAATTGTCACCCAATATCTTCGTGACTGTTACTTGTCACTGATAATCTTCGTGACCGTGAATTGCCACTGAATATCCTCTTGAAAAGTAGTGTCTTTTAATGTGATCTTCGGATGCTCCTGCCCACAGGGTGTCTTCGTGAAAGTGAATTGTCACTGAAAGTCCTTTTTACAGTGTATTGCCACTGAATATCCTCTTGAAAAGGAGTGCCTTTTAATGTGATCTTTGGACGCTCCTGCCCACAGGGTGTTTTCATGAAAGTGAATTGCCATTGAATAACTTCGTGACAGTGAATTGCCACTGATAATCTTCGTGACAGTGAATTGCCACTGAATTTCCTCTCGACAATCAGTGACTTCTATGGTGATCTTCAGACGCTCCTGCCCACAGGGTGTCTTCGTGAAAGTGAATTTCCACTGAATATCTTCGTGACAGTGAGTTGCCACTGAATATCTTCGTGACAGTGAATTGCCAATGAATATGATCGTGACAGTTGATTGCAACTGATAATCTCCTTGACAGTGAAATGTCACTGATAATCTTCGTGACTGTGAATTGTCACTGAATATCTTCGTGACAGTGAATTGCCAATGAATATCCTCTCGAAAATCAGTGACTTCTATGGTGATCTTCAGGTGCTCCTGCCCACAGGGTGTCTTCGTGAAAGTGAATTGCCATGGAATAACTTCTTGAGAGTGAATTGCCACTGATAATCTTCGTGACTGTGAATTCTCACTGATAATCTTCGTGACTGTGAATTGCCACTGGATATCCTCTTGAAAAGTAGTGCCTTTTAATGTGATCTTTGGACGCTCCTGCCCACAGGGTGTCTTCGTGAAAGTGAATTGCCACTGATAATCTTCGTGACTGTGAATTGTCACTGAATATCTTCGTGACAGTGACGTCATTGAATATCTTCGTGAAAGTGAATTGTCACTAAATATGATGGTGACAGTTGATTGCCACTGATAATCTTTTTGACAGTGAAATGTCACTGGATATCTTCTCGGCAAGAACTGCCTTCTAAGGTCATCTGGGGATGCTTCTGCATACAGAGTCTTCAAGACAGTGAATTGCCACTGATAATCTTCATGATAGTGAGTTGTCACTGAATGTCTTCGTGAAAGTGAAATGTCACTGTATATCTTCTCGGCAAGAACTGCCTTCTAAGGTTATCTTGGGACGCTTCTGCGTACAGAGTGTCTTCGTGACAGTGAATTGACACTTATAATCTTTGTGACTGAATTGTCACTGAAAGTCTTCATGACAGTGAATTGTCATTGAATATCTTTGTGACTGAATTGTCGCTTAAAGTCCTTGTGACAGTGTAATGCCACTGAACATCTTCTCTGAAAGCAGTGCCTTCTAAGGTCATCATGGAACGGTTCCGCGTAGAGTGTGTCTTCGTGAATTGCACTGAATATCTTCATCACAGTGAATTGCCACTGAATATCTTCGTGACAGTGAATTGCCACTGAATATCTTCGTGACAGTGAATTGCCACTGAATATCTTTGTGACAGGGAATTGCCAATGAATATGATCATGACAGTTGATTGCAACTGATAATCTCCTTGACAGTGAAATGTCACTGATAATCTTCGTGACTGTGAATTGCCAATGAATATCCTCTCGAAAATCAGTGACTTCTGTGGTGTTCTTCAGGCGCTCCTGCCCACAGGGTGTCTCCGTGAAAGTGAATTACCACTGATAATCTTCGTGACTGTGAATTCTCACTGATAATCTTCGTGACTGTGAATTGCCACTGAATATCCTCTTGAAAAGTAGTGCCTTTTAATGTGATCTTTGGACGCTCCTGCCCACAGGGTGTCTTCGTGAAAGTGAATTCTCACTGATAATCTTCGTGACTGTGAATTGCCACTGAATATCCTCTTGAAAAGTAGTGCCTTTTAATGTGATCTTTGGACGCTCCTGCCCACAGGGTGTCTTCGTGAAAGTGAATTGCCACTGATAATCTTTGTGACTGTGAATTGTCACTGATAATCTTCGTGACAGTGACGTCATTGAATATCTTCGTGACAGTGAATTGTCACTAAATATGATGGTGACAGTTGATTGCCACTGATAATCTTCTTGACAGTGAAATGTCAATGCATATCTTCATGACTGTGAATTGCCACTTTTAATCGTTGTGACAGTTAATTATCAATGAATATCTTCATGACAGTGAATTGCCACTAAATATTTTTGTGACAGTGAATTGCCGCTTATAATCTTCGTGACAGTAAATTGCCACTGATAATCTTCGTGACAGTGAATTGCCACTAAATATGATCGTGACTCTGAATTGTCACTGAAAGTCCTTGTGACAATATATTGCCACTGAATATCTTCTCTGAAAGCAGTGCCTTCTAAGGTCATCATGGAACAGTTCCGCTTACAGCGTGTCTTTGTGAATTGCACTGAATATCTTCATCACAGTGAATTGTCACTGAATATCTTCGTGACAGTGAATTGCCACTGAATATCTTCATGACAGTGAATTGCCACTAAATATGATCGTGACATTTGATTGCCACTGATAATCTCCTTGACAGTGAAATGTCACTGCATATCTTCTCAGCAAGAACTGCCTTCTGAGGTCATCTTGCGATGCTTCTGCGTACAGAGTATCTTCATGACAGTAAATTGCCACTCATAATCTTCGTGACTGTGAATTCTCACTGATAATCTTCGTGACTGTGAATTGCCACTGAATATCCTCTTGAAAAGTAGTGCCTTTAAATGTGATCTTTGGACGCTCCTGCCCACAGGGTGTCTTCATGAAAGTGTATTGCAATTGAAGAACTTTGTGAAAGTGAATTGCCACTGATAATCTTCATGACTGTGAATGGTCACTGATAATCTTCGTGACTGTGAATTGCCACTGAATATCCTCTCGAAAATCAGTGACTTCCATGGTGAACTTCAGGTGCTCCTGCCCACAGGGTGTCTTCGTGAAAGTGAATTGCCATGGAATAACTTCTTGAGAGTGAATTGCCACTGATAATCTTCATGACTGTGAATGGTCACTGATAATCTTCGTGACTGTGAATTGCCACTGAATATCCTCTCGAAAATCAGTGACTTCCATGGTGAACTTCAGGTGCTCCTGCCCACAGGGTGTCTTCGTGAAAGTGAATTGCCATGGAATAACTTCTTGAGAGTGAATTGCCACTGATAATCTTCATGACTGTGAATGGTCACTGATAATCTTCGTGACTGTGAATTGCCACTGAATATCCTCTCGAAAATCAGTGACTTCCATGGTGAACTTCAGGTGCTCCTGCCCACAGGGTGTCTTCGTGAAAGTGAATTGCCATGGAATAACTTCTTGAGAGTGAATTGCCACTGATAATCTTCATGACTGTGAATGGTCACTGATAATCTTCGTGACTGTGAATTGCCACTGAATATCCTCTCGAAAATCAGTGACTTCCATGGTGAACTTCAGGTGCTCCTGCCCACAGGGTGTCTTCGTGAAAGTGAATTGCCATGGAATAACTTCTTGAGAGTGAATTGCCACTGATAATCTTCATGACTGTGAATGGTCACTGATAATCTTCGTGACTGTGAATTGCCACTGAATATCCTCTCGAAAATCAGTGACTTCCATGGTGAACTTCAGGTGCTCCTGCCCACAGGGTGTCTTCGTGAAAGTGAATTGCCATGGAATAACTTCTTGAGAGGGAATTGCCACTGATAATCTTCATGACTGTGAATGGTCACTGATAATCTTCGTGACTGTGAATTGCCACTGAATATCCTCTCGAAAATCAGTGACTTCCATGGTGAACTTCAGGTGCTCCTGCCCACAGGGTGTCTTCGTGAAAGTGAATTGCCATGGAATAACTTCTTGAGAGGGAATTGCCACTGATAATCTTCATGACTGAATTGTCACTGAAAGTCTTCATGACAGTGAATTGTCACCCAATATCTTCGTGACTGTTACTTGTCACTGATAATCTTCGTGACTGTGAATTGCCACTGAATATCCTCTTGAAAAGTAGTGTCTTTTAATGTGATCTTCGGATGCTCCTGCCCACAGGGTGTCTTCGTGAAAGTGAATTGTCACTGAAAGTCCTTTTTACAGTGTATTGCCACTGAATATCCTCTTGAAAAGGAGTGCCTTTTAATGTGATCTTTGGACGCTCCTGCCCACAGGGTGTTTTCATGAAAGTGAATTGCCATTGAATAACTTCGTGACAGTGAATTGCCACTGATAATCTTCGTGACAGTGAATTGCCACTGAATTTCCTCTCGACAATCAGTGACTTCTATGGTGATCTATGGTGATCTTCAGACGCTCCTGCCCACAGGGTGTCTTCGTGAAAGTGAATTGCCACTGAATATCTTCGTGATAGTGAGTTGCCACTGAATATCTTCGTGACAGTGAATTGCCAATGAATATGATCGTGACAGTTGATTGCAACTGATAATCTCCTTGACAGTGAAATGTCACTGATAATCTTCGTGACTGTGAATGGTCACTGAATATCTTCGTGACAGTGAATTGCCAATGAATATCCTCTCGAAAATCAGTGACTTCTATGGTGATCTTCAGGTGCTCCTACCCACAGGGTGTCTTCGTGAAAGTGAATTGCCATGGAATAACTTCTTGAGAGTGAATTGCCACTGATAATCTTCTTGACTGTGAATTCTCACTGATAATCTTCGTGACTGTGAATTGTCTCTGAAAGTCCTTCTGAGGTCATCATGGAAAGGTTCCGCGTACAGTGTGTTTTCATAAAATTGCACTGAATATCTTCTTGACAGTGAATTGCCACTGAATGTCTTCATGACAGTGAATTGCCACTGAAAATCCTCGTGACTGTGTATTGCCACAGATTATCTTCGTGACAGTGAATTGTCACTGAATATCTTGTGACAGTGAATTGCCACTGAATTTCTTTGTGACAGTGAATTGTCACTTAATATCTTCTTGGCAAGCACAGCCTTCTAATGTGATCTTGGGACGCTTCTGCCCACAGGATTCTTTTTGACAGTAAATTGTCACTGAATATCTTTGTGACAGTGAATTGTCACAGAATATCTTCATGACAGTGAATTGCTACTGAAAAGCTTCATGACAGTGAATTGCCACTGAAAAGCTTCATGACAGTGAATTGCCACTGAAAAGCTTCATGACAGTGAATTGCTACTGAAAAGCTTCATGACAGTGAATTTCCACTGAAAAGCTTCATGACAGTGAATTGCCACTGAAAAGCTTCATGACAGTGAATTGCTACTGAAAAGCTTCATGACAGTGAATTGCTACTGAAAAGCTTCATGACAGTGAATTGCCACTGAAAAGCTTCATGACAGTGAATTGCTACTGATTATCTTCTTGGGAAGCATTGCCTTTGAAGGTCTTCTTGGCACACTGGCTTACAAGGTGTCTTCTTCGTGACTGTGAATTGTCAATGAATGTCTTCGTGACAGTGAATTGCCACTGAATATCTTCGTGACAGTGAATTGCCGCTTTTCATCTTCCTGACAGTGAATTGCCAAAGATAATCTTCTAGATTGTAAACTGTCACGGATAATCTTCGTGACACTGAATTGTCAATGAATGTCTTCGTGAAAGTGAATTGCCACTGAGTATCTTCGTGACAGTGAATTGCCACTCAACATTCTGTCGCAAATCAGTGCCTTGTAAGGTGATCTTTGGACTCTCCTGCAAACAGGGTGTCTTCGTGACAGTGAATTGGCACTAAGTATCTTCTAGGCAATCACTGCTTTCAGTGGCCGTTTTGGCATTCTCCTGCCTCCAGGGTGTCTTTCTGACACTCAGTTGCCACTGACCATCTTATCAGGAATTATTGCCTTCCGAGGTCTTCTTAACCCTCTTTTGCCTCCGGTGTGTGACCATTGTTATCCATTGCTCGGGCATGCTTCAGGCGGATAAAAAGAGGCTGACACTGGCCCTGACAACCAAACAATCCCAGATTTTGGACCTAAATCTACATAATTTTGAAGTGTCTATATATAAAATAATGCGTCTACGTGCAGGTTGTTAGTGCAGTGTTAAGTAACTAAACCTAACGTGCCTTAAAAGCATGCCCGACCCTTGGATCGAGGTCTCCAGAGGTCTTATCTGGGTACCACTGGCCATGGGAAGTGGGATACTTGTTCCAGGAAAGTCTCCGGGTGATCCCAATGGCCTTATGTGGTGTCTTCTTGGCCGACATGTTCCTATTGTGGTCTTCTTCTTGGTCATTTTCTGATTCCAGAGGTCTTGTTGGCACTATAATGCTTTCAGGGTGTCTTCGTGACAGTCAACTGCCACTTAATATCTTCCTGACAGTGAATTGGCAATGAATATCTTCATGACAGTGAATTCACACTGATTATCTTCATGACACTCAATTGCAACTGAACTTCTTCGTCAGAGTAAATTGCCACTGAATATCCTCTCGAAAAGTAGTGCCTTTTAATGTGAGCTTGGGACACTCCTGCCCACAGAGCGTCTTTGTGAAAGTGAATTGTCACTGATAATCTTCGTGATTGTGAATTGCCACTGAATATCCTCTCGAAAAGTAGTGCCTTTTAATGTGAGCTTGGGATGATCCTGCCCACAGGGTGTCTTCGTGAAAGTGAATTGTCACTAAATATCTTTGTGACAGTGAACTGCCTCAGAATTTCTTCGTGACAGTGAATTGCCATTGAATATCCTCTCGAAAAGTAGTGCCTTTTAATGTGAGCTTGGGACACTCCTGCCCACAGAGCGTCTTTGTGAAAGTGAATTGTCAATGATAATCTTCGTGATTGTGAATTGCCACTGAATATCCTCTCGAAAAGTAGTGCCTTTTAATGTGAGCTTGGGATGATCCTGCCCACAGGGTGTCTTCGTGAAAGTGAATTGTCACTAAATATCTTTGTGACAGTGAACTGCCTCAGAATTTCTTCGTGACAGTGAATTGCCATTGAATATCCTCTCGAAAAGTAGTGCCTTTTAATGTGAGCTTGGGACACTCCTGCTCACAGAGCGTCTTTGTGAAAGTGAATTGTCACTGATAATCTTCGTGATTGTGAATTGCCACTGAATATCCTATCGAAAAGTTGTGCCTTTTAATGTGAGCTTGGGATGATCCTGCCCACAGGGTGTCTTCGTGAAAGTGAATTGTCACTAAATATCTTTGTGACAGTGAACTGCCTCAGAATTTCTTCGTGACAGTGAATTGCCATTGAATATCCTCTCGAAAATCAGTGCCCTCTCAGGGGATCTTCGGAGGCTCCTGACCAAAGGGTGTCTTCGTAAAAGTGAATTGCCACTGAATATCTTTGTGACAGGGAATTGCCACTGATAATCTTTGTGACTGTGAATTGTCACTGAATGTCCTTGTGACAGTGAACTCCATCTGAATATCTTCATGACACTGAATGTCTTCGTAAAAGTGAATTGTCACACAGGGTGTCCTCGTGAAACTGAATTGGACTGAATATCTCTGTGACAGGGAATTGCCACTGATAATCTTCATGACAGTGAATTCCGTCAGAATATCTTCATGACAGTGAATTGTCACAGAATATTTTTGTTACAGTGAATTGTCACTGAATATCTTTGTGACAGGAAATTGTTACTCAATATCTTCGTGAGGGTGAATAGCCACTGATTATATTCGTGACAATGAATTGTCACTGAATATCTTTGTGACAATGAATTGCCACTGAATATCTTCGTGACAGTGAATTGCCACTGAATATCCTCTCGAAAATCAGTGCCCTCTCAGGGGATCTTCGGAGGCTCCTGACCAAAGGGTGTCTTCGTAAAAGTGAATTGCCACTGAATATCTTCGTGACAGGGAATTGCCACTGATAATCTTTGTGACTGTGAATTGTCACTGAATGTCCTTGTGACAGTGAACTCCATCTGAATATCTTCATGACACTGAATTGTCACTGAATGTCTTCGTAAAAGTGAATTGTCACACAGGGTGTCCTCGTGAAACTGAATTGTCAGTGAATGTTTTCGTGACAGTGAATTCCGTATGAATATCTTCTTGACAGTGAATTCCGTCTGAATATCTTCTTGACAGTGAATTGCCACTAAATACCTTTATGACAGTGATTTGTCACTGAATGTCTTCGGGAAAGTGAATTGTCACTGATAATCTTCGTGCCTGTGAAGTGCCACTGAATATCCTATTGAAAAGCCTTTTAATGTGATCTTGGGATGCTCCTGCCCACAGGGTGTCTTCGTGAAAGTGAATTGTCACTGAATATCTTCGTGACTGTGAATTGTCACTGGTAATCTTCGTGACAGGGAATTGTCACTGATAATCTTCTTGACTGTGAATTGTCACTGAATGTCTTTGTGACATTGAATTCCGTCTAAATGCCTTCATAAAAGTGAAGTGTCACTGATAATCTTCGTGACTGTGAATTGCCACTGAATATCCTCTCGAAAAGTAGTGCCTTTAAATGTGAGCCTTGGGACGCTCCTGCCCACAGGGTGTCTTCGTGAAAGTGAATTGTCACTGTATATCTTCTCGGCAAGAACTGCCTTCTAAGGTCATCTTGGGATGCTCCTTCCCACAGGGTGTCTTCTTGACAGTGAATTGTCACTGAATGTCTTCGTGAGAGTCAATTCCGTCCAAATATCTTCTTGACAGTGATTTGCCACTGATAATCTTCGTGACAGTGAATTGTCACTAAATATCTTTGTGACAGTGAATTCTGTCTGAATATCTCCTTGACAGTGAATTACCACTGATGATCTTCATGACAGTGAATTGTCACTAAATATGTTCATCACAGTGAATTGTCACTGATTATCTTCATGACAGTGAATTGCCACTGAATGTCCTCGTGACAGTGAATTCCATCTGAATATCTTCATGACAGTGAATTGTCTCTGAATGTCTTCGTAAAAGTGAATTGTCACTGATAATCTTAGTGAATGTTAATTGTCACTGATAATCTTTGTGACATAATTGCCACTGAATATCCTCTTGAAAAGTAGTGCCTTTTAATGTGATCTTAGGATGCTCCTGCCCACAGGGTGTCTTCGTCAAAGTGAATTGCCACTGATAATCTTCGTGACAGTGAATTGTCACTAAATATCTTTGTGACAGTGAATTGTCACTAAATATCTTCTTGAGAGTGAATTGTCACTGAATGTCTTCGTGACAGTGAATTCCATCTGAATATCTTCATGACACTGAATTGTCACTGAATGTCTTCGTAAAAGTGAATTGTCACTGAATATCCTCTCGAAAATTAATGCCTTCTCAAGTGATCTTCGGATGCTCCTGCCCACAGGGTGTCATCGTGAAAGTGAATTGTCACTGTAAATCTTCTCGGTAAGAACTGCCTTCTAAGGTCATCTTGGGATGCTCCTTCCCACAGGGTGTCTTCTTGATAGTGAATTGTCACTAAATGTCTTCGTGACAGTGAATTCCGTCTAAATATCTCCTTGACAGTGAATTGCCACTGATAATCTTCATTACAGTGAATTGTCACTGAATATCTTCATCACAGTGAACTGTCACTGATTATCTTCATGACAGTGAATTGCCACTGAATGTCCTTGTGACAGTGAATTCCATCTGAATATCTTCATGACAGTGAATTGTCACTGATTGTCTTCGTAAAAGTGAATTGTCACTGATAATCTTCGTGACTGTTAATTGTCACTGATAATCTTCGTGACATAATTGCCACTGAATATCCTCTCGGAAAGTAGTGCCTTCTCAAGTGATCTTCGGATGCTCCTGCCCACAGGGTGTCATCGTGAAAGTGAATTGTCACTGTAAATCTTCTCGGTAAGAACTGCCTTCTAAGGTCATCTTGGGATGCTCCTGCCCACAGGGTGTCTTCATGAAAGTGAATTGTCACTGATAATCTTCGTGACTGTGAATTGCCACTGAATATCCTCTTGAAAAGTAGTCCCTTTTAATGTGATCTTGGGATGCTCCTGCCCACAGGGTGTCTTCGTCAAAGTGAATTGTCACTAAATATCTTCTTGACAGTGAATTGTCACTAAATATCTTCTTAACAGTGAATTGCCACTGATAATCTTCTTGACAGTGAATGGTCACTGAATGTCTTCGTGAAAGTGAATTGCCACTGAATGTCCTCTCGAAAAGTAGTGCCCTTTAATGTGATCTTGGGATGCTCCTGCCCACAGGGTGTCTTCATGAAAGTGAATTGTCAGTGAACATCTTCGTAACAGTGAATTGTCACTGAATGTCTTCATAACAGTGAATTCTGTCTGAATATCTTCTTGACAGTGATTTGCCTTTGATAATCTTTGTGACAGTGAATTGTCACTAAATATCTTTGTGACAGTGAATTGTCACTGAATATCTTCATGACAGTGAATTATCACGGATTATCTTCATGACAGTGAATTGCCACTGAATGTCCTCGTGACAGTGAATTCCATCTGAATATCTTCATGACACTGAATTGTCACTGAATGTCTTCGTAAAAGTGAATTGCCACTGATAATCTTCGTGACTGTTAATTATCACTGGTAATCTTCGTGACTATGAATATTGCCACTGAATATCCTCTCGAAAACATAGTGCCTTTTAATGTGAGCTTGGGACACTCCTGCCCACAGGGTGTCTTCGTGACTGTGAATTGCCACTGAATATCCTCTCGAAAAGTAGTGCCTTTTAATGTGATCTAGGGATGCTCCTGTCCACAGGATGTCTTCGTGAAAGGGAATTGTCACTGATAATCTTCGTGACTGTAAATTGTCACTGAATGTCCTCATGAAAGTGAATTGTCACTGAATATCTTCATGACAGTGAATTGTCACTGAATATCTTCATGACAGTGAATTGTCACTGATTATCTTCATGACAGTGAATTGTCACTGAATCTCTTTGTCACATTGAATTCCATCTGAATATCTTCGTGACAGGGAATTGCCACTGATAATCTTCGTGACTGTGAATTGTCACTGAATGTCTTTGTGACATTGAATTCCTTCTGAATATCTTCATGACAGTGAATTGTCACTGAATGTCTTCGTGACTGTGAATTGTCACTGAATATCTTCATCACAGTGAATTGTCACTGATTATCTTCATCACAGTGAATTGTCACTGAATGTCTTTGTGACATTGAATTCCGTCTGAATGTCTTCGTAAAAGTGAAGTGTCACTGATAATCTTCGTTACTGTTAATTGTCACTGGTAATCTTCGTGACTGTGAATTACCACTGAATATCCTCTCGAAAAGTAGTGCCTTTAAATGTGAGCTTGGGACGCTCCTGCCCACAGGGTGTCTTCATGAAAGTGAATTGTCATTGTATATCTTCTCGGCAAGAACTGCCTTCTAAGGTCATCTTGGGATGCTCCTTCCCACAGGGTGTCTTCTTGACAGTGAATTGTCACTGAATGTCTTCGTGACAGTGAATTCCATCTAAATATCTCCTTGACAGTGAATTGCCACTGATAATCTTCATGACAGTGAATTGTCACTGAATATCTTCATCACAGTGAATTGTCACTGATTATCTTCATGACAGTGAGTTGTCACTGAATATCTTCATGACAGTGAATTGTCACTGATTATCTTCATGACAGTGAATTGTCACTGAATCTCTTTGTCACATTGAATTCCGTCTGAATATCTTCATGACACTGAATTGTCACTGAATGTCTTCGTAAAAGTGAATTGTCACTGATAATCTTCGTGACTGTTAATTGTCACTGATAATCTTCGTGGCAGTGAATTGCCACTGAATATCCTCTCGAAAAGTAGTGCCTTCTCAAGTGATCTTCGGATGCTCCTGCCCACAGGATGTCACCGTGAAGTGAATTGTCACTGATAATGTTCGTGACTGTTAATTGTCACTGATAATCTTCATGACTGTGAATTGCCACTGAATATCCTCTTGAAAAGTAGTCCCTTTTAATGTGAGCATGGGACGTTCCTACCCACAGGGTGTCTTTGTGAAAGTGAATTGTCACTGTATATCTTCTCGGCAAGAACTGCCTTGTAAGGTCATCTTGGGATGCTCCTGCCAACAGGGTGTCTTCATGAAAGTGAATTGTCACTGAATGTCCTCATGAAAGTGAATTGTCACTGAATATCTTCATGACAGTGAATTGTCACTGATTATCTTCATGACAGTGAATTGTCACTGAATCTCTTTGTCACATTGAATTCCGTCTGAATATCTTCGTGACAGGGAATTGCCACTGATAATCTTCGTGACTGTGAATTGCCACTGAATATCCTCTCGAAAAGTAGTCCCTTTTAATGTGATCTAGGGATGCTCCTGTCCACAGGACGTCTTCGTGAAAGTGAATTGTCACTGATAATCTTCGTGACTGTAAATTGTCACTGAATGTCCTCATGAAAGTGAATTGTCACTGAATATCTTCATGACAGTGAATTGTCACTGAATATCTTCATGACAGCGAATTGTCACTGATTATCTTCATGACAGTGAATTGTCACTGAATCTCTTTGTCACATTGAATTCCGTCTGAATATCTTCGTGACAGGGAATTGCCACTGATAATCTTCGTGACTGTGAATTGTCACTGAATGTCTTTGTGACTGTGAATTGTCACTGAATATCTTCATCACAGTGAATTGTCACTGATTATCTCCATCACAGTGAATTGTCACTGAATGTCTTTGTGACATTGAATTCCGTCTGAATGTCTTCGTAAAAGTGAAGTGTCACTGATAATCTTCGTGACTGTTAATTGTCACTGGTAATCTTAGTGACTGTGAATTGCCACTGAATATCCTCTCGAAAAGTAGTGCCTTTAAATGTGAGCTTGGGACGCTCCTGCCCACAGGGTGTCTTCATGAAAGTGAATTGTCATTGTATATCTTCTCGGCAAGAACTGCCTTCTAAGGTCATCTTGGGATGCTCCTTCCCACAGGGTGTCTTCTTGACAGTGAATTGTCACTGAATGTCTTCGTGACAGTGAATTCCATCTAAATATCTCCTTGACAGTGAATTGCCACTGATAATCTTCATGACAGTGAATTGTCACTGAATATCTTCATCACAGTGAATTGTCACTGATTATCTTCATGACAGTGAATTGCCACTGAATGTCCTTGTGACAGTGAATTCCATCTGAATATCTTCATGACAGTGAATTGTCACTGAATGTCTTCGTAAAAGTGAATTGTCACTGATAATCTTCGTGACTGTTAATTGTCACTGATAATCTTCGTGACAGTGAATTGTCACTGAATATCCTCTCGAAAAGTAGTGCCTTCTCAAGTGATCTTCGGATGCTCCTGCCCACAGGATGTCATCGTGAAAGTGAATTGTCACTGATAATGTTCGTGACTGTTAATTGTCACTGATAATCTTCATGACTGTGAATTGCCACTGAATATCCTCTTGAAAAGTAGTCCCTTTTAATGTGAGCTTGGGACGTTCCTACCCACAGGGTGTCTTTGTGAAAGTGAATTGTCACTGTATATCTTCTCGGCAAGAACTGCCTTGTAAGGTCATCTTGGGATGCTCCTGCCAACAGGGTGTCTTCATGAAAGTGAATTGCCATTGAATATCTTCGTGAAAGTGAATTGTCACTGAATATCTTCTTGACTGTGAATTGTCACTGAATGTCCTCGTGACAGTGAATTCCGTCTGAACATCTTCATGACACTGAATTGTCACTGATAATCTTCGTGACTGTTAATTGTCACTGGTAATCTTCGTGACTGTGAATATTGCCACTGAATATCCTCTCGAAAAGTAGTGCCTTTTAATGTGATCTTGGGATGCTGCTGCATACAGAGTGTCTTCGTGACAGTGAATTGTCACTGATAATCTTTGTGACTGTGAATTGCCACTGAATATCCTCTTGAAAAGTAGTGCCTTTTAATGTGATATTGGGATGCTCCTGCCCACAGGGTGTCTTCGTGAAAGTGAATTGTCACTGTATATCTTCATGGCAAAAACTGCCTTCTGAGGTCATATTGGGACGCTGCTGCATACAGAGTGTCTTCGTGACTGAATTGCCACTGAATATCCTCTAGAAAAGTAGTGCCTTTTAATGTGATCTTGGGATGCTCCTGCCAAAAGGGTGTCTTCATGAAAGTGAATTGTCATTGAATATCTTCGTGAAAGTGAATTGTCAGTGAATATCTTCTTGACTGTGAATTGTCACTGAATGTCCTTGTGACAGTGAATTTCGACTCAATATCTTCATGACACTCGTGACTGTGAATTGTCACTGAATGTCTTCGTGAAAGTGAATTGTCACTGAATATCTTCATGACAGTGAATTGTCACTGATTATCTTCATGACAGTGAATTGCCACTGAATTTCTTTGGGACAGTGAATTGCCACTGAATATCCTTGCGGTAGTCAGTGCCTTCTCAAGTGATCTTCAGAGGCTCCAGCCCACAGGGTGTCTTCGTCAAAGTGAATTGCAACTGAATATCTTCCTGATGGGGAATTGTCACTGGTAATCTTCTGTACTGTGAATAATGCCACTGAATATCCTCTTGAAAAGTAGTGCCTTTTAATGTGAGCTTGGGATGTTCCTACCCACAGGGTGTCTGCGTGAAAGTGAATTGTCACTGATAATCTTCGTGACTGTAAATTGTCACTGAATGTCCTTTTCACAGTGAATTCTGTCTGAAGATCTTCATGACTGTGAATTGTCACTGAATGTCCTCGTGACAGTGAATTCCGTTTGAATATCTTCATGACACATGAATTGTCACTGATAATCTTCGTGACTGTTAATTGTCACTGGTAATCTTTGTGACTGTGAATAATGCCACTGAATATCCTCTCTAAACATAGTGCCTTTTAATGTGAGCTTGGGGCACTCCTGCCAACAGGGTGTCTTTGTGAAAGTGAATTGTCACTGTATATCTTCTCGGCAAGAACTGCCTTGTAAGGTCATCTTGGGATGCTCCTGCCAACAGGGTGTCTTCGTGACTCTGAATATTGCCACTGAATATCCTCTCGAAAAGTAGTGCCTTTTAATGTGATCTTGGGATGCTGCTGCATACAGAGTGTCTTCGTGACTGTGAATTGTCACTGATAATCTTTGTGACTGTGAATTGCCACTGAATATCCTCTCAAAAAGTAGTGCCTTTTAATGTGATCTTGGGATGCTCCTGCCCACAGGGTTTCTTCGTGACTGTGAATTGTCACTGATAATCTTTGTGACTGTGAATTGCCACTGAATATCCTCTCAAAAAGTAGTGCCTTTTAATGTGATCTTGGGATGCTCCTGCCCACAGGGTGTCTTCGTAAAAGTGAATTGTCACTAAATGTCTTCGTGACAGTGAATTCCGTCTGAATATCTTCTTGACAGTGAATTGCCACTGATAATCTTCATGACAGTGAATGGTCACTGAATGTCTTCGTGAAAGTGAATTGCCACTGAATATCCTCACGAAAAGTAGTGCCCTTTAATGTGATCTTGGGATGCTCCTGCCCACAGGGTGTCTTCGTGAAAGTGAATTGTCACTGATAATCTTCGTGCCTGTGAATTGCCACTGAATATCTGCGTGATAGGGAATTGCCACTGATAATCTTCGTGACTGTGAATTGTCACAGATAATCTTCGTGCCTGTGAATTGCCACTGAATATACTCTTGAAAAGTAGTGCCTTTTAATGTGATCTTGGGATGCTCCTGCCCACAGAGTGTCTTCGTGACTGTGAATTGTCACTGATAATCTTTGTGACTGTGAATTGCCACTGAATATCCTCTCAAAAAGTAGTGCCTTTTAATGTGATCTTGGGATGCTCCTGCCCACAGGGTGTCTTCGTAAAAGTGAATTGTCACTAAATGTCTTCGTGACAGTGAATTCCGTCTGAATATCTTCTTGACAGTGAATTGCCACTGATAATCTTCATGACAGTGAATGGTCACTGAATGTCTTCGTGAAAGTGAATTGCCACTGAATATCCTCTCGAAAAGTAGTGCCCTTTAATGTGATCTTGGGATGCTCCTGCCCACAGGGTGTTTTCGTGAAAGTGAATTGTCACTGATAATCTTCGTGCCTGTGAATTGCCACTGAATATACTCTTGAAAAGTAGTGCCTTTTAATGTGATCTTGGGATCTCCTGCCCACAGGGAGTTTTCGTGAAAGTGAATTGTCACTGAAAATCTTCATGACTGTAAATTGCCACTGAATATCTGCGTGATAGGGAATTGCCACTGATAATGTTCGTGACAGTGAATTGTCACTAAATATCTTCTTGATAGTGAATTGTCAATGAATGTCTTCGTGACATTGAATTCCGTCTGATAATCTTCGTCACTGTGAATTGCCACTGAATATCTGCGTGATAGGGAATTGCCACTGATAATCTTCGTGACTGAATTGTCACTGATAATCTTCGTGCCTGTGAATTGTCACTGATCATCCTCTCGAAAAGTAGTCCCTTTTAATGTGATCTTGGGATGCTCCTGCTCACAGGGTGTCTTCGTGAAAGTGAATTGTCACTGATAATCTTCGTGACTGTGAATTGTCACTGAATGTCTTTGTGACATTGAATTCCGTCTGAATGTCCTCGTAAAAGTAAAGTATCACTGATAATCTTCGTGACTGTTAATTGTCACTGGTAATCTTCGTGACTGTGAATATTGCCACTGAATATACTCTTGAAAAGTAGTCCCTTTTAATGTGATCTTGGGATGCTCCTGCCCACAGGGTGTCTTCGTGAAAGTGAATTGTCACTGATAATCTTCTTGACTGTAAATTGTCACTGAATGTCCTCGTGACAGTGAATTCCATCTGAATATCTTCATGACACTGAATTGTCACTGAATGTCTTCGTGAAAGTGAATTGTCACTGAATATCTTCATGACAGTGAATTGTCACTGATTATCTTCATGACAGTGAATTGTCACTGAATCTCTTTGTGACATTGAATTCCCTCTGAATATATTCTTGACAGGGAATTGCCACTGATAATCTTCGTGACTGTGAATTGTCACTGAATGTCTTTGTGACATTGAATTCCGTCTGAATGTCCTCGTAAAAGTAAAGTATCACTGATAATCTTCGTGACTGTTAATTGTCACTGGTAATCTTCGTGACTGTGAATATTGCCACTGAATATACTCTTGAAAAGTAGTCCCTTTTAATGTGATCTTGGGATGCTCCTGCCCACAGGGTGTCTTCGTGAAAGTGAATTGTCACTGATAATCTTCTTGACTGTAAATTGTCACTGAATGTCCTCGTGACAGTGAATTCCATCTGAATATCTTCATGACACTGAATTGTCACTGAATGTCTTCGTGAAAGTGAATTGTCATTGAATATCTTCTTGACAGGGAATTGCCACTGATAATCTTCGTGACTGTTAATTGTCACTGGTAATCTTCGTGACTGTGAATTGCCACTGAATATCCTCTCGAAAAGAAGTGCCTTTAAATGTGAGCTTGGGACGCTCCTGCCCACAGGGTGTCTTCGTGAAAGTGAATTGTCATTGTATATCTTCTCGGCAAGAACTGCCTTCTAAGGTCATCTTGGGATGCTCCTTCCCACAGGGTGTCTTCTTGACACTGAATTGTCACTGAATGTCTTCGTGAGAGTCAATTCCTTCTAAATATCTTCTTGACAGTGATTTGCCACTGATAATCTTCGTGACAGTAAATTGTCACTACATATCTTTGTGACAGTGAATTCTGTCTGAATATCTCCTTGACAGTGAATTACCACTGATAATCTTCATGACAGTGAATTGTCACTGAATATCTTCATGTCAGTGAATTGTCACTGATTATCTTCATGACAGTAAATTACCACTGAATGTCCTCGTGACAGTGAATTCCGTCTGAATATCTTCATGACAGTTAATTGTCACTGAATGTCTTCGTGAAAGTGAATTGTCACTGAATATCTTCATGACAGTGAATTGTCTCTGAATTTCTTCGGGACAGTGAATTGCCACTGAATATCCTCTCGAAAGTCAGTGCCTTCTCAAGTGATCTTCAGAGGCTCCTGCCCACAGGGTGTCTTCGTAAAAGTGAATTGTCACTGATAATCTTCGTGACTGTTAATTGCCACTTAATATCCTCTTGAAAAGTAGTGCCTCTTTATGTGATCTTGGGATGCTCCTGCCCACAGGGTGTCTTCGTAAAAGTGAATTGTCACTAAATGTCTTCGTGACAGTGAATTCCGTCTGAATATCTTCTTGCCACTGTTAATCTTCGTGACTGTGAATTGCCACTGATAATCTTTGTGACTGTGAATTGTCACTAATAATCTTCATGACTGTGAATTGTCACTGAAAATCCTTGTGACTGAATATCTTCTCTGAAAGCAGTGCCTTCTAAGGTCTTCATGGAACGGTTCCGCAGCGTGTCTTCATGAATTGCATTCGATATCTTCATCACAGGGAATTGTCGCTGAATATCTTCGTGACAGTGAATTGCCACTAGTGTCTTCGTGACATTGAATTGCCACTGATCATCTTTGCGACAGTGTATTGCAACTGAATATCTTCGTGAGAGTAAATTACCACTTATTATCTTCATGACAGTGAATTTCCATTCATAATCTTCGTGACAGTGAATTGCCACTGAATATCCTCTCGAAAAGTAGTGCCTTTTAATGTGAGCTTGTGATGCTCCTGCCCACAGGGTGTCTTCGTGAAAGTGAATTGTCACTGTATATCTTCTCGGCAAGAACTGCCTTCTAAGGTCATCTTGGGACGCTGCTGCGTACAGAGTGTCTTCGTGACTGTGAATTTTCACTGATAATCTTCGTAACTGTGAATTGTCACTGGTAATCTTCGTGACTGTGAATATTGCCACTGAATATCCTCTCGAACTTAGTGCCTTTTAATGTGAGCTTGGGACGCTCCTGCCAACAGGGTGTCTTCATGAAAGTGAATTGTCACTGTAAATCTTCTCGGCAAGAACTGCCTTGTAAGGTCATCTTGGGATGCTCCTGCCAACAGGGTGTCTTCGAGAAAGTGAATTGTCAGTGAATATCTTCGTGAAAGTGAATTGTCAGTGAATATCTTCGTGAAAGTGAATTGTCACTGAATATCTTCGTGAAAGTGAATTGTCACTGAATATCTTCTTGACTGTGAATTGTCACTGAATGTCCTCGTGACAGTGCATTCCGTCTGAAAATTGTGACTGTTAATTGTCACTGGTAATCTTCGTGACTGTGAATAATGCCACTGAATATCCTCTCTAAACGTAGTGCCTTTTAATGTGAGCTTGGGACGCTCCTGCCCACAGGGTATCTTCGTGAAAGTGAATTGTCACTAAAGATCTTCTTTGCCAGTGAATTGTCACTGAATGTCTTCGTGACAGTGAATTCCATCTGAATATCTTCTTGACAGTGAATTGCCACTGATAATCTTCATGACAGTGAATGGTCACTGAATGTCTTCGTGAAAGTGAATTGTCAGTGAATATCTTCGTGACAGTGAATTGTCACTGAATGTCCTCGTGACAGTGAATTCCATCTGAATATCTTCATGACAGTGAATTGTCACTAAATATCTTTGTGACAGTGAATTGTCACTAAATATCTTCTTGAGAGTGAATTGTCACTGAATGTCTTCGTGACAGTGAATTCCATCTGAATATCTTCATGACACTGAATTGTCACTGAATGTCTTCGTAAAAGTGAATTGTCACTGATAATCTTCGTGACTGTTAATTGTCACTGATAATCTTCGTGACATAATTGCCACTGAATATCCTCTCGAAAAGTAGTGCCTTCTCAAGTGATCTTCGGACGCTCCTGCCCACAGGGTGTCATCGTGAAAGTGAATTGTCATTGTAAATCTTCTCGGTAAGAACTGCCTTCTAAGGTCATCTTGGGATGCTCCTTCCCACAGGGTGTCTTCTTGATAGTGAATTGTCACTGAATGTCTTCGTGACAGTGAATTCCGTCTAAATATCTCCTTGACAGTGAATTGCCACTGATAATCTTCATGACAGTGAATTGTCACTGAATATCTTCATCACAGTGAATTGTCACTGATTATCTTCATGACAGTGAATTGCCACTGAATGTCCTTGTGACAGTGAATTCCATCTGAATATCTTCATGACACTGAATTGTCACTGAATGTCTTCGTAAAAGTGAATTGTCACTGAATATCTTCATGACAGTGAATTGTCACTGATTATCTTCATGACAGTGAATTGTCACTGAATCTCTTTGTCACATTGAATTCCGTCTGAATATCTTCGTGACAGGGAATTGCCACTGATAATCTTCGTGACTGTGAATTGCCACTGAATTTCTTCGTGAAAGTGAATTGCCACTGAATGTCTTCTTGACAGTGAAATGTCACTGTATATCTTCTCAGCAAGAACTGCCTTCTAAGGTCATCTTGGGATGTTTCTGCGTACATAATGTCTTCGTGATTGTGAATTGCCGTTGATAATCTTCGTGAAAGTGAATTGTCAGTGATAATCTTTGTGACTGTGAATTGTCACTGAATGTCTTTGTGACAGTGAATTGCCACTGAATATCCTCTCGAAAAGCAGTGACTTCTATGGTGATCTTCAGACGCTCCTGCCAACAGGGTGTCTTCGTGAGAGTGAATTGCCATGGAATAATTTCTTGAGAGTGAATTGCCACTGCTAATCTTCGTGACTGTGAATTGTCACTGATAATCTTCGTGACAGTGATGTCACTGAATATCTTCATGACAGTAAATTGTCACTAAATATGATCGTGACAGTTGATTGCCACTGATAATCTTCTTGACAGTGAAATGAACTGCATGTTTCTCTGCAGGACTGCCTTCTAAGGTCATCTTGGGATGACCGAGTGTCTTCGTGACAGTAAGTTGCCACTGATAATCTTCGTGACTGAATTGCCACTGAATATCCTCTCAAAAAGTAGTGCCTTTTAATGTGATCTGTGGACGCTCCTGCCCACAGGGTGTCTTCGTGAATGTGAATTGTCACTGATAATCTTCGTGACTGTAAATTGTCACTGAATGTCCTCGTGACAGTGAATTGCTACTGAATATCTTCGTGACAGTGAATTGCCACTGATAATCTTCGTGACAGTGAATTGCCACTGATAATCTTCGTGACAGTTAATTCCGTCTGAATATCTTTGTGACGGTGAAATACCACTGATAATCTTCGTGACAGTGAATTTTCACTGAATATCTTTTTGACAGTGAATTGCCACTTTTAATCTTTGTGACATTGAATTGTCACTCAATATCTAAGGGGGAGTGATTTGCCACTGAATATCTTCGTGACAATGAATTGTCACTGAATATCTTCATGACTGTGAATTGTCTCTGAAAGTCCTTCTGAGGTCATCATGGAATGGTTCCGCATACAGCGTGTTTTCGTGAATTGCACTGAATATCTTCACAGTGAATTGTCACTGAATGTCTTCCTGACAGTGTATTGTCACTGATTATCTTCATGATAGTGAATTGCCACTGATTATCTTCATGACAGTGAATTGACACTGAATGTCTTCGTGACAGTGAATTGCCACTGATTATCTTCATGACAGTGAATTGCCACTGATTATCTGCATGACAGTGAATTGCCACTGATTATCTGCCTGACAGTGAATTGCCACTGATTATCTTCATGACAGTGAATTGCCACTGATTATCTTCATGACAGTGAATTGCCACTGATTATCTGCATGACAGTGAATTGCCACTGATTATCTTCATGACAGTGACTTGCCACTGATTATCTTCATGACAGTGAATTGCCACTGATTATCTTCATGACAGTGAATTGCCACTGATTATCTTCATGATAGTGAATTGCCACTGATTATCTGCATGACAGTGAATTGCTTCTGATTATCTTCATGACAGTGAATTGCCACTGATTATCTTCATGACAGTGAATTGCCACTGAATAACTTTGTGACAATCAATTGCCACAGATTATCTTCATGATAGTGAATTGTCACTGAATATCTTTGTGACAGTCAATTGTCACTGAATATCTTCTGGGCAAGCACAGCCTTCCAATGTGATCTTGGGATGCTTCTGCCTACAGGGTTCTTTTTGACAGTAAATTGTCACTGAATATCTTCGTGACAGTGAATTGTCATGGAATATCTTCTCGACAATAATGTGCCACTGAATATTTTCATGGCCGTGAAGTGTCACTGAATATCTGTCATTTTCTGACTCCAGAGGTCTTGTTGGCACTGTAATGCTTCCAGGGTGTCTTCGTGACAGTGAATTGCGACTAAACATCTTCGTGACAGGGAATTGCTACATATTATCTTCTTGGGAAGCATTGCATTCGAAGGTCTTCTTGGCACACTGTGGCCTACAGTGACTTGTCAATGAATATCTTCTCAGCAGGCATTGAATCCAGAAGTTTTGTTCGCACTCTTCTGTCTTCAAGGTGTCTTCTTGACACCTGAATTGTCACTGAATATCTTTGTGAGAGTGAATTGTCACTGAATATCTTCTCGGCAAGCACTGATTTCTCCCAACATGGTGTCTTTGTGACAGTGAATTGCTCCTGAATAACGTAGTGACCGTGAATTGCCACTGATTATCTTCTTGGCAATCATTGCCTTTTCCACAAGAGGTCTTTTTCACCCACTTCAGTGCTCACCATGTCTTCATGGCAGTGACTCGCCACTGAATAAGTTATCAGCAATTATTGCCTTCCGAGGTCTTCTTGACCCTCTTTTGCCTCCGTTGTGTGACCATTGTTATCCATTGCTCGGGCATGCTTCAGGCGGATAAAAAGAGGCTGACACTGGCCCTGACAACCAAACAATCCCAGATTTTGGACCTAAATCTACATAATTTTGAAGTGTCTATATATAAAATAATGCGTCTACGTGCAGGTTGTTAGTGCGGGTTAGTGCAGTGTTAAGTAACTAAACCTAACGTGCCTTAAAAGCATGCCCGACCCTTGGATCGAGGTCTCCAGAGGTCTTATCTGGGTACCACTGGCCATGGGAAGTGGGATACTTGTTCCAGGAGAGTCTCCGGGTGATCCCTATTGCCTAATGTGGTGTCTTCTTGGCCGACATGTTCCTATAGTGGTCTTCTTCTTGGTCATTTTCTGACTCTAGACGTCTTGTTGGTACTATAATGCTTCCAGGGTGTCTTCGTGACAGTGAATTGCGACTAAACATCTTCGTGACAGTGAAGTGTCATTGAATATCTTCGTGACAGTGAAGTGTCAGTGAGTATCTTTCTGACAGTGAATTGCCACTGAATATCTTCATGGTTATCATTGCCTCCAGAGGTTTTCTGTGAATTGTCACTGATTATCTTCGTGACAGTTAATTGCAACTGAATGTCTTCTTGAGAGTAAATTGTCACTGTATATCTTCGTGACAGTGTATTGTCACTGAATGTTTTCGTGACAGTGAATTGTCACTGTATATCTTCAAGCAATATTACGGCGGGGGACACCAGAAATGGGCTTCACACATTGTACCCATGTCGGGAATCGAACCCGGGTCTTCGGCGTGACGAGCGAATACTTTAACCACTAGGCTACCTGACCGCCCCTGGGTGTCTTTTTTGACAGTGAATTGCCACTAAAGATCTTCTTGGCAAGCATTTACTTTGATGGTCTTCTTGGCATGCTTCTGACTACAGGGTGCCTTCGTGACAGTGAATTGCCACATAATCTCTTCTTGTCAATACGTGCCTCCTTTTTCGTCCCTTCAGCCTGTAGGATATCTTCAAGGCAGTGAGTTGCCACTGAATATCTTCTTTGTAGCCAGTGCCTTCAGTGATCTTCTTGGCACTTTTCTGCCTCCAGGGTGGCTTCGTGACAGTGAATTAACACTGAATATCTTCTTTGCTATGATAGCCTCCAGAATCCTTCCTGACAATCTTCTCCCTACAGGGTGTCACTGAACATCTTCTTGGCAATAATTTCCTCCAGGTCTTCTTAGCCCTTATCAGCCACCTGAGTGTCGTTGTGAAAGTAGATTGCCACTTCGTGGCCCTGTCTTGCCTCCAGGGTGTCTGCGTGACAGTGTATTGTCAGTCAATATCTTCTTTGCAATAATTGCCTCAAGAGGTCTTCTCAGCCCTTATCAGCCGCCAGAGTGTCGTCGTGAAAGTGGATTGCTGAAAATCTTCTTGGCAATCATTGTCAGAGGTCTTCTTGGCTCTCTGCCTCCTCCAGCGTGTCGTCTTGACAGTGCATTGCCACTGAAAATCTTCTAGGCAATTTCGTGTCCAGCGGACTTCTGGGCACTGTTCTTCCCCTAGGCTGTCTTCCTGACAGTCATTTGCCATGTAATATCTTGGCACTCTTCTGTATCCAAAGTTTCATTCTGACAATCATTTGCCAATTAATATCTTCTCATCAATCATTGCCTCCAGAGGTCTTCTTGGTCACCCTTCTTGGGTTTCTTCCTATCAGACATTTATCACTGGCGGTCTTCCTTGAGGGGTCACTGGTCATGGAGAGTCTCCTTACGTTGCCCATTAGCCTCAGGGTATCTTCTTGGGAGTCACACCAATTATGTTCTTTGTCAATCGTTGCCTTCATGGGTCTTCTTGGCCTTGTGCTGTCTCAAGGGTGTCTTTTTGGCAGACATTTTCCTGGGGACACCAAGGTCCTGAAGAGTCACATGTCAATCCCTTTTTTCCTTCAAGATGTTGTCTTGGCACTAACTTACCACCGAATTGTCCTTGGCAATCATTGCCTCCAGTGGTCTTATTGGCACGCTTCTGGGTGTGTTCTTGGCAGATATTTGGCACCGGAGGTATTCCTGAAAACCAAAGCATTTGTATTTGTTATTTTGTTTACTTTTATATTATCTATTAAAACCTGCGATATAGATCATGTGTGACAAACATGTATATCATGTGATATGTATTAGTTCATTTGTATCATGTATCATGCGTCATGCGTCATGCGATATGCAATGTGTGATGTGTCTTGTGTCATGCGTTATGTGATGAGTGATATGCGATATGCGATATGCGATGTGTTATACGTGATGTACCATGTGACATGTGATATATATTATGCATACTTTGGTACGTGCCATGTTATATTATTGTGATATGTGATGTTATTAATTTCATATGTGTTATGTACCATGTGCCATGTCTTGTCATATGCGTCATATGTCAAGTGCCATGTGCTATGTGATATGCGATGTGTCATTCCACATGTGCCATATGATATGTCATATGACATGTGATATGTGCCATGCTATAGGTGATATTTGACATGTAATGTTTGTATGTGATACGCGCCATGTGTCATTTTCAAAGGACCGTTTAAGGATTTTATTTAAACATCATGGCATGTCAGCTTAATGCAGGAGGAAAGGCTAGAGTGATGCAGGTCTCAGGCGTTTACCACTTCGGGGAAACCCACGAGCGCGGGTATGGAGCTGACAAACCTAGAAACATAATCGGAGCGAACCGGGATTCGAACCCACAATCACAGGTTTCTGGCGTGCCAAAGGGACGCAACTCTGCACAGCGAATCGCGACGCCTAACAGGAAGACAAATTACAATCATCCACAAAAAGAGATCCATCAAACGAGTTTGATAAACTCTTGGACATAGACATGCTGTTGTCGAGCGTAGATGACACGTGATGGCATGGCCTAATTTGCAATATATATAGTTGGACAAACTCCACTAAAAGTTGAAAATATTTGATCATATGCAAAAACTATGATTCAATAGCAAAATGATGCAGATCATATACTAGTAAACAATTCAAAATAAACTAAGGTCCAAAGAAACGATGTGTTTGAAAGGACATTACAAAAAAACTAAACGATACAGACATTTCAAATTGGTATATGACTTGTGAGTAATGTTTTCACAGTATGTGTACAAAAATTCATTGTAATCAATCCTTTACAATCATGAGGACAGACATGTAAAGACGCGGGTGGTCCAAAATGAAAATTTCATTTGAACACAGTTGATGAGTCAAATGTGGAAAATGTCACAACACAGGTCTCAAAGTCACGTTAGTACCGGGTATGTCCACCGTGAGCGTCAATACACGCTAGTACACGTCTACGGGCTGATGACGTCAGACGTCTGATGACTTTGGGGGGGGGGGGGGGGGGATGCGTTGCCATTCATGGAGGAGGCATTATTCCAATTCCTGGAGGTTAACTGGAGGCACAGGGCGATTCCTGACTTTGCGGCCCACATGTGTTCGATTGGGTTCATGTCCGGTGAACATGCCAGCTATGGTAAAACGTGAATATTGGCATTTGCTAGGAAGTTCTGGGTCAGCCTTGCCGTGTAAGGCCTCGCATTATCGTGCTGGAAAATGATACCATTAGGCTGTTGTTGGATGAATGGCACCAGAACTGGTTGTAAGATGTCATCACGATAACGCTGCGCATTCAGGTTTCCTCGAATAACGACGAGTCTCGTTTTGACGACACCGCAGATTCCACCCCAAACCATTAAACCTCCGTAATCAAATGTCCTGACTTGATGGATGCAGTTCGGTGCCAAACGTTCGCCTACTCTTCGGACGTCGTTCCTGAAGATGCAAAATCTGCTTTCGTCAGAAAACATGACACGTGCCCAGTTCCACCGTTGCCACCGTGGAAGTCGCCTGGCCCATATCCGTCTGTTGAGTCGGTGTTGAGGTGTCAGGAACGCTCCGCGGTAGGGGCGACGTGCTCGGATACCATGTGCCCGCAGTCTCCTGTACACGGTTTGTCGACGTCGACGTGTCCCAGTGCCGTCCGTGCCGTTAACGTCGCCGTTACGAAGCGGTTCTGAAGGTGAAGTACCCGGATGTGGCGGTCTTCAATAGGCGTGGTCACCCGGTTCTCGGCCTGTCTGCTGTCCGACCTGTTTGACGCCACATGCTGCATTAACCCGGTGACGGTTATGCGCGCGCATCCTAACCTAGCTTCTGGCGACGTCGTGGTGCGTAGCTCCCTGTTGGAGCATTCCTACGGCTCTCTCTCTCGCAATCGCTGTCAAACGTGGCATTTCTTTTGTGTGCTTTTTGTTGCTGTGATCCCAACGTGTCGGGTCAGCAATTTTATACAGAAGATATGCACGTGCATTTCGTGTTACGGGACGGAACGTCATTTGGGCAAATTGCACGCTTTTTTCTCAATTGATTAAATGTTCCCGGTTTAATCGACCGAATACGTTTGGTTTGGAACGTAGGATACGCAAAAGTACCTTTTCAGACGAAAATTAACTCTTCATAATAAAATATTTAGAAAAATGTGTGGTATCGTTTCTTTTGGACATTAGTTTATGTTTATCCATTATTTCTGAAGCCGGAAGCACGTACGGCATCAGACACATGGAGGCAAAACATGCAAAAGTTAGTAAACTATCATCGGGAAAATTCTGGAATAGATTCAACTTCCCACCAAATTCAAAATAAATCACATTGTTAACTGTTTAATCCGCATCACCTGTTTACTGTTGATTGACCTAGCTAGCAATTGCTGTTGTCTTCACTCCTATGTTTTATAAAATCGTAATGGCTCGATGATTGTCGAATTATTTTCTGACAACGATTGCGGCGGGGAGAGATCTATAACATATAGATAAGACATAATAATAACAATATAATATTGTTATTGGTAATGCATCACAAGAAGGACAATTTAGAATATAAAGAAACCTTTCTGAGAATCACCCGATCTCAGAACGGATGAAGCTATGTACACGTGATGTTTGTGATATACCGTTAAAATATTTTTACCCAAAATATTAGGTGATATTGTACCCATGCAAATAAAACAATCGATCTATATAATTATATTTCTTTTTACATGTTTATTGCAAACAAGAGTAAATGAGCAGAACACATGATAAACATATTATCAATTTCATAATATCACTACTAGTATATGATTATGACTGACTGATCCTTGAGTCTGACCAATTCAAATTGTCAAAACTCAAATTGATTGTTTTGTTCTGACAGGAAAATGAATTCTTGTCACTAAAGAAGAGGCCAGTGAAATCAGTTAATTCTAAGTTGATATTAAAGTTTTGATAGGAAAATGATAGTAAACTTAAACAAGTATGATATTTAACTTAATGTATATCTTTGAAACTAATGTAAACTTATTCTGGGTACAAAATTACGAGAACTTTTGGGTGCAAAATCAGTACATTCCAATTGGATTTCAAGGAATGATTGGATAGAAAAAGATTTTTCGTCTGTAGAATTCCTTTTCACATTTTAAAAGAAGTACTTTGGGGCAAACAGCCTGCCCAATGCACGCAATGAGCAGTTCCACAGATTGGGTGTAAGATATACACCACGCAGTTAGGCATATCTTATCACATTCAGCAAAGCATGAATGCTATTTGGAAACACATTTTGTCACGCCTATTTTCGCGCACCTGTTAACGGTGTTATAGAGAATGATCATTGCCGGTCGACGATATCTGTTGACGTATTGCTTGGGACACAGTGAGAATCGTGAAAACAAAATCATTACCATGTACATCACATGAATCAAACCCCTTTTAATTCAGCGTAAAAGCAATTAGTGATCCTGCGATCAATACAAATTCAAAGAAAGATACTAAAAAAACTTGGATGTTGATAATCTAAAACCTTTTCCGGGTCACGGGAACCTTCAAGGTCAAACGGATTAATAATACGCCAATTATATCGTTAAAGTAGCATTATTATTTCGTACAGAAAGGTTATCAACAGACTACCCCCGTCTGTGACATCACATTTGATGTGAGATGGGATATGTGCAATGCGATGTGTGATGTGTCCTGCTATATACATCATGAGATATGTTTCATGTCACAAATGTTATGTGATATGTGTTAGTTGATATGTCATGTGTCTTGTGTCGTGCGTCATGTGTTATGTGGTGTGACATGTGACATTTCATGTGATATATATCATGTACCCTGTGATGTGTGTTCTATAATGATCAATTTTATATATGTGATGTGTCTTGTGTTATGTGATGTGTGATATGCGACATATGTTATATGTGATGTATCACGTGACGTTATATATATCATTGTACACTGTGGTATGTGCCATGTAATGCGTTTTGTGATATGTGATACCATTTTATATGTGGGATGTGTCATGTGCCATATGTGATGTATGATGTTTTGTCATATGTGTCATGTGTTATGTGATACGGCATGCTATATAGGTGATATGTACTATTTGAAATTTATCATGTGATATGCGTCATGTGCAAAGTGATATGCGTCGTTTCATATGTGATGTGTCATGTTTTATGTGATCTGAATACTTTGATATGTGATGTGTCATGTTTTATGTGATAAGAATCCTTTGATATGTGATGTATCCTGTTTCATGTGATAAAAATCCTTTGATATGTGATGTGTCATGTTTTATGTGATATGAATCCTTTGATATGTGATGTATCCTGTTTTATGTGATAAGAATCCTTTGATATGTGATGTGTCATGTTTTATGTGATAAGAATCCTTTGATATGTGATGTGTCATGTTTTAAGTAATAAGAATCCTTTGATATGTGATGTATCATGTTATGTGATATAAATCCTTTGATATGTAACGTGTCATGTTTTATGTGATAAGAATCCTTTGATATGTGATGTGTCATGTTTTATGTGATAAGAATCCTTTGATATGTGATGTGTCATGTTTTAAGTGATAAGAATCCTTTGATATGTGATGTATCAGGTTATGTGATATAAATCCTTTGATATGTAACGTGTCATGTTTTATGTGATAAGAATCCTTTGATATTTGATGTCATGTTTTATGTGATATGAATCCTTTGATATGTAACGTGTCATGTTTTATGTGATAAGAATCCTTTGATATGTGATGTATCATGTTATGTGATATAAATCCTTTGATATGTAACGTGTCATGTTTTATGTGATAAGAATCCTTTGATATGTGATGTGTCATGTTTTATGTGATAAGAATCCTTTGATATGTGATGTGTCATGTTTTAAGTGATAAGAATCCTTTGATATGTGATGTATCATGTTATGTGATATAAATCCTTTGATATGTAACGTGTCATGTTTTATGTGATAAGAATCCTTTGATATTTGATGTCATGTTTTATGTGATATGAATCCTTTGATATGTAACGTGTCATGTTTTATGTGATAAGAATCCTTTGATTTGTGATGTGTCATGTTTTATGTGATATGTGTCATGTGCCTAGTGATATTTGATGCGTGTCAGATGCGCCAGGTGTCAGATGCGTGTAATGTGATATGTGTTATGTGTCATGAAGTATGTCATGTTTAATGGGCGATGAATGATGTGTCATGTGGTATGAGAGTAAAGTAAAGTAGCATATATATTCACATTTCATGACAGACAGTAAATAGAGTTACGCCCCTTTTATAGTTCATCACTTTCTGTTCACGAAGCCACGTTGAGACCATTTTACTTTAGCATTAAGACTTAAAATTACGTATAAATCACTACAGCATTAAAACTTGAAATAGCGTACATATTATATTATACTGTTTTTTTAATAGGCGCTTATGGTCATCTGTTTTGTCATGTTATTTGTCAAAGTTGAATGCAAATCGGTAAACATACAGGGAAGTAACGCAGCTATGAAGAAAAAAACCTATGCAATTTCATTTCAAAAGAATGTTTTATGCAGTTTATTCAGATTTACGCGTTTGAAGTAATTCAGGGAAAGACTTCCGCCCGTATCCCCCCTCCAAAGGTTATATATGTATGCATTCCGCTCAATCATATATATTTTTAAGGGGGGACACGGGCGGAAGTCTTACCGAATTAAATGTCTTGAATGTAAAAATATCAGTCTTGTGCAAAGGAAAATTTGTTACCAGGAGGTTTTTAAACATGAGTTTTCGACAACATATTGCTTCGCTTTTGATGCCTTATGATGTACCAATAGAAACAACATGTTCAACTGTGGAAAACCGGCCACAATGCTGAGAGTTTCTGGACAAAAATGTTTTCACAGAATAATAATAGGATGGGGTGTAAGTTAGGGTAGAAAAATCATTACCTTTATGTGTCCAGCGAACTGTCTCCACGTTGGCCCAGGGAACTGTCTCCACGTTGGCCCAGGGAACTGTCTCCACGTTGGCCCAGGGAACTGTCTCCACGTTGGCCCAGGGAACTGTCTCCACGTTGGCCCAGGGAACTGTCTCCACGTTGGTCCAGGGAACTGTCTCCACGTTGGTCAAGGGACCTGTCTCGTCGTTGGTCCAGGGAACTGTCTCCACGTTGGTCCAGGTAACTGTCTCCACGTTGGCCCAGGGAACTGTCTCCACGTTGGTCCAGGGAACTGTCTCCATGTTGGTCCAGGGAACTGTCTCCACGTTGGTCCAGGGTACTGTCTCCACGTTGGTCGGACGGGTGTGTGTTGGCCTTTGCTAGGTACTCGTTTTTTCACAATATATGAGAGGGGTTGTGATTGTAATAAAGTCATATATAGGCAATATACGCCAGTCGCATATTTCTCAATCTCCGACTTCCTTGAATGTTCTCTTTGTACACGTTCATTTGGGGAATCATGTCGACTGTTTGTGGGTATTCTTCATCACCTTGTTCCGTTTTCTTTATTGCCATTGTATATTTCCAAAAGTCCATTTTCAAAATAAATACCATCACGCTGTCTAAGCTGTCTGTGTATTGCTTTCAAAATGGAAGCGTCTACATCAATCACACCTTGCGTATCGTAGGCCAAGTCCTAGCGAGGCGAGCTAGTCACTGCTTCACTGACTCTGCTTGGGCTGCCCATTGTTTGTTGATTGCCCGGACGCTCAAGTCAATCAGCAGTGGCAATACTTGTGTATAAAATCGCCTTCAGATTTGTTTATATTTAGAACACTTGATTTTAAGCAAAATCCTCAATAATGTCCATGATTCACTTACATAAACCCATTCTGGGTTGCTTCAAAGTCACATTTACTTATTTTTGCAGAACATCATCTGATAATTATGTAGGTGTTACGCGATTTTGACGGAGCATTCTTTTCAGCGACATGCTATTCTGGCGCATGCGCATCCTGCTATATTCTGTACAGACGCCTTACGTCTACGTCTATGTACAATCAATTTTTTCAGCGTTAGAAATTGGCACTAGTCCTGTAGTCCTTACCAAACTGCCCAATGGTAAAGGTATCCTAAGGACTAGTAGAAATTGGCCGATTTTAAGGGTTTTGCTATATGTTATCATTATAAGGACTAGTGGACAAAAACTGTTAGTTTCTAACCCTGTACATGTTAGTCAATGTGTGTTAAAGTCTGATTCATTTAGGCAATATATAAAATGCCTAGATATTTTAGTCATTTTACAAATGAATGACAACTCTGTCCATTGTTCATTGTCACGTTGACTGATCTTACACATTGACTGTAACATATACAGCAACGCTCTGCCTTCAGAACCAGGGTGTGTACATGTGTCACTCTATATAGCTACGTTGTATACTGACATCCTGGGTGTACATGTACCATTAAATATATATATTTATCATATAATGTGTAGGTTTCTCGGCAGGTGAAAGCCAACGGATAAAAACGATATCCGTTGGGGTCATATGCGGATAGAGATGCAAATATCAAAAGTCAAGTAGGACTACTTTCAATGTTTATAAACAAACATGGCATCGCCCTTGTCATTCGGCGATCGAGTCAGAATGAACCATCGGGAATCTGGATAAACTACAGGGATAATTGCTATCATTATCAAATGAACAGTCTAATATACTGAAAATCAGTGTCTAACTGTGACGTAGCTAAGCCATTTTATAAGTTTTGGCAACTTTGGAGATGTAAATTTCGAAACAATTTTGCGAGGGCACGAGGCCTAGCCAAGCAGGATCAGTAGCCATATATGTGCTTGTAGAATTCTGCGGCTTGAAACCTTTTCCACAAATTAAAATGGTTGAATTTGGCCGACATATGTTTGAATTGTTACCTAGTTTCGTTTTGTCGCTGTGTGTACATCTGACTGCACTTCCTAACGTTGTGACAGGACAGGCCGACTGTCAACAACGTCTGAACGTGGCCGTGACGTCTCATAGACTAGAGTTAGAGTAGCTTCCCCTTGACAAAGGGCAGTAACTTCTGCCGACAGACCGATGGATTGCCGCTAAAGGCAAGTAAAAACAATTGTTGTTTTGCGTATATGTTGCTTTGCCACTGTATAAGAAACATATTTCAGTTGGAACTATATTGGCTACTGTCACTGTCCGACTGACACATCACTTACTCTGTGAAGTAATAATACTAATGCGCGCATTCCAGGAAAACCCGCAATGATTCGGTAATGTTTGTGAGAGGGAAAACATTTTCAAGCACAGAATTAATGAATGACATTATATGATAAAGAGGTTATCACGCTTGTGTGTTTGGGGATGGTAAATATCCTGTATTAGGAAAAACACTGTGTATTTAGCTCGCCAAGGCTCGCTAAATACAATGTTTATTCCTCATGCAGGATATTAACCATCCGGGGGGATCCCCAGACACGCCCGCGTGATAACCTCTATAGCGACGTTGTATGCTGACGTCCTTTGTGTACAATCTATTAGGTAACTATATATAACTACCTTGTATAGTGACATCCCAGCTGTACATGTACCACAATATATAGATAGATACGTTGTATACTTACATCATGGGTGTACACGTGACACAATATATATAGCTACGTTGTGTACTGACATCCTGAGTGTACATGTGTCACTATATATAGCTACGTTGTATTCTGACATCCTGGGTGTACATGTGTCACTATATATAGCTACGTTGTGTACTGACATCCTGAGTGTACATGTGTCACTATATATAGCTACGTTGTGTACTGACATCCTGGGTGTACATGTGTCACTATATATAGCTACGTTGTGTACTGACATCCTGAGTGTACATGTGTCACTATATATAGCTACGTTGTGTACTGACATCCTGGGTGTACATGTGTCACTATATATAGCTACATTGTATACTGACATCCTGGGTGTACATGTGTCACTATATATAGCTACGTTGTGTACTGACATCCTGGGTGTACATGTGTCACTATATATAGCTACGTTGTATTCTGACATCCTGGGTGTACATGTGTCACTATATATAGCTACGTTGTGTACTGACATCCTGGGTGTACATGTGTCACTATATATAGCTACGTTGTGTACTGACATCCTGAGTGTACATGTGTCACTATATATAGCTACGTTGTGTACTGACATCCTGGGTGTACATGTGTCACTATATATAGCTACATTGTATACTGACATCCTGGGTGTACATGTGTCACTATATATAGCTACGTTGTATACTGACATCCTGGGTGTACATGTGTCACTATATATAGCTACGTTGTGTACTGACATCCTGGGTGTACATGTGTCACTATATATAGCTGCGTTGTATATTGACATCCTGGGTGTACATGTCCCACTATATATAGCTACGTTGTATACCGACATCCTAGGTGTACATGTGTCACTATATACGAGGGGTGTTCATTAAAGATTCCCCCTGACCCACTTCCGATGGACCTAGTGGAATGAAACTTGGCATAGGTATTAGTCTTTCTCCACATAGGAACTACCAAGAGTTACACACTTCTCCCATCGTCTTATGCAACTATGGAGACCTCGCTTGTAAAAGCCCTCATTTTGCGTCTCAAACCAGGACTTGACTTCAGAAATCAGTGTTTCATCATCTGTGAAACGTTTTCCCTTAAAAAATGACTTCATGGTTGGAAAGAAGTGGAAGTCAGATGGTGCAAGGTCAGGAGAGTAAGGAGGATGTGGAAGGATTTCATAGCCACAGGACCGCGTTTCTGTCCCGGCAACATAAGTGTTGTGTACTGGAGCATTGTCTTGCAGGAGAAGGACACCCTTGGTCAGCATGCCACGCCTCTTAAGCTTGATAGCGTCCCGCAATTTCCGCAGCAGTGAAGCATAATAAGCTCTTGTAATTGTGGTACCCTTTGCCAAGAAATCCATCATCACTACTCCGTGCTGGTCCCAAAACACCGTGAGCATGACCTTGCCTGCAGAGGGTTGGACACGTGCCTTCTTTGGGGGTGGTGACCCCACATGCTTCCATTGCATCGACTGAACTTTAGTCTCAGGATCATAGTGATGGACCCATGCTTCATCCTGTGTGATAAGTCTGTCAAAAAGGTTTGCCTGTTTTTTTTGGCACATGTCCAAAAGATCCTTTGAGCAATTGACTCGTCCCTGCTTTTAGAAAGGTGTGAGCAACCTGGGAATCCATCGTGCAGACACCTTATGCATGTTCAAATTGTCATGGATGATTTTTTCCACAGACCCTACACTGATCTTGACATCTTGTGCTAACTGGCGAACAGTTATACGTCGGTCTGCCAAAATGGCGGTCTCCACTTGATGGATAGTGTCCTCATCAATGGCTGAATGGGGGCGACCAGGAATGGCAGCTGTTTCCACAGATGTCCAATCTCATTAAAATCAGATCTTAGTTCTCGCTACCGCTGTAGCGAGAACTAAGATCTGATTTTAATGAGATTGCACAGATGTCCGACCACACTTGAACTGGCGCTGCCAGAGTTTAACGTCATATGATGGGGCATCTTCCCCATAAGTTGCTTTCATTTCATCGAAAGTTTCTTTTGGTGTGTGACCTTTCAAATATAAAAACCTAATCACTCGGTATTCTACTGGCTCCATTGTCACACCCTACAAATTTCAACCAAATTTCAACCAAATATGATAACCCTAAGTGGTTTAGGGGAAATCTTTAATGAACACCCCTCGTATACCTACGTTGTATACTGACATCTTGGGTGTACATGTGTCACTATGTATAGCTATGTACCACCATATATAGTTGTGTAATGTTATAGGATAAGTGTGTCAAATCTCATACGTCAGCTAAATTACATCGTCAGGAGCAATGCTAGTAATCGTGTTGTTAAAATACTAAGACACAAGTTCAAGAAACAGCATTTCAAGTGGATTTGTGGTATCCATGGGTTATGCTGACTTCCTACGCCATCAGATCGTTCATCGAGAGAAACAGACATCCTAAGTGTTGATCAAGTCTGGCCCGACTTGAGAGGGGGAGGCATGTGAGGATGTTCCCGGTATTTGACTGCTTCGCCCAAACGCAACAGTTCCCAACAGTATAGTGTGCCTACACTGGAGTCATAGACAGTGATGCATAATTAGTTTCATTTTTGTCTCGATCCTGAAGAGCTTACACAACATTCAACATATTCCAGCCTAACCTAACCATTCCAGCATTGTATATTTCACCTTGAATATTCCTTCAACAAACAAGAAGAAAGGCATTTATACATGTTTATTCATCAGTTCCTATATACAGACGTAGTAACAGTCTGAGCACCATGCATCAGTATCCACACACCCACTCATCAGTGACATCAGCATCCGATAGTCAAGCTTTCCTTGAACACGATACGTTGTATAGATGGCAACAATATGAAGTCCTGATGGTTCACAAATAGTGTCACACATACATGGCAGGAAGATTGCTATTCAAACCGTTAAAGATGTCCAAAAAAAATTGAGAAAATTGCTCCATTAATAGACCCAAATTTTAAGTATTGACCCTAAAGCTAATTGACTAACAATACAGTTTTTCACCGGCAGTGGTTTGAGATATATATATATCCAATGAAACCTCACTTTTCCTGAAGGTACTGTTCCTTATGAAATTGAATTCCTTTGAGAACATAAAGTTCGTTTATAGATAAATTGATACGTAATCCATCCTTTTTTCTAAAACCCTCTCATATTAATCTATTAATGTCACAAGAAAATGCCTTCGAAAAGTTTGAACCCTAAATAATGTCTGATCCACCTATTTACAGGACTAGGTACTGATTTAGTGAACCATGAACTGTTAGGGAGCAATGGTCTTGCCCAAAAAACAAAGCACTGTCTACATCATCTACAACAGATATAACGCATAAAAGAAGCACAAATCAAAGATTCATACACATTGGTACCACTACAGTTAGAATTGAAACAAACCGTCAAACAGTGTTACACAAGATATTCTATTCCAAGATTGTTAAATGTTTGAACACTAGTAAAAGGTGGACCAGCACAAAGCAACCATCTTGGCCATTTTCCTTTCATTCCATTTCTCCACCCTCTTCATTCAAGTCACATTTTTACAACGACAAAACTCAAATACTAACTGTAACATGTTAATGGTGAATTAAATCTCTTTATCCCACCACCACAACTGGGGCTGTGAAGATATACTGGTCTACATACTTATCATTTATACTGTCACAATACAATACTTAAATTCTCATAATCCCATCCGATGGCATAAAATCTAGAATGCTGGAGGTATCTGATTCAGACAAGTAGGAATAACCTTTGGGAAGAAACAACTGGGAATTATTCATAAAAAAAATATCAAAGCAATTGTATATTTTTCACATTATTTTGAAAAGGTATGCATGCATATTAAACAAGTATAGCCAGGGATGAGAATGGATGTTTTCCTTTTCAGCTGAAACTTTTTTGCAATGGAGAGTGGTCCATAATTTGGGGGTGGTTACGGGGGATTGTGGTCACTAAAATTAGCGTATCCATGGAAGATTCTCACCCCTGTTTAGCTCTTGGTGGCTAGTTATTGAAACTACTTTTCATTTTTATCATTACAGATGTAGACTTCTGGTTTACTGACTTCTTGTCAATAGAACTCCTGTCTGTTTGGTTGGAATGATTTCTGACAGAATGGTGCCGCCATGTGAATTGTAAATGAAAGAAGAGGAACACTAAACATGAGATGAACACTACATCTTTCATGTAATTACTACTAACAGTGTAGTGCATCAGTGTTTGCTGACAGTCTAAATTGATTGATGAAATACCATGGGGCCCAGGTCAATTGAGAGGCATTGATAGTTAATTATAATAAAACTTCCAGTCATGCTGTGGCATTTGATGAGCTAAACAAGCAATATTGTTTGCGTTTATGTTTTCATAAACTGAAAAATGTTTAGGACATGGCCACAGACTGGCTTAGGATAGTGTTGCATTTATTGAGTTGAATGATGTCAGAGATTTTGTATTGTCCACAGTATTTCATAAGCAGTCTGTAAACTTATTATTGTTGATGGACCTGTTTATAAAAATTTACTTCAATATGGTTTTGTGTTTATGGACTTTTAATGTAAAAACTTGTGTGCACAGTGGTTTTCAATTCATGCTTCTAAAACGTAAAACAATATTCAAGTTTATTGTTATTTAACACCTCTGTGCAGAATAAAATGACCAGTTTGTAGTTTTTCCAGGACTATTTGTATCATATCACAATGAATCAGTACTGGACATCTTATTGATAGCACAGCATAATTACAGCCCCAACAACAACACATATAACATGCCCAACCGAAGAAAATCAATTTAACATGCATATAACAATGTCTGAAATGTTCGTGATGAACACATTACAGTTCGAAACCAGCACAAGGCAAGAAAGAGACAAATATTGATTGTGAGCGAGTGGGGTTTAGTGGCGTTTAATCACTAAACAGGAATGCCTTAAGTGACATACCATAGATGATTACCACTTTCATGATACCATGGCTAAGGGAGACAACTCTGTAAGCAAATTGCAGCAACTTCATCATGCTTAGAATTCCTTAAACACAAACATTGGGATTCACATGTTGTACATATGTTGGAAATCAAACCTGATTCTTTGACGTGGCTGGCAGGTGCTTGAACCACTAGGCTACCCACCACCCTACTTAATCTCTACCTACAAGTTTCAGCATAGAAACTTTACAAGTTCTTAAACAAGTGCTCACTACACATCCAGTGTTCAAAATTAAGGGGGTTCTGGGGTCATCAAGGTTTGCTGCTATAGTATTTGACTCCTAAATCTTAAATACCTCATCTTTAACACTAGGGTTACGACAAGGACCCCTTTTCTTTCAGGATTAATTTGAACACTGGACATCAATCAGCTATGACATACAGTAATCAGTATTATCAGAAGCTACATACAACAAGAACAAATGTTGATGGCACAATCATAAACCTAAGATTAGGGATTGCCATATATTTTTTACGTTAATTTTAAAAACAAATCAATATTCACGTTGGCACTGCAAAATTACGGTGCGAGGGGTATATGGAACACAGTCTTCCCTTCATGGCATGTTAAGTAATATCTGCCTTGGTGATAACTGTTGTCATCTCCTGATCCTCCCCCCCCCCCCCCCCCCCCAACCTAATTTATCCTGTTTCAGAGAAGTTCTGAGCGAGCAAAACACCACTCATCTACATGAGATGACATCCATTCCATGTGAAGTCTTGGAAGGTGTGAAAGACATGAGACACAGTCAGTGTTAGGTTTGACCACATGTTAGATGACATGTGATAACCTAAAAATGATGATACCAATATACATGTCGTTATTGAGCCGTTTCACACCGCTTTTTACAATACTACACTTGCATCATGATATATTGGAGTTATGATCTGTTATTTAGCACTGCACTCAGCAATATTCGAACCATATGATTTAAGTCTGTAAATAATCGAGTCTGGACGAGGCAATCCAGTGAGTGACATGAGCGTAATTGGGATACAATGGGATGCATCAACCAAGTCACCAAGCCTGACCACCTGATCCTCTTACGACAAGTATGGGTTGCTCGGGACCTGTATATTTACCCATAATCCCCAAGGGCCCCATGGTATGTCATCTTATTGTGGGGGGATGTCCCCAGGTGACAGGTCATAGACTTCCACCTCCTTGGGTTGGTGCTGTCAAACCAAGGATCATCATTATCAGTATTGGGTGAATCTTGGATTCAAACCCACTAGCTCCAAATCTGGACAATGAATTGTGGCACTGGACTAGCTGTGCCCAAAAGCCAATGCATGGCATAATTCTAAGGGTGTATTTTAAGGGAACAGCTCAAGAAAAGCTAGAGGAATAAATAAAGTTCAAAGTACCAAAATGACTGACCAGGTTCATCAGTAGTTCAAACACCTATTGCAGCTATCTCCACCAACTATATCATAACATCTCTGTCAACTAGACACATACGAATCTTGAATGTCTTAAAAAGCAAAAATGAAACAGCATTTCATGCATATCCCCTTACTTACACGCCACATAAATACAAATTTCAAAATATGTGCAAATATCTGTTTGACATCATAGGAACAGTTCTGCTCAAAAGTAACTACCATTTTTCTGCAACATTATTTATATCAAGTTGTCAATGCTAATGACAGTCCATAAACACTCAACAGAAAAACATTCACATATTTTAGCACGACGCTATATATATATACTACTGTCGATCTGTGTTTAACATGTTTAACATGTCCAAGTAGTAGTTATTTTTGTACAGTACTGTAATGAGCATTACCAATAGGCATGATATGATCTTAAGACCATGATAAGAAAATGATTTTAATTCAGTAGTTGTTTGTCAAGATACATGCACAAATTTAAAAAAAATACAGGTACAATACTAAGGAGTAACAGCATGTTAATACTTCAGACTTGGTTTGCAACATGCAAGACTAACAAAGTACATAGCAAAAAAATCCCTCTTATAAGACCTTTGCTGTTAACTATCTGTTGTTTATCTCAACTAAGTTGGTGATTGAGTTGGGTTTACACCGCTTTTAGCAATATTCCAGCTTCCATATTCCATATCTGACTTTTAATTTGATAAACAAGAGACAAGATATGACAGTGAACACACAGTGGACCCACTGATACAACAGTAACAGTAAATCTACAGGATGGTTCCAGTTTCCCAATGCGACATAAGCGCCATGACTTTTGCAATTCCCATACTCAAAGAAAGACCATTGATTTCATAAAGAAGATCACTTTGTGGATGGGACCCAACAAATCAGTAATGACTTGTGCCCTACACTTTAAAACTACTAATATTCCTTTCAACACTTCGCGAAATATCAGACTTCATATTTCTTAACAAAGCTGTTGGAATGGTATCTGCATTGACATAAATTGAAAAAATAACAATAAAAAAGAGAAATACCGAAGTTTGTACGAGTTTTGAAAAATAACCATCAATTCAAAAATTATTGTAAACTTGTTTATGATTTCTTTTCAAAATAACAAACTCTACAGAAACCATTGTAACACAGATCCATCAAATCCATTATCAACAACCTGAGTTGTTTAGGAACGAGTACCAGTCATTGGCTAAAGACACCTGTCAATCACTCAAATTGACCAATCAAAACCATCATATATACTCCTACAAGTAAGGCTCCAATTTCTTTGATTGACTGGCTGAGCTTACAGTCCACAAGTAGTTCAGGTATAACAGACACAGTGGCGATGTAGATGAAGCCCCCTGCTGTGAAGGGGAGGATCCAGGCTGTAGCAACATCACCGATACCCTCGGCAAATAAGCTGCAAAGAGTCCCCAGCATGGCGCCTATTGCTGTAGAAAACTGAAGCATCATGGCCTGAAACAGAGAGAGATATATGATATATACCCTGGACCCGTCCACCACGTGTCGACATTATCTCTATTTCTCTTCGAGAAAATTTCTCTTGTTCATGAGTTAATCAAAATTCCTCTTCTAAAAGCAAGCTTTGCATAGATCTACAATCTTAATCACAGCCTTGTATGAGTGATTCCTCAATTAGAAATGGATATTTAGTTCTAACCTAAAGAACAAAATGGTATCCATTTGACTAGAAGACATTTACAAAATGACTCAGATCTATTGTGTGCTCTCTAATCTGTTGCAATCATGGCAGGTTCAGATAGCCTACATTTAGATGATGTCACCTAGATCTGTAAACAGTTTTGTGCCTGTTATTAGGCTAGATTCCACTTTTAACAAGGTATCTTGTAATGGGATGTTCTCAGATCTTTGTGAAGCAGTAGCAGGCACTAAAATCTCATCCTATTGAGATTGATAAGAGTACTACTTTGATGGCTAAAGGGAGATAACTAATCTGTCTCCCAGCCAAACTATCCAAACAAAACATCACGGATCACAATTATTTGAAGGGATATTTGTTTGTATCTAAGACTGAACACACAATTTTATAAATGTTCATGATCCCTAACATTTTTTGGTCCGTATATTCACAGCACATATGTAATTTCAATTACCTTCTGTTTTGTGCAACCAGACTGGACAAGGATGGCAAAATCTCCAATTTCATGGGGTATTTCATGCAGGAATATGGTGATGGTGGTGATAATACCGACATTCTGGCTGATTAAGAACGAAGCACCTATAGCAAGACCATCAGTGAAATTGTGGGCAAAGTCAGCGGCCAGGTTAAGGTAGCCAGCCACCTTGATGTCCCCTTGCTCGGAGTCTACAACAAAATACAGAAAACAAAAGTTAGTGCAAGTAAATGGTATGTTGTGCTGACTCCAGGCAATATTAGGAAGGCCTGTAATAATCGAGTCTGGACCAGACAATCAAGTGATTGTTATTCTGAGCATCATCTTAACAGTCAGGGTATGATTAAACACCATCAACCAAGTCACTGAGCCTGACCACCCCACCACCTGCCTTGTACAACATGCATAGGTTGCAGAGGACCTATTCTAACCCAGGTCCTAAAGCAATCTCATTAGAATCAGATCTTAGTTCTCGCTACCGCTAAACAAAGATCTGAGGACATCCCATTATGGGTCACGTCAGAACGACCTTTCATCCGACCAATCAGAGCCTCGCTTACCAGATCATGAAAGTGACAGTCGGAATGTGATTTCTAATCATACAACCTCGAAAACTTAAACACAGGGTATTCCGAACGAAAGGTACAGGCTTAACGACTGAATCCATACAATCTAGACCATATATTTGCCATTCCATGTTCTTTTGTTCACGTTTAAAATTTTTAATCGAGAATTTGTCAAAATATGTTTCGAAGCATAGTCGCCAATTTGAATTTAGTGCTGTAAAGCACGAGAAAGCTGCTTTCTGATTGGCTAATGTCGACTTCTTGTCAGTTCCTCCATTGGTCGGTCAAAATTCGCGCAAAGTCGGTCTGACGAAACCCGTAATGGGATGACCTCAGATCTTTGTTAAGCGGTAGCGAGAACTAAGATCTGATTTTAATGAGATTGCATTAGGACCTGGGTTAGAATAGGTCCTCTGCAACCTATGCATGTTGTACAAGGCAGGTGGTGGGGTGGTCAGGCTCAGTGACTCAGATCTTTGTTTAGCGATAACGAGAACTAAGATCTGATTTTAATGAGATTGGGTCCTAACGAGGACTTGACTAATGACGTTTTTAGACCACAGGGTGTGATACTGCAAATCAGTAACTAGTCATCACATGTACACTTGGATCTAGGGCTGGGACGAGTCCAAATTTACTCCCCGGGTACCCAACCCCCTATAACCCGACCCTACCCGGGTACCCACTGCAGGTCTCAAAGAGTTGGGAACACAATGTCTAATTGGGAATAGTTTAACTGTAGCCCTGGCAAAAACTGTTTAGATACATGTATGAAAAAAGAGGTTGATTTGAAACTCATGATTTGATCGTTTCATAAGAGACTATATGTCTATTATGTGGTCTCTTATGAAACGATCAAATCATGCGTATACTGAAGTTGACTGAAGCTTTATCTTTACTCAAACATATACAGGTCAAAAGGAATGTTTGCATTGTCAGAAAGAAATGGGACCATTAGTGTAACCACTGAGCTATAGTGACTTTTTGTCATTAAACAATATTTTACTAACCACGGGTCCGGGTAGTACTGTGGGTACCCAGGTCCTACTCAGGACCCACCCGACCCGAGGACCCGAGTACCCGAGTTACCCGACCCGAGTACCCGAGTTACCTGTCCCAGCCCTACTTCAAAATCAAATGGATCAAAATTGAACTGTGAATTACGGGTAGTACTGTGGGTACCCAGGTCCTACTCAGGACCCACCCGACCCGAGAACCCGAGTACCCGAGTTACCCATCCCAGCCCTACTTCAAAATCAACTGGATCAAAATTGAACTGTGAATTAGTTGGATTTAGTTCATGGTGGTCTAAGCTTTGTTTCCTACTGATAATAAATTGATTACTTTGATTATGACAGTAAACATAGGTTACTAATAAAGTTTCTCTTGGAAATAACTGTTAATGCAGAGATTCTTGTCGTAAGAGGCAACAAATGGCATTGGGTAGTCAGGCTTGCTGACTTGGTTGATACATGTCATTGTATACCAGTTGAGCAATGTTGAGTAGATCGATGCTCATGATGTCAATCACTTGACTGTTTGGCCCAGACTTGATAAATTACAGGCCACTTTCACATAGTTGGAACATTGCTGAGTGCTTATTAAACAACAAACAAATAATGCAGAGGTGAGTCTCGGGCAAGCGGAGAATGGCTCAAAGTGTTACAAATCCAAGTTTGCAGCTGTTCTTTCACATACTATCTCCAACTGTAATACAGGGAAACCCTGTTAGTCGGGACACCTGGATGATTTGATTTCTGTGTAAACTTGCTCGTATATAAAAGACCATTTCTACACTACAAGCTATGACTCGTTAATCCTGGTAACCTGAAAATCTGTTAAATTGGGAGGTTACACTGTGAACAATGGTGAACAGTTCACTGGATTAACAGGGATTCATTGTCTTCAACAGTTAACAAACATCAGGAAGAATACTGGATTTGTTCAACAGAGCTCCAGGTAATCATGGTAATCTGCATTTTTGCATCAAATACCCAAGACAAATCACCATTCCACAAATAACGTTGAAAATGCATGAAAAATTGAAAAAAAAACCCAATAGCATAACAACACTCTGAAAATACTAAGTTGGGACAATACACCAATGCATCGGTGGATCGCGATATTTTACTTCCCGATACTAGTATTGATCACAGTCGCACACTAAGTAAAAAATATCGATTCATACATTAAATGTTTACTTTAATGGCTGTTACACCAACCTCAATTAGTAATTAAATTTAGTAGTGAAAAAGTAAATATTTTAATACATTGTGCCATATTTGACACTGCCAGCTGTAAATTGTCAGTGTGCCACTGCCAGGTATTGGCCATCCTTCTTATGCAAAAGATGGCTTACGCACCACAGATAAGAGTACATACAAGTATTGTGACACTTATCGGATCATGAACAATGTATCGTGATATGTATTGGATCACACAGTTGGTGTATCGTCCGAGCCCTAGTAAATACCCAATGTAGCCTTTTCAGCTAACATGGCTAATGTACTGTATTTCTTAACAGAACTTTTTGGACTGATCGAGTGTAGGCATCACACATACATGAACTCTACTGCAGTGAATAATGCATTAGAAAGACGCAAGCTCACTTATTGTTAATCAGACATGTAAATTGCTGAACATTGAGAGTTTAGGCGACATGTTACAGACTTCGGCTAGCATTGAACAGATACAAATTAGAAAGCACCTTAACACCATTTTAAGCTGAACTAAGTGAAAAATTGTTGTAAAAATACCAATAGACTGGACCCAAAGGAGTAACAATATAATGAAAGAAAACTATCAATACCCAACGTGAATGGTAACGGGAGTCAATATTCAAAGGCTCAAAATTTTCTGGAGCCTTGATTCAAATTTGAATGTAGGCCAGTGACCTGCTGAACCAACAGACTGTAATTTCCTCAAATCTAACCTTGCATTTTTGTTTGTTGTTTAAGGCGGCACTCAGCAATATTCCAGCTATATGATGGCGGTCTGGAAATAATGGAGTCTGGTGTGATTGATATGACGAGCACTGATCCACACAATTTGGATACAACGACATGCATCAACCAAGTCAGTGAGTCTGACCACCTGATCCTGTTAGTTGTGTCATCTAGTCGCCTTTTACGGCAAGCATGGGTTGCTGAAGAGCTATTCTACCCTGGATCTTCACGGGTCTCTAACCTTGTAGCTATGTGATCATACTGATATGAATCTACTGACGTATGTTCTTTGGAAGATTTACCTTCCTTAACAGCTTCCTTCTTCTCCACTTTCTTCTCCCCCTTCTTATCTTCTTTTTTCTCTCCCTTCTTATCTTCTTTTTTCTCTCCTTTACTCTTCTTCTCTTCCGTCTTGCTCTCCCCCTCATCATCACTTGTCTTTGCCTTTTTCTTCTCCACTGGCTTGGCAGGGGTTGGGGCATGGGAGTGGCTGTGGCCGTGGCCGTCCCCCTTAATAAATCGGACAAACTTCTCAACCATGAGGAAGGCGATTATACCAGCAAGTACCCACAATCCAACCGACATGTTATGTCCACCATGTTCGTGCGAGTGTCCGTGATCATGCGAGTGACCATGGTCACCCCCATCGTGAGAATGAGGGGACACTGCATGTGGAATAAGATGAAGGAAGGCATCACCAAGGAGACCACCCGAGGCGAAACTTAACAATATTTTCAGCAGCGACTCATGTTCGGATGTGTTATCGAGAGGAATCACAAGCAATATGAAAACCGGTGATACGCTTATGAATGCTGTAGCACCAATGGCTTTGAGCCATAAGAGCCAGTCTGTTTCTTTCGCTTTTGGGGGCTTAGGTCTCGCGTCTTCCCATTTCTTGTATTCCTCTGTGTGATCTTCGTGATGTCCACCCCCGTGAGAGTGGCCGTGCCCTCCATGATCATGGGCGTGCCCGTGTCCCCCGTGGTCGTGGGCGTGTCCATGTCCCCCGTGATCATGAGCGTGTCCGTGGCCCCCATGAGCATCTTCCTGTTGTTCGTTTGCCTGCTTGCTGTATTTGAAAGAAGCCGGTTGGTCGTGGCTGTGTCCATGATCGTGAGCGTGTCCGTGGTCATGAGCGTGACCATGTCCATGTGCATTAATGATATTAGTCAAAACAAACCCAAAAATTAACACTGAAAGCATTAACAGCCGGTAACGTGATTTCACACTGGGAGCAGCCATCTTGGAACCTGACACGAGTTTGTGTACGTGGCGTTAGGTGGCGCTGCGAGTGATGTCAACAAATACACGTGGCTTTCTGTCAATGCACCAGCCAAAGAACGAGTAAATTCTCACAGGGTGGAATCGTACCGTGATATATGTTGTTGATTTTCAATCACATGTTTTATATGAATAAGCTTAACGTAATGAGCGAGGGCAAAAAATCTATCAATACTTCTTTTGATATTAGATCTATATCAAAATCGTTCACACAAGGCAAACGTTATTTGTCTGCCGTAGTCACTTAAACGAAAATCCCTGAAACAGCATTAATGAATGATTACTTTAGTGTGACCGAACCGATGATATAATTGTGACCAAGATCCTCGAAGTCAGTGGCCGGGTACATGTGTAGTTAAATGGCGATTTTACGTGCGCATCATATGTTTAACTTTCTGATAACTTTTTGGAGTACTCACAAGGCACAATATGTGTCAATTCACGATCCGTCAACCAAATGACTCGTACTCTGGAGATAAAGTCATACGAAAATGTTCCGATTGTATCAATCTTCCGTGATTTGCGTCAGACTGAGAGAAAAGGTAAAAAATCTCCGTAGCAATCATAGTGATTAGAACACACACACCCTCAAATTTGATTTTTTTTTATATAAATAAAATAAATAAATAAATAAAAGAAATAGAATAAAATATTTAATTTTTTTTTATATTAAGGCGTTTGTATAGATATGCTCTTCGATGGAGGCGAATACTATAAAATATATTAAAATCATGTTGGAATTTTCTCAACCACTCGGCCCCGATTCACAAACCTATCTTAGCTTACGACTATCGTAGGCAATGCTAAAGAAAGAAGATCATGACAGCCACAAGTCGAGTCGAGGTGCCGTTTTCGCTTGAGTCGAGATGCCGTTTTCGCCAATCGGTGCCGTTTTCGCCCGGCGACGTTTTGCTGAGGTGCCGTTTTCGCTATAACCCCACACGAAGCATGGTGGCGGATATAGGTCCTAGGTGTAATGGTTGAATATATTGAGAAACGCATACGAAACGAAGTATCGTGGTGAATACATATATATCCCTTCTATTATTTTGTACCATATCTCCATCTGTTACAATGTATATAACCGCCATTTTGTAACAAGGTAAAATTCCTCCATTCTGTTACTATATACTATATCCGCGCTCTGTTATGATGTAGTATATTCCCGCTCTGTTATGATGTAGTATATTCCCGCTCTGTTATGATGTAGTATATCCGCGCTCTGTTATGATGTAGTATATTCCCGCTCTGTTATGATGTAGTATATTCCCGCTCTGTTATGATGTAGTATATGCCCGCTCTGTTATGATGTAGTATATTCCCGCTCTGTTATGATGTAGTATATCCGCGCTCTGTTATGATGTAGTATATTCCCGCTCTGTTATGATGTAGTATATGCCCGCTCTGTTATGATGTAGTATATTCCCGCTCTGTTATGATGTAGTATATGCCCGCTCTGTTATGATGTAGTATATTCCCGCTCTGTTATGATGTAGTATATTCCCGCTCTGTTATGATGTAGTATATCCGCGCTCTGTTATGATGTAGTATATTCCCGCTCTGTTATGATGTAGTGTATGCTCTCTCTGTCAGGATGTAGTATATGCCCGCTCTGTTATGATGTAGTGTATGCTCTCTCTGTCAGGATGTAGTATATGCCCGCTCTGTTATGATGTAGTGTATGCTCTCTCTGTTATGATGTAGTATATACCCGCTCTGTTATGATGTAGTATATGCCCGCTCTATTATGATGTAGTGTATGCCCGCTCTGTTATGATGTAGTATATACCCGCTCTGTTATGATGTAGTGTATGCCCGCTCTGTTATGATGTAGTGTATGCCCGCTCTGTTATGATGTAGTATATGCCCGCTCTGTTATGATGTAGTGTATGCTCTCTCTGTCATGATGTAGAATATGCCCATTCTGTTATGATGTAGTATATGCCCGCTCTGTTATGATGTAGTATATGCCCGCTCTGTTATGATGTTGTGCATGCTCTCTCTGTCAGGATGTAGTATATGCCAGCTCTGTTATGATGTAGTGTATGCTCTCTCTGTCATGATGTAGTATATGCCCGCTCTGTTATGATGTAGTATATGCCCGCCCTGTTATGATGTAGTATTTGCTTACTCTGTTATGATGTAGTATATGCCCGCTCTGTTATGATCTATTATATGCTTACTCTGTTATGGTGTAGTATATGCCCGCTCTGTTATGATGTAGTATATGCCCGCTCTGTTATGATGTTGTGCATGCTCTCTCTGTCAGGATGTAGTATATGCCAGCTCTGTTATGATGTAGTGTATGCTCTCTCTGTCATGATGTAGTATATGCCCGCTCTGTTATGATGTAGTATATGCCCGCCCTGTTATGATGTAGTATTTGCTTACTCTGTTATGATGTAGTATATGCCCGCTCTGTTATGATCTATTATATGCTTACTCTGTTATGGTGTAGTATATGCCCGCTCTGTTATGATGTAGTATATGCCCGCTCTGTTATGATCTATTATATACTTACTCTGTTAGGATGGAGTATATTCCCGCTCTGTTATGATGTAGTATATGCCCGCTCTGTTATGATGTAGTATATTCCCGCACTGTTATGGTGTAGTATATGCCCGCTCTGTTATGATGTAGTGTATGCTCTCTCTGTCATGATGTAGTATATGCCCACTCTGTTATGATGTAGTATATGCCCGCTCTGTTATGATGTAGTATATACCCGCTCTGTTATGATGTAGTGTATGCCCGCTCTGTTATGATGTAGTATATGCCCGCTCTGTTATGATGTAGTATATGCCCGCTCTGTTATGATGTAGTATATTCCCGCTCTGTTATGGTGTAGTATATGCCCGCTCTGTTATGATGTAGTGTATGCTCTCTCTGTCATGATGTAGAATATGCCCACTCTGTTATGATGTAGTATATGCCCGCTCTGTTATGATGTAGTATATACCAGCTCTGTCAGGATGTAGTATATCCCCGCTCTGTTATGATGTAGTATATTCCCGCTCTCTAATGATGTAGTATATGCCCGCTCTGTTATGATGTAGTATATTCCCGCTTTGTTATGATGTAGTATATTCCCGTTCTGTTATGGTGTAGTATATCCCCGCTCTGTTATGATGTAGTATATGCCCGCTCTGTTATGATGTAGTGTATGCTCTCTCTGTCAGGATGTAGTATATGCCAGCTCTGTTATGATGTAGTGTATGCTCTCTCTGTCATGATGTAGTATATGCCCGCTCTGTTATGATGTAGTATATACCAGCTCTGTTATGATGTAGTATATGCCCGCTCTGTTAGGATGTAGTATATTCCCGCTCTGTTATGATGTAGTATATGCCCGCTCTGTTATGATGTAGTATATTCCCGCTCTGTTATGATGTAGTATATCCCCGCTCTGTTATGATGTAGTATATTCCCGCTCTGTTATGATGTAGTATATGCCCGCTCTGTTATGATGTAGTGTATGCCCGCTCTGTTATGATGTAGTATATTCCCGCTCTGTTATGATGTAGTGTATGCTCTCTCTGTCAGGATGTAGTATATGCCAGCTCTGGTTTGATGTAGTATATGCCCGCTCTGTTATGATGTAGTGTATGCCCGCTCTGTTATGATGTAGTATATGCCCGCTCTGTTATGATGTAGTGTATGCTCTCTCTGTTATGATGTAGTGTATGCTCTCTCTGTCATGATGTAGTATATGCCCGCTCTGTTATGATGTAGTATATGCCCGCTCTGTTATGATCTATTATATGCTTACTCTGTTATGATGTAGTATATGCCCGCTCTGTTATGATGTAGTGTATGCCCGCTCTGTTATGATGTAGTATATGCCCGCTCTGTTATGATGTAGTATATACCCGCTCTGTTATGATGAAGTATATTCCCGCTCTGTTATGATGTAGTATATGCCCGCTCTATTATGATATAGTATATACCCGCTCTGTTATGATGTAGTATATGCCCGCTCTGTTATGATGTAGTATATGCCCGCTCTGTTATGATGTAGTATATGCCCGCTCTATTATGATGTAGTATATGCCCGCTCTGCTATGGTGTAGTATATGCCCGCTCTGTTATGATGTAGTATATGCCCGCTCTGTTATGATGTAGTATATTCCCGCTCTGTTATGATGTAGTGTATGCCCGCTCAGTTATGATGTAGTATATGCCCGCTCTGTTATGATGCAGTGTATGCCCGCTCTGTTATGATGTAGTATATGCCCGCTCTGTTATGATGTAGTATATTCCCGCTCTGTTATGGTGAAGTATATGCCCGCTCTGTTATGATGTAGTTTATGCCCGCTATGTTATGATCTATTATATGCTTACTCTGTTATGGTGTAGTATATGCCCGCTCTGTTATGATGTAGTATATGCCCGCTCTGTTATGATCTATTATATACTTACTCTGTTAGGATGGAGTATATTCCCGCTCTGTTATGATGTAGTATATGCCCGCTCTGTTATGATGTAGTATATTCCCGCTCTGTTATGATGTAGTATATGCCCGCTCTGTTATGATGTAGTGTATGCTCTCTCTGTCATGATGTAGTATATGCCCACTCTGTTATGATGTAGTATATGCCCGCTCTGTTATGATGTAGTATATACCCGCTCTGTTATGATGTAGTGTATGCCCGCTCTGTTATGATGTAGTATATGCCCGCTCTGTTATGATGTAGTATATGCTTAATACTCTGTTATGATATGCCCGCTCTGCCACATTTAGACGCGGGGATGTTAATATAGAACGTGGTGTGTGTGTGTGTGTGTGTGTGTGTGTGTGTGTCAAATTTGAGATTTTACGTACGCCTCTGATGAATGCTAAGGCTGTTTCCTTGTGAGTGAATGAGTATGCTTTTAGACCGCCTGTCTAGCAGTATCACGGCGCGGGCCATCAGAAATGGTTTTGACACATTGAACCAATATAGGGCCTCCAATCCGTGTCTTCGTCGTGACGCGTGAACACTTTTTGACCACTAGACTACTCCACAGCCCCCGACTAGCTAGTAATACCAGACAGGGTAACAATAAGTACCATCTTTTAACGTCTTTTGGTATGACGCAGCTGGGGATCGAACCCCGGACCTTCCGCTCTCCGGGCGGACGCTTTACCACTAGACCACGGAGGCGGTCTTCACACTTAAGTATATAATAAACAACGTCCTTGTTGGCCAAAAAGGCAGCAGACCCAAAGCATGGCAACCTTACATATTTATATTTCTAATAAATGTTCCTTCGAAGATATAATTGTCGATACTTTAACAGGATCGATATACATATGTTAATCAAAATAAGGTAAAGAACACCTGTTTCCCATATGGCTTGACAGATTAACTATAGTAATATGAAAGAATATGTTGTTCTTAACTTCTTTTGAGTGGAATAGTTATATTGTAGGTTGTTACATGCTAATAAGGGAATATGTACTGTATGAGGTTACTCTTCTCAACATTTGAACGAAATTGTACAGAACCACATTTCTTTTATAGTTAATTAGGAATCCTTTTTACCTGCCTGTCCTTGTCATGTTTCATACGATTCTTAGATTCTCAACTGGCGTACCGTCTATGAGAATCCCTTTAAAGCAATGTCCCAGTGATAGTGAACGCAGAATGAAAGGATCGGCCAAGGGTACATATCTGTGTGCTATCGATAGAGCAGGACATGCTTGCCCTTTACGCGAACATCTGGTGTCATCTCTCATTTCCATGTAATATTCATCATCCTTTTGACTTGCGCCCAATGGAGTCGGATTCGGCAGGTGTAATTGGCATTTTGAATTTACGACCGTGTGCAGAGGTTTTACCCTCGGAGGTTTTACTCCGGAACTACTTTGCTGTTTTAGAAATCGGTTCTGTATGATAGCAATCTAACAGTGCAAATAATGCAGGGCGCTTGTACTCCTGCCACCTGTCACCATTGGTTTGGCTTTAGATAAGCACATCTAAATAATAACTAATAGAATCAAAACAATAAACTTAACGTTTTGACATCATTGATTTATTTCATGAAATATGGCATATGGTATATATTATACATATACTGTGATCGTTCATAACTAATTTCATGTTCCTGTTTGTCTCGAGGGGGTTTGGGGTCCCGTGATGCCTGCTGGGCCCCATATCTTCCTGCTTCCGCTCCCTCATCTCCCTCCCATATTTAAACTGAGGAGCAAATGGTACTATACCCCTCGGTTCATTTTATGATATATATGAGTAAGTGTGTCATTTATGTTTGTTTTGTTTGTTTGTTGTTTAACGCCGCACTCAGCAATATTCCAGCTGTATGACGGCGGTCTGTAACTAATCGAGTCTGGACCAGACAATCCAGTGATTGACATCATGAGCAGCGATCCACGCAATTGGAAAACGATAACATGCATCAATCAAGTCAGCGAGCCTGACCACCGGATCCCGTTAGTCTCCTCTTACGACAAGCATAGTCGCCTTTTACGACAAGCATGGTTTGCTTAAGACCTTTTCTACCCCGGGTTTTCACGGGACGTATCATTAGTGAAAAGTGAAATGTACTGGTGTTACATTTAAAGAATTCTTAAATCTTATAAAATATATGAAAAACAATCGCAAAATACACAACAGCTGATGGGTATCTAAGACATATTTTCCATAAAATCACAATTAATATTTTTCGGCACTAATTTACAACTTTTCAAACATTGTAGGGGTCATGCTGTTGCAAATTCATTTCTTACCCCAGTCTCCGTTGAACCCAAATTACCCAGCCAGAAATTATTATTCACACACTGTTGCAGAGAAGAGTGACGGTTAAACTCAAATTAACAACACTTCTTTCAGTTTTCAATTACATAAAACATCAAACTCGATACACTTTCTTTTGCCCCTCAAATTACTATAAAGGACATATGAATATACAAAACATGCAATAGAAGGAACCAGAAAACATGGATATGCAATATTACTTTGTGACTATGAAATACTACAGTAAGAAATAATGTATATAAAAAGTTGAAAATATGAGCCTTCTTTAGTTTCCCTTACTCCCAGTGTATTCCTTAGGCACTTGGCTCGACTCGACTAATAGAAACTCAGAAGCTCAGAAGCTCAGGAATCCATATTGGAAATAATTTCGTGAACCTCATGACACAACACCAACTGGCGGCGCAGAAACTGTTCAAATTACTTCCGTTTGCCCTTGTCTTCAAGTCAACCAACCTCTATGTCTCCAGGGCACGCATTTCGGTAAAGCGTTACTAACCCCTGGATCCTTTTTCGTCGTTCTCGGGATCTCAAATTACCCGCCTTTGATTTTCATTAACATTTTACTGACCAATCAAACGTCGAGATAAGGAAAAAGGAAATGGGTAAGGGAGGTGGACATGAAGACATCCTTTGTATCAAAAATCTTTTTCTGAGGGCTTTCGTTTTTCAATGTTAGATTTCTGGCGAACTCTATCGTAATCTATAGGACTGGCCGACAAGTTGTTTACATCGCGAACTCAACATTGAGGCTGGTATGGAACTTACATTCTGATTGGTCCGTTAGACTGTGTAGCATAGCAATTCAAACTGGCTAAAGAAATCAAGTTCTGTTTATTTTGAGATCACGAGAATGGACCCAGTGGGTGAACGTTTACCAACATGTTAGCCCTTAAGATATAGAGGATTTTCATATCAATTGCAATGTGTATACCTCATTTCTGCTAAGCATAGAATATGGCGATACAGTGCTTCTATGTGCATGACACTGACGATTTGAAAGCACTTTTGAGAGTTGACGGTTTCCTGTGTTTCTCCAGGTAGTGAGCACGGTACGATTGGTCAGCCGGACCCCATGTTGCATCTGGTACCAGAGACATCTTGACTCTCTGAAATACATCAAGTACATCATGCTGACAAAACAGTTTGGTTTCTGCTATCTTACTAACTTGAAACAAATGAACACTTATGAAAAACCCGCTAATGTCGATGGTTATCTGAAGTTTGTTCGTACATTAAGTCAGATTAGTCACTGCAAACTATTGTTTAACTGACTCAAGTAAATATAATGCCACATTTAACCATTATGGTTTTGAATTCTATGCAGAAGAAATTGAAGTTCAGATGGTGCTCGATGGAAGTGGTTTATGTTTGATATATAAAGTATCTATCGGGTTTGCTCTTTATTTACATTTTTTGTACTTACAGAGATAACACACGGGTCGTATCTTTGTTCGTTATGTATGAAAATATCTTTTCCATAAAGTTAGTGTGTCATTTATGTTTATTTTGTTTGTTGTTTAACGCCCCACACAGAATATTCCAGCTATATGACGCCGGTTTGTAAATAATCGACCAGACAATCCAGTGATTTACATCATAAGCATCGATCAACGCAGTTGGGATACCATGACATGCATCAACCAAAGCAGCGAGTCTGACCACCTGATCCCGTTAGTCGCCTTTTACGACAAGTAGGGTTGATGAAGACCAATTCTAACCTGGATCTTTGCGGATGTTCTTGTACTTACCTCCCAAAGGCTTCCCTTCTGTTTGTAAATAGCGACCACAATCATAACAACGACAGGTATCAATGGAATCGCTGCGATGATCCAGCCAATAACGTTCGTGTGATAGGGGTACACATATTTGCCATATGTTGGCGGTTCGTATTGGGTGAAGGTGAAGATGAGAGTTGTCTGAAAAAAGGCAGTACTTTATAGGTATTTATACCGTATAAAATATGAATTCAGCAGCAATGGTCAGCACATCTCTTGATATGTATCGTTTGTGCTTCGACGTAATTGTTTAAAATTCATTGATATCATATATGAAAATATTTTTGTTAAAACAATACCACTTTAACTCTCATCAAAATACAACAATTACATATACTTGCATAAAACATAGCTAGCATAAAGCATGTGCGTGGCAAATAGCCTCTCGTTTGGGAATATATATATTTTTTATATTTTCATATGGTAAGAAAAGCAAAATTTGCAACAGCACTGTTGATTATTGTGTGTGAGTGAGGTTGGTTGAAGGCCGCATTGATTAATGTGAATGAAAATAAACACGATTTAATCTTGTCAGTAATGTAATTATCTAACCAGAAGCATGGCTGGGGTGATATAACACCACGTAATCTTGAAGAACAGAGGAGCTGGTCTGCCAATCATCAGCTCGATGTCGTCACTGAAACGGTCAATACCTGGAACGAATAAACATGTGTAAATGTCTAAAAACTCATGTGTAAATGTTCATAAACTCATGTGTAAATGTTTATAAACACATGTGTAAATGTCTATAAACTCATGTGTAAATGTCTATAAACACATGTGTAAATGTCTATAAACACATGTGTAAATGTTTATAAACACATGAGTAAATGTCTATAGGCTCATGTGTAAATGTTTATAAACACATGTGTAAATGTCTATAAGCTCATGTGTAAATGTCTATAAACAGATTGTGCCGATGTACAATTGCAAATAATTTGAACACGATAGAATTACACACTACGAACAAACACAATAATTATAATAGTGATAATAATAACAATCGTCATAACAAAATCGACTCGGTTATAGAACAAGGGTAGAGAACAAGGATGTCTCGAGGTCCCATCACTTCATACCGTAGATCCAGGCCACTATGACACACTCCAGTAAACCCGAGAAGATGAGGAAAATGGCGACAATGTACCAGTCCAGCAACTGGAACACGTACACTCCACCCTGAAAAAAACATTGGGAAAACGTGTTATGATTTAAACAGTATTTTATTTCCATTAATGTTCAGATTTTACATTACATGACGTTACAAAATGGAAAAAGGATTAGCAAAAAGGCCAAAAAGGCCTATATTAATGCTTCTCCAAATATTGTACATCATACATGTAGATTGTAATGAAATCTATAGAGCAGACATTAATGAGTAACACAAAATGAAATAAAATGGAAAGCAAGATACCAAATGCATTTTATATTCTTAAACGTGTTATGTGGTAACTTCTTCATAGAAACGTCCATTAGCAGTTTTGCTTGACCTACATGCCATGAATTCACAAGGTAAATATCTTTGGCATATTTAGCTAGATCTCTCAGACTATATAAACACTGACACTGCAAGACTCCCAAATGTAAAACTATTGGCTTCTTATTCCTCAAATAGGACCAGAGCGATAGAACAAGGACCAAGTCGTTAACACTTAGGTGAAAGATTTCTTAGACATTTGTAAAACGTTTGGTTTATATTTACTAAATGGCGGATTTTTTTATGAAGGGAATTATACCTTTGTTGGAGCAACACGAGTAAGCTCAGAACGTATTTGTGTGTCAGCATCTATTTACAAGTATGTAAAGGACTTTAAAGTTATAAGTCTCACTGAGTCAGACCATTTTCCCTTATTTGCCTCTTTCTCATCATTGTTTAATGTAGCAGACACCCTAGAACAGGATTACAGCCTGGGCGAGGTCAGCTGTAGTTTGTTTGTTTGTTTGTTGTTTAACGCCGCACTCTGCAATATTCCTGCTATATGACGGCGGTCTGTAAAATAATCGAGTCTGGACCAGACAATCCAGTGATTGACATCATGAGCATCGATCCAGGCAATTGGGATCGATGACATGTATCAACTAAGTCAGCGAGCCTGACCACCCGATCCCGTTAGTCGCCTTTTACGACAAGCATAGTCACCTTCTACGGCAAGTATGGGTTGCTGAAGACAAATTCTACCCCGGAATCTTCACGGGTCAGGACAGCTGTAGATATATATGGAACACAGATAAGTGTGAAGACTATCTGAATAATTTTTAAGGTGAATTAGTGCACGAAATGTTAAAATGACTTCATTAACTGTGTGGAAATTGATATTGATAAAGCCGCAGAGAGGTTACAGCATTTAATACAATACTGTGGAAAGAATATGAAAGTAAAGACGTCCAAATATATAGGCTTTAAGAAACAATCAGAATGGCATGATGAAGAGTGTCAAAGAAAAGCATAAGCTCTTGAACACATTCAGAAAGGTGTCTTCTCCGGCAAACTACAACTTATACAAGAACACTTGAAACAAATATAAATCTTTATGAAAAGAAAAAAAGAGACTTATTTTAAGCTGAGCATTACAAAAGCATTAGTTAATGCTGCGAATGATAGTAACTGTACAACATTTTGGAGACTTGTTAAACGGTATCACCTGACTCTCGCAGGACTCTAGTATCGCACCTGTAACGTGGGGAGATTATTTTAAGGAATTGCTTAATCCAGTGCCAATAGGGGATAAGGATTTCTCAACTGAAGTGAGTGAGTTTCTTGAATATCCTCGTGATAGCTTATGCCCAGACTGTCAAAAACAAGATGATATTTTATCGTGTGATTTTATCGAACAAGATGCAGTGCTGTCCAGTGTATATCACTTCTCAATATAATTGGTAAAATGTTTTCTTATGTTTGCAATAAAAGACTAGAATGTTTCTTAGATTAAAAAGGCATAATTGGTTAATATCAACTGACTTTCGAAAGACATTTGATATGATTAATAGGTGTAAGTTAATGTATATTTTATTGCAAAATGGCATTCGCGGCCAGTGGTTTGTACTATATAGAGTATGTATAATGATATTAAATCAACTGTATCATACGTTTATGGTAAGAAAATGACTGAGTATTTTGATAGTTCATGTGGGGTAAGACAAGGTTGTACTCTTAGTCCCGTCTGCTTTCTTCGTTTATCAACGAATTAGTTATATGTTTGGAAAGTAAATTCCATGATGGTGTCTTTATCTCGGAGGAAATGTTGTTGTTGCTTGCCGACGATTTAATACTTGTTGCAGACAGTGTATTAAAATTACAAAAACGTCTTGATGAATTATATCTATACTATTATAAATGGGGTATGGATAATATCGAGTACAACTATTGCGTTTAAAATGGGAGGCCCCTTGTCAAAAAATGAGAAATGGTAATATAATGGTGAGCGTAGGAAACAAACTGGGCATCGCATATCAGACTTTTGCTAGTCATTATGGTTTGGGGGATGTATGGGTTGCACAAAGCTTTGGCAACACAGAATTATTTGTACATGTGTTCAGCAAAAGAAATAAATATTGTTCGTTTCAAGATTGGCATATATCTCGAGGCAGCAAGACCATTTCATTCCACTGCAAAATCTCATATCGTTTGCGAAAAATCTGAGTCAAATATTAAGCACTTTGTATATATATAAGGCTAATACCAAAATTTAGATGCGAACAAAATACTCTTGGTATTCAACTTGTTAGTAGGGATGTTGCTAATATTGAGGATGAGGCCGTCTTATGCAAACACTGTCATGTAATTGAGGATGAACGTAATGTTATATAGAATTGTCCTCTTTATACAAGTCGAAGGGAAATGTTTATCCCAAAGACAGTTTATCATCATTATTTTTGTTTTGAAAATTTCTGACAATCATCCAACAATAATACAATGATAAATTTTGCAACATTTCTAATGTACGTGTACGAAAGTATCAATTAGGTAACTCTTAGATAAAAATATATATGATGTAAATGTATCTTGTACAATGGGTCAATTGGCCTTCATACAAATAAATCTGTCTGTCTGTCTGTCTGTCTGTGTGTTATTCCTCAAATATGATATTTCTACAGCAACAACGTTGACATGTTTGTATCTCTGATATAGATATGTTGTCTGAGGATATGTTACAAAAATGTGTGCTAATATGTTGAACAAATGTCTGACAATATGTTAAACGAATATCTGATGATATGTTGAAGAAAGTCTGATGATATTTTGAACAGATGTCTGATGATATGTTGAACATATGTCTGATTATATGTTAAACAAGTTTCTGATGATATATTGAACAAATGTCTGATGATAAGTTGTACAGATGTCTGATGATATGTTGTACAAATGTCTGATGATAAGTTGTACAAATGTCTGATGATAAGTTGTACAAATGTCTGATGATAAGTTGTACCAATGTCTGATGATATGTTGTACAAATGTCTGATGATAAGTTGTACAAATGTCTGATGATAAGTTGTACAAATGTCTGATGATATATTGAACAAATGTCTGATGATAAGTTGTACAAATGTCTGATGATGAGTTGTACAAATGTCTGATGATATGTTGTACAAATGTCTGATGATAAGTTGTACAGATGTCTGATGATATGTTGTACAAATGTCTGATGATATGTTGTACAAATGACTGATGGTAAGTTGTACAAATGTCTGATGATAAGTTGTACAAATGTCTGATGATATGTTGTACAAATGTCTGATGGTAAGTTGTACAAATGTCTGATGATAAGTTGTACAAATGTCTGATGATGTGTTGAATAATGCCTAAACATACCTCAGTGGTCATCACAAGTCCAAGGAGGAATGACACAATGCAGTAGACGCCATTCAATAGTACTCTCCATCTGATCAGTTTGGGATATTCATCTAAGATGGCAGTTACGACTGTCTCAACCATCGAGAACTGAAAAAATGGTTTCAAAAGAATTTCAGAGAAAGGGAACATGAGACATATGTAATAAGCGCCCCGCTCTAATAAGTGCCCACGGCGATATTTGCTAATACATTGGCTAGTGAACAATCCTATCTTCCGATTGATCAATGTTCACAAGACTTATGTATTCGCGCATAATACGCACTCGTGGGCTATATGAACCCTTAATTATGGGCAATTAAATTCTGGAAAAATATATCTGTCGAATATATATAAACATTTCAGGCTGTCCGCATTAACCACGAAATTTATCTTTCAGCTGTTTGTTTTTCTCACCAAAATAATATTCTAATAAGAGCCCACTATTTCTAATTTTGAGAGCGCCCCGGGCGCTTATTACGTCGAATACGGTACTTGCCATACATTGGTTTACATGGACATAAACTCCCGCACCATGTCATCATACAGCTTATAATGCCCCCTGTGGAACTTCATTTTAGGAAAGGTTATTATAAAAATGCGGGGAAATATAATTAGATTATTAAAGAAGATGTAGAAATACATTTAAAAAAACACACAATAATGTCGGACATTTCATAAAGGTTGTCAACCAAAATTAGACGAGCTTTATGTGCATAACGTACGACTCAAAGATAGGGCGCGTCTTGTTTCCCCCATACTAATGCCCCTTTCAGACGGGCCCTGAACATGATGATTTAAGATAAGTCAGTCATTAAATGAACACTAATACACGTTGTCGTGACGATTCCATGCGCCCTTTGGCAAATGCTGAGGTAAGACAGAACGATTGTTGATGTAAATTTTAAACCTCAACGCCAGAGAATAGTCTCAATTGTCTTCCAAAACAGTACACTGGGCGTAAAAGGCACAACAGTGGTGAAAATGAAGCCAATGGATCAGCTTTTCGCCAACAGGGTAAGCATACCTTTCTCTACCTCTAGCACTCGCCTCTCACAAAATTTGCACAAAAAGGAAGAGTGAGGAACGCGGGCAATAACACAGACATAATCGTTGACGTAATATGAAATGACGTGACAGAATGACACTGCGCGCATCTCAAATGTACGAAACAATATACTTTCTTATCAACGGTTCACCTTAAAGTGCAGAATGTTTAGAATTATTGATTGTACAAAAGTATGCTGTTTTTTTATGATACACACATCTTTTCGTTAATTTCTATTTCCACTGGAGGATAATATCCATATACATAGTTCACGATGATGCTCCTACCAGCGAGTCCAGTGACAGGAGGATAAGCATGATGAAGAACAAGACACTCCAGAGTTGCGGAAGCGGAAGTTGGGAAAGGGCTTCTGGGTAAATAACAAAGCCCAATCCAGGTCCTATAACAGAATCAAAAGTGAATTTCATCATATTTAGTCTGTGAATTATAAAACAACACATTTCTTAAAAAACAACAACACGGTAGTGAATTAATATGTGCCTTGTGTGCCATTATGTAGATAGTATCCAGCTTCCATGAATGAAATACTAATGATACATGATTACTTACACAACGTCACCCAGTTGTAATTAAATAGAAGACGTTAGTCCTGTCTATCTCAAAATGTGACACACGCATCATGATGCTTAAATGGTGGAATCATCTCATCTCATTCTCATAAGATTTATTCATTCATATAATGAAAATAAATTGCCAATGCAGAAGAATAGCCAGTCTAGATGATCCGCCAAAACAGATTAAGATTTGGCGTAAAGGTAAAAAAAAGCTGTCAAAGTTATATGAATGGATAATTGAAAATCAGTGATAATACCAGGTGTTCGCAAAAAAAGGTGAACATGTCCTGCCCTACCGGTAGCACCTGCTATTCAAGGCCGAAAACTATTAAGATCCCTTTGTTCAAAAGTTAAGTGATAATAAAACATTATTCTTTCGTTACTACAATTCAGTAGTAGATAATAATAAACTGCCGGGAAAATAAAGAATACACTAATACTGGATTGTGACAAAAAATGAAAGAAACAAAAATGGTTGTTCGATGGTGATGCATTTGATACGGGTATCAGGATTATATTTTGAAGCTAATATTTGCAATGTCGGCGACTGTATTCATACATTTTGATAATGTCTGTTTTGGTGTAATCCATTTTTCAAGTGAATACTTTCTTTTGCTTATGGCAGTTTATGTCACAAGTGTTTGTGTATCATGCTCTTTATCTTTCAACTTCTCATCCTGGTTTATTTGTGTTTCATATCAGGCATATTGTAATCAATGTCAGCTTTCTTGATAAAGTTTAACCTCTCATTTTGTCTGCTGTATGACGCACGTAATCCCTATTTTTATCAAATATATTTCCAAATTTCTCATTTTATTCCTAGGAATGCCATGAAACTTTATACAGCGAAGCCCCGTAGAAGTAAATAAATGTTCCCTGCAAAATCCAGATAAACAAATCATGAGTTAGAGTAGTATTATAAGCACATATTTATTGCTCCAACAGTGCGAGAAGTGCGGAATGAAAGAAGTCCGGATTGCGGATTGACAAAGTGAGTGAGTTGGGTTTAACGCCGCTTTTAACAGTATTCCAGTTATATCGTGGCTTGTCGGCTTAATGTGGGAGGAAAGCCCGAAGTGATGCAGGTCTCAGACGTTTACCACTTCGGTGAAACCCACCAGCACGGGTATGGTGCTGACAAACCTAGAAACATAATCGGGGCGAACCGGGATTCGAACCCACAATCATAGGTTTCTGGCGTGCCAAAGGGACGCAACTCTGCACAGCGAATCGCGGCGCCTTAGACGACTGGGCCACCCATGCCCCCCCGGATTGACAAAGTTTGCTAACACCTGCCATCATCACTATTTGACCAGGTGTTCGCGAGTAGGACATACGTATCGTGTAGTCGGAATCGTACATACGACTCTGCCTTTAGCAGAGATTTCTGATAATTTTGGAAATGGTTATGTCGCTTTTATATATGTAGTTACCTGACGACACAACATCCTCTATTGGCACATTTGCTTCTTTGGCCATGAATCCCAGGATCGAGAAGACGACGAGGCCAGCAAACAGGCTTGTCCCTTCACACACAAACGTGCAAAAAACCGCATTCCTAAATTTAGAAAAATGGGAAATGATATGTGAACATGCAACGTGTCAGACTTGTATCGCTGAGTAATCCTGCCATTTCACACGATGAAAGGACGCTGTATCTCATTATGAGTTTCACCAGTTGACAGTGGGAGTTCTTGATATTCTTTAAACACAAAATGTGTATTAGTATATGCACTGACGTAAAGAGACAGAAAAACAATTACTGATAACTATTCTGATTACTCATCGACTAAAACGGCATTTTACTCAGCATCTACACTTCTGATCCATCAAAGTCATCAACAGTAGTTAAGTTTATATAATGGCAGTATAACACATTCGTGTTGCATTTTACCATGACTGGTCGTTTATCCATCATTAACGCAATGTGAACATCAGGTTATGTGGTACATGTCCATGACAATATTTACTTTGTTTTGCATTACGACTGTCATGGTAGAATGTTCATGCAACTATTATTGTTATTATTATAATATAATATATTAACTGACATTTGACTACTTGTCACAACAGACAGTGAATTTATGTAAAACGTAACAATATAGGTCAATTACGTGCAGACTGACATGAAACAACGGCGAATACACTCATATATTTTCAAACTTAACTCTCTAAATAAAAATATATTTCAATAGTTGATGATAAGCGAAATGTTTTCAGGTTTCAAGTATTTGCACTGGTTAGTATTTGACGTTTAATCTGTGATACCTTGCACCTTACATTTTATTTTCCATTTTTTCAAAACATCAGTAGTTGTTACTTGTCATGAACAATGTTAATGAACTCACTCACTCACTCACACTTTACTAAATGTCTCTTACGACCTTATGATATTACAAAAAGGAACACGATCGTATGATAATACGACTTGAAACTATCTACTTAACATAATCATTCGTCTTTGTTTGTATCAACGTAGTATGCCAATGTTACACCTGACGTAACCTCCCGGGGAACGGTACTAATCCTCAGTATGATGCTAAACTGTTCGACGTCAGTGGCATGAATCATACTTGCTAGAATTGCAGGGTTTCAGATCGGTTCATTTTCTAGCACATTGACTAATTGCAATGCAAAATGTTTTTTAAATAAAATTTGAAAATGATATAAAACTTATCTTTTATAGTTAATAAAATCATGTCCTGATGTCATTTCTCTCCAGCAAAATCACTGGATTGCCAAGTGGTCGGATCTTAGCACCTCTTTAATACCATTCCGCCGGGGATAACTGTTATACCTCATCTTAACACCCAGTACGTGACTGTGGTATCCTCTATATCTCCAGGGCAAAATCTACTCTAACCCCTGGATTCATTCCTGTGGTTCTCGCGATCTCAAATTACAGACCAATCAAACGTCGAGATAAGGAAAACGAAAATGGGTAATGGAAGATTTAATTGACAAAAATACTTCCTTTCCACCGAAAAGAATTTTGAGGGATTTCTTTTGCGTATCCGTCAGTTTTCCATGATGAATTTCTCGCAAACTCCATCATGATCAATGGCACAGACCGTCATGTTGTTGATATCGCCAACCCAAGACTAAGGCTAATTTGTAACTCGCATTCTGATTGGTCTGTGAGACTGAGTAGCGTAGCAAATCCTATTGGCTAATTTAAATCAAGGACAGGTAACCTGAGATCGCCAGAACCAGGGGAATGGATCCAGATCTTGATGATCCACCGGAACAGTCCATTTATATAGAGTAACACCTATGCATTATAACCCTATATAAAGTAACACCTATGTAAATAACGCCTATGCATTATAACACCTATGTTAATAACGCCTATATAATGGAACAGCAAAGCAAAATAACAGTTTTGCAATATAACACCTTTGCAAAAATAACTCGTATGCAAAATAACACCTAAGTAAAATAATACCTATTTAACATAACGCCTAGATAAAATAACTCCTATGTAATATAACACGCATGTCAGAAAACGATTGAGGGACACACATGTTTAGTTTGAGTGCACACAAAGTGAGCTTTACGAATGCCATTAGAGAATATATGATAAAAAGTGATGATAATCTCGTGATTGAGACAGCCATAGCTTTGCACTTTAGAATGCTCTCACAGTACCTCCTTGACTTAAGCAGGTATGGCAGACCACATCCACTCTCCTTACCAGGACACGTCACCTTTTCTTATCAAAAAATATCTATGAATCAGCATGGATAATGGAAACATGCATTAAAGGTACTAATAAATCTCATCGGACTACAAACATGAACACATCACTGCAGAGGACAATTTACCATCCTGCAAAAACTCGAAAGGTCCAGCAAGAATAGCAGCATATTAGCTGTTAGGTCGTCAACTAAACACCATATTATCGTATGAGTACATACAAGCCCACTAAAGAAATTACACTAATCGATATCTATATCTAATCTATGAATCTCCACACTAAACGGACAAAAGATACAGAGTCAACGAGCAGCTAACATACCTTGTTGGACAATGTGCCAAAAAGACAAATATCGCAAAACATATATTTTGCATATTTTGAAGTATTTTATATGCGAGTATATTGTGGGGTCATTGTTCAGCCACCATTACGTTCTTGACAAAAATACAAGTGGAAGGCATGTATTTTAGATCGTTCCAGGATTGATATACACTTTTGTGTGATGGACAATGTATACCAATCGTGACGTACTGACGATGGTTTTGTTATTGATTTCATTTTGTATCATATTTAACTATAGAAATGCCAATGCAATTATAAACATGAGCATTAATTAATCACCCCCCGATTTTTCGGATATATGCTTCATTAAAACATGTGATTTATAGTTGGAATCACGACAAAAAAATGTACTTTGACGGAACGCCTGGCACATTACACAAATAATGAGCCTGACACCCTCAATCGGTATCAATTGATTTGCGTTATGCGAGAAAACTAAAAGCGTTCTATTTAATAAAGCTGAAATGTATGAGAACCCAGCCTACACTACGAATCGGACTGTCACATTATGCAGGGAAAACGATAATTGTCAATCTAGAAATCACCACTGACTGAGTCTGGAGTATCCACTCCTCTCAAGGATGGCATTCGCAAGGCATCTCCTCGTGATGCTGATCAGGTTTTCAACAATGGGGTCCTCTGCCATTCCTGGTGCAGTACCTGGGTCACTTCACTCAGATTTTGAACTGGGGGGGTCTCTGGCTCCCTGGCCAAGGTAATCCAAAAGGTGTTCAGATCAGGGTTTGTTATTATTTTTCGGAACTGGATTCTGAATCAGGCAGTGCTGAATTAATGCTCGTGTGTATAATTTCTCAGTTGAGACATGACCTTGTGTCCGCAAGTCGGATTGATACATGTTCACTAATAAGACGGATTATTACCTGAGACAGTTGGTATTGAACTTGGTGTAGCTGGCCATGGTGATGATACAGCCCCAAGCCGGGCCCAGGGAGTAGAATACCTGGAGACAGGCTTCTAACCACACCTGAAATATATACAGGGACAATTATGTATATGGTAAAGAAATCATTGTCATTACGAATGGTAAAAGAGGCATAAAAAGATAAAACTGACAAATACAATCAATGTATCAGGACGAACTATGTGAAATTGCAGAAACATTTCGAATGATAAAAGAGATGTAAAGAGATTAAAGTGAATATTGACATATATGTATTTGGAAAGACTCCCCAGAATCCTTGATCAAGTCGTTGGCACTTTCAAGTTGTCATGTTACAGACTAGAGGTAAATTCAAGACATTCCTACTAAATATATTCCCAGTGAGTAAACAAAAGACGTCAGCACCAGAAAACAACCAGTCTCAGTTATTTGCAGAAAAAGATTCCATTGGAGGCAAAAAGCAAAACAGTGGTGAAAATGTAATGAATGGAACACTGAAAACATGTTTTATGTTTAAGTTATTATCGATAACAAACAAAGCATTGGCACCTTCATAGCCTAACGGCTGGCTGTTCACCTGGAAACATCACTATTTGACAATGATTCAATAACACATGCTCCTGATATAGTCGGAGTTGTACAATGGACTCTGCTTTTAGCAGATGTTTCTTCTGATTATGGAAATGGTTTTGTCGCTTTTATTTAATCTCAGGCAATGGGTTATCCACGGTATCATTTCTTAAGCTTTACGCGACACAACTACATCGCATTGTGGATGTGTTCACGGTGCTGGATGAATTTAGTGTATGCAAAGTATTGACGATGAGTCAGTCGATATAAGATAGTTTACCTGTATCTCCAGGAGTTTACTGAAGTTTGGAGTGATGTAAAACAGAGCGCCTTCTGTTCCTCCAGGTAGAGTCAGGCCACGAATCAGCAGGACAATCAGGATGACGTAGGGTACGGTAGCTGTCACGTACACAGCCTGAACAACAAGTTAATACGTTTTAATATTATTGTTGTCTATAAGTGAAGCACTGTTGAGTCCAGTCCTGTCGTCTTTGTCAGTCATATGTGGTACGGTATGATTCGATTCATTAGTTCAACTATAATATCCAATTTTTCGCAAACATTGATATCTCAAGTTGAATTTTCTCTCCGCCAAAATTGAAATGAAGTTTTATACCGTTATGGTAGTTACTTTAAGCGTCCGTTAGGAAACATTTTCACAACAGATCATACACAGATGTATAGCTTACCTTCCCTACAGATCTCACACCTCTTACGACACATACAAAGATGATAACCCAAGACGCAAGAAGACACAACGCCAGCTCCCATTTGATTGGTCCAAGGTAGTTTATGCCAGACGATATACCAAGAGCTTTGTATCTACAAACATAAACTCCTTTCATACGTTGTCCAATTAAGAAAAATTAGAAGCTTACGATCTAAATCACTAAAATGGTCAAGCATTTTCTATACATTAACACAATTTCTACAAATCAAGTACTATTTGTTCATCAAGAATTATAAGAATAGCTGTGTTTATAAAGACTAGCAGATATTTGAAATGTCTCCATGTTCAAAGAGATTTGTTTTGCATTATTATCATTTTGTATACTAACGACTGTGTAAGCTCACACCAAAACTGTTTCAGAGTAAAGTTCGACGATGATGCAGCTATAAGCAGTCTAAAGTTTGACAACGAGGAAACCTATAAACAAGAGTACTTATATTTATCAAGTGGTTTGAGGACAATTCTCTACAGGTTCGCTATAAGCAGTCTATAGTTTGACGGGGAAACCTAGAGTAAAGTTCGCGGATGATGCAGCTATAAGCAGCCTATTGTTTGACAACGAGGAAACCTATAAACAAGAGTACTTATATTTATCAAGTTGTGTGGGGATAATTCTCTACAGGTTCGCGATAAGCAGTCTATAGTTTGACGGGGAAACCTAGAGTAAAGTTCGTCGATGATGCAGCTATAAGCAGTCTATTGTTTGACGAGGAAACCTATAAACAAGAGTACTTATATTTATCAAGTTGTGTGGGGATAATTCTCTACAGGTTCGCGATAAGCAGTCTATAGTTTGACGGGGAAACCTAGAGTAAAGTTCGTCGATGATGCAGCTATAAGCAGTCTGTTGTTTGACGAGGAAACCTATAAACAAGAGTACTTATATTTATCAAGTTGTGTGGGGATAATTCTCTACAGGTTCGCGATAAGCAGTCTATAGTTTGACGGGGAAACCTAGAGTAAAGTTCGTCGATGATGCAGCTATAAGCAGTCTATTGTTTGACGAGGAAACCTATAAACAAGAGTACTTATATTTATCAAGTGGTTTGAGGACAATTCTCTACAGGTTCGCGATAAGCAGTCTATAGTTTGACGGGGAAACCTAGAGTAAAGTTCGTCGATGATGCAGCTATAAGCAGTCTATTGTTTGACGAGGAAACCTATAAACAAGAGTACTTATATTTATCAAGTTGTGTGGGGATAATTCTCTACAGGTTCGCGATAAGCAGTCTATAGTTTGACGGGGAAACCTAGAGTAAAGTTCGCGGATGATGCAGCTATAAGCAGTCTATTGTTTGACAACGAGGAAACCTATAAACAAGAGTACTTATATTTATCAAGTTGTGTGGGGATAATTCTCTACAGGTTCGCGATAAGCAGTCTATAGTTTGACGGGGAAACCTAGAGTAAAGTTCGTCGATGATGCAGCTATAAGCAGTCTATTGTTTGACAACGAGGAAACCTATAAACAAGAGTACTTACATTTATCATGTGGTGTGGGGATAATTCTCTACAGGTTCGCGATAAGCAGTCTATAGTTTGACGGGGAAACCTAGAGTAAAGTTCGTCGATGATGCAGCTATAAGCAGTCTATAGTTTGACGGGGAAACCTAGAGTAAAGTTAACCGATGATGCAGCTATCAGCAGTCTATAGTTTGACGGGGAAACCTAGAGTAAAGTTAACCGATGATGCAGCTATAAGCAGTCTATAGTTTGACGGGGAAACCTATACAAGAGTACTTATATTTATCAAGTGGTGTGATCACAATTCTCTACAGGTTCGCTATAAGTAGTCTATAGTTTGACGGGGAAACCTATAAACAAGAGTACTTATATTTATCAAGTGGTGTGATCACAATTCTCTACAGGTTCGCTATAAGTAGTCTATAGTTTGACGGGGAAACCTATAAACAAGAGTACTTATATTTATCAAGTGGTGTGGGGATAATTCGCTACAGGTTCGCTATAAGCAGTCTATAGTTTGACGGGGAAACCTAGAGTAAAGTTCGACGATGATGCAGCTATAAGCAGTCTATTGTTTGACAACGAGGAAACCTATAAACAAGAGTACTTATATTTATCAAGTTGTGTGAGGACAATTCTCTACAGGTTCGCGATAAGCAGTCTATAGTTTGACGGGGAAACCTAGAGTAAAGTTAACCGATGATGCAGCTATCAGCAGTCTATAGTTTGACGGGGAAACCTAGAGTAAAGTTAACCGATGATGCAGCTATAAGCAGTCTATAGTTTGACGGGGAAACCTATACAAGAGTACTTATATTTATCAAGTGGTGTGATCACAATTCTCTACAGGTTCGCTATAAGTAGTCTATAGTTTGACGGGGAAACCTATAAACAAGAGTACTTATATTTATCAAGTGGTGTGATCACAATTCTCTACAGGTTCGCTATAAGTAGTCTATAGTTTGACGGGGAAACCTATAAACAAGAGTACTTATATTTATCAAGTGGTGTGGGGATAATTCGCTACAGGTTCGCTATAAGCAGTCTATAGTTTGACGGGGAAACCTAGAGTAAAGTTCGACGATGATGCAGCTATAAGCAGTCTATTGTTTGACAACGAGGAAACCTATAAACAAGAGTACTTATATTTATCAAGTTGTGTGAGGACAATTCTCTACAGGTTCGCGATAAGCAGTCTATAGTTTGACGGGGAAACCTATAAACAAGAGTACTTATATTTATCAAGTTGTGTGAGGACAATTCTCTACAGGTTCGCGATAAGCAGTCTATAGTTTGACGGGGAAACCTATAAACAAGAGTACTTATATTTATCAAGTTGTGTGAGGACAATTCTCTACAGGTTCGCGATAAGCAGTCTATAGTTTGACGGGGAAACCTATAAACAAGAGTACTTATATTTATCAAGTTGTGTGAGGACAATTCTCTACAGGTTCGCGATAAGCAGTCTATAGTTTGACGGGGAAACCTATAAACAAGAGTACTTATATTTATCAAGTTGTGTGAGGACAATTCTCTACAGGTTCGCGATAAGCAGTCTATAGTTTGACGGGGAAACCTATAAACAAGAGTACTTATATTTATCAAGTTGTGTGAGGACAATTCTCTACAGGTTCGCGATAAGCAGTCTATAGTTTGACGGGGAAACCTATAAACAAGAGTACTTATATTTATCAAGTTGTGTGAGGACAATTCTCTACAGGTTCGCGATAAGCAGTCTATAGTTTGACGGGGAAACCTATAAACAAGAGTACTTATATTTATCAAGTTGTGTGAGGACAATTCTCTACAGGTTCGCGATAAGCAGTCTATAGTTTGACGGGGAAACCTATAAACAAGAGTACTTATATTTATCAAGTTGTGTGAGGACAATTCTCTACAGTTGAATGTTAAGAAGACAACAGGTCTTATCATAGATTTCCGATGAAAGAACTCAAACATTACACCAGTGATCATCAATGGAAAAGCCGTCCAAGCCGTGACAGAATTAAAGTACCTCGGGACCATCATTGACAATAACTTGACGTTTTACCCAAAACACAGATGCCATATACAAAAAGTGTCAGTCTCGCCTATACTTTCATACGGAAAGTGCGATCTTTTAATATTGACTCCAGAATAATGGTTATTATCTTATAAAGGTTTATTTCAACTTTCTCTGTGCAATGTGGAAACAGTGGCCTCTCACTTCAAAACAAGAATAGACTGAAGAAGAGTGAAAGTATAGGAGGGACGATTGCCGGATGTGAATGGGAGAACCTTGACGTTTAATACGAAATGTATGTTGTTAATTTAGACTCATGAATTTTAGACGATCCACTTTTAGAACTCTTGTTATCCTGTTTACAATCTGGACAGAGATATCTCATTCCGAAAGTTATATCTTAACGATACAGGACCTCGTTTATTCCAGTTAGCGTATCACTTTTAAACAAATGTCAAATCCTCGTATTTTTAAGTGTTTTAACCAAATATCTACAGCACTTGAATCGCATACCTTTAAAAGTTTTGATGCTCTTAATACTAACTGTAAGATACTACTACTTACTGCCAGAATTCCTCTGCTGCTGTGTGCGATAGAGAGTCATTGTTCCACCGATTGTCATCAAAGTGTGTGCCATTGCTGTGTGCTGCTGCCACGGATGTGTAGGCGCTATTGAAGCCGCTGGTCATGTTTACTAGTCCAGTCCCATTCACATTCGTAGAATTGAACGCTACAAAATGAAACATGCATGCTTTGATGAAGTATTATCATATTTCAAAACTGGAAGAACATTGGATGTGCATTAAACAGTGTAAATAATACTGTTCTGTTCACGATGAAGGACATACACTGGCATCAGATGTTTAAAGCCTGTTTAACAAAACATGTTTTTTAGGGTTAATATTCTAAACAGATAATGGAACAGTGGAACCTGTCAAAGACTTGCGTGGGATCAAATATTTTCGTCCAGTCAGACAGAGGTCCGGATTAGTAAGATTGCTGCAAGAGTTACGCCCCTTACTGTCCCAACATGAACACAGATCGAAGACACATATGAAACATGGGTTTAAAAGTATGTGTCCTGTATCTTCTAGTCTGTCTCACAGTCTCCGAAACTTATTATTTCCCCTCGAACCATTCCTCACTGAAATGGTATAGCCCTAAATAAAGCAAGTCTAGATTTTCCACAGATTTAGGTCTCAATATTCTATCTCAGGGGTTCCATTTCAAGTTGTTTCAAGCAAAGTTATATATTTTCAGAGGTCAAGTGTAAGTCTACATATGTACGTACGGTGTTGCTTTACAATCTTTTGGCAAAAGACCCGTGACGACCCGGGGTAGAAGAGGTCATCGGCAACCCATGCGTGCCGTAAAAGCCGAGCGACTAACGGGATCGGGTGGTCAGACTCGCTGACCTGGTTGCATGTCATCGATCCCAATTGAGTGGATAGATGTTCATGATATTAATCACTGGATTGTCTGGTCCAGACTCGATTATTTACAGACCTCCGTCCTATAGCTTGAATATTGCTGAGTGCGGCGTTAAACAACCAACCAACCAACTTTTGGCAAAACGCGTAGCCCATTGTTGTAAAGTCATGTAGTATGAAAAAAATATCTGCACAAAATATCACCACGTGTTGAATTATGACATCATAGCGGACGGGTCATACCATCAGTTAGTCTTTGGTTTAAGGCCTTGACGCTCGTGACGCATGCGTCGGTGTTCCAGATGTTGTTACAGTCTGTCCACGGGAGGGTGGTTCTGCAGGAGTAGATGGTGTAGTAGAGCGCCCAGGCGCAGATGACGGTCAGGTAGACCACACAGCTGAAGCACATGATCATCATACTCAGTCCGATACCTGCAAACAGAGAGATGATTTCTGTTGGGATGACAAATGCAAGTAGGCATTGAGAAGCGAGTCAGTGTTCTCGTGAGGTGAAAATGGTGTTTATCGTCGCTTTCGAGATGATAGCACTAATATAGCGATGTGCATGCATATATGTGTGTGTGTGTGTGTGTGTGTGTGTGTGTGTGTGTGTGTGTTTGCTTGTATGTGTGTGTGTGTGTGTGTGTGTGTGTGTGTGTGTGTGTGTTTGCTTGTATGTGTGTGTGTGGGGGGGGGGGGGGGGGGGGGTGTGTGGGGTGTGTGTGTGTGTGTGTGTGTGTGTGTGTGTGTGTGTGTGTGTGTGTGGCTACTTATACTATTACGGACTTCTACCGGTTTTATAGTGCTAGCCTGCTGCGACACCATACCGTAGTTTAACATGAATTCCCCACTCAGACACGGTATACCGAGCCGACCAGTCTATGTGTTTTCCATTGATGCCGAGAGCCAGGCAGGGAAACAGTGAATTATATCGTTTAATGTATTTTGGTATGAATCGGCCGGGGTTCGCACCACTGACCTTCCGCTCTCCGGACAGACGCTCTATCCACTATACCACGGAGACGGTCAGAAGGTTCCTTAAATGCGCAAACATGTATGCACGGGTTACCCAGTGGTCGAAGGAGCCATGGTTCTTAGCGCATAGTTGCGTCCCTTAGGTGTGCTAGAAAACCTATAAACGTGGGTTCGAATCCCAGTTCGCACTGATTAAGGTTCTAAGTCAGCACCATACCCGTGCTCGTGGGTTTCACCAAAGTGGTGAACGACTGAGACCTACATCACTTCGGACTTTCCACAAACATCAGGTTGACACGCCGTGATATAAATTAAATTATGTTCGAAGGGGCGGTAAATCCAACACAGTCACTGTTTATTTTCATGCAATCTAATAAAGATCAGATCTTACTTCTCGCTGCAGCTAAACAAGAACTAAGATCTGGGCCCACTTGCACAAAGCGATCTTAGTGTTAAGATTATCGAAAACCTATGTTAAAGTGTGGGAATATAATGGGAGATAATCTTAGCGCTAAGATCGCTTTGTGCAAGTGGGCCCTGATTTTAATGAGATTGATTTTCATGTTGAGAAAAACCTTACCCTTTAACAATGGACAAAGGCTCCATACGTGTGTCGGACTCATCGCTGAAAACTGCCCAAGGGACATCTCAAGGAAGAAAAGAGGCAGACCACACAACACAAGACACACGAGGAAAGGAATCAAGAAGGCACCTGAAATATATAAACAATAACTATACAGTAAACAGTCATCCAAAGGCTCCACTCATTTGAAAATCATAGTATTTTGGCTTATATCATATGATCCTAAGCTGGCCTGGTGGTGATTAACCTTTCAGTGGTTTCGGTGTATTACAAGCCTTCGTACACGTTATGCGATCTAGTGGTTGAATTTCGTATAACGGACCTCCTTTAATAGAGGTCTGAATTTGAATGGCCTTCATGAAACAAAACTAATGTTACATGTATATGTTTTTACATTGAATGTAAATAACTGCTGAAAACGACATGCATGAATAATAGGCAAAGTGTTAGAAAAGTGTGATGTTCCATATCAACAACAACAGAGAACTTGATATCAAAGAGGTAAATCTAAATATGTTGTGAAAGCAAAGTTAAGTCATTATTTTTCTCAATCCCAAATTTGAAAACAAAAAATATTATTAACCTCCTCCGTTTCTGTTGCAGATGTAGGGGAATCGCCATACGTTACCAAGGGCAACACAGAAGCCTACTACAGACAAAAGGTATTCCAGCTGTGATGCCCAATGTCCTCTCTTATTTTCATTTTTTTCGCCTTCGTCGTCGATACAGTCTTTGGAATCCATCATGGCTACTGATTCGTAGGACTTCTCGTCATACTTCGGGTTGGACTGCATCTTCTGAAAAGTGGTAGTCAATGATTCAGTTTTGTTATCAAGCCATTAATACTATGGCACCTATAATTAATCTGGACCAGAGAAACCATGAATTGACAGCAGGCAACAATACACGCCTTATGGAATGGTGAGACACAATCAGCCAAATAATGACTTACTCTCTCTGCAGAAAATACCTATATACTCAAAAGATATTTAGAATAGACTGCTAAATCGCAACAAGTTGCAAATGGGGTTTAATGTCGCTTCAAAATTATTGTTCTTGTATACGTATTACTTGTACTAGTGCTGGTGCTGGTACTAGTACGGACTTATGCCACTGAGACACCATGCCGCAGTTTAACATGGACACCCCAGTCAGACAGAGTGTAGGGATTCCGAGCTTGTTTTAGTCCCCTAATGTCGAGCGCCAGGCAGGTAACAAGAAATACTATGTTTTAACGTAGTTTGATATAACCTTGCAGAAAACCCGTGAAGATCCGGGGTAGAATAGGACTTCGGCAACCCACGCTTGTCGTAAAAGGCGACTATGCTTGTCGTAAGAGGCGACTAACGGGACCGGGTGGTCAGGCTCGCTGACTTGGTTGATGCATGTCATCGATCTCAATTGCGTGGATCGATGCGCATGATGTCAATCACTGGATTGTCTGGTCCAGACTCGATTATTTAACAGACCGCACTCATATGGCTGGAATATTGCTGAGTGCGGCGTTAAACAACAAACAAACAAACAAACAAACCTGGCAGAAGATCTACCCATACACGACTGAGACGGTCGAATATTTCAGTATCGAGGTAGTGTGTTATTGATTGTGTAAAAGATTCTTTAAAAAGTATTTAACAGGAACAGTTACACAAGAATATTCAGAAGACGTTATTGCTAGCAATGACTGAAAAGCGGCATCTCGCTGTGTAAAGGTTTGTTTGTTGTTTAAGGCTGCACTTGGAATTATTCCAGCCAAAAAATCCAGGTCAAAAATCAATTCTGGACCAGAAGCATAGGCTACTGGGTATCTATGTTCTGGGTATCTATATACCGGGTACCTATACTGGGTATCTATATTCCGGGTAGCTATATACTGGGTACCTATATACTGGGTACCTAAAAACCGGGTACCTATATATACTGGATACCTGTATACTGTGTATCTATATTCTGTTTATCTATATACCGGGTACCTATGTACTGGATACGTATATACTGGGTACCTATATGTACTGGCTACCTGTATACTGTGTATCTATATACCGGGTACCTATATACTGGGTACCTATATACTGGGTACCTATATACTGGGTACCTATATACTGGGTACCTATATACTTGGTACCTATATACCGGGTACCTATATACTGGGTACCTATATGCTGGGTACCTATATACCGGGTACCTATATATACCGGATACCTGTATACTGTGTATCTATATTCTGGGTATCTATATACCGGGTAGCTATATACTGGATACGTATATACTGGGTACCTTTATATACTGGCTACCTGTATACTGTGTACCATATACTAGCTACCCTTATTCCTACCCGGATCCTCCACGGGTTGCTGACGATCAGCAGCTCCTCCGTTTCGTTTCTCCCACATTGAACTAACACCCAGTGATGTAATTGTAAGCCGTTCAAACATACCTTAATCCCAAGCTCAACCCCTCATACAAATACATATTATTATAATAGCGTAACGTCTTCTTAGCAATGCCAGATTACATTTCCATTCAAAGCAGAGCTTAATCACGAACTTGCCTGGAAGACACTATTTGGAGAAAGGAGAAAATATACCTATTTCAGTCCGCCCGACGCTATTGACAAACTGTTTTGTTTTGCTATTATGTTTAGAAAATAACCAATAACCTTGATAGAATATAATTTGTATTGTTCAACGACGTGATCAGGTACCTGTCAGCAACCATGTAGTCCAAACTGATAAAGTATTTTTTAAGGAGGTGATGAGGAACCTTATTATTAAAAATTATTAAAAAGCAGATAACGTGTTATTCAATTATTCAGGGCAGTGATCAATGGCCTTATAATAAAAGAAACAGATAACTATTGTTCAGGGAAGTGATTAGGAACCTTATATTCAAAACAGATAACGTATTGTTCGAGGAAATGATCAGCAGCCTAATTATACAAAAAGCAGATAACGAATTGTTCAAGGAAGAGATCAGGAACCTTAGTATTAAAAGGTAAATATAAACATACATACTATCAGCAATATTTATTTATTATTAGACCTTATTATTAAGGATGCTTTTGCTTTATGATCACACAATGTAACGTAAATGTGTATTATCATTGTAGCCAGAATCTCAACAACCTCCTGTGGTACAGCTGGATCATTGGTAATAGTGAACGCCATTGTGTACTGAACCAGAAACGACCGGAGAACGTTTACAATAATTGGATATGCATGAATAAACACAATATGCGGCTCACGATATACGAGGTATATGAATGTATGGAAAATCCCCAAACTTACCAGTGAATGACCAGTAACTATTCATGAAAAGTCCCAACGCTTATCTGCAGATGACTATTCGTGTGATTTATATTTCAAACATACAAAAATCTAAGTTGATATGGTTGTTCAAATTTCTGTGAGCTTTCTTTTCAAACTATTTATTTAAATTTTATTTCAAACTGAAAAGTAGCAAATAATTAGAAAATAATAAGTCCAAACCTCAAACGGTGTACATATCTCATATATGCATAGCTGGTAGAGCATGCCACCATGCTACAGAAGAGAGAAGACAATATCATGTATATACTTATGTACGTAATATATCTTTTTATGAATAGTCCGAAAAAACTTACGTACAAGGATGACGTTCAACTGTGGAAGAAACTCTCCGAGCCTGTTACTACAAGATACTGCGTTTCGCTCCTTGATAGATTCCTAGTGCCAGGAAGACCACGTGACATATTTATCCCCCCCCCCCCCCCTCCTCCCTACAATTGGATCAATGGTTTACGGGTGTACAGTAAAGTTGTCGGGGTGATAAATGTATGCTGTAGGAATTACACGTGGATTTAGCTCATGGTGTCCGTGTAGGAGAGATTATTGGTGATCTATGCCATTAAGTGCCATTGTGGGGGTAGGGGTAGAAATGCCAATGCCTGTTGTGTATACCCGTAGCTCTGTCAGGCGGTGAAATGAAACTGTCCAAACGTAAAGGGGATGGGGGTGGGTGGGTCACCTATGTATATACAGCATTGTATATGTAAGTACATTTGTCATTACGTGCCAACTCTCCCCGTGGAGATTTCTAGTCGTAAGAGGTGACTTGAATCGGGCTATATGGCCCGGTGATTGGTTGTTTGCGCGTCATCGTTCCCCGACGGGCGTTGCTCACAATATCAATCACTGGATTTTCAGACCAGACTCGATTATTTACAGGCCTCTGTAATATAGCTGGAGTATTACTGTGTGTGGCGTTAAACAACAGACACAAATACTTCACGTAAGTAATGGATAGTACTAAATGGATTATTCGAGGCAAAAACAGGACCGGGGCCACACCTGGTACAATGTGTGCTCGTTGTTCGTGTTGGATGATATATGTTTTTGGATAGAAGTCAAGAGTTCAACTGTCACTCCCGCTGGTAGTCACAATGGGAAACAAGCAAACTGAGCTGCGTGGGAGGAAAGCGAGAATTACGCCAAACATCGTTTGCCCGTTTATAATAATTTATTTGACGAATACTTAAAAGTATTATTAAAGTATTATCTTGTTATGAGTGAGTGAGTGAGTGAGTGAGTAAGTATGGTTTTACGCTGCTTTTAGCAATATTCCAGCAATATCACGGCGGGGAACACCAGAAATGGGCTTCACACATTGTACCCATGTCGGGAATCGAACCCGGGTCTTCGGCGTGACGAGCGAACGCTTTAACCACTAGGCTACCCGACCGCCCCTATCTTGTTATGAAGACATGGCTTCAAAATACAAAGTGTGAACTTTTTCAAAGGATTCAAAATGTTTTATGCCCCATATTTCCGAGCCGTATAGCAAACAACAGCAACAAGTATTATAATAGTAACGACGATGATGACGACGAATTCAAAGGGCTTTATATATTCAGTATTATTTTAATAACAGCGACAAAACCCTTTCCACATTCATAAGAAATCCCTGTTAAAAGTCCATAGCACGATTCCGACTATATCGTGACCATTTGCCTATGAATCATGAAATAGCGATGATACCAGGTGTTCGCTAAAAGGTGAGCGTATCCTGCCCCACCAGTGGCACCTGACACAAACACACGCAAAGGCAAGTCAATCGATCACCTTAACAATACGAGGATATAAGGTACACGTCAACTTATTTGCCACTGATGCGTCACATTTGGAAATGTCCTCCACATGTCTACAATAACACTTTTTAAAAGCTTTACTGAGGCCTTGAAAAATGTAAACTTGAACAAACAACTTCTGAGCAAAAGTCGCATGAAGCTCTTTGAAATCCTCGTAGAAAGAGCATGCTTGCTTGTACCTCAAAAGTTGTGAAACGTAAACATCAAACGTTGGACCTTCTGGAATATTGCTCGACATGACGGGAAAGTTGACTTTTGGAAAGTTGAATAATATTAATAAATATAGCGACAAAACCCTTTCCATGTTGAATAGAAATGTCTGCTAAACGCAGAGTCGATTGTACGATTCCGACTATATCATGAGCATGTGTTCATTAATCACTGTAAAAAAGTGATGATACCAGGTGTTCGCGAACAAGTCATCCCTTTTGTCGTACAATCTTGTGGAGAGTTTCTGTCACACAGTCTCTTTATGCACAGATCTATATATGAAACACCAGGTGGTACCACTGGTCGCCTTTATTTCTAGTTCAGGTGGGTAAATCAGTGCAGAGAATTGGCTATTTGACCGTTATTGAACGATATGTCGATATGAGGTCATCGACATACTTGAAGCTGAAGTTACACTTCTTGGCCAAATTGACTTGTTTTGACTTTGGGGCTATTTTCAGAAATATATGAGCAAATGACTCATGACCCCTTTCTTTCCAAGTCCCAGCATGCCTGTTTTATTGTCAAGAATCGTTGAAAACGATTTTGTAATAAATATATCTGAAGAAAGATAAAGCTGACAGTGCAATGCTAGGAGTATTTTGTACATCGGGGCACAAGTGTCCACAGCGTTTGGGAAAATTGGGAGTTGAAAACTATTATTATTTCACATCGGCATGAAAATTCAGGGCGGGCGGGAGATGGGAAACACAGAAAACATATTCGGTCAACCTTACCGGAGACTGTCACCCATAAAGCTACGCTCCGCCGCCAACATTGTGGGGCGTTGTGGTAGTCTGGTGGTTAAAGTGTTAGCTCGTCCCACTGAAGGACCGGGTTCGATTCCCCACACGGGTGGACTGGTCGTCTAAAGGCGCAGCAATACGTGGTTCAAAGAAACCTGATATCGTGGGTAAGCTCTGCATCATGCCCGGGTATGGAGACTAAATATTCTTTTTCATATAAAACTTTCAAAAAAATCTTGCAACAATGCAATTCTGTGTGACAGATAATTCTTTTTCAACTGTCTGAAGCATAATTGTTCTTGCACAATGACGACTTGTATTGTTTTCGATATACCCCTGGTTTCCACAGAGTATCAGAAGGTCGGTCGCTGACATACATTACGAACGTAGTATTAACGTTGTTTTAACGTGGTCGTCAAACTGACAGTCCAAGTTGATTCATATCACACCACTTGACACGCACAGCTTTATGATGTACACCATTCTAGCAGTTGATGTTGACATTAACTGTCATGATACAGCATTGCACATGTTTCAAAGTTTAAACCTAGACATCAACTGGGTCAGACAGCGAAGTACAGCCCCTTTCTTGTAAATGACATACGTATATGGAAAAAAACGCGTTTGGACAAAATAGATATACAGGGTCACGTCTGTTGCCATGGTTCTCTGAACTCTCAAGCTGTTCACACCAAAAACGTTAGCTTACCCAATTAAAATCAAATAAAATCTCTGACACTATATCTCCATATCTCTTACCACTTCCTAATAAGTATATCAGAGTCGAAGCTTCTGAATTTTCAGTACGAGTGAGCGAAGCATTCAGCTAAGACTAGCATATCTGATTTCTATATATCGAAAACGAACTTAAACGACCCATCGCGGATGTAAATGACTAAAGCCTAGCCATTATATTGCTGTGGATATTTTGTACGCCCCGTCGTTTCTGAAAGCCCGAATCGAAGTGGTAAAGAAGTGAAACCGGATCGTTTAAGAAAGATGACATATAACTGGCTCAAGACCCCACGCTATTCATTTTGATTTGGCAACGTCCGTTGATGGTTCACCTAACGCGACCTTCTACGACAGTATTCTCAGATCTTGACGCAGTGAGTCTGATGTTATTGATATTGTTAGCTGACACCTACACATATCCCCACCTGTGTGTACAATAAAACATTTATGACACTAATGTTATGCGTACGTGGGTCAAAAAGGAAACTAGAATGTATGCACATAACACAAACATCATTGTCACAGTGGAAGTTCAAATTTGTTTATATCTAAAATTGAAAAGAAACAAATAACGTATCTACATATAAGCAGGTGGAAAACCAACCAGGGTCCACTTGCACAAAGCGATCTTAGCACTACAATTATTGTAAGCCTATGTTAAAGTATGGGAGTTACGATGATCTTAGCGCTAAGATCGCTTTGTGTAAGTGGGCCCTGAACTGTTCAGAGTCAACCAAGTTGTGACGTATTGATCCAAAGCTGAGTGAAACGAACACTCCATATTCAAGTTCGTGAGATCTCACGTGATTCTAAATGCTGCTAACGTGACACGATATCCTCACCAAATGCCTTCCATTCTCTAGCAGAAAGCGTTTCTTTGAAACAGACTCGACGACGCTTGTAGCCGTTTGTACTTTAGGTGTCCCTTGTCACGTGATCACCGAATGGAACGGAACATCCAATATTGATTATTTTGCTAGTGTACGGGTCAGTCAACTTGTGTAGTCAGTTTTTGTATGGGTTCGCCATTGTTTTGTGCACACGCCCTACGCATGTTCCATATACTCTGTTCTTCACATACCTCTAAACCCCAGGAACTCGTTATTGGTCTGTAGATAAAAATATATAATTCTCTACTTACATATAGGGGGTATATATTTTTATTTACTGACCAATAACGAGTTCCTGTGCTCTAGACACCTGGGCCCCGTTCCACAAAGCGATCATAACTACAATCAATCTTAGAGACTTACGTCGATTCTAAAATTGTCTTAGCTAAAGTTTACAACCGTTCAACAAAGCGATCTTAGGGTGATTGTAACTTTAAAAGTTCTTAAGTAGCCGATCTTAACAAAGATCGGAATCTTCAGCCATAAAGATACGAAATTTTCCCTTGGAGTGGCCTCCCTTGGTCATGTTTAGCAGACGACGCATTTCCTTGCACACCATAATAAAAGTCGCCATCTTTGTTTTTATGGTACAATATTTAAGATCGATTTTAGCAATCCTAAGTTGGTCCGGGGCAACTTAGCATTTTGATCTTAACTTACAACCTTCTTAGTTAAGATTGCTTTGTGGAACGGGCGGCTGATCGTAACAAAAATTTAAGATCGCATACTTAGTGAGTTACAATCAACTTAGCCCTAAGATAGCTTTGTGGAACGGGGCCCTGTAGTAAATAGATGAAAGCCGGCTAAGCTTAACTCATGCTACAATTCATTCACATTCGAATGGCCCACAAGTAGCCAAATTACTGAAAGGCGCCACAATTCGCTGATGAGGCATGCATGGCTCAGCTGTGCCAGGAGGTGTGTTTGTTTTGTTTTTTACGCCGCCATAGGCCATGAGTATCACGGCGGTGGACAACCGTGAGGGTCCGGGTTAGAACAGGTCATCAGAAACCCATGCTTGCCGTAAAAGGCGACTGTGCTTGTCGTAAGAGGCTACTAACAGGGTCAGGTGGTTGGGCTCGCTGACTTGGTTGATGCATGTCATCGTATCCCAATTGCGTGGATGGTGCTCATGGTGTCAATCACTGGATTGTGTGGTCCAGACTCGATTATTTACAGACAGCCGTCATATTGCTGAGTGCGGCGTTTAAACAACAAACAAACAAACAAAAAAAAGCTGATCAAGAGGACTGCATGTCACCACTGTGACATTATCCGACATCACCACTGTGGCGTTGTCAGATATCACCACGATACCCAAGACAATTAATACCTTACGCCTCGTTGTTCGTGATCCATAAGTAATTATTAATGTTTCTTAAATTAATCAATCTGTTTGAATCAAATATGTTCGAGTTCACCTTACGCGACCTCCTATGAAGTTGTCCTCAGATCTTCACACAGAGAGGTATCGCACCGGAGTAAATTATCTGATTTAATGACATCGACACATTAATGTACACATGTAATAGCTCAATGGGTTCAACCATTACATCATAAACTCCACGACACAATCACTCAAAAACTGTTTTAATTATTTGCAAATCAGATTGCTTACAAACTGATACTAAACAACATTCGATCATTATCATAAATCATAAAAAGAAGTCAGCTTTGGTGCACGTTGTAACAAACACATTTCTACCCGAAAAAAACGTATCCTTAACAAAAAATCATAATAATATCATGTGCTGACCGTATTGTTTCAGTCCTCGTCCAAAGGGTTCGTTTTAGTCTCAGTGGGCCCTGTCAGTCCTTGTGGGTCGTGTCAGTCCATGCGGGTTGTGTCAGTCCTTGTCCTAGTGAGTCGTTTCATTCAGTATGTGTCGCGTGAGTCCCTTTGGGCTAGATGGTCGTGTTCGTCCTAGTGGGTTATTTCCGTTATCGTTCTAAAGGGTCTTTCCTGTTCTTGTTGTCATTGGTAGAGTCAGTCCTCGTAGGTCGTTTCAGTCCTGGTAGGTCGTTTCAGTCCTAGTAATAATCATGACTGTCGGGGCAATCAGGTACAGAGTTTTAAGGCTGATACAGTGCTCCAATTGATAACATTAATCATAAGTCAATTGCACACCAATGTCATTAAAATCAGATCTTAGTTCTCGCTGCCGCTAAACAAAGATCTGAGGACATCCCATTACGGGTCACGTCAGACCGACCTTACGCGAACTTTGACCGACCGATAGAAGGACTGACAAGAAGTCGACATTAGCCAATCAGAAGGCCGCTTTCTCGTGCTTTGCGGCACTAAGTTCAAATAGGTCACTAGGCTTCGAAACATATTTTGACAAATTCTCGATTACAAATTTGAAACCTGAACAAAAGAATAGTCTGGAATGGCTAATAGATGGTCTAGATTGTGATGGATTCAGTCGTTAAACCCGTAACTATCGTTCGGAATACCCCGTGTTAAAGTCTTCGAGTTTGCATTGTCAGAATTCACATTCCGAATGTCACTTTCATGATCTGGTAAGCGACGCTCTGATTGGTCGGATGAAATGTCGTTCTGACTAGCCCCCTAATGGGACGGCCTCAGATGTTTGTTTGGCGGTAGCGAGAACTAAGATCTGATTTTAATGAGATTGATTGCACACCGTCAGATGCCCTTACACTATGCTCTCTATGAAAAGTTCACGTAAGTTACCTATTACACCTTAACCCGCACTATTGTTGGTAAACCCATGTTGGCTTCATACTTGTCACCCTGACTGATATCGTTGGGCGCAGTGACATATGCAATCAGTTATTTGCTATTTCCATCTACTCGTAATTAATTAGATAAACAATATCACCTTGCTGTGACCTTTATATTAGTAATACACAATATAGGAATGTCTGTTCCCCTTACGGAGGGGATATAGATAGACGCACATTGCTTAGCGAAGTTCCCTAGTTGTACATTTTGTAACTTTTTATATCAATATATTTGTTTTCCTTCTTTTACACACTTTTGTGAAGTATATAATCAAATATAGACTTCGTATAGAATATGTTTTCCTTCTTTTACACACTTTTGTGAAGTATATAATCAAATATAGACTTCGTATAGAATATGTTTTCCTTCTTTTACACACTTTTGTGAAGTATATAATCAAATATAGACTTCGTATAGAATATGTTTTCCTTCTTTAACACACTTTTGTGAAGTATATAATCAAATATAGACTTCGTATAGAATATGTTTTCCTTCTTTAACACACTTCTGTGAAGTATATAATCAAATATAGACTTCGTATAGAATATGTTTTTCTTTTTTTACACACTTTGTCATATAAAAATCAAATAAATACTTTGTATGGAATATGATTTTTCTTCTTTAACACACTTTTGTCAAATACATAATCAAACAAAAACTTCGTATAGAATATGTTTTTCTTCTTTTACACATTTTTGTCATATAAAAATCAAATAAATACTTTGTATGGAATATGTTTTTTTGGAGGTTGGCTCAGGAAGGCAAACGTTTAACACTTTTGTCAAATAAATAATCAAATAAAGACTTAGCACAGAATATGTTTTTCGGATGCTGCCTCGGGAAGGCACAATTTCCATTATTTTCTAAAACAAACTATTTCTTTAAGAAAAAAGATACCAACAATGTAAACGTGCATGAATAAGTGGGTGAGTTGTTTACGCCATGATGGTCAGTATTTCACTTACATCCTCAGCCGAGCGACACTAACAAGAACGCATTCCAGGATTGTATTGCAGGTGATGTATGTCATGTCATACATTACGTCCATCAAGTAATTTATAGTTATGTTTCGCGGCTCTGTGAACCTGTGTGTCTTTGACAAATCCTCCCACATTAAGCATGTTAAGCAGAGGTACATCTTTTGGGAGAGGCGGTTTGGGGATTTGGGGCACTTAAACTCAAAACTAGTGCTACACGTGTAGATTCCACCGAAGGATTTAGGTTCTAGTATATGTTTTATAATACGTTAACGTGATTAATTGGCTTTAAAAAGGGTGTGTGTTGGGTTGGGGGTGGGGCTGGGAGAGAGATAGGGTGGGTGTGTTAGGGTTCGCACCCTGCATCACCCACCCCACGTGCACACTATCACACCCACCTCTCTCTAGGTCCCTCAATGTGATGTAACTGAAGCATGATACTGAGTATGGTACAGGTGGACACATACATTCGAACTGATGACATGAAAAGATGCCCAACCAACACAATCCCAATCTGTTGCTGATATTATCCCGTCTCCATGACAACGTCGCAATATAAACCCGTTTATTTATTCATCCACCTGAACCAAGTGTTCGAAGCGCGTCAGAGCGTGAATAACGCCACTACCATGCGTTAATGGCCAGGCATGCTGGTAGGGTCGTTTCAAGTCACCAACAGTCCGTCGTGGTTGCCCAAAGTCGTGGATTGTTTGTGATTCAGTCAACCATTAATTCTCATGTTTAAACATACAAAGAACTACCTTTCACATTAACCTGGTCAATAAGGCAATGAATTTACAATACGTTCTACTTCCAAGGTTATTCTATGGTAGTTTCGCCACTTGAGTAGGTACCGTCATAGCGATAGGAATTTCTATCTGCTTTTTGCGCTAAGCCTTCTGCGATGAGTGTAGGGGGGGGGGGGGGGGGGGGGGGTGGGGGGTGTGTGTGTGTGTGTGTGTGTGTGTGAATGACATTAAATGATATACAGACACAAAGAGAGCAATCAAAACATACTTAATGCGGTCACAGTCTGGACTGGTATTTGTAGAAAACGATGTATCATTTTCACATTCGAAATATTTAATGGTGGATAACTGGTGGTATATAATTCGTACCTCCGCATGCTTCGTTACTGACTGGTGAGCGAAGAATTTCACGGCCAAGTGGAGACAGTGTCTCCGGTGTGTAGGTATTTCATTAATTTATACCTTGGTCTCAGCATATCTGCCCTGGGGGTAATGAACGAGTTTCACTTATGCCAGAAACAACACGTGTCTTCATAACTTAACATGAGTGTTGTTTGACGCCGCAGTTTTCCAACTGTACGGCAACACAAAGGATGCGGTGAGGTAGCCTAGTGGTTAAAGAGTTTGCTTGTTACGGCGAAGACAAGGGTTCGATTCCCGACATGGGTACAATTTGTGAAGTGGGTGGGTGGGTTGGGGTTATTCTCACAATTGTTCCCGTCGATTATCGGCATCTTTTCTCCCAATACCGATTGTCATATCTCTCCCACTTTTGTGTGCGATCGTTCGGCAATTGCGTTTATCAAGGCTGTCCAGCTACATATATAGGAAACAACTCACAAGACACTTCCTCTATAAAAAAACCCCCAAAGAACCCCCAAAACATCGTCCAATTCACGACGTCATCAAGTTGCGAGCACTTGTTCGAATCTCAGGAAATAACGTCATGATAGAACAATGTTTTATCGTGAAATAAACCACCCTTCGTTCTTTGTTGTTCTTTGCGATTTATCGCGTAGCTATCATATAGTTAAAGATAAATATTGTCTTTCATCACTTAATACATAATAAAGATGTACACTCTTCAAAAAAAGAAACGCACAGCTAAATGTTTAGCAAATTTATTGTACCTAATAAAGTCGATATATTTAATTTAATATCATAGACACAAATGTGACATTCTGAGCGCGATAGTCACATGTTGTCGATGTACAAAGGCATTGAAAACTGTTCATTGTCATGTCACATAAGGCCACAAGGTTGCGCTGAACTCTCGCGTATCTCGTGTGACCGCTCGGGGCAACAATCACGGCTCTGCATCTCCTCGGCACTGACTGGATAAGTGTACGGAATGAATTCTGCGCCATTCTGCTTGTAACGCATTGGCCAGTTGTGGGAGTGTCTGCGGCGTGGTCTGGCGTTGACGTTCATGTCGGTCGAGTTTATCCCGGAGGTGCTCGATTGGGTTGAGATCTGGGCCCACTTGCACAAACCGATCTTAGCGCTAAGATGATCGTAACTTACATACTTTAACATAGGCTTACAATAGTCGTAGCGCTAAGATCGCTTTGTGCAAGTGGGCCCTGGAGATCTCGACGACCAAGGCAAGTCGTTGATGTTGGCATTATGAAGGTATGAAGCGTTGCAAAACAGGGAAGACAACTGGTCTTCTGGGTCGGATTCCAGCCTCGCGAAGATGGTTCCTGACAGTCTGGTCCGATATCCTCCTCAAACCAGGTATGCGTCCTGCAGTCTTCGTAGCTCTGGCATTGCCATGACGTAGGTGGAACAGTCGAATGTAGCTATCCTGTGCAGGGGTGGTAACTCGTGGTCGGCCGGTTCTCGGACGGTCTACAGTGGAATTGAACTGTGCGTATCGGTAAGGCGACAAATGATGCTATGGTGGACGTTGAAGTGGCGTGCGATTCCCTTTGGATATGTTATCTTTATTGCGATGTTCCGATTGGCAGCGCTGAGTCTCGGCATTTTCGAACTTGAAAAATGTTGACAATTGAATGACATATTATTGGCTTATCCTTCCCTTTTTATAGCCACTACCACGAGTTACGAATGCTATAACTTGCACGTGCATTTTACTTTACTGTTTTCCTCCATGACATTTTTGAACAAGTGTGAAACAATGCCGTTTAAGACATTGCAAATCGACAATGGTTGCGTTTTGACGCACCGTTTGTCGAATATCAGGCGACCAACATTTTCCAATAACACATATCCAATTTATATTCCGGATTTTTTTGTGTAGTCAGGTTCAATGAACTACATACTACCTGTGCGTTTCTTTTTTTGAAGAGTGTATATCCTAACTATTCCGTGTCTACGTAATGGTCTCTCAGGGAGAACTGTGATTTCGTGACATTGATTAATACGCAATAGTTTTGGACAATTTGGTGCCGTTTGACATGTAGCTGTTTTCGGTTGTGCCGTTTTGACGCAGTGTCGATTTGCATGCAATACCCATCAACACAAGATATATTAGTGAAGGTCAGAGCAGGTTCGTTGGAATCAACAGTGGTTAAGCTGTGCTAGTGTTAGTGGACATCACTATGGGATACGGGGGACAACAAATCGATGCGTAAATGGGTTTATCTAGAACATACATGTATATCGTTTGAAGATATCACATCTGATGTATAAACTACCTTGCCATGACTACAGATTGTGGCACAGATGATTCATATTCAACATAACGTGCAAAGCAAAGACGAATGTGACACAGTGTTGATTTTTACTTTCGAAGTTAGCGTTACGATTATTTAAAACTATATCTGTGATACACAAGTTCAACGAACTCGTCCAGCGTAAATGTGTTTTAGTGCGGCGTTAAACAACAAACAAAATGTGTTTAATTCAGAAAATGTTTAACATGAAAACTCCAATCAACATATTTATCGTGTATATATCTGTAACTGTAAGTGAGTGGTCTTATGGAAATTAAACGCTGGCGACGGTGCTGCTGCTGCTGCTGATTATGATGTTGTCAATGAAAGTTCCATGGTATTTCCAAATATACAACACATGTTGAACACGAATCTGTCTAGTCTTGATTGTTTGGTCAAGACTCGATTATTTTTTATCGTATGCGGGAGTACTGCTGTGTGGCGTCAGGCAACAACCAAACACTTACTTTTAATGTGAAATCCAGTTTGAAATCGGTTTAAATTTGTGTGCAGTCAGTCTCATGCCATAACAGATACTTATCGAATCACAAAATACAAAATATCATGCATTTATATTTAACTTACCTTCTATTCAGAATGTCCTATATATTTCTGTGTGAACAGCAGCCCAGTTGACGCGTGGCTGTGTGCTCGGCTGGTGGCTTTATATGGCCCGGGTGAGTCGTGACTCACTCAACCATGCACTGTGAGCGGATAGCGTGAGTTTGTTCGCAATGGATTCGAAGGGCTTTAAAGTACTGAGTCAACTATGGGGGGATATAAGATAAACTGTATTCCATGACAATATATGCTAGTTGCAATTAGTCACATAGTTGGATTGAGCGGTAAGGACAGACTTTATTGAGCTGCTCCGAGCGTAATACTGAAGCGGTAGTGTGGCAGGTCAAGGCAATACCAACAGGTGTTACGGATGTTGGTGAAAGCGTTTTCCGTATTTCTAACCGAGGATCATCATTATTTTTTCATGGTTATTGGCTAGTCCCATCGATATCGTTGTCACATAATTGTAATATGGTCGGAATTAATCGGTCACCGATGATTTTATGATGATTTTAACTTTTGAGATACAAATCCATATTTCTTATGAATATGGAATGGATTTTGTCGCTTTTATTTCATATGACGTCGTTCCAACAATAGATTGACAGAGCTGATATGTCTTGCAAACCCACATGTTTCTGCATTGCTGCATTTGAAAAACGACTGTGATTAATGTGTAGAACACTGTTCGCATCAGCAAGCAGCAATAAAAAATGTCGAAAAAAACCCGAACGCATCCCGAAACACCCCGATCACTACTGAACGTGATTGCAACATCATTCACACGGTAAAACCCTCTCAGTACTGAATGGGTTTATGGGTCATTCCTCAGTATCACATATGTATGTATGTATGTATGTATGTATGTATGTATGTATGTATGTATGTATGTATGTGCGTGTGTGTGTGTATGTATATATGTATGTATGTGTGCGTCTGTGTGTGTGTATGTATGTCTGTGTGAGTGTGTATGTATGTGTGTGTGTATGTCTCTGTGTGTGTATGTATCTATGTCTGTGTGAGTGTGTATATATGTATGTATGTATGTCTGTGTGTGTGTTTGTGTATGTGTGTGTGTATGTATGTATGTATGTATGTATGTATGTATGTATGTATGTATGTATGTATGTCTATGTGAGTGTGTATGTATGTATGTATGTATGTATGTATGTATGTATGTATGTATGTCTGTGTGTGTGTTTGTGTATGTGTGTGTGTATGTATGTATGTCTGTGTGAGTGTGTATGTATGTATGTCTGTGTGTGTGTGTATGTGTGTGTGTGTGTATGTATGTATGTATGTATGTATGTATGTATGTATGTATGTATGTGTGTGTATGTCTGTGTGTTTTTATGTATGTATGTATGTGTGAGTGTGTGTGTTTGTGTGTGTGTGTATGTATGTGTGAGTGTGTATGTATGTATGTATGTATGTATGTATGTATGTATGTATGTATGTATGTATGTATGTATGTGTGTGTTCGTGTGTGTGTGTGTGTGTCTGTGTGTTTTTATGTATGTATGTGTGAGTGTGTGTGTGTATGTCTGTGTGTTTTTATGTATGTATGTGTGAGTGTGTGTGTTTGTGTGTGTGTGTATGTATGTGTGAGTGTGTATATATGTATGTATGTATGTATGTGTGTGTGTGTGTGTGTGTGTGTGTATGTATGTATGTATGTATGTATGTATGTATGTATGTGTGTGTATGTCTGTGTGTTTTTATGTATGTATGTATGTGTGAGTGTGTGTGTTTGTGTGTGTGTGTATGTATGTGTGAGTGTGTATGTATGTATGTATGTATGTATGTATGTATGTATGTATGTATGTATGTATGTATGTATGTATGTATGTATGTATGTGTGTGTTCGTGTGTGTGTGTGTGTGTCTGTGTGTTTTTATGTATGTATGTGTGAGTGTGTGTGTGTATGTCTGTGTGTTTTTATGTATGTATGTGTGAGTGTGTGTGTTTGTGTGTGTGTGTATGTATGTGTGAGTGTGTATGTATGTATGTATGTATGTATGTATGTATGTATGTATGTATGTATGTATGTATGTATGTATGTATGTGTGTGTTCGTGTGTGTGTGTGTGTGTGTGTGTGTGTGTGTCTGTGTGTTTTTATGTATGTATGTGTGAGTGTGTGTGTGTATGTCTGTGTGTTTTTATGTATGTATGTGTGAGTGTGTGTGTTTGTGTGTGTGTGTATGTATGTGTGAGTGTGTGTGTATGTATGTATGTATGTATGTATGTGTGTGTGTGTGTGTGTGTGTGTGTGTGTGTGTGTGTGTGTGTGTGTGTGTAACCATGTTTTATATGGTTGCACACCTTAAGAACAACACTCAATGAAAACATAGATGTTCTCCATTGAGAATATGCTTGTGCGTAGCTATATACCAAACAGCAGGTAGAAACACGTTAACATATTGATTTTTTCTATGCAAATTATGGATTAGTGATAATGTTTCTGTATTTCGAACTGACATACACACAAACAGTGGGACCCCTCGTAAAGCTAGCGCCTGTCATACTTGGACAAAGAATCGTGAAGGGTCATGGACCATGACTCTGAATATATTATTTCCGACCTGCAAAATATTGTTCTGCCTAGCATTCATGCCAGGATTTTCTGTGCTATTAAGATTAATTTATATTCCAATAAACCACCAACGGCAGAACAGGAGCTATATCTATACATCGATATGTAGATATAAGTATGTGAAAGGCATTTAGAAGTGATACACATAAGGAAGAGAATTTATTGATGTCAACTTAGCTTTACTTACTCTTTCATCAGGTGATCTGTTTCCAGAACATTCTTATACATGAGTGTGTTTTATGGAAGGCGTATTACGCTATAATTTAGTGCGGGTATTTTATACCAGTGGTGATGTTTGGTATATACAATAAACTTTGTTGAAGACGAACTTCACATCGAAAGAGATAATGGAACTCGTCCCCAACAGTTCCAAAGCTTACAGACCCTGTCTTGTCTCAGTGTATGCCGCAATCCACCCGTCTTGAATGGGTAAAATGGTGTTATTGGTGCGGAATCATAAAACTAGAAGCCATATGATTTTAAGTTGGTATACATAATTCTCAAAGCGTCTTTCGGGTAACAGACAATTACAATAATAGCACCAATATAGTCAGTAAATAGGGATATCTTTTAAGGGGCAGTGTATCTGTTTAATGGGGATATACCAAACGCTCCCAAAAACGTTTGAATCATGCTTTATATGTATATACAGCCACTAAACAAGTTGTGTTATCTGACCTATTTTTTCCAGTCTCTTGTTGCCAGTCCCAGAGGAATATTACCCATGCTGGTATTCTGGGTACGAATAACCCCCAGTCCACATACGGCATGTGACGTTGTTCATAACATCAATCACTGGCTTGTTGATCACGCTGGAAAAAGGAGTGCGGCGTTTGACAACAAACAAAGATACACATAAACAAACAGTACAATGTTACAGCGCAAATTAATATATCGATCTCATCTGCTATAACGGTTCTATTCAGCAAAACAACTCAAGATATTGCTAATTGATTATTTATATTAATTAACATTTTACTGTGATGTCTTAAGCTTGTCTCCCACAAGACTAATCATTGCATTGATTACCTGCACTATATGTACCGCTGGGGAACAGGGATGACCAGACCATTAGTTGATACCTGTCACCACCTGTCTAGCCATGTCCAGTAGCGATCAATAGTCATTAAATCATTAACTGCATGAGTTCCCTAGGGTGGGGAAACGTAGGGGAAGAAATCAATTATTTGTTAATAGCTCTTCTGGTCATGACACCAGGTATAACCCGAGGACTACAATTAAACCGTCCCCTGTTAGACCGCACAGCAAGCTTACGCTGTTTAAGCCCCAAAGCATAGGCATATCCATTTTTAGGTACGCATGCGTAGCGTCCTTCATTTCTCGGTGTAAATAAACATGGATAAAAAAACAACATTTGTATTGTTTGTTGTTTAACGCCGCACTCAGCAATATTTCAGCTATATGACGGCGGTCTGTAAATAATCGAGTCTGGACCAGACAATTCAGTGATTAATATAAGGAGCATCGATCCACGCAATTGGGATACGATGACATGCATGAACCAAGTCAGCGAGCCTGACCAATCGATCCCGTTAGTCGCCTCTTACGACAAGCATTGTCGCCTCTACAGCCTATTCTACAATGGGTCCTCACGGGTTGGGTAAAAATAATAACAAACATCTCTGACAATGTTAATTTTTGAGATAGCAAATTTACTGTATAATTAATCTTTATCGGTTTTCAATCGATTCTATTGACCAATAGATGATATGTTTACTGTCGTCCAGTCGCAGCTTACGAGAAATCGGTCCTAGCCTATCCACTCGTCTGGTAGACAGAAACCCAGTCAATACCACGATATGGAGATGGGGAGAATAAGTTGATTTATCCTTGCTCCAAATCTTGAGAAATAATATTCATGATGTCTTTTCTCACACAACAAATCTGGTTATGTCCATGGGATACAACAGTAAGCACTGACTCCATGTACATGTATTTGTCAAGAAAACCTGACCAAGTATGGGGTCACCCATGCTGTTGCCCCGTGTTAGTTGTTATAACAGAAAAGTGGCACATGTGACCCAGTCGTCTAAGCTACTATGCAGTTGCGTCCCTTGGGCTCGCCAGAAACCTATGATTTTGGGTTCGAATCCCGGTTCGCCTCGATTATGTTTCTAGGTTTGTCAGCACTATACCAGTACTCGTTGCTTTTACTAAAGAGGTAAACGTCTGAGACCTGCACCACTAAGGGCTTTCCTATCACATTAACTGACACGCAGTGATATGACTGAAATACTTTTCAAAGCGGCATCAAACCCAATTCACTCACACATATTAAACAAAACATAATAATTACGTTGGTATTCTTTATACATGGATGAATTAATTTTATTCAAAATAGAAAAACAAAATCAAAAGTCACAACAAGCAATGGAAACTATAGTTAAAGCAAAGTACTCCCTTTTCGAATTTGCATGTTACATGTTCTGCATGTATGCATGTAAAAATCCCGTCGAGAACATGTACTGTTAATGTAAGTTTAGGGTTGTAAGAAGATATGTCATATTTCTTTAGCAGAATGTTAGTGCTGAACAAACACGTTATTGCATTCTTATTTCGATGTCGTACTTTTCCTTTTCTTAAGAACGCATAGTAAATTTACATATACACACGTATGTATAGTTACACATGTGCAAAATTACTTACGTTAGTAAATGTTGTGAATGTGAACGGCGGGGTATTAGATGGCCTCTCACAGACATTTACATGCATGAACATTTTAAATAGTTTTTGCATTTGCTCGTGAAATATATTTTGACAGTTTTAATGCAGAAATAGAAACGTCTGAATTGCTGTGTGACATCAACCTTACAAACAACTAGTTGCATGATGGTTGGAAAGTCCCAAACACATGATCATCATATTGTCAGCATCGTACAATGAACTCATTTAGCAAAGTTTGTTTTGATTATGGAAGAAACTTATTATTTTTCAATGTTCCATTTATGTTTTGTTTATTTGGTTTCTATATATTCTGGGAAGTAATGAAAACAATTTTCAAATTAATTGTATACAACAGCAGCAGCTGGATTGATCGTTCACTTGCTATGGTAATTTGTCATGTTCACTCTGATATGATGTTTAAACGTCATATTGTCTGACTGAAACCTATATTGTCCGCAGTTTGAAATGTTATAACAACCAATTTAACCACGTTTACCACATCTCTAGGTTTTACGCAAAATTCAGCTGTGCGCTAAATTGCATTTATTGATCTTGATAATCACAGAACAATATATTACTCACTTATCATATCTATCGCATGCCTTCCTGGTGATATGATTCCACCAGCTGGGACGACCGTGAACAGCTGTGAAGCGAAAGTAGAGTTGTACATTTAAGGATCGACTCAGACATAATATTTGTGAGGGTTGGTTTGTTTGTTGTTTAACGCTACACTCAGCAATATTCAAGCTATATGACGGCGGTCTGTAAATATTCGAGTCTGGACCAGACAATCCAGTGATTAATATCAGGAGCATCGATCCACGCAATTGGGATCGATGACATGCATGAACCAAGTCAGCGAGCCTGACCACCCGATCCCGTTAGTCGCCTCTTACGACAATCTTAGTCACCTTTTACGACAAGCATGGGTTTCTGAAGACCTATTCTACCCCGGATCTTCACGGGTCAATTGTAAGGGTCCTCGATTACCCAGCTATTATATCTTCATTCTATTGCGAAAAACACAATAGCCCCTTTCACCAAGATACCTTTGTCCAGCGACAAAAATAGAAATCAAAATGCACTGGACGTTGTGGGGTGTTGGGCAGAAAACACAATCATACTTTTTATGCAAATTGTTTGAATGGTATGGAACTACATACTTATCCTTTTAGCGAACACCTGGTGTCATCACCACGGATTCTCAGTGATCCATTCATGTACTTTCTGTCGCTTTTTACTTTTACGCCCGATGGATTCTGATAATCGAGACTGGTTATTTCAGACTTGCAGCATAAGGGCGTGGCCGTGATTTGAATACAGAGGCGTGTGCAGGAGGGAAGGGCGATCGCGCGAGGGTACAGCGAGGCAATATGGCGTCGAAGGGGATCAAAGCAGCCCCATCCCAGCCAGGTTCACACATTTAATTTCATCAGTATGATGGGTTCATGCTTTAGTGTTCATGATAAAAAAGGGTTCAATTTTAATATTTATTTTTTTTGTCGGTTTGTTGTTTAACGCAGCAATATTCCAAAATAATTAGATTGGTTGGTTGGTTTGTTGTTTAACGCCGAACTCAGCAATATTCCAGCTATATGACGGCGGTCTGTAAATAATCGAGTCTGGACCAGACGATCCAGTGATTGACATCATGAGCATCGATCCAAGCAATTGGGATCGATGACATGCATGAACCAAGTCAGCGAGCCTGACCACCCGATCCCGTTAGTCGCCTCTTACGACAAGCATAGTCACCAAAATAATTAGACTGAACCAGACAATCCAGTGATTTGATATCATGAGTATCTATCTACGTACGCAATTGGATTAGACTGAACCAGACAATCCAGTGATTTGATATCATGAGTATCTATCTACGCAATTGGAATACGATAGCATGCATCAACCATGTCAGCGATCCTGACCGCAGATCCCGTTAGTCGCCTCTTCCGACAAGCATAGTGGCCTCTTACGGCCAACATGGGTTGCTCAAGACCTATTCTCTGTCCGGATTTTCACGGGTCAAAATATTATAAAGGAAATGAAGCTTTTGAAAGGAGGATCTAGTCTAAAATATTGTTCTTTAGACATCGTTTCGATTCCAGTCAAAGGCAAACATTTGTACAATGTGCGACGCCATCTTGGATTACTAAGCATGTGCATAGTCTTGGACAACAAAGAGGCTGTGACGTTGCCATGGGGATGCGGGACATGTGAATGTGTGTACCGACATGACCCAGGGGATAATAGATTAAGGATTACATGCCATAATATTAAGTTATAAATTGCCACATTTGACAATGGCCCAATTAACCACTGTTACATGCAAAGATTACCGCATTTGAAATAATCTAGATTTCCTTAAGATAAGTAACTCAACAGTGAAAAGAAGGAAATTAGTCAAGACGTAATAATTTAAAAAATACATGTACGTTATCTAAACAGACTGATGTGACACTTGCTTAATAAAAGCGAACAAAATCCTTTCATTATCATAAGATATCTCTTTCAAAAGCAGTTTGTTTGTTGACAAATTTCATGATTTACAGCGGTCGTGAAGAAAACTTAATGTAGGATCACCGCATGGGGAAGAAGAGCTGAAGCGGTCGCTATGGTCAGGGGTACTACAGATATGTAACTCAAGTACATTTCAATATACAGAAATGTACCCTAGCCAAAATCAAAGCTTTCAGCGGGTGTAGAGGGAATTATCAGCATAGACTTGCTCATTATTTTGTGATATTCCTTCTAAATTATATTTATGGTATCCTCAAAATAGTGAGTGAGTGAGTGAGTTGGGTTTAACGCCGCTTTTAACATTATTCCAGTTATATCGCGGCGTGCCAGCTTAATGTGGGAGAAAAGCCCGAAGTGATGCAGGTCTTAGACGTTTACCACTTCGGTGAAACCCACGAGCACGGGTATGGTGCTGACAAACCTAGAAACATAATCGGGGTGAACTGGGATTCGAACCCACAATCATAGGTTTCTGGCGTGTCCAGGGGACGCAACTCTGCACAGCGGATAGCGGCGCCTTAGACGACTGGGCCACCCGTGCCCCCCCCCCCCCCCCCTCAAAATAGGATTAAATGATAGATTATGATAACATAAAAGTGAATACATAGTTACTGTCTACATTGTTTCCTCCATTGTTCAAAATGTTTAAATAAAGCGACAAAACTCTTTCCATATCCAATAGAAATGTCTGCAGAGTCGATTGTACAATTCCGACTATATCATGAGCATATGTTTATGAATCACTTTCAAATAGTGATGATACTAGGTGTTCGCGAAGCCACAAAACGGATCTCATTCTCAACATGCTAGGCACAATATAGCTGGACAGTGGGGACCTTCCCTCCGCACAGACGTAAACAGTAATAGCAGTTAATAATATTGGGGGGACAGGCTTGGCACGGATGGGTGGAGAACTGCAGGGACTGAGAGCAGGAAGCTTTTGGTACAGACAGATAAGAGGGATCATTTTAAACAAACCCCTTTTCCCAAAAGTATGATGTGGTAGTGACCTTCATATAAAGTAACACTCAGCAACCAAAGTGTCGTAAGAGGCGACTAACGTGATCGGGTGGTCAAGATCGATGACTTGGTTGATTGTCTGGCCGACGTTCGATTAGCGGGAATATTGCTGAGTGCGTCGTTAAACAACAAACACACAAAATAACAAACACACACAACAAACAAACGTTTCACCAACACATATACCTATACAATGAACATTAACAAGAAATATTGTTTTTTAATTACATTTACTTATTTGACGTCTTTGTTGTTTTTCATCCAAGAGGTGAAACCAGTGACGATTAATCCCCAACATTAAATTAATCAAATCAATCACAGACATAAAACCAGTGATGCTTAGTCTCCCTCAGTATACATAGGGGGCAGTTGGCCCAATCGTCCAAGGCGCCGCGATTCGCTGTGCGTCCCTTGGGCACGCCAGAAACCTATTAATCCCGATTCGAATCTCGGCTCGCCCGATTATGTTTCTAGGTTTGTCAGCACCATAACCGTGCTCGTGGGTTTCACCGAAGTGGTAAACGTCTGAGACCTGCATCACATCGGGCTTTCCTCCCACATTAAGCTGACACGCCGTGAAATAACTGAACTCACTTAGTATACATAGCAAAGCATTAATCTATGCCAAGACAATCCGGGAGAAACGCTTGTGTAATGATTGATTAAATTAGTGAAACCAGTGTATCCATTTCCTGTAAAAGTTGATTGATGAAGATATCATTAATCGAATAATCTAGATTTCCTACAGATGAGGGGCGGTCGGGTAGCCTAGCTAGTGGTTAAAGCGTTCGCTCGTCACGCCGAAGACCCGGGTTCGATTCACGACATGGGTACAATGTGTGGAGCCCATTTCTGGTGTCCCCCGCCGTGATATTGCTGGACTATTGCTGAAAGCGGCGTAAAACCATACTCACTCACTCCTAAAGATGAGTAATTAGTCAAGACGTTAAAATTAATAAAATACATGTACGTTATCCATTTCCTGTAAAAGTTGAGTTATAGATATGCCATCAATGTTTCTTGCATGTTCTAGTAGGTGAGAACAAATCATAGTCGGCGTGTACATTATTGGGAAAAGTGTTGAGCAGGCCATATGGGAATCACCTTCACCTTTGGTACAGGCCAACTGACACATGGGCCAATAGGGTATGCACCCTGTTCCCATTCTAAAAGTGTTGTATGTTTATCGAGGCGTTGCTGGCGCTTAATGTCACGGTTGCTGCACAAAATGCCAGAAAATACACCTCCCAATAACAATGTAATGAACCGCACATGACGATGTTCTTGGCAAACCGTTTTCAATAATCTTCTAACAATAGTTTCGCTATTTCGGTTTTCAGTGGTCACAGCTTGGCTTAACATCCCGATCATATTTTGAGTGAGTGAGTATAACAAAATTCTAGCAATATCAAGGCTGAGGGCGCACATGTACATTAAAATCAGATATTTTACAGCGAAACAATACTTCTGACGACATTTCCATAGATAATCGCGCCCGGTGAACCCTCAATGAACTTTGATCGTCAAATGTATATTAGAAATGCATGGTCGGCTATCTAAGCGATTCGGCTTTTTTCGTTCGAAAATTTCAACCTTAGCGAAGGAAAACACACCACAGCTATAATCGCGATTTGTTGTAGATGGCATTGTGCTATAATGACAGGAGTGAGTGAGTGAGTGAGTTGGGTTTAACGCCGCTTTTAACAGTATTCCAGTTATATCACGGCGTGTCAGCTTAATGTGGGAGGAAAGCCCGAAGTGATGCAGGTCTCAGACGTTTACCACTTCGGTGAAACCCACGAGCACGGGTATGGTGCTGACAAACCTAGAAACATAATTGGGGCGAACCGGGATTCGAACCCACAATCAAAGGTTTCTGGCGTGCCCAAGGGACGCAACTCTGCACAGCGAATCGCGGCGCCTTAGACGACTGGGCCACCCGTGCCCCCTATAATGACAGGAAGATAAAATTTCTACAGAAATATAATGGCGAGGCTTTAAGGCTTTGCAATCGGACCATTCCGATTATACCATACTTACTATGTCCACAAGGAAGGAACCACTGACATACATGTATTCAAATAGGTATTTATGTGAAACCCAAACCGCAATCGATTTTGGAAACAGTGCTACATCAAGACACTGGAGGGAGACACAAGAACAGGAAAGTTTCATCTGGGGAAACTATTCAGAAGATAAAATCCCACATTGAGTCTCATACCTCTCCTGTATGTAGATCCTGCACTAAACATACTAAGATGTGTGCATTGTTCAACGACAACGACAACGGTGGGTCTACAGTTTTGGATTTCATGATTGTATCAACATACTCGCACCAATCTATCCGCGACCTGTAAACAGATCTAGTAGAGGTGTTGATGAGGTACTTATGTTGCCTTCTAAATTACCTTGAATATCACTCTTATGGTGCAAAAAACTTCATATTGTACAGCGAGGGACATGTTGGTCAAAATAACAATTGGTTTTGTGTAATTGTTTATTAAACATATTTATCTCAGTTGACCACTTGCTCCTGAAAAGGGTCACTCCGGGCTACGAAAAGATTTCCAACATAATCCAAAGAGGAAAGGAGGGAGTACAGACCATTGATCGTCAAGAATGACAATGCATTGTGTCTTGGCTGTTATGAAGTGGTTGATGTTCAGAATGTTCCGATGTTTGGATTGTTAGGTTCTCACAGAAAATTGTTTCTTGACTACATTAACCAGAAAGTCCCAGTTTCAGCCTTGAAGTGGATAAGCTATGGTAAGAAGCATGGGAACTGGCATTGGCTGTTAGGAAGTGGTTGATGTTTAGAATGTTCCGATGTTTGGATTGTTAGGTTCTCACAGAAAATTGTTTCTTGACTACATTAACCAGAAAGTTCCAGTTTCGGCCTTGAAGTGGATAAGCTATGGTAAGAAGCATGGGAACTTTGCCTTGGACACTTTTCTAGAGACCTCTCACAAGGATGTGATCTTTAAGAGAAAACAAGAAAGAAGTGAGCAAAGCTCACATACCCCCGTTATCCCCGCTGGTCAACAACAAATAGTAAAAAGTTTTGTTAGTAATGAAATATACCTGTTGCTTTAAGTCAGAGGAACTGCCCTTTCCTTTGTAACCCCATGAGCTATACAAAACTAGTCATCAACATTTCTAAATTCCATCATGTTTCCATGAAAACAGCAAAAGAGAAAAGTTTCAGAATCTTATAAAAGATAAAAAACAATCATAGTGGTTAATGTAGCAAGTTTGCTGAAGCTAGGATACATAATATTGTAAACATGGATCGTACAAAACACCCTACCTAAAAGTTTAAGTTTCTTTATGTTTCCATGGAAACGGCAAAAATTAAAAAGTTCATAATCTTCAAACTAGCAAAAGGCACAAGTACTCATTGTCGTAAATGTGTGTAGAAAGTTTGGTGAAGCTAGGGTGCATGGTTAAAAAGTTATGGGCCGTACAAAAGCTCGGACGGAAGGACGGACGGAAGGACGGACAGACGGAACGCTATATACCCCCGATTTACTTCGTAAACGGGGGTATATTAATTCAATTTAATGGAGCCATAGTGAATTCATCCAAAGGAAACACAGGAGTGATCAATCTGACCAAAGACCTTCAGGAGGTCCTGTTCCACTGAACGCTGCTAAGTTGAAAAATCTCAACGATCCTGCTGACAAGAACCTTACAGATAATCATGCTCGCTCTTATCATGCTGAAAAAGCTGTGGTGCCTGTCATCGTGATGATTTAGAACAATGAAACACAGGAGTGATCAATCTGACCTTCAGGAGGTCCTGTTCCACTGAACGCTGCTAAGTTGAAAAATCTCAACGATCCTGCTGACAAGAACCTTACAGATAATCATGCTCGCTCTTATCATGCTGAAAAAGCTGTGGTGCCTGTCATCGTGATGATTTAGATCAATGAAGACAATGTTCCATGATCTGCGTTGCAGATGATTCTGATGAAGAAGTCTGATTGTAATGTATGGGATATATACCGTTCAAAATCTCTTTCAGGTTCTGTTCGTTGTCAGCTTTCTGAAGTTTATGTATGTTGATGTATTCGGGATGAAGACTTTGTTACACGAGCCAGGTTGTTATAAGTTCTGATTATCAGATTGTAATGACAGGAATATACAGTTCAAAATGCCTTTCAGGCCTTTATGTGGTCTACAATCTTTGCTTTGTTTCGTCAAGTTGTCAAGATTATTCTTTTCATTTTCTTAACTTTCGAATTTGACAAACTGCAAATTTTAATAAATTGCACTTTTGCCACAAGACATGCCATTTGTTTTCGTTTGACATTCATATTTCCCAAAGGTGGACTTAGGTACCTTTTGGACTTAAGAAATGCTCTAAAGAAGACATTTTAAACGAAAAGTCTTAATTTCGATTAAAAACTGCATTGATATCACGAACTTAAGACATAGAGATGTAAAAAAACCCAAATGCAGTCAATCTTTACACTGAATAATGAAGTTATCTATCAATTGGGTTCTCCGGGTTTTATTAAAAAGTAGTAAGAAGTAACTTGTAACCCTTTTAGGTGTAACACCTTCCATTGGAGCAATAGATGTCTTTTTAGAATAAAATACTTAGTCCCTAGAATTTGTTTGTGACAGTTTATAAACAAGTGAATACATTTCTCGGTTAAAGTTGAAAATGTAAACATCTCTCTCGGATAGTGTTTACATTTTCAACGAAACCCGCGAGGTGTCTTTTCCTTAACTTAATTATACTGACATGTACACATTCCATAGAAATGCCCGACATTCCATCATTGGAGTAGTGGAAACCCACTGGAGCACCAACATGAACAGTGACCTTTAAGTTCGTAATGTTATTTGTGTTGCTGTTCTGCTTTACAACAGTTTTGCCAAAACTGTCATATAGGACATGTAATTGTTTAATAATGAGGCATGTTTACAGATATGTAAATTAGGTCAGTACACTGGTTGCACTGCGACGAGGACGTTTTTGTCCCCAACTGATTATTTGGCGATTGTATTAATACCTTTTAAATGAAAAATATAAAGTTTTACAAGTTAATGTCTGGATTATCGGGTCGGTCGGGTAGCCTAGTTGTTAAAGCGTTCGCTCGTCACGCCGAAGACCCGGGTTCGATTCCCGATATGGGTACAACGTGTGAAGCCCATTTCTGGTGTCCCCCGCCGTGATATTGCTGGAATATTGCTAAAAGCGGCGTAAAACCATACTAGCTCACTCACTCACTCACTCACTCACTCCGGATTGTCTAGTCCAAACTCTGGTTATTGACAGACATATAGATAGAATATTGCGGCGTTAAACAAGTGATACATAATACTAATTGATGGAAGTGAGGGTTTTTATTATCACATGTTATTCAAAAGCAACGAAAAATATAAATGAATTAATCTGTAACATTATCTAAGAAACAGGTGACAATAGGAATGTGTTATCTAAAAAGATCTAGATTCAAGACTCAACATTGTTCATACATGTATGTATTTTACACATTAACGAAGCGCATTATTTAATTCACCACAACTGCAGCATTGTTAACGTAAGCTTTGTCAGCTTTAGATTATCAATATACAGTCGTCAACGGTAATATAGTGATGTTGTTTTTTTTACTCAGAACGGGGTTCGATCCTACGGTAATAGGTTTCGGGCACGCATAAGAGACTCAACTCCGAAGAGCTAATTGCTGCGCCTAATCAACGTGGCTGTGTGTTAACACAGAAACATGAAAAACACTACTTTAGTCACATCAGCTACATTATTCGCTGCTGCTAAAAAGTGAGTATGATTTTACGTCTCTCTTAGCTATATTCAAGCAGTATCACGGTAGGGTGCACCACAAATGGGATTGTTTTAGAGATTGTGATTGATAAAATATATTATTATAAAAATATTATTATCCTGCAGATTTTACAAATTTGTGTCATAATTTTGTTTTTCCCCAGCGAGAGAGACGCTCTATCATTACGATACACACTAATGTTGTAATCTCTATATAAAATAAAGGGCATATGAATATAACAGTTACAATACACATATAGCTATGCATACGAATGATTTAGAGATCATTTAAGGAGTATGGACATGTCTCAGACACATTATAAGTCTAAATCTAAACTGTCTCTGAGGACTGAAGTCAAACGTAAGCTGCTGGATAGATATACATCGTAATCGCTAAGCATGCAGAGAACCAAGTTTGGACTATTACTATGCTAGGCTGGGCCCTTAAGAGTAAATCACATTTTTCAGCTTGAGAGTTATCAGATATGTTGATTTATTGATATTAATATGAATTTGACATTGGCTGATCATGTCAGCAAGTGCATGTTTGGGAATAATGACACAACTACATGTAGAGGTAAATCTTAATGGGTCCAAAATGCCAACTTTTGAAGTTTTAAGTGGCATATTTCTAATATTTGAACATGAGCAAGCTGATTTTTAGATACAGATATAAAAAAAGGTACAAACATATTGAAAAACATATCACCTTGGGTCACGGACCTGGTTCTAGGTAGATTATCTTTTCAAGTATGAAAAATCTGCCATTTTTATTATCACGTTTACTAATACACATTTCCAGTGGGCTAAAGAGGACCCTTATCTTACCTCGTCCTTTGCACTAGAACGTACAGGACTGGTTTATATGAAACGTCAAAAACTCGTATGTAACTGGTAGGACAACCACTTATGTTGCATAAGTAAGTAGGCATTATTATTTGCATGTCAATGACGATTTGAAGGCATCTTTGAGGGTTGAAGGTTTTCTAAGTTTCTTCAGGTACTGTGCACAGTAGGATTTCTCAGCTGGGCACCAGAATGCATCTGGTGCAAGAGACTTCTTGACTCTCTTAAATACAACAAGCAGCTTTACACAACAGAATCTTACCTCATAGCAATCTCATTAAAATCAGATCTTAGTTCTCGCTACCGCTGAACAAAGATCTGAGGACATCCCATTACGGGTCACGTCAGACCGACCTTGCGCAAACTTTGACCGACCAATGGAATGACCAATCATAAGACAGCTTTCTCCAGCTTTACGGCACTAATTTCAAATTGGTGACTACGCTTCGAAACATATTATGACAGATTCTCCATTACAAATTTGAAACCTGAACAAAAGAATATTCTGGAATGGCTAATAGATAGTCTAGATTGCATGGATTCGGTCGTTAAACCCGTAACTATCGTTCGGAATACCCTGTGTTAAAGTTTTCGTGGTTGCATGACTAGAAATCACATTCCGACTGTCACTTTCATAATCTGGTAAGTGACGCTCTGATTGGTCGGATGAAAGGTCGTTCTGACGTGACCCCAAATGGGATGTCTTCAGATCTTTGTTTAGCGGTAGCGAGAACTAAGGTCTGATTTTAATGAGATTGACCTCATAGAAACAAATAATTGAGTCAAAACTCAGCAGAGGTTTTTTGAACATGAATTTGTTTTCCTTTTCTATAACGGTTGTAGAGATGAAAATTCTACTTAGTATGTATGCATTTCACATATTATACACATTTTATTGACATTACGTTTGATTACCTGATAGAGATTTCCATTGGCTTTGTAAACAGCAACGGTCATCACTAAGATGACAGGTATCATGGGAAGCGCTGCGATGATCCAGCCAATTACGGTGCTGTAATAGGGGTACACATACTTGCCATATGTTGGCGGTTGGTACTGAAGGAAGGTGAAGATGAGAGTTGTCTGAAAAGTGAAATCAGTTTGTCGGTAAGGTTTCATGCTGACTTACATTTGGCATAAAGGCGGACCATTATCTAAGAAATAACCCTTTGTAAAGAATACTAATACTGACATAAAAACAAATCACACATACATGTACCTACAAAACAAAACATTGTTATATAATATATATATATATATATATATATATATATATATATATATATATATATATATATATATTGATCGAACAATAATATCTTTGAAAGTTCACAAACTGACATCAAAGTTATCCATTCACACACTAAAACGTTTTCAATTATTTGCAATGCATGTACCTTACAGGGGATAGGGAAAGTCATTCAAACACAATCTCATTATTTTCAGCAGGACATGGCATCAAAACACAGACACCCCAAGAGGTCCAGGGCTAGAATTTTCCCCCAGTAGCATATATAAATGTACTTATTACAAACAAGACTTAGTGCAAAGTCATCTTGGGTCCGGCTTCCTCATAATTAGGTTATGTCTTCAAGTTTCGAAAAGCCTGCCATTTTCACATTTCATTTGTGATATTTCAGATTTCCAGTGGACTAAAACGGACATGTATCCTATCTCCACCCAGGTATCTGGAGAAGGTCAGGTTCAAATATAAAATATATGACGTCAACGCCAGAGGATAAAAGTCATTAGCATCCGTGGAAACAGATTATATTGGGCGTAGAGGGTAAAATAGTGTTGAACATTATAAGAATGGATGACGTCAAGTGTTCGCGAAGAGGGTCTGCATGCCTTGTCTTACCGGTAGAACCGACTAATAAACTTCCCAAACTCATTACAGGTACAAACCGGACCGGGTTGCATGACTTGCATATCATCGTACCTGACCGCATGCATCGTTGCTAAAATATTTAATCACTTGTTAAGTAAATTAGTTAGATCTACAACAAACAATGAATCAAATCTAACCAGAAGCATGGCTGGGGTGACATAACACCATGTAATCTTGAAGAACAGAGGAGCTGGTCTGCCAATCATCAGTTCGACGTCGTCACTGAAACGGTCAATACCTGGAAACAATATACTACCCGTGAAGATTCCGGGTTAGAATTGGTCTTCAGCAACCCATGCTTGCCGTAAAAGGTGACTATGCTTGTCGTAAAAGGCGACTAACAGGATCGGCTGGTCAGGCTCGCTGTCTTGGTTGATGCATGTCATCGTATCCCAATCGTGTAGAGACCCGTGAAGATTCCGGGGTAGAATAGGTCTTCAGCAACCCTAGCTTGACGTAAAAGGTGACTATGCTTGTCGTAAAAGGCGACTAACGGGATCGGGTGGTCAAGCTCGCTGTCTTGGTTGATGCATGTCATCGATCACAATTGCGTGGATCGATTCTCATGAAGTCAATCACTGGATTGTCTGGTCCAGACTCGATTAGTTCCAGACCACTGTCATATAGCTGGAATATTGCTGAGTGCGGCGTTAAACAACAAACAAACAAACAAAGAATAAACATTTGTAAATGTCTATAAACACCTTTGTGAATGTCTTTAAACATGTGTTAATTTCTATAAACATGAGATTTTGAAAAACAAAACCACTGAAAAACATCTCAAATATGATTTATTTCTGGGGGTGTCCTACAATATCAATAGTGCTATTACAGCTAGTGGGGAGAGTTTGTGGCATTTGGTTGACAGTCATATGCTGATTACACGTTAAAAAATACAAAACTGTACTTCATACATGAAAAATAGTTCACCTTATGAAGCAAGGGCGTCTCCTTTCTTACCAGCGAACGAAATACATGATCGAATGGTCAAAGTGATGGGGAATGATGACCCTCATGCCACGATTGGAAGTCGATGGCCCAGAGAGTTAAAAACGTAAAAGTAATGGATCTATCCCGTGAATTTGTAGTTTCAGTGGGTAGAATTGAACGCATCATTTACCAACACAATGACATTTCTAATGTGTCTTATGAGTACCCAGGAACCATCATCTGCTTGATCTTCACCAAATGATTGTGTACAGTCAAGAGTCCCTTGAACACGGATGAAAAAAAGTTTGTACCATGCTTGGTAACGGGTGATGAGACGTGAATCAGTGAAATGGAAGCATGTGGCATCTTCTGCACCTTGGTTTGTTGTTTAACGCCGCACTCAGCAATATTCCAGCTATATGAAAGCGGTCTAGAACTAATCGAGTCTGGACCAGACAATCCAGTGATTAATATCATGAGCATCGATCCACGCAATTGGGATCGATGACATGCATCAACCAAGTCAGCGAGCCTGACCACCCGATCCCGTTAGTCGCCTTTTACGACAAGCATAGTCACCTTTTACGGCAAGCATGGGTTGCTGAAGACCAATTCTATCCCGGAATCTTCACGGGCTTCTTATGCACCTAAGCAGGTTTGGACCCAACCCTCAGCTGGAACGATTATGCCTACAGTATCCCCGCACCCTTCACGTCCAGTCCAATAGTTATCCAATTCGATATTATTAACATTATCCAATTACATATACGAGATTAGAATCGAGTCACGCTATCATGGTGATCTTTTAAAGTGTCAATGTGTTTGGTTGGATGTTTTGTTTACAATAAAAACATGAGCGTAATGAGGAAAAAATTCAATCATCTGCTTCATTGAACTGTTTGAAAGCATTATTCAATTCATACCATAGATCCATGCAACTGTGACAGACTCCACCAAACCTGTGAAAATGAGAAAAATGGCAACAAGGTACCAGTCCAGCAACTGGAACACGTACACTCCACCCTGGAAAAGCAGAGGGGAATGGTGAAAAAGGTTATTAGGTTGCCCATATAAATGGTGATGCACTAAGGTTTAGAACAAATGTGACCAACAGTTTACACAGAGCGTGGACACTTCGGGGATACGGCATCATGCATTTCCCCTTCCTAGTCATGTAACCCGTGAAGATTCCGGGGTAGAAATAGGTCTTCAGCAACCCATGCTTGCCGTAAAAGGTGACTATGCTTGTCGTAAAAGGCGACTAACGGGATCGGGTGGTCGGGCTCGCTGACTTGGTTGATGCATGCTCATGATATTAATCACTGGATTGTCTGGTCCAGACTCGATTATTTACAGACAGCCGCCATATAGCTGTAATATTGCTGAGTGCGGCGTTAAACAACAAACCAAAACCAAACCAAATCCTAGTCATGGGAAGGTGACACATTGACTGGTCATGTCAAGGGTGAAGGACGCATCTTGAAGGAAAGCTCGCTTGATAATTCCTCAAGGGACATTTGCTGTATGTTAATAACACTTGGAACTCGTTATCCTTGGGTTGGGGCCGCTAGCCGTAAAGACTTTGAGAAACCTACGCACAATGGCAAGGTAACCGCGAAGGTCATTCGTAAAGAAGGTTTGCAAATTTTGTGATTATCATATAAAAAATCGTGCTTATGTTGTTTGAGTACTCTTCTATGACAAGTGATGGCATTTTATCTTATGAAATCAGACGTAGGTGACCTTATTTCAATGAGTAGCATATTCTATTTTATTCTATTTCATCTTTAGTGTTGAACCACAAGGTCACAGTGAAGGTCATTCGTAAAGTACATGTATATTTTTGAGTTTTTAGTAAATGCCTTTTTCTTTTTTAAGTCTTATGTATGTTTTCGTTATATCATTTGAATACATATGTATCACAAGTGATAGCAATCTTGATAATTTATTAAAGGACAAATTCATTATCAATAACATTAAGTAAAAAAAGTATACTTTGTTCGCGTACGTAAACGGAAGGAGTATACGCTGTAATAGGATGAAATTTGGTGTACATCACCCTTAGACAGTGGTATTGTATTGTAACGTGTTGAACGGCTTTCAAGGACAAGGTCACAGAAACGATCGTCCGTAATGTAGTTCTGCCCGTTTTTGTACTGACCTAACCACCTTTTGTAAAGAATTGCATTAGATACGTGTTTCCCAAATTGGTGTCATTAAAACAGAAGTGCTTATAATTTGTGTCTCACGCTTGCTATTTTGTTTGGCATTAGAGGAGATGTGTAGTCAAAGTTTGTTTGGTTGGTTTGTTTGTTGTTTAACGCCGCACTCTGCAATATTCCAGCTATATGACGGCGGTCTGTAAATAATCGAGTCTGGACCAGACAATCCAGTGATTAATATCATGAGCATCGATCCACGCAATTGGGATCGATGACGTGCATCAACCAAGTCAGCGAACCTGACCACCCGATCCCGTTAGACGCCTTTCACGACAAGCATGGTCGCCTTTTACGTCAAGCATGGGTTGCTTAAGATCTATTCTACCCCGGATCTTCACGGGTCTGTAGTGAAAGACGTAAAAGGAGAGGTACCGGTGAGGTCAACTGTAATCTGAAATGGTGAAGTCAAAATGTTCATGATACAGGCGTCTGGTGGGAAAGATTTTGGGGCATTCAGGGAACGGTTGTGATGGGGCTGGCTCCTTTTCTGATGATGATTTGATCTATTTTGGACAAGTTTCTTTGTAGAAGCATTTCGTCGTTACAAGAAAGACCCGAATTAAACATATGTCTGGGAATATATTGAACCTATACTTACTAATAGGTATTTGTTTAACAAAAATTAGATGATATGTTGATCAAAAGTCTGATTGTATGTTGAAAAATATCAGGAGACATGTTAAACATATGGTTGGTGATATGTTGAACATATAACTGTTGATTATATGTTGAAAAAAGGACTGATGATATTCTGATCACATGTATGAGGTTATGTTAAACAAAGGTTAATGCCATTTGGAATACATGTATGATGTTATGCTGAAAAAATACCTATACTGACCTCAGTGGTCATCACAAGCCCAATGAAGAATGATACAAGACAGTAAACGCCATTCACTAGTAACCTCCACCTCAGAAGGGCTGGGTATTGATCTAAGATGGCAGTTACAGTTGTCTCAACCATCGAGAACCGAAAAAGGAAAACAAGGTGTAAGCTTTACGTGAATAAATTACTTTTATAAATAAATATTTATTTGTTTCCAAGGAACAATAATTTATCAGAATATTTTACGAACACAATTTATTGTTATGCTAAGAACTGCAGGGATGTAATCTCAATTAAGCTTCACTTGTGGAAATGACATGCATTTGTCATTTGAATGTTAGGAAAATCTTTAAAAAAAAATACTTTTATGGTTTTTCCATTTCATGTCGTTTTTACAAACAGAAAAAATCCAGTGACTCCCATGTTACAAAAAGAATGATTGCCATGATCTGTATCAGTTCCCCCTGATAAGTGATGTACTGTGATGAAATAACACTGGCCAAGTTCATCCTAAAAGTTCTGGAACGGTGAAACGTGCCTTGCATCTTTACATGACATAAAAGAATATTTGTACGATTAAATGGGTCATCATTTCTGAATAGATATCGAAACAAAGCAAGCTGTTTGGTGATATTTACTGTCGCTTGAGCCAGTGTATCTAGCAAAGTTCCACTCATTTGCAAATCATTTTCCCCCGATTGCCGCAAACCTGTGGCTACATGTAAATCTGTCTATAGAGCCTATTGGAACAATCTACTATTAGTACGCAGGAAGTGATGTAGGACTGTATGTTGAAACCATTGGAGCTTAATTTCCTAAAGTGCACCTAAAGTGAGTGAGTGAGCGAGAATGTTTTATGCTGCTCTTCGCAATATTCCAGCAATATCGCGGCGGGGGACACCTGAAATTGGCATCACAGTGTGACCATGTGGGGAATCGAACCCGGATCTTCAGCGTGACGAGCGAACGCTTTAACCACTAGGATACCCCACCGCCCATGCACCGTAAGACTACTCTACCATAATTTGTCTTCTGAAGAAAGCATGAAGAAGAATTGAGGTGATTTGGAACTGAGTTGGAAAAAGACATCTTTATGATGTTTTTTTTAGGATATTTAAATTTAATGTGGGTATATATTTCTTTATACAGTATTTTGAAACAAGAGTATACAAAGTTAATGTTGATGTTCCTACCATCGAGTCCAATGCAAGGAAGATGAGCATGATGAAGAACAAACAACTCCACAATTGAGGAAGCGGAAGTTGTGCAAGGGCTTCTGGGTAAATAACAAAGCCCAATCCAGGTCCTATTACAGAAAATGAATCATAAACATTTTTTTTCATTTTACATTGTCGTAAATACACGCGTGAGACTGTGTTATTATGTGTGTTTTGCTGGTATTGTATCCTGTCATCTGTTAAGGGTAGTTGGTTGGTTTGTTGTTTAACGCCGCACTCAGCAATATTCAAGCTATATGACGGCGGTCTGTAAATAATCGAGTCTGGACCAGACAATCCAGTGATTGCTATCATGAGCATCGCATTTGGGATCGATTACATGCATCAACTAAGTCAGCGAGTCTGCCCACCCGATCCCGTTAGTCGCCTTTTACGACAAGCATGGGTTGCTGAAGACCTATTCTACCCCGGAATGTAAAGGGTAGATACCTGTTATCTGAAACAGGGCATTGTCGAAATATAGGATTGTCAGGTTAAAATCTTGTTTGCAGTATGACACAATATGGATACCGTAGGTGAACGCGGTTGTAAAATTGAGAAAAATAAGTATTTAGATTTGTTTTTAGGCTTGATTGAAACGTTATAGATACTAGTATACGATTTAAATTGTTTCTAGGCATGTGTGAGACATAAAAACCTGATGAAACAACATCCGTTATTGGCACGTGGGCCTTGTGGGCCATGAACCCCAGGACTGAGAAGATAACAAGGCCACCAAACAGGCTTGTTCCTTCACACAAACATGTGAAAAGAATCGCATTCCTGAATTAAGAAGAAAAGAATTCTTATAATATTTTAAAACATACATTGGGATCTTGCTTAATGTTGAAATTGTAATGTTGACTTATTCAGACATTTTATGCGGTGAAAAACGATATGATTTCATTGTGATGAAAGAAACATGTAAAAATGTAAAAATAGTGCTACGGCACTGTAGCTCACGTGCATATGCAGTAAACAGTTCACAATGTCAACAGAGACATCAAATTTTCGTTTACATTGATATCCGTATATATTTTCCTCTGTGAATATATTAAAATATATCTGCAACAACAATAGTTTTATCACATTTCGTTCTTTTTTTAAAAAGAATTTCTTAACCTCAAAGGATTTGCTTGAATACTTAAGTAAAGAACCATATTCAGTTCTATCAAACATTTGTTTTTTCCACTCTGCAGTACACCTCTATTCTACACAACAAACGTAAGGAACAATTTCTTTCCTTGATCTGTGGGGAATTTGTCATACTTACATCTCAATCCAGTCCCAGACGAATTCGGAGGTAATTAAAAGTTCTCAAAATTATTCGGCTAAAATTACAAACATCTGCTGCAAATATTGCGGTTAAAACGTTACCATATTCCCCGCAAGAGTTAACACAAACCCAATTACTTCTCTATTTGTTTTAAATACCTTGCTAAATATTTAGACTTTTCAACTGTATGTAGTCAAAATTACTTAATTAATTACATAATAAATTTCCAATTTTGTTTGATTATTATATGATTCGTATTTTGTATGTTTGAATCACATGTTAAATGTTTGGCATCATTCGAGTGCAGAATTACATAGGTAAACTTAAAATAATGAAAATTAGTTAATTGATGGATTTTGAAAAAAAGAGCAAATTACGTGAATTTTCCTCAATTCTGCGGTCAGTTACTTTTCCTGTAAACCTTTCCGCGACCACGGAATTCGTCTGGGATTGTCCATCTTCAAAGGTGCAGGAAAAATGGTAAAAGATTCAAGCCAATGTTTACTTATATGAAGTTAAATGACGAAACAATATGTGAAATGCTGGAGTTTCGCCTAGATACCATCTGTGTGAAGTTTAGGGAGATGACATTAAGGCAAAGTAGTATCCACATTGGCACTATTCGTGGTCTTCTCCTTGCTGATCTATTTCCTTAACCTAATGGAATTTAGATATTCTGCTCGGGTTGGCAAAATCAAAACAGGGGAATTTGGTCCAATAACGGTCAAATACAGTCAACTACGTTTATAACGAACACGCTTATAACGAACTGTCTTTTTTTGTGCCTAAAATTTGCTGTAGTTATGTTGTATATATGCTTATAACGAACAACGGTTATAACGAACTAAAATTAGTAGTCCCTTTGAGTTCGTTATAACCGTAGTTTATTGTATTCAATTTTTTTCCACTGATTTACCAACCTGGACTAGAAATAAAAGAGCTCGGTGGAAACCACATCACCTGTTTCATATGAAGATCTATCCATAAAGTTTCAGAGTGATAACAATCATAAACGCCGTATGACAAGAGAATGCCCCCTTTCTACCAAGCTTTCAAAAATGCCATACAACTGTTGCACAATAGTTACAGCAAGAGAACCTTTCAAAAAGTTTAGGGTAGACATGTGAATGGCATTTCAAATCCGACGCTTCAGTGACCACAATTATATCCGATGCAATGTCCTATTTTGATTTCTACCATATGTTAAAGTGAATACTTGACTTGCCTTTGCATGTGTTAAAGACGGGTGGCACCGGTAGGGCGGGATACGATCTCCCTTTCGCAAACATCTGGCGTCATCACTTTTGGATAACGATTCATAAATACATGTAGTGATGAAGTAAGAATCGGATCGTTGACTGTACTGCTAGCAGAGATTTCATATGAGAATGGACAAGGTTATGTCGTTTTTAGTATTCGTGTTGGTGATTTTATGAAACTTCAAACTTATTTGGAGACAAAACTGTGTGCTGGGTTTCAGCTAATCTGGTCAAGACACATTCTGTTAGGACAATATCATTTGCGTCCATTGAAGTTAAGTGCCTCTCTTGAAGCTTTGATTGTTTTTATAGCCAGTATTATGTATGCAAGGGGTTGTCAATCTTGAGAATAATATCTTTGAACACTCTGTATAATTAATTTAACAAATAACGAACATTATGTTTGAACAAACAATGATATATTTAAGTGAAATTAAAGCGCCAGAAGCATTTCAATTATCATACGGAATCTCTACTAAATGCAGAGTTCATCACAGCTCCGGCAACACATGTACAGCTGCTCAGTACGGTAGAGTGGTAGAAATGATGTCTCCTGAGTCCAACATACATTTTGACAGAATGCAAGAGCATGGTCAGAATGCAAGAGCATGGTCAAAAGGCAAGTTCAAATCAAACTTATGATCATGAGAAATTTGACAATATGCTATAAGCGTGTTCTTCAATATGGCTGCCATAAATCGCATCAGAAATTTGGGTTCCATCATTCATGCGAACAAGAAAACCTGTGCAGATTGAGTATTGTTTGGTGCATTGGTTTTGGTGTACATGTTTGTAGATGGTGACATCTGGCAACAGGCAATAGACAACGGGCTCAGGACGGCGGACAAGACGCAACAACTTAAGCTCATTTGACTTTCAGTCAGATGAGATCATGTCAACGTATGCCATTTGTAGTTATGGGCATATTAACTTGAAAAGCCTGATATTACCTGAGGCAGTTGGTATTGAAATTGGTGTAGCTGGCCATGGTGATGATACAGCCCCAAGCCGGGCCCAGGGATTAGAATACCTGGAGACTGGCTTCTAACCACACCTGCAGTCAACACAGGGAAACTAACACTAACGTATTAAAATATATATATATGTATAGGGTAGTCACAAACATATTTTCTTTGCGATGCAATTCGCACATAAGGTCAGATTCTAGTTTTAGGTGTAAGTTCCTGGCCGACAGGTGGCGAAAATATACAATATAAAAGTATTTTCAATTTTGTTTCTGTTAAAATATATGTTACCTGTTCATGAATATGTTGCCTGTGATGACAATAAAATGCGCAGTTTCAATTGTGGTGAAAAGTTTGCCTTCAGTAGAATAAAACAATGCTGCTTTTCAGAATTTATTTTTATTCTACTGTTTATTGTTTAGGGTCGGTGGAATTCGTAAGCCATAAAGAAAAACGGGTCTAAGCTAAACCACCAAAATCACTGTATTACATACTGGATGATAATGTATATGATTCTCTTATGAGGGAATGTGTACTTACAGTGAAATCCCATGAAATCTATGGTAGTGGAAAACGACTGGTTTAACCCATAACATTGTGCAAAGCTATACTACAGCTGCCTCATATTGAAGCAATGTGTAGAGCCGATGACCAAATGCTGTTGTAAGTTTCAAGAGACTTATTACCGATGTAGGTGAGGTTAAATGGGGTGTAACGTCGCGTCCAAGATACTACCGATGTAATGATTGATCTACAGGTGCACTCGCTGGTTTCCCCTCGCTGTAATCAGGCCGTGCATTGATTGGTTGGTTAGAATCAGTGACCACCCCGCAAAACAGCCGAATGTATTCAGTGGTGGTGGAGGGTTGGTTGGTTGGTTTGTTGTTTAAAGCCGCAATATTCCAGCTATATGACGGCGGTCTGTAAATAATCGAGTCTGGACCAGACAATCCAGTGATTGATATCATGAGCATCGATCCAAGCAATTGGGATCGATGACATGCATCAACCAAGTCAGCGGGCCTGACCACAAGATCCCGTTATTTGCCTATTACGACAAGCATAATCGCCTTTTACAGCAAGCATGGGTTTTTGAAGACCTATTCTACCCCGGATCTTCACGGGTCCGGTGGTGGAGGGAGGTACTCAAGACAAACCCTTCAGATATTAACGCTGAGATGAAAATCACAATAGTTTCAATTAACAAATTAATGATCCAAGATCGAAAATATGTATAATTTCATGCATAGAGCTGTCTGTTTTGTTTATTTATTGAAATGTTACCTATATCTCTAGAAGTTTATAAATTCTCCTCAGAATCATAGATATAATGTCATTGGCACACATACAAGATACTTACAAAGTATTTCTTGTAACGAAATTCAAGAATTCACGCGTCACAACTACATCGCATCATGAATGTGTTCACGGGTGGTGGATGAACATTGTGTATACAAAGTATTGGCGATGAGTCAGTCGATATAAGATAGTCTACCTGTATCTCCAGGAGTTTACTGAAGTTTGGAGTGATGTAAAACAGAACTCCATCTGTTCCTCCAGGTAGAGTCAGACCACGAATCAGCAGGACAATCAGGACGACGTAGGGTACGGTAGCTGTCACGTACACAGCCTGAACATCAAAATAAGTTCAGTCTCAAACAACTTTATAATGTTAATAAGTGCCCCCATGATGCCAGGTGTATGAAAGATATACTTATGTAAATAGAGTTAATGATGATATTTGTGAATATTCTGTATTTACTATCTTAAATTAATTACCCAAAGTGTTATATTCAGTCATCATAAAATCATGAAAATCCAAGTACTCAGTAAAATGCATTTCTACAATCACAAAGATCAGTTCTGCGTCAGATTGGTCTGAATTGGGACACGCTCATTTACATCATCACAGAGTAGAAACAGGTGACACCAGACCCCTTCGCCTCCCTTTTGCCCTCAAAAATGCTCATTTCTGCAAACCATTCATAGGTAATAAAGAAATGAATTGGCTTTACATACTAATATATGTATATAACAAAATATTTTCTAAAACGTTTTTGGAATATTTGAGTCACCTCAAGGCATTATTTCAAAAGGGGGCGGTCGGGTAACCTAGTGGTAAAAGCGTTCGCTTGTTACGCCGAAGACGAGGATTCAATTCCCAAATGGGTACAATGTGTGAAGCCCATTTCTGGTTTCCCCCACTAAAAGTGGTGTAAAACCATACTCACTCACTCACTCACTCACTCAGTATTTCAAAAGATCAAAGAAGCAGGACTAACTCTAAAACCAAACAAACGTAATATGAGACAAAACAAGTCACCTACTTAGGGCATATCTTCAGTTAAAATGGCATCCATGTTGATCTACTTCAAAGATAGATTCAGTTACACAGATCCCACCCTCTTAAAATGTCCCTGACGTGTGTCTTCTCTTAGATCTGGTCCCCTATTAGCACAGACTTGTAGCAAATCTTCTGGCATCGCCTCCCCTCTATACAACCATCTGAAAAAAAGAAGTGTTTTTCGAATGGTCCAACAATTGCCAACAGGCATTCGATAAGCCCCCTTCCTTGCATATCCCAACCAAAACAAACCCTTCATCCTCACAACTGATGCATCTCAAACTGCAATTGGGTACATTTTAGACGAATTTGATTCCATGGTGTAACTTGGAATGATGTTGTTAATTCATGTCTTTGGCCAAACAAGTATCTTCCTGTTCTGTTTTTAGGAACAAACAATGCTGATTGGTAACGTTTCGTTTCCTCGTCAGTTTCCATGTAAGGGCATATGATCATTATGGTCATTTCCCATCGAATCAACAACTGTTATGGCCTCTTGAAATGGAGGATTTGATAAGATAAGGGTAACAGGCATGCTGTTCCTGTCAAAGATTATGGCTTTGCTCACGAAATATTCTGTATTGGCCATATTGTGGCCGAGACGTTTTATTGAGGCTGAGTTATTTTTTTTAAAGCAAATGGAGGCTGAGTATTTTTATTTAAACAAAATTATGAGCTGTATTTCTTTAAAAAAAACCAGCCTGCCCCCTCCTAGAAATCAAATGGCCCGCCCCTAATTATGTCTGTGAAATATTGTTTTTGAAGAAGGGAGATGGTGCACTGTGTTATCAACACCAAACTATTGACCATATTTTATGAGCGCTTCAGTTCGTACGTCCAGTTCTTGTGGTCTTCCGTATTAATACTGGTAGGAGTTATTTCCAGGAAGCATGCCCTCAAAGTAAATAGATTTATATTAATCGAGAGTTTACCTGTGTAGTTAAAAGAACCCAAGAAGTATTACAATCTCCAATCTCATGTCATATCAAATGTACGGACACGAATGTGTTATGCTCCTGAATATACATTAATTAAATCTAAGAATAAATTATTTGAACCCCGAACGTGCCAAATATTACATTACAATTAACTTTGCAAAACACAAACTCTTTCCTTTGTCAATGATGCAAATGTTGAGACACGACATGCATTTGTTAAAGGGATAAATGATTTGATTATTTTAAACATTAAGTTTTGCATCATAATAAGTATAGAGTTAATGCTCCCTTTAGAACAGAATGTGAGGAGGGGTGAAAATCGGATAAAAGCTGTCTCAAAACACGTATCTTGTTTCTCAATGTAAAATAACATTAATATTATCGTTTAACTCAAATGTTAATAATATGTCAATTATTAACATCACTACCATATTGAAAATTGAATAAGAACTTCTCAAAGAAAATTACAGTCATCATAAGGAGGGACATACACGCCAATATCTTGATTCATCACTGTTAAAACTGGTCAGATTAATAAAGAAAATGAAACACTAATGTTGATCTGCGCTATATACTAATCATGTACCAAAATACCACATACAGAAAAGTGCCATGTCACCGTATTTCACTTGGACTTGAGATTCTTGTGAACATTTCATCATTTTTAGAAGGGGCGGTCGGGTAGCCTAGTGGTTAAAGCGTTCGCTCGTCACGCCGAAGACCCGGAATCGATTCCCGACATGGGTACAATGTGTGAAGCCCAATTCTGGTTTCCCCCGCCGTGATATTGCTGGAATATTGCTAAAAGCGGCGTAAAACCATACTCACTCACTCACTCATTTTTAGACTTAAAATTAGATACTAACCGTGTTAGCCCTCCTGTGATCTCGAGTGTGTTTGCCAGTTAAACAGGGACTTCCTGTAACTTTCCACTGTGGGCGACATAATTGTCCCCATAAATAATTCATGAATAATGCAAAAGTGTCTCAATGCTATGAAGTACGTTGTAATACATATGCAGTGCATACTTGGTATACAGGATGATTTTCATATGCTAATAGACACAGATGTTGTCACAGATCTGTAAAGTTAACTTATTTGAGGCAGTTATGCAATTAATTACTTGAAACGTGTTGGACATGCCACCCCATGTACCGCGTGAGCCGCGTTTGCTTGAAACATGCATGCTCATCATCTCTTGGAGGCGACTAAAAATGACTTCAGGGAATGAAACATGATACAAATAACGAAATTATGTATGTACATGTACATTCAAAGGCATATGTTATTGTGACATACAAAAAACATTGAATTTGAATTAAAAAAATTACTGCCGTGGATGGAAGTATGGGCATGGCATGGAAATAACAGTGTCTGAAGGTCACGAGCAACAGTTCCTGTCATAAGTACTGTCACATGAGGGGCTCCAGAGGCAGCAGCGAGTGTGTCCATCTTGTACATTGATGCAGGAAAGGATGCATGAGGCGCCAAACGTTGAAGAAAGGCCCAGGGAATGCCATTATGCGTCTGAGGGAGAATAAGCCGAATCTTGCAAACTTGTTTGATTGTTAACAGCTCAGGGATGTTGCAGGCAGAAGGAAACGTAATGGACCATTTAAGTGGACACTTCTCTACTGACGTGCTGTCCACTGCAAGGTGTTGTCTGCACCACTGGAGACGTCCATGGTGATGCTCTGCGGTCACGATTGGTCGTCTGGCTGGGCTCTTCGCATGGATGGGATAGATGTGCTAACGTCGTCAGACTGTCCTCGCAGATCATGCTGTGTTTCTATTGAAGGCTGTGAGAGTTGTGTGGAACCTGTTTGAAAGATACATGGTTGGAATCCATATGTCTTGGCGAGGGTTCGTCATGGCTTGGCACCCACCTGGTTCTGTTGATGACGTCGTGGTAAGTGCTATACAGTGTTCCTGTACACTGACGGCGGTCTGTAAAATAATGGACCAGACAATCCAGTGACTGACATCATGAGCATCAATCAACGCAAATGGGATCGATGACATGCATCAACCAAGTCAGCGAGCCTGACCACCCGATCCCGTTAGTCGCCTCTTACGATAAGCATAGTCGCCTCGTACAAGCATTGTCGCCTTTTACGGCAAGCATGGGTTGCTGAAGACCTATTCTACCCCGGCTTACCACTTAGGCATGGTACTGACAAACCTAGAACCGGGTCGAACCGGGATTCGAACCCACAATCATCTGGGGTGCACATGGGCCACAACTCTGCACAGCGATTTGCAGCGCGTTGGACGACTCGCCCACCCGTGTCCTCTTGAAATCCCCTTGGAATGTTTCAACGCGACAAACTCCAGGTCAATTTTGCCTGGCAATCTATATCCTCTTTCATTTTTTTGCACAGCGATGATTACTGCTTGAAATTGTTCATGACAATGATGGATAGTGACCCCGCTCTGAAGTTCAGATACTCAAAGTCTGAACACACTGTTTAGATACACATCATAAATATATTGTGACTTGTGACATAGGATATTGTCTCTACTGACATGTTTTATTCTTGGAAACTGAATTTACTGAAATTTATAAATCGAATTGATCAGTCAGACAAATTGAAATAAATCACGTTTTTCAACCAATCAGTTCAAACAAAGCACACACTCTTATTCTTAGTATTCCAGCTATGAGCTTCGCACAGTGTACCCATGGGGTAATCAAACTCCCAGAATGAACGGAGGCTTTAAACACAATGCCACCTCTTTTCCCCCAGAGTTGAAATGATTTAACAGAATTGTATGAACATTTAAAGTTTCATTAAAATTTTTCCTGACAAAGGAGAATAAATGTTCAACATGGTGTAATTATTTTCTCAAAGTATACATTTATTTTGCAGGTGTAACAAAACGGTTATGACAAATTAGATAAGAACAAGAAAAGTGTGCCACAAGCGTTATGTCAATCAAAAATCTCAATATTTCAAATTGATATCAGTTACATATAACTGAATGTAGGTCATGTTCAGGTATGAAACACAAGTAACTCAATATCAATATTTTAAAATTTATCTGAAGGACACCAATAAAATACTATATATGTTTCTTTTTATTATTCAAAACATTTTAAATATTATAGTCAGTAATAAAATTCAATTCATTCAGTAAACATTTCGTGGTATATATGAAACTCTGTGCATCAAACGTCTCAATGACAGTTGCGATAACTGACATGGTAGGCAATTCCTATGACCTTCTTGTAACAAATGAAAACCACGCCCGAAAGTGGACATTAAAACACGTTCTACTGTTCCCACCTCTCAATGAGAGCTAATGTTGGTTAGCATATATAAAAGGCATTAGGTCACATAGACTTTATGTGAATTGTGAACACGATGTCTTTATGTCAGGCTCAGTAACTTAGTTGATTGTGTGTCATCATTAACCGACATCAGTCACTGGTTTGTCTGGTCCATACTTGATTATATACAGACTGCTTCCATATACCATGTAGCTTTAGATAGTATAATATTGTGTACAGAGTAACAGAAAGTATATGTTATTTATAGTCGACTGAAAACAGTTTTGCGCATTTTGAAAGCTTTTTGAATGAATGATGATAGGATTTGTTTGTTTGTTGTTTAACGCTGCACTCAGCAATATTCCAGCTATATGACGGCGGTCTGTAAAATAATCGAGTCTGGACCAGGCAATCCAGTGATTGACATCATGAGCATCGATCCACGCAATTGCGATCGATGACATGTATCAACCAAGTCAGCGAGCCTGACCACCCGATCCCGTTAGACGCCTTTTACGGCAAGCATAGTCGCCTTTTACGGCAAGTATGGGTTGCTGAAGAACTATTCTACCCCGGAATCTTCACGGGTCGAATGATGATAGGAAGACCTAAAACTCTAATAGAAATCTATGCTGGGTCTCCAAGCAATCTCATTAAAATGAGATCTTAGTTCTCTCTACCGCTAAGCAAAGATCTGAGGACATCCCATTAGGGTTCACGACCTTTCATCTGACCAATCGGAGCGTCGCTTACCAGATCATGAAAGTGACAGGCGGAATGCGATTTCCAATCATGCAGCCTCCAAAACTTTAAAACGGGTATTCCGAACGATAGTTACGGGCTTAACGACTGAATCTATACAATCTAGACCATGTATTAGCCATTCGAGAATGTACTTTCCAATTTTTTTAAGGGAGAATTTGTCAAAATATGTTTCGAAGCGTAGTCGCCAATTTGAAATTAGTGCCGTAAAGCACGAGAAAGCTGCCTTCTGATTGGCTAATATCAACTTCTTGTTAGTAATTTCATTGGTCGGTTAGAGTTCGTGAAAGGTCGGTCTAACGTGACCCGTAATGGGATGTCCTCAGATCTTTGTTTAGCGGCAGCGAGAACTAAGATCTGCTTTTAATGAGATTGGGTCTCCAAGTGGTAGGTATTTTTAATGGTGATCAAAACTTGACCACCTCAATGTTAAAAGTATGTAATCGGATATACGCCCGTGGAGATTGCTGTTGTCAAAAGACAAGCGGTGGTATATCCCCCGTGGGTTTTCCTGTCTGTGTCCGAGCGTTTTCAAACTGCTTCAAAGTTTCTGAAATATTAAGAACCGAGGAATATTCGCCATGAATCGGATATACTGTTAATATTCTGCAGTCGATAATACAAATGTTTCAACTATTTCCTTAAGCATACAACATCAATATACTAGTATAAAAGAATATTCAGTGGTAACAGTGTTTGGAGATACGCAAAGATAAGCATTTTGGTCAAATATTCTTTCCACACATACAGGTCTTACAAGTAGAGAAATCGTGCAACAGCTGTGACACTTGCACCACCCTTGATCAGAAGTACGCCTACAGATTCATGTCCTTTCTGACAAGCTTTATGTAGTGAGTGAGTGAGTGAGTGAGTGAGTGAGTGAGTGAGTGAGTGAGTGAGTGAGTTGGGTTTAACGCAGCTTTTAACAGTGTTCCAGTTATATCGCGGCATGTCAGCTTAATGTGGGAGGAAAGCCCGAAGTGATGCAGGTCTCAGACATTTACCACTTGGTGAAACCCACGAGCACTGGTATGGTGCTGACAAACCTATAAACATAATTGGGGCGAACCGGGAATCGAACCCACAATCATAGGTTTCTGGCGTGCCCAAGGGACGCAACTCTGCACAGCGAATCGCGGCGCCTTAGACGACTGGGCCACCCGTGCCCCCCTTTATGTAGTGCCGATCATCTGTCCTTATTACGAGCACAAACATTTGCACCACTCTTGATCAGAAGTGCAGCTACAGATTCATGTCCTTTCTGACAAGCTAGATGAAGAGCCGCCTATTCGGCCTTATCAACAGCTGTAACACTTGCACCACTCTTGATCAGAAGTGCAGCTGCAGATTCATGTCCATTCTCACAAGCTTCATGTAGTGCCGTCCATCCATTCTTGTATTCAGACGTAACTCTTCCATTCAGACAAGCTTGATGTAGTTTCGCCGATCTGTTCTTATTAACAGCTGTAACACTTGCACCACTCTTGATCAAAAGTGAGGCTATAGATTCATGTCCGTCCTGACAAGCTTGATGTAGGGAGGTCAGTCCTGCCGGCCATCTTGTTTTTTAAATGAAGATTATCACAATTCATCACATTTCAGCTTCATTAACAGAAAGAACAAGAATCATGCTTATGATGAATGTCTAAATAAAACATTATGCCTATTCTTGTTTTATTCTCTATGCTTATTTTGCCATGAATAGAATATTTATTCAAGAATGCAGCTTCTTTTGATTACCAGGGTATGCACTAATTTTCCAAAATGGTACCATCCAATCATGGTACCTTCGACGTTGAGTGTAAAACTAGGAGGTGTGCCGGGATTAACATTACAACAATACTTATATCACATGACAGATGGTGACTCTATCTATCGACTTAAACATCGTTCTGGAGCTTGCGGCGGGAAATATGAAAACAAAAATCATTCATAGGTAAGTTTACTAAAAATTTCAGTGAAAATTTTAAACTGGCGTCAAAACAAATAACTACTTTGCCATATCACAAAATGTTTTTGACATAAATTCAAAATGAAAAGTGTTTTTTATTAATTTTCACATAAACCAAAAGTTGATGCCTAAACATGCCTAAACCTGTATAAAATTATGTATGTACAAAATTAGCCTGAACTACCAACAAGATGTGCCGTCAATCCGTCCTAATTAACACCTGTAACATTTGCACCACTCTTGAAACAGTGCAGCTACAGATTCATGTCCATTCCAAGCTTTATGTAGTGCCGTGAATCTGTCCTTATTACAAGCATAAACATTTGCACCACACTTGATCAGAAGTGCGGCTACAGACTCATGTCCTTTCTGACAAGCTAGATGTAGAGCCGCCTATTCGGCCTTATCAACAGCTGTAACACTTGCACCACTCTTGATCAGAAGTGCAGCTACAGATCCATGTCCATTCTCACAAGCTTTATGTAGTGCCGTCCATCCATTCTTGTATTCAGACGTAACTCTTCCATTCAGACAAGCTTGATGTAGTTTCGCCGATCTGTCCTTATTAACAGCTGTAACACCTGCACCACTCTTGATCAGATCTGCGGCTACAGATTCATGTCCTTTCTGACACGCTTTATGTAGAGCCGATCATCTGTCCTTATCAACAGCTGTAACACTTGAACCACTCTTGATCAGAAGTGCGGCTACAGATTCATGTCCATTCTCACAAGGTTTATGTAGTGCCGATCATCTGTCCTTATTAACGGATCTTAACACTTCCACCACTCTTAATCATAAGTGAGATCGCAGACTCATGTCCATTTATACACGCTTCATGTAGCGCCGTGAGTCTGTCCTTATTCCGACTATAAACATTTGCACCACTTTTTATCAGAAGTGCGGCTACAGATGCATGTCCTTTCCGACAAGCTAGATGTAGAGGCGTCGATTCTTTCTTGTCTTCAGCTGTAACATTAGCACCACTCTTGATCAGAAGTGCGGCTACAGATTTATGTCCATTCAGAGAAGCTAAATGAAGTGCCGTCCATCCGTCTTTATCAACAGCTGTAACACTTGAACCACTCTTGATCAGAAGTGCGGCTTCAGATTCATGTCCATTCTGACAAGCTAGATGTAGAGCCGATCCTTTCTTATTAACAGCTGTAACATTTGCACCACTCTTGATCAGAAGTGCGGCTACAGATTCATGTCCATTCTGACAAGCTAGATGTAGTGCCGTCCATCCGTCTTTATCAACAGCTGTAACACTTGCACCACTCTTGATCAGAAGTGCAGCTACAGATTCATGTCCATTCTGACAAACTGGATGCAGTGCCGTCCATCCGTCTTTATCAACAGCTGTAACATTTGCACCACTCTTGATCAGAAGTGTGGCTACAGAGTCAAGTCCATTCTGACAAGCTAATAGTAGTGCCGATCCTTTCTTATTAACAGCTGTAACATTTGCACCACTCTTGATCAGAAGTGTGGCTACAGATTCATGTCCATTCTGACAAGCTAGATGTAGTGCCGTCCATCCGTCCTTATCAACAGCTGTAACACTTGCACCACTCTTGATCAGAAGTGTGGCTACAGATTCATTTCCATTCTCACAAACTGGATGTAGTGCCGTCAATCCGTCCTTATTAACAGCTGTAACACTTGCACCACTCTTAATCATAAGTGCAGCTACAGATTCATGTCCATTCTGACAAGCTAGATGAAGTGCCGTCCATCCATCCTTATCAACAGCTGTAACACTTGCACCACTCTTGATCAGAAGCGTGGCAACGGATTCATGTCCATTCTGACAAGCTAGATGTAGTGCCATCCATCTGTCCTTATCAACAGCTGTAACACTTGCACCACTCTTGATCAGAAGTGTGGCTACAGATTCATGTCCATTCTTACAAGCTAGATGTAGTGCCGACGATCCGTCTTTATTAACAGCTGTAACACTTGCACCATACTTGACCAGAAGTGCGGCTAACGTACCATGTCCATTCTGACAAGCTATATGTAGAACCGTACATCCTTCCTTGTCTTCAGCTGTAACACTTGCACCACTCTTGATCAGAACTTCGGCTACAGATTCATGTCCATTTTGACAAGCTAGATGTAGTGCCGTCCATCCGTTTTTATTAACAGCTGTAACACTTGCACCATACTTGACCAGAAGTGCGGCTAACGAACCATGTCCATTCTGACAAGCTATATGTAGAACTGTACATCCGTCCTTGTCTTCAGCCGTAACACTTGCACCACTCTTGATCAGAAGTGTGGCTACAGATTCATGTCCATTCTGACAAGCTTGATGTAGTGCCGTCCATCCGTCCTTATTAACAGCTGTAACACTTGCACCACTCTTGATCAGAAATTCGACTGCAGATTTATGTCCGTTACCAGAAGCAAAAAAAAGAGCCGTTGTTCCAGTTTCACTTTTGTCGTCAACATTTGCACCGCTTTTGATTAAAATGTGTGCTACATTCTCATGTCCATTTAAACAAGCAATGTGCAGTGGTAATATTCCCGCTAGATACGCATACTTCGTATCCATGATAGGACTGTACAAAGTAAGTTTAGCTCTTTTTTGTACGTCGCCCTTCCGCCTGGAAACAAGAACAGCAACAGCTTCGCCATGACCGTTTTCACAGGCACAGTGCAAAGGGGTCCACCCTCGGTCATCGGTACTCGCTACAAACTCGCCCTGGTCTATCAACAAATGCATGCGTCTAATATCTCCGAGGCTGGCTGCTTTATGTAAACTGTATCTCGTATCATCTATGCTGGTCGACCTATTGACTATTGTATACGCAAATGTTCTGGCCTTCGTTGACGCTGGATTATTTGTCAGCTTTTCACATGGAGACTCAAGCACTGCAAGAAGGACAACAATCTTTCAAATACAGAACCAAACAGGTTAATTTTTCATTTTGGCAATATATCTAAAATAAGTGAGTGAGTGAGTTTAATGCTGCTTTTAACAGTATTCCAGTTGTATTGCGGCGAGTCAGCTTAATGTGGGAGGAAAGCCCGAAGTGATGCAGGTCTCAGACGTTTACCACTTCATGAAACCCACGAGCACGGGTATGGTGCTGACAAACCTAGAAATATAATCGGGGCGAACCGGAATTCAAACCCACAATCATAGGTTTCTGGTGTGCCCAAGGGACGCAAATCGTGGCGCCTTAGACGACTGGGCCACCCGTGCCCACATATCTAAAATAATCACACTTTGAGCATTTAAAATATTATAACACTTATAATGTTTACAACTTGAAGAGACATTGAAGATATATTGGCTTTTGTACATGCTGTTTTCTTTGTAAATCACACAACATTTGCCAACATATAAAACTCACATATATTTGATGATCCTCTTTGGCCATTATCCATTGCAATGGATTAGTAACATTGGATTTGAATATATACAACGACAGTGTTTCAATAATCCAAAGAAATGTTTACGATTCCAACTATATTGTGAGCATGTGTTTATGAATCAGGATCACGAAAAGGCGAGCCTATCCTGTCCAGCTGGTAATGTGTCACAAACACATGCAAAGGCAAGTCAATTGTTCATCTGCAAAACGTGGAAACATATGGTACAAGTCAAAACAGGGAACTTAAGAACATATTTTAATAGTTGTCTCACTTATCATAACTGTTATCCAACCCCTCTACATTATGTTTTTTTGTGTGGCAAATCATGATTGGTTGAATATCCTATGATTGCAATAACAATATCAGGTTTTTGCCCATTGCGAATATAAAGGTGCGGACACTTTCCAGTTTGCCAGGCTTCACTCGTACTTGAATAACAAGAAATAACACACCAAAAAACCTGTAACATGAAACGATAATTATTTCAAATTTAACACCAGCTCTCGTTAAATTCTTGGACTTTTGAAAGGAATTACATTAATTGATAAGTTTTGAGGTATTATTTTATAAATTGGTAGTGCTAATTAGTAACTTAAATTGTTAGTGGATGTACCCTTAAGGGGGGTTGAAGAATTGTATTGTCCACCTGAGAGGGTATTTAAGTTCCACATCATTCAAAGTATTTTTATGTATGACAGAGTTATTCACGGAGTATATTTGTCATTTTACATTGATGGCTAAACTTGAATACAATTGCCAGCTGAAGAGGTGGTATAAATCCTGCTGGCGAACCATGAGGGAAGCAGTGTTATAAGTCCCTGGTGAATGAGTGAGGGAATGAGTTGGGTTTAACGCCACTTTTAACAGTATTCCAGTTATATTGCGGCGTGTCAGTTTAATGTGGGAGGAAAGCCCTAAGTGATGCAGATCTCAGACGTTTACCACTTCGGTGAAACCCACGAGCACGAGTATGGTGCTGACAAACCTAGAAACATAATCGGGGGGAACCGGGATTCGAACCCACAATCATAGGTTTCTGGCGTGCCCAAGGGACGCAACTCTGCACAGCGAATCACAGCGCCTTAGACGACTGGGCCACCCGTGCCCCCTCATAAGTCCTTGGTATGGTGGCTAATTTTTGTTGCTGGCGATCAAAAGCCCCTTTTTTTATATTGCACTGTTAATTGGTAGTTTATTCTTTTACATGCTCTCAAACTAGTTTTAAATACAATCTGTGATAATCTAGTTATCATACTGTCCTTCGATGACAGGATTTTATACACTCTGAATATATTTGTTTTTAATGTATACTTTTGTCAATGGCTGAAATATTGCCAGTCTGACGGAAATTTTTTAACTCACTCACTCTATCAGACTTCCATCCATTTCCAAACATAACGAAAGTTCCAGCTTGACCCCAATTCGATTCAAACGATGACATCAAAGAAGCTGTGGAGAACTTAATGGATAGCAAAACCGGACATCTATGAAACTGGGATAAAATCCCTCAACATCCCTGTTGAAGCGTATCAATGTGGAAAGGGATTTGGGTCAAGTCATTCCATGCGAAGCCCAAACCAAAGAGGCGACTAACGGGATCGGGTGATGAGGCTCACTGACTTGGTAGATGCATGTCATATAGATGGAATGTTGCTGAGTGAGGTGTTAAACAACAAACAAGCAAACTATGAACATTCTTCAAGAACACCGCTTTATGAATTATCCCTAACAGCTTGCATCTTACAGGACAGTGAGTGAGTGAGTGAGTTTGGTTTTACGCCGCTTTTAGCAATATTCCAGCAATATCACGGCGGGGGACACCACAAATGGGCTTCACACATTGTACCCATGTCGGGATTCGAACCCGGGTCTTCGGCGTGACGAGCGAACGCTTTAACCACTAGGCTACCCGACCGCCCCCTTACAGGACAGAGAAGTAGTAAAAGAATGCCGGGAAACAAATAATAATAAAAAAAATTGACATTAGAAGAAAGCCCTGTGATACTTGGGTTTGCGGATTCTAGTTTTGTTGTGGAATATATTGCTATTGGCAGGATCTGCTCACCTTGTCGCGAACACACTATTTGATAGTGATTCATAAACACATGCACATGATATAGTCGTCTGATATTACCAGTGATTATTTTTAAGAATACGGAAAGGGTTTTGTCCTTTGCATGTATTTGGGTTTTAGGTATATTTGGAAAACAATATTTATACTCACTGTCTGTGTCCATATCAGGCTGTGTATGTTCATCTGCATATTCCCGCAGTCTGCGCCAGATGTACCTCCTGTACCAGACAGTGTGGCAGCTCCTCATGACACTGGGAGGCACCTCCGATAGTACAGCTTCTAGTGCCTGTAACAATAAAGAGCCACTGGTGACGAAGTATTGACAACAAAAACAAAGCATTGTTCTTTAGTGTTTGCCCCATATTGAGGTGTATCATAATACGTCAACTGGAGCAATACCCTGGGGCAGTAGGGTAGCTAGTGGTTAAAGCTTTGGCTTATCATGCCGAAGACCTGGGTTCAAATTCATGCATGGGTACAATGTCTAAAGCCCATTTCTGGGGCCCCGTGCTGTGATATTGCTGGAACATTGCTAATGGGCGGCGTGAAATCAAATGAACTCACTCACTGAGATCCTGTTAAAAACAAGCACGAAATACTCATATCCCCCACCAATATGACATGTCCAGTTGTGTGCAAGGCAAGAAATATTGTACGATTTCAAGATCTGCTCCGGAAATGAGCAATGCCGCCATTTTCACTCTAAGTCAAAGTCGTTGGAAACTCGAAAAAAATATTTCTCAGAAATCCCAAACTATCAAAAGGCACTATTTTCCCACTAGACCCATATCCATCAATCTGTTGCGGACAGACGGAAGGGCCGGCGGACAGCATCCATTCTTATATCCCCTTCCACTCTGTATCGGGACCCGTGAAGAATCCGGGGTAGAATAGGTCTTCAGCAACCCATGCTTGCCGTAAAAGGTAACTATGCTTATCGTAAAAGGTGACTTACGGGATCGGGTGGTCAGGCTCGCTGACTTGGTTGATGTATGCCATCGATACCAATTGCGTGGATCGATGCTCATGATATTAATCACTGGATTGTCTGGTCCAGACTCGATTATTTACAGACCGCTGTCATATAGCTGGAATATTGCTGAGTGCGGCGTTAAACAACAAACCAAACCAACCAATCGTGGCGGGGGATAATGAACACATAAATGTTCAATCTCGATTAAGAGTGATAGAGTACATTGTACATATAAAATGATATTATAGAAAAACTCAAAACCCACATTGTCATTAGTTTTCTTCCAGAGATCCCTCTCTTTAGTGTTTAATACAAGCATATTGTTCCCCGCCAAAAAAACTTGTTAGTTTTATGGAAATTTAAATAAACATATATATATATCATAGAAACAGATCAGTATATTAATATAGATATGCATGTTAAGGTACTAACAGAAATTGGAATATTCTGTTTTGATATTGACACATTTGATTGGTCAGTAACCAAGAGCATGCTAATGCGATTTACATTTGAAATAAAGTTTCCGTGCTAGGTGGGATTTTAGAAGATGCAGTGAAAAAAGTCTAAATGATGAGAAATACATGCTGCATATTATATTTTAGCGATTCATAATAATTTTCTGTATATTGCTCTTATTATAATTGTTATTATACAATGATGAATGAGATTCATAAATCTAGTTCCCATTCGACTCGTGAAGATCCGGGGTAGAATACGTCTTCAGCAACCCATGCTTGCCATAAAAGGCGACTATGCTTGTCGTAAGAGGTGACTAATGGGATCGGCTGGTCAGGCTCGCTGACTTTTATTGATGCATGTCATCGTATCCCAATTGCGTGGATTGATGATCATGATTGGATTGTCTGGTCCAGACTCGATTATTTACAGACCGCCGTCATATAGCTGGAATATCGCTGAGTGTGGCGTTAAACAAACAAACAAACAAGTTCCCATTCAGTTGCCGTACCATATTCACAAAGATGCCACAGCTATGCTCATCTGTTTGACTGAGTACTGGATATTCTGTCGTTATCCATGTGACCACTGATCCATCAGCTCTCCTCAAACTGCATGTATATTTTCTGAAAAAAATAGATATTAGATCTAGAGTTTACTACCTCTATTTGTTTCCGCTGCCTCAAACCAACCTTCAACCTAGCGCTATACATTTAGGACAAGTTAACTACATATGTTTGTAGATGAGGCAGATTGCAGCTTTTGTTTCAAAATCGGTTCGAGACTTTAAGACTATCGCATTCATCAGTGTGTCCTTAAGCTGTACTTCCCACTGGAGTCTTCATCAATCGTAGGCTTAGAGCTGACATCACCTGTTAGCCCACTTATTCCACAGTGCTCTCAGTCATGCCCCGCTTGTACAGACTTCAGATATCCGGAAACCTCGGTTCCCGGACGATTTTCATTCAAAACGAAATAATTACTATATAAATTTACCCGTATATACAGAAATTCAGTTTCCGGAACCGGATGGTCATTTTCATACACAAAACACTGAAATGCACACAAAATTGTCTCAGTTACCCGGAAAATACACTTCCGCTGGTGGTAATCCTTCCGTTGGTGGAAATCCTTTGATTCGTGAGAAGTCAATTAACCAAGTGACACTGAATTACGTTTGAGACGAGCTTGTTTATTGTACATGTAATCCCATTCGATAATCCCATGTCATCTGTCATGAGTTGCATAATTGAAGGGAAGTAACTCTTCCAGTAAGAAGCTGGTTTCAGTTATACGGAAATTTGTTTATACTGACGAATTGTGAAATGATGCAAGTGTCCGTATAAACGAGGCAAGACTTTACACGTTTATCTCTACATCTATGGCACGTTTATAGCTGACCAAGCCCTCAAATTACCTCCAATGTTGAATAAGTTTGTCCTCTACATTAAGAGCACACTTAGAGTTGACCACGCCCACTGTTCCATCCTGGGCATTGGCGACCAGAAGCACCCAGTGTTTATTTAGTGGCATGTTCACTGGCATCACGATCCACGTGTAAGTTCCAAGTTCCTCCTAATATAAAATAAAATCCACAAAATCATTGCCAGAATCAAAAGAAATACCTTGATGATACCGACCGTATCACTAACAAGTATTAATAAATCACTTACAAATAGGAATGATACTGACCATATCACGAGCAATTCTGCTAACCAATTGCACCCGTCACAAACACATGCTAAGGCAAGTCAAGTGCTCGCTCGAGAAACACAGGAAAATAATTATGGTACAAGTCAAAATGTGGAATTGCATCAGACATTTTTTTTGTCACTGATGAGTTAAATCATGTTAAATTTGGATATGCCCTCCACATGCATACAATAGAACTTTCTCAATGCTTTCCAGACTTATGCCTAGTCCCCAAACATAGAAAGAGGCACCCACATTTATATTGAGAAGGGAGCTCCAGTGAGATGGGGACAATCTAAAATGTGGAAAGGGCTTTGTCACTTTTATTTACAGTAAGGGTTGGTTGAAAAGGAAAATAATATGGTCTTGAATGTTTTACCCTGATCAAGCAAGATTCGTTTGATGCTCTTTAACCACAGAGAAATATGGATATCTACAGATATGTATTGTAATTTACATTAATGAATTATAATTTCATTTGATCAATTTTACAGATATTAGCTAACATTATCTTATGGTTACAGATTAACATTATATGCTTAAATATCAACTGTACTTGAAATACATTTCCATGATCGCCTGTGTTCTTTCAAAATCATATCCAAACAATTACCCTTCCCCTGTTTTGGATACATGTATATGACATTTATTTGGAAACAACTATGTAATTGATCTTTTTAAACTCAATGACCAAAGTGGTAAACGTCTGAGGCGTGCATCACTTCAGGTTTTCCTCCCACATTAATCTGACAGTCTGTGATATAATTGGATACTGTTCAAAGTGGCCATTAAACCTAACTCAGTCACTAACTAAACTCAACTGGTGCGCTGATGTACTGAAAATGCTTTTGGTATTCATAAAAATACCGATATTCTAGTGAGAGTGAATTGGGTTTACGACGCTTTTAACAGTATTCCAGTTATATCACGGTGTGTCGGCTTAATGTGGGAGGAAAGCCCAAAGTGATGCAGGTCTTAGACGTTTACCACTTCGGTGAAACCCATGAGCACAGGTATGGTGCTGACAAAACTAGAAACATAATCAGGCGAACCGGGATTCGAACCCACAATTTTAGGTTTCTTGCATGCCCAAGGGACGCAACTCTGCACAGCGAATTACGGTGCCATTGACACCTGGGCCAACCATGCGTCCACCGTTATTCGAAAGGATAATGTTCAGAAAATACATGCATCTACATTAAAATGCAAGTATTCTTAAGTGAACTACCAAAGCCATTCAGACCCTTCCGTGCTGAGGTTTTACTTATCGGTTTTGACAAGACATGTAGTGTGTTCACTGCTGTGATCGTCGACTTCGATGGTTGTGAAGTCAGTGATAACATGGACCAACAAGGGACATACAAACTGCACGTGACTGTCAGTGTTACTTTTACCATCAGCGTTGACTTTACACACATGACCAATTAAGTTATACATGGCGTGTTGACATAGGTACAGTGAGGATATTCTTGTTAAAGAAAAAATGCTGATCTAAACCTTCAAGGAACTGTTACAAAACTGACCTCATATCTTTCAGAGCTCGAATTAGATGCTAAACAAAGATCCATAACCGAATCAAAGATTTACCATGTGTCTTTAATTTCCATCTTTGGTCGAAAACCTAATGCGAGTACTTTTCTCATTCCTTTCCACATGAATGTACATGACTATGCTATCCATACCTTGCAAGGAGGCCCGTCATACTCGTCTTTCTCCCAATCGCTGACCAGGAAGGAATCAAGTACAATGCAGTGATGGCTGCTGCTCCTATTCCAAGTGGTCTGCAGGACATGCATGTATGCTTGCATGACCTACAATGGAGGGACAAAGGTATTTACAAAACAAATTCATATTGCAAAACCCCTACGTCACATGTTTTAACTAGCAACTTACAAAAAAACATCATTGCAACATGTATCCTGTCTGAAATCCTCAGGTAACAACGATGGAGCGATTTAATATGTTACTTGGCCTGAGAGCAATTTCCACTATTGGAACAAATATTTTTTCATTATATCATAATATTATATAATTTTCATCTTTAATAATGTTATTGCTAATATCGTTCTTTGACATGGCCTACCAACCACAAGCGAGAAGAAGATTGTCCCAATCTATTTTATACTTTTGAAAATATTAGAATAATAATTTGCAGAATTGAAGGACATAATTCATGATGAGCAAAAGATGAGAAAGCTAGAAAAACCATAAAAATTACCTCATCACCAAGCCATGCTGTCGGATCGAGGAGATGATTCCTCTGTATGCTGTGGGGCCCCACCTTGCACATCTGAGGATCCGTCCCATCGTCGTCATCTGTCTCGGCGTAGTCACTCATCACATGTTGTGGGTACATATAGAGGGTGTCAACAAACTCTGTGATGTCCGTCTTCATGTGATATGCACCTACTATGACAGCTGATATCAGACTGAGATACGTCTCCGGGCACTGGTCATCACCGAGAATGTCCGGGCTAAGTCGTGACCACTTCAACCTGTCACTGACTTCTGCGAGGTCATTTCTCCATTGACTGTTTATGTCAGCGATTAATGATAAACACGGACTGTCAAGGGAAGTATACGTGGTGTTTTTCTCCCAGTATTGTGTCAGGTTCAACACACACCTTGCGATAACGATATGTGTACGTTTGTTCAGCACACTTTCGGTGAATGATCTGAGATTGGTTGGTCTTTCATCAGGTTGATGACTAACACATTCGGTGGTTATGTTGTCAATCGAATTGTTTTCTGTTATTTGTTCGCTTTCTGAACATTTAGGAGTTTTCACACACATATTCACAATATCAGGGTCATGTTTCCTTTTCTTCGAGCTAACTTCACCTGAGGAAGGCTGGGAAGTAGGAGAGTTCGTATTTGCAGGATCATGATCACATTCCATATCACTTGTCTCCCTTTCTCCACCATCTTCATCTCCAGAACCAGCTTTTCTTACGCCAGGGTTCACCACCTCAGATCCAAGGGGGAGGGCCGCATTCAAACGTTTCTCATATTTTGGATCCGATAACGCTTCTGTGTGTTTTCCTATGTAGTGTACTAACATATATTTCACGTCTGCCCCGAGCAAGTTGTATGCCTGTCGTTTAAAAGACTTGGTGGTGCTGCCATCACTTTTATAAGCCACGAAGTACTGCTTGACGACCTTGGGTGCAGGGTTGGGTTGTTCCTGGGAACCAATATGCTTGAAGTGGTAGCTGTCATTCTTCCATGAGTCTGTAGAGCAAAAACCAACCAGTTACAAATATGTCAATAACGCAATGCATTAAAAGACGTACGTTTTTTGTGTTTTTGTTTGTTTTGTTCAAACGGTTCGCGTTAGTTGATGTAGTGTTTTCTGGAATCTGCTGCAATGAACATAATACATTATTATTAACACAGGTCCATCCATCAAAATAGAGTGAGTGAGTGAGTAAGTATGGTTTTACGCCGCTTTAGGCAAAATTCCAGCAATATCATGGCAGGGGACACCAGAAATGGGCTTCACACTATGTATCCATGTCGGGAATCGAACCCGGGTCTTTGGCATGACAAGCGAACGCTTTAACAACTAGGCTACCCGACCGCCCCCCATCAAAATAGAATGATCAACAAGGATCTCAGTGTCTCCCAACAACTATCAGGATGTCACGCTGTTCACAGCTAACAGTCTAAATCCAAATTCAATAGTTTAAGGTAAGTGATAGTTTAAAGTTATGTGAGTGAGGTTACATTTAAATTCAAGTCAGCTGAAAATAAGACTATAACACGTTCTTGATTATGAATACATTGACACATCTAAATATACTGAAGTGCAAAAGAAACATCACCCCCCATTGCATGAAAAGTTGTCATTTGAATATCTGGGTAATTTTTGTCAAAGTATCTCCAACTTAACATTACCTTGTCCGGAAAAATGAAATTTGAGGATAAAAAAACAAAGCAGATGACAATAAAACTGATCGTCCAAACGCTTCATGGCAACAGTCATGGTAACCCGATGCACGTGAGTTCCGTACAAATTGAAATGCACATGCGTTCCCCCATTTCCTGCCCTATAAAAATCCACCCAGATCCGATAACATTCATTCGTTATTGAATTGCTACCACATGCCAAGATTGACAAGAAATCAGCAACACCAAGCCCTTGGACGATTGCAAGCTGGATAAACCGCCCGGCAAGTAGCCAATGCATTTCAAGTCCACCTAAGGACCATATACAGGCTCCAGCAATGGTACCAGACCACCAACACTACAGATGACCTACCACGTAGTGGAAGACCAAGGGTCACCATCTGATGTCAGGGTCGTCAGATTGTGCGACAGCATCTTCAAGATCGCTTTGAAACTGCTCGACAGACCATGGGGACACACCAGCGACACATTAGTGAGGGCACCGTGCGTCGACGATTGACGAGCTGACACCTCGACTGTCACAGGCCACACCGAGGACCCATTCTGACACCATGTCATCCCCGGGACTGTCTTCAGTGCGCAACACAGCACCAGCATTGGTGCCACCAGCAGTGGAGAAGAGTCCTCTTCTTAGACGAGAGCGGTTACTGTATCTCAACAGCAGATGGCAGAGAGAAAGAGAGAGACTGGTGGGTTGGTCCGAGCATCATGGTGTGGGATAGAATTGGTCTTGCACAGAGGGTCAGCCTTGTTCTTCCAGAACATGGGTCCAGGGAGAGGCAATGGTGTCACAGTAGCTAGGTACATTGATCAAGTCTTGAGACCACATGGCATACCTCATTTGGCACATCGCCGCAATCGCCGCAACCTTGATGATCAGTTTTGTCGAGTTTCATCTTTTTGATATGTCTCAAAGTATGTTTACAGTGATTGGACAAATAAGATTTCTCATGTATCTATCCATGGTGAGGTTTCTTTTGCAGTTCAGTATATATCAACACAAGTTGATAAAATTGGAAAAACTCTGAGGCTTGCAAGTGTTGATATATTTGATATCAAAAGACACGAAGATGAGATTTTATTTATCATCCAAAATCATTCTTCCAACTTTTTCAGTTTGTAGACAGTAATAAGCAGTGTCTTAAGTGTAAAGAGTACTGCTTACAGCTTCAGTAGCAGAGCCATTAGCAATGTCACTTGATTTTGACATCATGGTAACCAAACACGTCACAATGGTCTGCAAAGCATTAGATTGTCTGGTCCAGACTCAATTATTTACAGACCGCCGTCATATAGCTGGAATATTGCTGAGTGTGCCGTAAAACAACAAACAAGCAAACAAACAAACAGTGCCGGTTTCTCCATCTATATGTCAATGTGGCATCCAGGAGGTTTACACTCTAAAAACCCATAAGGTTCAACACATACGTGGGTGAACATTCCACTGAAGCATGAGCAACTTATCAATGACTTACAATCAGGAAAGTAGTCAGTTATTATCTGACCTCAGGTCATCACCATGGAGTAGCCAATCACGGGCCTGGAATTCCACATCACACACACACACACACACACACACATATATATGTATGATACCTAGGCTGTTATCTCAAGTGGGTTTCTCCCTTAATTAATATTGTCAGAAGTATGCATTTTCATTTAAGTCTAAACAGAGACCATATTATATGGTCTCTGGTCTAAACTTCAAGACATGCAGTATTTAACCTACCTTCCACCGAGTCTGCCTCCACCCTGTACAAGTACCCGTCTCCTCCATGGGGTTGAGCTGGGGTTGTTACTATAGCCCGTTTGTCATCAGGGTTGTCCAGTATCTCCAACACTTCAGTGAGCTTCAGTGCCTTGTTCCTCCCCGTGAAGTACGGAGCTGTCACCTCTCTGTCTTCGCTATCCATAGCTTTAGCTATCCAATATTTGCTGTGCTGCTATGGCCGCCCCAATCTTTCTGTACAACGCATAATGAAAGAGAAACTAGGACTGTCGTATAGACAGTGACGTGGCGCTTTGTATACGACATGAATCTTGGCTGCCTGCCAGGTAGTTGTGCAAATGCGGGTACATGCAATCAATGCCGCAGCCTGGTTTCCTGGGTATGCTACACTGACCAAGGCACAAGCTCCTTCCCAGCGCGTGACACCTTCGTTACACACTCTCCGCGAACGGGCTATCGCTGTGAGGAGCTTGACCCAGGCAATGGCGGCCTCCATAAGACAAACAAACATGGCGGACACGAAATGTATAAACTATAGAAAAACGCTAGAACGGGTGGTTAAGTTTTTTTCTTAGCATTTTCATGAATGCTCTTGCTATATATACGTCGCGATAATAACGTCCATTGTTACTGTTAGTGAAGGAAAACATTATTTAAGCTGTTTCGAGACTCGAAAGTGGTCGTCACATCGGTGAAATGTAAACAATGACACACACACCATTTTCAACAGTGATATATGCGTTAATATTTCGTGTCAGCTCACTGTTGTCCCGAAATCCTACATATAATACATTGAATTAAACAACCACGTTAATGGAATACCGTTAGCATCTTTATTTTAGCAAATTTGATGACGCAAATGTCGCCGATTATGCCCGGTTTTCTCCCATTGTAAAATGTCGGGTTTAGCGGAATTATTGAACGCCCACTATAAATTACCATAAAAAAATCTAACACTTATGATCCGTAATAATGGTATTTAATGATAGGGTTTGTCTTTGGTTCTGATATTTGGATTCTGGATTTTATTCACCTGAAAAGCCATTTATTTTGCATTTGTTTGTTTTCTTATTACATCGTGAAATTAATCAGTGTAGCGCCAGCGCAGCATACCCAAGGGACCAGGCTGCAAACCCTTTCTATATCCAATAGAAATCTCTGCATAAAGCAGAGTCGACAGTACGATACCGTCAATATCATAAACATGTGTTTATGGATCACAATCGAATAGTGATTATACCAACTGGTTGCGAAAAGGTGAGCGTATCCTGCCCCACTGCCGTCACAAACACATGCAAATGCACGCCATATGTTCACTAGGAAAAACACGGGAACATATCCTGAAGTCCTGTGTTCTTGAATACTGTTGAAGACAGAACGAGTTACAGCTTTAACTTTAAGATTTAAAGGACATTCACGACAGAATGTAGGAGCAAGGGAACAATTACGTTTTACATTTTAACGATGACATTAAGGACATTCGAGACAGAGTTATAGTGAGTGTGAGTGAGTGAGTTGGGTTTAACGACGCTTTTAACATTATTCCAGTTATATCACGGCGTGTCAGCCTTATGTGGGAGGAAAGCCCGAAGTGATGCAGGTCTAAGATGTTTACCACTTCGGTTAAACCCACGAGCACGGGTATGGTGCTGACAAACCTGGAAACAGTGGGGCAGACTTGATTATTTGCAGACCGCCGTCAAATATCTACCGATAGGTTAGGTTAGGTTAGGTTTTGGATATATGCAGTATGAAGACCCTTTAATTAAAAGTTAGGAAGCATTTAAACTTGTAGTTGAGGAGTGGGAAACAATGAAAACGCGTTAAAATTGCACTCCCAAAACAGACTCCAGTATGGCTGCTAAACCATGATACTTTTTAACAAAGTCAATATTTTTAGAAAAAATGTCCAACCTCTGACAGAAACATGAGTGAGTGAGTGAGTTGTGTTTAACGCCGCTTTTAACAGTATTCCAGTTATATCACGGCGTGTCGGCTTAATGTGGGAGGAAAGAACGAAGTGATGCAGGTCTCAGACGTTTACCACCTCGGTTAAACCCACGAGCACGGGTATGGTGCTGACAAACCTGGAAACATAATCGGGGCGAACCGGGATTCGAACCCACAATCATAGGTTTCTGGCGTGCCCAAGGGACGCAACTCTGCACAGCGAATCGCGGCGCCTTAGACGACTGGGCCACCCGTGCCCCTCCACCGAAATAGATGCCATTGGGCGCATTGGGGCAACCTTGATTATTTGCAGACCGCCGTCATATAGCTTGAATGTTGCTGAGTGCAGAGTTAAACAACAAACCAACCATTCTCTGCAATTTCGTACATGTTACATTAAACTGTTTTCAAAGGCTGAACATGCGAAAACACAAAACTCCGACTACTTAAGGGTTAATTTATGTAGTTATTCCCGGTCAAGTGCAAAAATTATATTCAGTGGTAATGTTCAATAAATTCAATCTAAAGCTATGAATAGGATTTTCACCAGCTTTTGGTTCTGCAGAGATTTTGGAAACACGACTTCAGTGATGAGTTTGGCACCCGATACTTTTATGGCTAGTCATTTGGGTGGTAGCAAAACTTGTCACATACCTAAACATAATAAAAGTAATAACTCAAGACTTTCTGTCTGAATTTTATTCTATTTTCACGCAATATATACATTGATGTATGAAAAGAGTCATCCGCTGATCGCAGTACTGGGTGAGTGAGTGAGTGAGTATGGTTTTACGCTGCTTTTAGCAATATTCCAGCAATATCACGGCGGTGAACACCAGAAATGGGCTTTACACATTGTACCCATGTCGGGAATCGAACCCAGGTTTTCGGCGTGACGAGCGAACGCTTTAACCACTAGGCTACCCGACCGCCCTGCACCCCGCCATGAAGATCCGGGGTAGAAAAGATCCAAATGAATATTACTTTTGCTGGCGTCTCCTTTATGTTATCTGAACAATGTCGTTATTTTTTATTTTGAGATATTATACCTTGTGATTATTATTAAGTTAAGCCAATGCGCTGGGTGCAAATAGGCCTTTAATTGGCTCTCGCCGCCCGTAAAATGTAACACCACCACCCATTTCCACCCTCGCCGAACTAGGCTGGAATTAAAGAGCTATATATTAGCTGGACTAACTAGAGTATGCACAATCCAATCGTCGCGTGACGAAGTCGACATCCGGTTCGTGAACTGCCGTGCAGATTTCGGTCGATTGGTGGATTTGCAGAGCATGTGTACCGCCAAATCGGCGTCAACAGATATTTTCCGAACCTTTCATGTTTTTTATCAAAGTGCTCACGTGATTTAATGCATTTCGCTTAGTAAGACTCGTTTTATCACGTATATATTTTGATTATCAAGGGCGCAGTGATTTTTATTTAAGCAAATGCAAGTGATATGAGAGGTGGAATCTGATAGGTCAATAGGAAGGACATAGAAGGGACATAACTTGTAAAAGCCGATGGTAGCGCTACGATCGAGCCCAGAAATTCCAGCCTAAAGTACTCACGGAAATGAAATAAACCCTGTTTTTTCGATCTCAGATTTTAAATAAATGCAGTTAATATACAAAATATATAAATATTCAAACAACTCAATTAGTACTAATTTGGCCTTGGCACAAATACAGCGTATCAAAGGGTTTTTTATGTCTTTTTGTCAGTGGTTAGTGATTTATGAGTGGCATTGTGGGATAGTGAATCATCGTCAACATATCAGAACGTTAAAGTAACATATTCCCTTCTCAAACAACAACTTACATGTCATTATTATTATGTACATAAACATAGCTGGGTTTTTTATTGTTGTTTTGATAACTTTTTTTCCAAGGCTAATTTGCATATGCCCAAAGCCTGTTTCTGCCATGTCAATTTGGACTTAGTTTATTTTTGAATGTTGAAAGTGCCAACAAATTACCTCCTGTAAAGTACATTTTGTATTGAATCCTGAGATAAAACTAGCAAATCCAGACTAGTACTTTTCCAGTTGTTTTGTTATTTCGTATTTACATCTACGTAATGCTTTGTGTCGATTATGAAATCCAGCAACACAGATTTTTTTCATTTCCATGAATACTTTAGTATAGAAACTGGACTTTTACAGACAGTTAACTCCCTTGCCTCGAGAAGATGCTAATATTATCACACTTGGTTTCATTCTCACTGGGCGTATATATACACTTTGTCCTTTGATGCAAGTCTATTCTCTGAACAAATTTCAGAAGAGACATATTTCCCAAAGAGACTTGTTGAGCTAATTGAAGCCCATACAGCTTCCGACCCGTGAAGATCCGGGTTAGAATAGGTCTTCATGATCAGCAACCCATGCTTGCCGTAAAAGATGACAATGCTTGTCGTAAAAGGCGACTAACGAGATCGGGTGGTCAGGCTCACTGACCCGGTTCATGCATGTCATCGATCCCAATTGCGTGGATCGATGCTCATGATGTCAATCACTGGATTGTCTGGTCAAGACACTATTATTTACAGACCGCCGTCATATAGCTGGAATACCGCTGAGTGCGGCGTTAAACAACAAACAAACAAACATTCAGCAGCTATATGATTCAAGCTTGGTTACCCTCCGTCCACACAATGCGGGATCTTTGTGCTAAACACAATACGAATGAAACAGCTTATAGGTCTGTAAATTTCTCATCCGACAAAATCGGCGTTACGATCGATACTCTGTCTCGAACAATGAGAACATCAGAAAAAGTGAAGAAATCAGCACCAAGGAACCAACAACACATACAAAAGTGTACATAGGAACTTTATCGATGTTGTGTTCCACTGGGAATACAATTTGTCTTTCAGACACACGAGAACATGGATAAACACTTGGGATAAACTGTCACTCCCATTTCATTATAACAACATGAATGTGAGATATGGGAAGATGGAGAATGCAGTAATCTGAGCTGGGGATAAAAAACTTTTAATTCCCTTTCCATTGTGAAACACAACAATAAGCAGCCTCGAGAATCCACCGAAATAGTGAGTGAGTGAGTGAGTTGGGTTTAACGCCGCTTTTAACACTATTCCAGTCATATCCCGGCGTGTTAGCTTAATGTGGGCGGAAAGCCCGAAGTGATGCAGGTCTCAGACGTTTACCACTTCGGTGAAACCCACGAGCACGGGTATGGTGCTGACAAACCTAGAAACATAATTGGGGCGAACCGGGATTCGAACCCACAATCATAGGTTTCTGGCGTGCCCAAGGAACGCAACTCTGCACAGCGAATCGCGGCGCCTTAGATGACTGGGCCACCCGTGCCCCTCCACCGAAATAGATGCCATTTGGCGCTAAATAGTTGTGAATATGATATGAATGGAAAATCAGTGATGACACCAGGTGTTCTCGAAAAGGTTAAGCATATCCTGTCCTACCGGTAGCAAAGTTTAGTAGGAAACTCACATGGATGGATTGGTTGGTTGGTTGGTTGATTAACGCCGCACTCAGCAGTATTCCAGCTATGTGACGGCGGTCTGTAAATAATCGAGTCTGGTCCAGACAATCCATCTTTCCATTATGCCAAGTTCCCACATAAAGAATTGACGTATTCGACGAAATATGCGCCCACGGCGATATTTGTTGAGATATTGGCTTGTGAACAATCCCAATTAGCACCCCTTCCGACTGATCACTGTACACAAAACTAATTTATTCGTGTATAATACACATTCGTATTTTATATGCATCTTAATTATGGGCAATTAAATTCTGGAAAATATATCTGTTGTGTATAATACGCACAGACTTTTCCTTTTGTATTATTTCAGGCTGACAGCATAAACCACGAAATGTACGATCTATCAACTCTGTTTTTGTCTCACCAAAATTATATTGTAATAAGAGCCCCCTATTTCTAATTTTGAGACCGCCCTGGTCGCTTATTACGTCGAATATGATATGATTATCAAGTCTAGGCCAGCCACGTGTCCCTGACAGTACTTGGCCCTTACTTGTCTCGGCACCAGTGTCTGCTCATGTCGCAGGTAAAAGTATCTAGGTCACGAAGCAGTAACATCTCTGACATCACGGACCATCTTTGAACTGGGGGCAATGCTAACTTATCTCTCTGTGCCATCGGGTTACTTGTCCGTCAATATAAACCCAGAACCATAAAGAGATGCATCTCACTGAAGCAAGAGCAATTTCGAACAGTTGATCATGAAATGTTTCATCATGGCAGAAGAGAAATCTTAAACTTGGGAAGACCTTTGGTCTTCGCAGCAAGGGTTGTTACTGTAGATGTCACATCATTGTGATTGTTGGTTACTGTAGGAGCATCATCATTTGTGATTACTGTAGATGCAGCATTATTGTTGGTAACTGGGATTGCAGCATCATTGGTTACTGCAGATGTAGCATCATTGGTGGTAACTGGGGTTGTAGCATCATTGGTTACTGCAGATGTAGCATCATTGGTGGTAACTGGGGTTGTAGCATCATTGGTTACTGCAGATGTAGCATCATTGGTGGTAACTGGGGTTGTAGCATCATTGGTTACTGTAGATGTAGCATCATTGGTGGTAACTGGAGGTGTAGCATCATTGTTGGTTACTGTAGATGTAGCATCATTGTTGGTCACTGGAGGTGTAGCATCAGTGTTGGTTACTGTAGATGTAGCATCAGTGTTGGTTACTGTAGATGTAGCATCATTGGTGCTAACTGGGGTTGTAGCATCAGTGTTGGTTACTGTAGATGTAGCATCATTGTTGGTCACTGGAGGTGTAGCATCAGTGTTGGTTACTGTAGATGTAGCATCAGTGTTGGTAACTGGAGGTGTAGCATCATTGTTGGTTACTGTAGATGTAGCATCAGTGTTGGTTACTGTTGATGTAGCATCAGTGTTGGTTACTGTAGATGTAGCATCATTGTTGGTCACTGGAGGTGTAGCATCATTGGTGGTAACTGGGGTTGTAGCATCAGTGTTGGTTACTGGAGGTGTAGCATCATTGGTGGTAACTGGGGTTGTAGCATCAGTGTTGGTTACTGTAGATGTAGCATCAGTGTTGGTTACTGTAGATGTAGCATCATTGGTGCTAACTGGGGTTGTAGCATCAGTGTTGGTTACTGTAGATGTAGCATCATTGTTGGTCACTGGAGGTGTAGCATCAGTGTTGGTTACTGTAGATGTAGCATCAGTGTTGGTTACTGTAGATGTAGCATCATTGGTGCTAACTGGGGTTGTAGCATCAGTGTTGGTTACTGTAGATGTAGCATCATTGGTGGTAACTGGGGTTGTAGCATCATTGTTGGTCACTGGAGGTGTAGCATCAGTGTTGGTTACTGTAGATGTAGCATCAGTGTTGGTTACTGTAGATGTAGCATCATTGGTGCTAACTGGGGTTGTAGCATCAGTGTTGGTTACTGGAGGTGTAGCATCATTGGTGGTAACTGGGGTTGTAGCATCATTGTTGGTCACTGGAGGTGTAGCATCAGTGTTGGTTACTGTAGATGTAGCATCATTGTTGGTTACTGTAGATGTAGCATCAGTGTTGGTTACTGTAGATGTAGCATCAGTGTTGGTTACTGTAGATGTAGCATCAGTGTTGGTTACTGTAGATGTAGCATCAGTGTTGGTTACTGTAGATGTAGCATCAGTGTTGGTTACTGTAGATGTAGCATCAGTGTTGGTCACTGGAGGTGTAGCATCAGTGTTGGTTACTGTAGATGTAGCATCAGTGTTGGTCACTGGAGGTGTAGCATCATTGGTGGTAACTGGGGTTGTAGCATCAGTGTTGGTTACTGTAGATGTAGCATCATTGGTGGTAACTGGGGTTGTAGCATCATTGTTGGTTACTGTAGATGTAGCATCAGTGTTGGTCACTGGAGGTGTAGCATCATTGGTGGTAACTGGGGTTGTAGCATCAGTGTTGGTTACTGTAGATGTAGCATCATTGTTGGTCACTGGAGGTGTAGCATCATTGGTGGTAACTGGGGTTGTAGCATCAGTGTTTGTTACTGTTGATGTAGCATCAGTGTTGGTTACTGTAGATGTAGCATCATTGGTGGTAACTGGGGTTGTAGCATCATTGTTGGTTACTGTAGATGTAGCATCAGTGTTGGTTACTGTAGATGTAGCATCATTGTTGGTCACTGGAGGTGTAGCATCATTGGTGGTAACTGGGGTTGTAGCATCAGTGTTGGTTACTGTAGATGTAGCATCAGTGTTGGTCACTGGAGGTGTAGCATCAGTGTTGGTTACTGTAGATGTAGCATCAGTGTTGGTCACTGGAGGTGTAGCATCATTGGTGGTAACTGGGGTTGTAGCATCAGTGTTGGTTACTGTAGATGTAGCATCATTGGTGGTAACTGGGGTTGTAGCATCATTGTTGGTTACTGTAGATGTAGCATCAGTGTTGGTCACTGGAGGTGTAGCATCATTGGTGGTAACTGGGGTTGTAGCATCAGTGTTGGTTACTGTAGATGTAGCATCATTGTTGGTCACTGGAGGTGTAGCATCATTGGTGGTAACTGGGGTTGTAGCATCAGTGTTTGTTACTGTTGATGTAGCATCAGTGTTGGTTACTGTAGATGTAGCATCATTGGTGGTAACTGGGGTTGTAGCATCATTGTTGGTAACTGGAGGTGTAGCATCATTGGTGGTAACTGGGGTTGTAGCATCAGTGTTGGTTACTGTAGATGTAGCATCATTGGTGGTAACTGGGGTTGTAGCATCATTGTTGGTTACTGTAGATGTAGCATCAGTGTTGGTTACTGTAGATGTAGCATCATTGTTGGTTACTGTAGATGTAGCATCATTGTTGGTCACTGGAGGTGTAGCATCAGTGTTGGTTACTGTAGATGTAGCATCAGTGTTGGTTACTGTAGATGTAGCATCAGTGTTGGTCACTGGAGGTGTAGCATCAGTGTTGGTTACTGTAGATGTAGCATCAGTGTTGGTTACTGTAGATGTAGCATCAGTGTTGGTCACTGGAGGTGTAGCATCAGTGTTGGTTACTGTAGATGTAGCATCATTGTTGGTCACTGGAGGTGTAGCATCATTGGTGGTAACTGGGGTTGTAGCATCAGTGTTGGTTACTGTAGATGTAGCATCATTGGTGGTAACTGGGGTTGTAGCATCATTGTTGGTCACTGTAGATGTAGCATTATTGTTGGTCACTGGAGGTGTAGCATCATTGGTGGTAACTGGGGTTGTAGCATCAGTGTTGGTCACTGGAGGTGTAGCATCATTGGTGGTAACTGGGGTTGTAGCATCAGTGTTTGTTACTGTTGATGTAGCATCAGTGTTGGTTACTGTAGATGTAGCATCATTGTTGGTTACTGTTGATGAAGCATCAGTGTTGGTTACTGTAGATGTAGCATCATTGTTGGTCACTGGAGGTGTAGCATCATTGGTGGTAACTGGGGTTGTAGCATCAGTGTTGGTTACTGTAGATGTAGCATCATTGGTGGTAACTGGGGTTGTAGCATCATTGTTGGTTACTGTAGATGTAGCATTATTGTTGGTCACTGGAGGTGTAGCATCATTGGTGGTAACTGGGGTTGTAGCATCAGTGTTGGTCACTGGAGGTGTAGCATCATTGGTGGTAACTGGGGTTGTAGCATCAGTGTTTGTTACTGTTGATGTAGCATCAGTGTTGGTTACTGTAGATGTAGCATCAGTGTTGGTTACTGTTGATGTAGCATCAGTGTTGGTTACTGTAGATGTAGCATCATTGTTGGTCACTGGAGGTGTAGCATCATTGGTGGTAACTGGGGTTGTAGCATCAGTGTTGGTTACTGTAGATGTAGCATCATTGGTGGTAACTGGGGTTGTAGCATCATTGTTGGTTACTGTAGATGTAGCATTATTGTTGGTCACTGGAGGTGTAGCATCATTGGTGGTAACTGGGGTTGTAGCATCAGTGTTGGTCACTGGAGGTGTAGCATCATTGGTGGTAACTGGGGTTGTAGCATCAGTGTTTGTTACTGTTGATGTAGCATCATTGTTGGTTACTGTAGATGTAGCATTATTGTTGGTTACTGTAGATGTAGCATCATTGGTGGTAACTGGGGTTGTAGCATCATTGTTGGTTACTGTAGATGTAGCATCATTGGTGGTAACTGGGGTTGTAGCATCATTGGTGGTAACTGGGGTTGTAGCATCATTGTTGGTCACTGGAGATGTAGCATCATAGGTGGTTACCGTAGATGCAGCGTCAGTGTTGGTTACTGTAGACGTAGCATCAGTGTTGGTTACTGTAGACGTAGCATCAGTGTTGGCTACTGTAGACGTAGCATCAGTGTTGGCTACTGTAGACGTAGCATCAGTGTTGGCTACTGTAGACGTAGCATCATTGTTGGTCACTGGAGGTGTAGCATCATTGGTGGTAACTGGGGTTGTACCATCAGTGTTGGTTACTGTAGGAGCAGCATCATAGTTGGTTACTGTAGATGTAGGATCAGTGTTGGTTACTGTAGATGTAGCATCAGTGTTGGTTACTGTTGATGTAGCATCATTGGTTTCTGCAGATGTAGCATTATTGTTGGTCACTGGAGGTGTAGCATCATTGGTGGTAACTGGGGTTGTACCATCAGTGTTGGTTACTGTAGGAGCAGCATCATTGTTGGTTACTGTAGATGCAGCATCAGTGTTGGCTACTGTAGATGTAGCATCAGTGTTGGTTACTGTTGATGTAGCATTATTGTTGGTTACTGTAGATGTAGCATCATTGTTGGTCACTGGAGGTGTAGCATCATTGGTGGTAACTGGGGTTGTAGCATCAGTGTTGGTTACTGTAGGAGCAGCATCATAGTTGGTTACTGTAGATGTAAGATCAGTGTTGGTTACTGTAGATGCAGCATCAGTGTTGGCTACTGTAGACGTAGCATCAGTGTTGGCTACTGTAGACGTAGCATCAGTGTTGGCTACTGTAGACGTAGCATCAGTGTTGGCTACTGTAGACGTAGCATCAGTGTTGGTTACTGTAGATGTAGCATCATTGGTTACTGCAGATGTAGCATTATTGTTGGTCACTGGAGGTGTAGCATCATTGGTGGTAACTGGGGTTGTACCATCAGTGTTGGTTACTGTAGGAGCAGCATCATAGTTGGTTACTGTAGATGTAGGATCAGTGTTGGTTACTGTAGATGAAGCTTAATTGTTGGTTACTGTATATGTAGCATCAGTGTTGGTAACTGCAGATGTAGCATCATTGGTGGTAACTGCAGATGTAGCATCATTGGTGGTAACTGGGGTTGTAGCATCAGTGTTGGTTACTGTAGGAGCAGCATCATAGTTGGTTACTGTAGATGTAGGATCAGTGTTGGTTACTGTAGATGCAGCATCAGTGTTGGCTACTGTAGGAGCAGCATCATAGGTGGTTACTGTAGATGAAGCATCAGTGTTGGTTACTGTAGATGCAGCATCAGTGTTGGTTACTGTAAATGCAGCATCAGTGTTGGTTACTGTTGATGTAGCATCAGTGTTGGTTACTGTAGATGTAGCATCAGTGTTGGTTACTATAGATGTAACATTATTGTTGGTTACTGTAGATGCAGCATCAGTGTTGGTTAATGTAGATGTAGCATCAGTGTTGGTTACTGTAGATAAAGCTAAATTGTTGGTTACTGTAGATGTAGCATCAGTGTTGGTTACTGTAGATGTAGCCTCATTGGTGGTTACTGTAGATGTAGCATCAGTGTTGGTTACTGTAGATGTAGCATTAGGGTTGGTTACTATAGATGTAGCACCAGTGTTGGATACTGTAGATGTAGCATCAGTATTGGTTACTGCATATGTAGCATCAGTGTTGGCTACTGTAGGAGCAGCTTCAGTGTTGGTTTCTGTAGATGCAGCATCCTTGTTTGTTTCTGTAGATGTAGCATCATTGATGGTTACTGCAGAGGTAGCATCAGTGGTGGCTACTGTAGATATGGGATCAGTGTTGGTTACTCTAGATGTAGCATCAGTGTTGGTTACTGTTGATGTAGCATCAGTGTTGATTACTGTAGATGTAGCATCAGTGTTGGTTACTCTAGATGTAGCATCAGTGTTGGTTACTGTAGATGTAGCATCAGTGTTGGTTACTGAAGGAGCAATATCAGTGTTGGTTACTCTAGATGTAGCATCATTTTTGGTTACTGTAGATGTAGCATCAGTGTTGATTACTGTAGATGCAGCATCAGTGTTGGTTACTGTAGGAGCAGGATCATCAGTGGTTACTGTAGATGTAGCATCAGTGCTGGTTAGTGTAGATGCAGCATCATTCGTGGTTACTGTAGATGTAGCATCAGTGTTGGTTACTGTAGATGCAGCATCAGTGTTGGTTACTGTATATGAAGCATCATTGGTGGTTACTGTAGATGTATCACCAGTGCTGGTTACTGTAGATGTAGCATCAGTGTTGGCTACTGTAGATGTAGGATCATTGTCGGCTATTGTAGATGTAGCATCAGTGTTGGTTACTGTAGATGTAGCATCAGTGTTGGTTACTGTAGATGCAGCATCAGTGTTGGTTACTGTAGATGCAGCATCATTGTTGGTTACTGTAGAGGCAGCATCATAGGTGGTTACCTTAGATGTAGCATCAGTGTTGGTTACTGTAGATGAAGCTAAATTGTTGGTTACTGTATATGTAGCATCAGTGTTGGTTCCTGTAGATGTATCATCAGTGTTGGTTACTGTATATGTAGCATCAGTGTTGGTTCCTGTATATGTAGCATCAGTGTTGGTTACTGTAGATGTATCATCAGTGTTGGTTACTTTTGGAGCAGCATGATAGGTGGTTACTGTAGGAGCAGGATCATCTGTGGTTACTGTAGATGTAGCATCAGTGCTGGTTAGTGTAGATGCAGCATCATTGGTGGTTACTGTAGATGTATCACCAGTGCTGGTTACTGTAGATGTAGCATCAGTGTTGGCTACTGTAGATGTAGGATCATTGTCGGCTATTGTAGATGTAGCATCAGTGTTGGCTACTGTAGATGTAGGATCATTGTCGGCTATTGTAGATGTAGCATCAGTGTTGGTTACTGTAGATGTAGCATCATTGTTGGTTACTGTAGATGCAGCATCAGTGTTGGTTACAGTAGATGCAGCATCATTGTTGGTTACTGTAGAGGCAGCATCATTGGTGGTTACTATAGATGTAGCATCAGTGTTGGTTACTGTATATGTAGCATCAGTGTTGGTTACTCTAGATGTAGCATCAGTGTTGGCTACTGTAGATGTAGGATCATTGTCGGCTATTGTAGATGTAGCATCAGTGTTGGCTACTGTAGATGTAGGATCATTGTCGGCTATTGTAGATGGAGCATCAGTGTTGGTTACTGTAGATGTAGCATCATTGTTGGTTACTGTAGATGCAGCATCAGTGTTGGTTACTGTAGATGCAGCATCATTGTTGGTTACTGCAGAGGCAGCATCATTGGTGGTTACTATAGATGTAGCATCAGTGTTGGTTACTGTATATGTAGCATCAGTGTTGGTTACTATAGATGTAGCATCATTGTTGGTTACTGTAGATGCAGCATCAGTGTTGGTTACTGTAGATGCAGCATCATTGTTGGTTACTGTAGAGGCAGCATCATTGGTGGTTACTATAGATGTAGCATCAGTGTTTGTTACTGTATATGTAGCATCAGTGTTGGTTACTGTAGATGTAGCATCATAGTTGGTTACTGTAGATGTAGCATCAATGTTGGTTACTGTAGATGTAGCATCAGTGTTGGTTACTGTAGATGTAGCATCAGTGTTTGTTACTATAGATGTAGCATCAGTGTTGGTTACTGTAGGGGCAGCATCAGTGTTGGTTCCTGTAGATGTAGCATCAGTGTTTGTTACTATAGATGTAGCATCAGTGTTTGCTACTGTAGGAGCAGCTTCAGTGTTGGCTACTGTAGATGTAGCATGATTGTCGGCTACTGTAGACGTAGCATCAGTGTTGGCTACTGTAGATGTAGCATCAGTGTTGGCTACTGTAGACGTAGCATCAGTGTTGGTTACTGTAGATGCAGCATCCTTGTTTGTTACTGTAAATGTAGCATCATTGGTGGTTACTGTAGATATATCACCAGTGTTGGTTACTGTAGATGAAGCATCTTTGATGGTTACTGCAGAGGTAGCATCATTGGGGGTTACTGTAGATGTAGCATCATTGATGGTTACTGCAGAGGTAGCATCAGTGGTGGTTACTGTAGATGTAGGATCAGTGTTGATTACTGTAGATGCAGCATCAGTGTTTGTTACTGAAGATGAAGCATCATTGGTGGTTACTGCAGATGTATCACCAGTGCTGGTTACTGTAGATGAAGCATCTTTGATGGTTACTGCAGAGGTAGCATCATTGGGGGTTACTGTAGATGTAGCATCATTGATGGTTACTGCAGAGGTAGCATAAGTGTTGGTTACTATAGATGTAGCATCAGTGTTGATTACTGTAGATGTAGCATCAGTGTTGATTACTGTAGATGCAGCATCAGTGTTTGTTACTGAAGATGAAGCATCATTGGTGGTTACTGCAGATGTATCACCAGTGCTGGTTACTGTAGATGTAGTATCAGTGTTGGCTACTGTAGATGTAGCATCATTGTCGGTTACTGTAGATGTAGCATCATTGTTGGTTACTGTAGGAGCAGCATGATGGGTGGTTACTGTAGGAGCAGGATCATCTGTGGTTACTGTAGATGTATCATCAGTGTTGGCTACTGTAGATGTAGCATCATTGTCGGTTACTGTAGATGTAGCATCAGTGTTGGTTACTGTAGGAGCAGCATGATGGGTGGTTACTGTAGGAGCAGGATCATCTGTGGTTACTGTAGATGTAGCATCAGTGTTGGTTACTTTTGGAGCAGCATGATAGGTGGTTACTGTAGGAGCAGGATCATTTGTGGTTACTTTAGATGTAGCATCAGTGTTGGTTACTGTAGATGCAGCATCATTCGTGGTTACTGTAGATGTAGCATCAGTGTTGGTTACTGTAGGTGCAGCATCAGTGTTGGTTACTGTAGATGAAGCATCATTTGTGGTTACTGTAGATGTATCACCAGTGCTGGTTACTGTAGATGAAGCATCAGTGTTGGCTACTGTAGATGTAGCCTCATTGTTGGTTACTGTAGATGCAGCATCATTGTTTGCTACTGTAGATGTAGCATCAGTGTTTGTTACTGTAGATGCAGCATCATTGTTGGTTACTGTAGGAGCAGCATCATAGGTGGTTACTCTAGATGTAGCATCAGTGTTGGTTACTGTAGATGAAGCTAAGTTGTTGGTTACTGTATATGTAGCATCAGTGTTGGTTACTGTAGATATAGCATCAGTGTTGGTTACTATAAATGTAGGATCAGTGTTGGTTACTGTAGATGTAGCATCAGTATTGGTTACTGCATATGTAGCATCAGTGTTGGCTACTGTAGGAGCAGCTTCAGTGTTGGCTACTGTAGATGTAGCATCATTGTTAGTTACTGTAGACGTAGCATCAGTGTTGGCTACTGTAGACGTAGCATCAGTGTTGGTTACTGTAGATGCAGCTTCCTTGTTTGTTACTGTAGATGTAGCATCATTGGTGGTTCCTGTAGATGTATCACCAGTGTTGGTTACTGTAGATGTACCATAATTGTTTCTTACTGTAGATGCAGCATCAGTGTTGGTTACTGTAAATGTAGCATCATTGGTGGTTACTGTAGATGTATCACCAGTGTTGGTTACTGTAGATGTAGCATCATTGATGGTTACTGCAGAGGTAGCATCAGTGGTGGTTACTGTAGATGTAGGATCAGTGTTTGTTACTCTAGATGTAGCATCAGTGTTGGTTACTGTAGATGTAGCATCGGTGTTGATTACTGTAGATGCAGCTTCATAGTTGGTAACTGTAGTAGCAGGATCATCTGTGGTTACTGTAGATGTAGCATCAGTGTTGGTTAGTGTAGATGCAGCATCGTTCTTGGTTACTGTAGATGTAGCATCAGTGTTGGTTACTGTAGATGCAGCATTAGTGTTGGTTACTGTATATGAAGCATCATTGGTGGTTACTGTAGATGTATCATCAGTGCTGGTTACTGTAGATGTATCATCAGTGTTGGTTACTGTAGGAGCAGCAGCAGTGTTGGCTACTGTAGATGCAGCATCATTGTTGGCTACTGTAGGAGCAGCATCAGTGTTGGCTACTGTAGATACAGCATCAGTGTTGGCTACCGTAGATGCAGCATCAGTGTTGGCTACTGTAGGAGCAGCATCATAGGTGGTTACTGTAGATGTAGGATCAGTGTTGGTTACTGTAGATGCAGCATCAGTGTTGGCTAGTGTAGGAGCATCATCATTGTTGGTTACTGTAGATGAAGCATCAGTGTTGGTTACTGTAGATGTATGACCATTGTTGGTTACTGTAGATGCAGCATCATTTTTGGCTACTGTAGATGTAGTATCAGTGTTGGTTACTGTAGATGCAGCATCATTGTTGGCTACTGTAGGAGCATCATCATAGGTGGTTACTGTAGATGTAGCATCAGTGTTGGCTACTGTAGATGTAGCATCATTGTTGGCTACTGTAGGAGCAGCATCAGTGTTGGCTACTGTAGATACAGCATCAGTGTTGGCTACCGTAGATGCAGCATCAGTGTTGGCTACTGTAGGAGCAGCATCATAGGTGGTTACTGTAGATGTAGGATCAGTGTTGGTTACTGTAGATGCAGCATCAGTGTTGGCTAGTGTAGGAGCATCATCATTGTTGGTTACTGTAGATGTAGCACCATTGTTGGCTACTGTAGATGTAGCATCAGTGTTGGCTACTGTATATGTAGCATTATTATTGGTTACTGTAGATGTAGCATCAGTGTTGGTTACTGTAGATGTAGCATTATTATTGGTTACTGTAGATGTACCATCAGTGTTGGTTACTGTAGGAGCAGCATCAGTGTTTGTTACTGTAGATGTAGCATCAGTATTGGTTACTGTAGATGTAGCATTATTATTGGTTACTGTAGATGTAGCATCAGTGTTGGTTACTGTAGGAGCAGCTTCAGTGTTGGTTACTGTAGATGCAGCATCCTTGTTTGTTACTATAGATGTAGCATCATTGGTGGTTACTGTAGATGTATCATCAGTGTTGGAAACTATAGATGTAGCATCATTGTTGGTTACTGTAGATGTAGCATCAGTGTTGATTACTGTAGATGCAGCATCAGTGTTGGTTACTGTAGGAGCAGCATGATGGGTGGTTACTGTAGGAGCAGGATCATCTGTGCTTACTGTAGATGTAGCATCAGTGTTGATTACTGTAGATGCAGCATCAGTGTTGGTTACTTTTGGAGCAGCATGATATGTGGTTACTGTAGGAGCAGGATCATTTGTGGTTACTGTAGATGTAGCATTAGTGTTGGTTAGTGAAGATGCAGCATCATTCTTTGTTACTGTAGATGTAGCATCAGTGTTGGTTACTGTAGATGAAGCATCATTGGTGGTTACTGTAGATGCAGCATCAGTGTTGGTTACTGTAGATGGAGCATCATTGGTGGTTACTGTAGATGTATCACCAGTGCTGGTTACTGTAGATGTAGCCTCATTGTTGGTTACTGTAGATGTAGCATCAGTGTTGGTTACTGTAGATGTAGCATCATTGTTGGTAACTGTAGATGTAGGATCAGTGTTGGTTACTGTAGATGTAGCCTCATTGTTGGTTACTGTAGATGTAGCATCAGTGTTGGTTACTGTAGATGTAGTATCAGTGTTGGTTACTGTAGATGTAGCATCAGTGTTGGTTACTGTAGATGTATCATCAGTGTTGGTTACTGTAGATGCAGCATCAGTGTTGGTTACTGTAGATGTAGCATAAGTGTTGGTTACTGTAGATGTAGCCTCATTGTTGGTTACTGTAGATGTAGCATCAGTGTTGGTTACTGTATATGTAGCATCAGTGTTGGTTACTATAGATGTAACATCAGTGTTGGTTACTGTAGATGTAGCATCAGTGGAGGTTACTGTAGATGTATTACCAGTGTTTGTTACTGTAGATGTAACACCATTGGTGGTTTCTGTAGATGTATCACCAGTGTTGGTTACTGTAGATGTAGCACCATTGGTGGTTTCTGTAGATGTAGCATCAGTGTTGGCTAATGTAGATGTAGCATCAGGGTTGGTTACTGTCGATGTAGCCTCATTGTTGGTTACTGTAGATGTAGCCTCATTGTTGGTTACTGTAGATGTAGCATCAGTGTTGGTTACTGTAGATGTAGTATCAGTGTTGGTTACTGTAGGGGCAACATCATTGGTGGTTACTGTATATGTAGCATCAGTGTTGGTTACTGTATGGGAAGTATCAGTGTTGGTTACTGTAGATGTAGAATCAGTGTTGGTTACTGTAGATGTAGGATCAGTGTTGGTTACTATAGATGTAGCATCAGTGTTGGTTACTGAAGATGTAGCATCAGTGTTGGTTACTATAGATGTAGCATCAGTGTTGGTTACTGTAGATGTAGCATCAGTGTTGGTTACTGTCGATGTAGCCTCATTGTTGGTTACTGTAGATGTAGCCTGATTGTTGGTTACTGTAGATGTAGCATCTGTGGAGGTTACTGTAGATGTAGCATCATTGTTGGTTACTGTAGATGTAGCATCAGTGTTGGTTACTGTAGATGTAGCATCAGTGTTGGTTACTGTAGATGTAGCATCAGTGTTGGTTACTGTCGATGTAGCGTCAGTGTTTGTTACTGTAGATGTAGCATCAGTGTTTGTTACTGTAGATGTAGCATCATGATTGGTTACTCTAGATGTAGCATCATTATTAGTTACTGTAGATGTAGCCTCATTATTGGTTACTGTAGATGTAGCATTATTGGTAGTTACTGTAGATGTAGCATCACTGTTGGTTGCTGTAGATGTAGCATCAGTGTGGGTTACTGTCGATGTAGCCTCATTGTTGGTTACTGTAGATGAAGTATTATTGGTGGTTACTGTAGATGTAGCATTAGTGTTGGTTACTGTTGATGTAGCATTAGTGTTGGTTCCTGTAGATGTAGTATCAGTGTTGGTTACTGTAGATGTAGCATCCTTGTTGGTTACTGTAGATGTAGCATCAGTGTTGGTTACTGTAGATGTAGCCTCATTGTTGGTTACTGTAGATGTAGCATCAGTGTTGGTTACTGTAGATGTAGCATCATGATTGGTAACTCTAGATGTAGCATCATTATTAGTTACTGTAGATGTAGCCTCATTATTGGTTACTGTAGATGAAGCATCAGTGTTGGTTACTGTAGATTTAGGATCAGTATTGGTTACTGTGGAGGTATCACCAATGTTGGTTACTGTAGATGTAACATCTGTGTTGGTTACTGTCGATGTAGCATCAGTGTTGGTTAATATAGATGTAGGATCAGTATTTGTTAGTGTAGATGTATCACCAGTGTTGGTTACTGTAGATGTTGCATCAGTGTTGGCTACTGTAGATGTAGCATCAGTGTTGGTTACTGTAGATGTAGCATCAGTGTTGGTTACTGTAGATGTAGGATGAGTGTTTGTTAGTGTAGATGTATCACCAGTGTTCATTACTGTAGATGTAGGATCAGTGTTGGTTACTGTAGATGTAGCATCAGTGTTGGTTACTGTATGAGCAGCATCATTGGTGGTTTCTGTAGATGTAGCATCAGTGTTAGTTACTGTAGATGTAGCATCAGTGTTGGTTACTGTAGATGTAGCATCATTGGTGGTTACTGTAGATGTAGCATCAGTGTTAGTTACTGTAGATGTAGCATCAGTGTTGGTTACTGTATGAGCAGCATCATTGGTGGTTTCTGTAGATGTAGCATCAGTGTTAGTTACTGTAGATGTAACATAAGTGTTTGTTACTATAGATGTAGCATCAGTGTTGGCTACTGTAGATGTAGCATCAGTGTTAGTTACTATAGATGTAACATAAGTGTTTGTTACTGTAGATGTAGCATCAGTGTTGGCTACTGTAGATGTAGCATCAGTGTTGGTTACTGTAGATGTAGCATCATTGGTGGTTACTGTAGATGTAGCATCATTGGTGGTTACTGTAGATGTAACATAAGTGTTTGTTACTGTAGATGTAGCATCAGTGTTGGTTACTGTAGGAGCAGCATCATTGATGGTTACTGTAGATGTAACATCAGTGTTTGTTACTGTAGATGTAGCATCAGTGTTGGTTACTGTAGGGGCAGCATCATTGGTGGTTACTGTAAATGTAACATCAGTGTTTGTTACTGTAGATGTAGCATCAGTGTTGGTTACTGTAGGAGCAACATCATTGGTGGTTACTGTAGATGTAGCATCAGTGTTGGTTACTGTAGGGGCAGCATCATTGTTGGTTACTATAGATGTAGCATCAGTGTTGGTTACTGTAGATGTAGCATCAGTGTTGGTTACTATAGATGTAGCATCAGTGTTGGTTACTATAGATGTAGCATCAGTGTTGGTTACTATAGATGTAGGATCAGTGTTTGTTACTGTATCTGTAGCATCATTGTTGGTTACTGTAGATGCAGCATGATTGGCGGTGTGTATGAATGTAGCAATTGTTACTATCGTTGCAGTAGTTACTGTAGATGTAGCGTCGTTGGTTGTTTCTGTAGATGCAGCCTCGCTGAGTTTCACGATTGATGGAGCATCACTTTTCGCAGTTGTTGGAACAGTAGTTGTAGTCCCTTGTGCTGCACTGCTCCTATCCGAGAGTGGATGAATGGTTACACATAAGTGCGTGGCAGAGGCAGTTACTGGGACACACATTTCATCAGGTCCACATGGCCGCGCGGCGCAAGGATGCACCTACAAGAAAATATTATTTGAATTTAATTTGTTGTTTTGCGTCACACTCCGAAGCATCACTACAATTTTTATTTTTGTATTTGAGTTTATAGAAAAATACATACCGTTTTGAATAATGTGTAACGAAATAATAAATAACTGTACACAACAAAGTAAAGACGGCTGTAAGTGACGGACGACCATTTGATATTCGAGGCTTGGAAGGGTAAGGGATGGTTTATACGGGACAAATGTATTTTCGGGTTGCGATTAAACATATTTTTTCTCTCAAATGTGTCAAAGTGTTTTTTGTAATCCCAACACAAGTTTTTTTCCAAAGCATCCACCATGTTCAGTGGCAATCAATTAGCGAAGTCACCAAGCCTGACCACGCAATCTATTAAGCCACCTCTTACAACGTTAACAATGGTACTGGGTACCTATTGTACCCTGAAATCCCACAGGGTTTTATTATAGTATTCTACTCAGGGATATTAGGTCTAGATATATGGTTCGTTTGTGTGAAGGCGACTGCAGGCGACTTTCTTAATACGTATAAAGCAACACTAATAGAATCACCTTGACGTGTTCATTCTTCCTGTATGCCCCGGAGAGGCATACTGGTTCTAGTTCAGACCGAAATGCTATAATTGCTGATCTAACCTTTCCGATGAAGGCTTTTGTCATGCAAGGTATGGGGATCTTCCTGTCATATAGTATGGGTCGAGTGCATCCTACAGAAGAACAGGCAAGTGAGATAACTATGTATATTGCAACGGCAGTATTTTAACCAACAGCGATGAGAGCAAGTTAACCCTTGTGTACTCCAAAAAGAAATAAAACGATAAAAGAAGATAATCATTATTGTCACGATGTTTATCCTTGAATTACAGTCTATAATAGAAAGTAGTGATTTGCGAGGGATTTATATTGGAGAGGAGTTCATAGACACATTACTATATGCAGATGATTTGTGTATAGTCGATGACACTGTAATAGGTCTGCAGCGAAAAAATATTTGATCCAATTTTGGTAATGTGTAGGGAATTTAAATTAACATGTCTTAAATTTGGGTTTTCAGAAGAGGTGGCACTTCAAGGTTTGATGAATGATGGTTTTTGAATGATAAGCGTATCAATGCTAGTACTTACTATAGGTATCTGGGTGTTCTGTTTTCAAAATGCATTGATACCTTCAAGATTAAAGCCAAAAAGGCTCTGTTTGTCATTAAAAAATTGCAGTTAGTTTTACTTTGCCAGTTAACATTTTGTTTAATTGTTTGATATGAAGATAATGCCCATTCTTCTTTATGGTGCGGAGATCTGAGGTTGCAAAGCTAGTCAAATTGTCGAAACTTTTCATACTAATTTTTGTAAATTTGTTTTAGGAGTTGGTACATAAGTATCATAGCAATACTAGTATTGGTTGGATGTGGAAGAAATGGTTTGCAAGTGGATTATCATATGAAGTGTGTTAAATACTGGTGTAAACTTATAATAATGAATGATGAAAGATATCCCCGACAGTGTTATTTGTTAATAATATTGATGAATTTGGTAGAATTACTTGGGCACCCATGTTAAATATTTACTCGACATTTATGCATTTGGTTATGTGTGGCACGAGCAGAATATTAGTGTTTGTTGCAGTTGTTTAGACAGCGTTGGTTGGATAGTAACAAACAGAGTATCCAGATGAAAATTTATGAGTCTTGTAAATTAAGGTACTATTCACACGTTAAGATATTACTGGACATGGAATATTAAAAAAATGTTACAGCTTTCAGTAATAGAGACCATAGACGTATGATGTGCCTGTTGAGATTAAGTGAATTGCCTATACGAAGTAATATGCGCAGAAGAAAGCATTTTTTTTATTCATGGTACAGGATCTTCTGAAGTTATGGGACAGAGATAATTCCAAAATCAAACGTTAACACATAAACCTGTGTTTCGACCTTCTGCATATGCAGACAACAGTTAAATCCTGTATTTATGTAATGCACATGTCACTAGCTAACGTCATGGTACACTTGATGCTTTTACACTCTGGCATAAACATTAACTCTCACAATGACATACCTTCCACTAATGACATCATTTCTTGTTTCATGAAAAAACATTCAGTGCAATCTAAACAAGACAGGCATTCTTCTAGTTACTCGAATACCAAACCCATAACAGTAAAAATGCCTGTTTTGAACCCTTAATGTGGACAAAGTATTGGCCTCTTCAGGATCAGTCACACATATCTTACCTGTGGTGGAATTAGAATCGAAGGTAGGTACACAGAACCGGGCGAAGCCTGCCAAGCATGGGTATTGAGACCTTGGGAGTTCAGTTGACATTCGCCAGCTGATGATATCCAGTTGATGGACGCACACCTCGACGAGAACACACACAGCCGGGAACAGTGTTCAAATGTGGTTTTGCGAAATATCTGGTATACGGATCCTGTTGAAATTCTGTCCTGGATACCATGACGTGGCGAAAGTCCTTCTAATTGCACACAACAACTAAACACTACACACCAAAGTAATAATGCTAAAGCAAAAAGCCATGAAATCTTCATTTTCATTAATCGAGTCGTCCCTCCTTACAAGTTCGGTACCAAGTGATCATTCCTCCCTTGTGGTGGTGAAAGCAATCATCCGATACACCACACGACTGTCAGCCAATCAGTCTAGAGATAACCATCAATACCAACATGCATGTCCATCAAGATCAATGTCAGACACAATAAATGAGAGACAAAAGCCATTCCATAATCATACGACATCTCCATTGTACGACCCGACTATACCATAAGCATGGGTTTACGAATCACTATGAAATAGTAATGATACCAGGTATTCGCGCAAAGGTGAGCGTATCCTGCCCCACAATGGCACCCGTTCACACGGAAACATATGGTACAAGTGAAAATACAGAATTCCATCGGACATAGTTTTGTCACTGATGCGTCAACTTTGTAAATGTCCTCCACATGTTTCATGAAAGCGCTACTGAGGCCTTATCGGGGGGCACGGGTGGCCCAGTCGTCTAAGGCGCCGCGATTCGCTGTGCAGAGTTGCGTCCCTTGGGCACGGCAGAAACCTATGATTGTGGGTTCGAATCCCGGTTCGCCCCGATTATGTGTCTAGGTTGTCAGCACCATACCCGTGCTCGTTGGTTTCACCGAAGTGGTAAACGTCCTGACCTGCATCACTTCAGTCTTTCCTCCCACATTAAGTTGACGATATAACTGGAATACTGTTAAAAGCGGCGTTAAACCCAACTCACTCACTCACTCACTCACTCACTCACTCACTCACTCACTCACTCACTGAGACCTTATCAAAGCAAGAGTCGTATGACGCCCTTTTAAATCTTTGTAGAAAGAGCATGTTCGATTGTACATTAAAAAGTAGTGAAATGTAGATACCCAAAGGCTTGGGCAGATGGAGTATGGCTCGACATAAAGGGAAAATTGACAATTGGAAAGTTGATGTCATCCCTATGTCATACCGTCTTGTGGAAACTCAGTTATGAAACAAATGAGGTGGTTGCACTGGTCTTTTATTTCTTGTTCAGGTGGGGAAATCCGCGGAGGGGAATTGGTTCTTTAACCATTATTGAATGATATGTGACCTTGATATACCTGAAGCTTAAGTTAAATCCATTGCCAACTTTTCTTGTTTTGATGGTGTCAATCCGAGCGGATATTTTCGTTTCATATGCTTGCCGTTTATAACTTTTTAAAAATCACTGTGTGTGAATAGGCAGACATCTACGCGATCCTAAGCATTATCCAATTGGCCTTAACGGAATAATATTTCAAACACGTCAAGAGTTGACATGTAATAATTTACTACCATACAACGGCCACCCTTTAGAATCCAGGTGTCCGTTCCACAAAGCTATCGCAGGGCTAAGGTTATCGTAACTCCCATATGTTAGGCATTATTTACAGACCCTCCTTCAGGGAGGGAGAATACTGTTCAGGGTGACGTTTACTGCACTTTATTAGAACATGAAACAATGCTTTTCGAAATAGGACAAAATAATATATAAAAATAAATAAGGGTAAGAACAGTAAGGCCTTGGATCACTCAGGCATAGACCCGTGAAAATCCGGGGTAGAGTAGGTCTTCAGCAACCCTTTCTTGCTGTAAAAGGCGACCATGCTTATCGTAAGAGTCGACTAACGGGATCGGGTGGTCAGGCTCGTTGACTTGGTTGATGCATGTCATCGATCCCAATTGCGTGGATCGATGCTCATGATATTAATCACTGGATTGTCTGTTGTTTACAGACCGCCGTCATATAGCTGGAATATTGCTGAGTGCGGCGTTAAATAACAAACCAACCAACCAACCAATCACTCAGGCATCGGTTACATACTGAACATTAGCACATCCGATACAGGGTCCGTATTAATAGTGAGTGAGTGAGTGAGTACTGTTTTACACCGCTTTTAGCAATATTCCAGCAATATCACGGCGGGGGACACCAGAAAAGGGCTTCACACATTGTACCCATGTCGGGAATCGAACCCGGGTCTTCGGCGTGACGAGCGAACGCTTTAACCACTAGGCTACCCGACCGCCCCTCCGTATTGATAAATACAATTCAGAATTTTCTTTAGAATACTCTTAACTCGCTAAGAAAAGTCTTAGCTAAGAGTTACCATTAGGAGTGTTGCTATAACAGCTCTAATAGCAAAGCGAAACTGAAACAAAATCTACCAAATCTAAGGAAAAACCTGTCCTAACAAAAAAAATATTAGTGCTCTTTTACATTGAAGTAGTATTAAATATCATGTGATGTATCATGTGACTCAATTACAAGCACCTGTTTATTGCGTGTTTGAAAGAACATAACTATTGCTCTATGAAGTGGCAAGGTGACAAATTAATTATTCACCGATATTGATGTATTAGTTCACGCATGACATTTTGGACATTGTGTTAGGTTCAGGTAGACACAAAACAAGGCGTAATAACGCATAGATGTCGGTAAATAATTACTTTATCGCCAAAGACATAGATGTAGAACACATTTGAAATGATTAAAGTAGTGAAAACAATCAATGTTTTCTTCCCATAACTGAAGAATCAATCATGCTTATGTATGTAATCATTTACTCCGAATTATGTGTTTGCTAGGCCGCATATTTAACATACTGAAATAGCTGAGAAAATAGAATACATAATTATTTATTGATGAGTTGTGTATTGCTAATCTAATCTTTTAATGTTCAATCAATAATTTGCATTTCATTGAACAGGGTTTTTAATAACATTGTCAACTATTATTACATTATCGTTTCGAGTTGATTTAGAAGAACATAACTTTATTATCATTGTCATATTTAAAAGAAAACAACTACACAATACTACAGAAGTAAATTGCGCTATTCTTTTTAAAGAGGGGGAGGAATAGAATGATATATTATCATTTTAACCAAATTTCAAATTTCCCAAACACTGATGATGTATCCTCTCAAATTCATTTCTTTAGTAAATAATCACTTTCTTTGCCTGTTTTATGGAAACAATAATCATATTTCAGTGAATCTAGTTATTATACAAATAATTATTCTTGACGAGGTCAATATGCGGAAACAAGGACCCGATCATTCGCTTTGTTATATCGAAATTCACTTTAAAGTTTATTAAGTCTTTTAACCGCCCTCAGTTTCAGCTACGCACCGTAAACTGTTCTCACTAGACGCCATCTTGTTTTCTAGCAGACGAGTAAGCATTCATCACGTGACAGGTTAATTTTGATCATGTGAGTCAATATTCGAGGTCAGTGTATTGTATTGTTTCGTCACGTGGTACGGATTAACCAATGGAATTGCAAGATTCTTACTCGAGGTAATGCAAACGTTGTTTGTTCGTCCAGTTTACGACGTTATCAAGTTGCGAGTGCTTGTTCGAATTTCAAGAAATGACTTCATCATAGAATAATGTGAAATAAACCACGCTTCGTTCTTCATTGTTCTTTGCGATTTATCGCGTAGGTATCTAATATATAAACATGGGGCCACTGCTCTCTACATTTGTATTTCGTATCATACCCACAAGTGTATTACAAACGGTGTTCCTAGCCAAGGAAATTATCATGTATTCAATGACTAAATAACTCAAGCCTCTCAAAACTTTTTATGTCTCTTCTAAATACAGAATTCTGCCGAAGTACTTAAAGACTATGTCATGTGTTGTACACAACACATAACAATGTATGATTCTTCCTTCAGGGGCACATTTCACTTTTAAAAAGCGCCATTTGAAGCCAGAAGATCACACACTTCTGTATAGCCTTTGTCTCTAGCTAGATCGGCTGCAGTCTTCCCGATTTTGTTCCTGGCATTAATGTCTGTTAGACCATGTGACAGAACATATTTCACAGTTTTCACGTCTCCCCCAATACAGGCGCAGTGGAGGACGTTGTTACCTAAATCGTCCACTCGTGTCACATCAGCTCCTTCTTTCACAAGTAACTCCACCACATCAATATGCTTACAGCCTGCTGCAAACGCCAATGGTGTTTTGTCGTGAAATCCCACACCGTTGATGTCTAACATGGCCTGTGAGAGAAGATACTTCACAATCTCTACATTTCCCCCTATACAGGCGCAGTGAAGGATGGTGTTACCCAAATTGTCTACTAGTGACAAATCAGCACCTTTATCCACAAGGAACTCAACAACTTCTCTCCGTCCCCACCTTGCCGCTAGCATCACTGGTGGCTTTTCCCAGGATTTAAAATTGTTGATGTTCACTGCACTCTCAGACAAGATGCGTTTAACCTGGGCAAGGTCCCCCTTCCTGCAGGCACGAATGAAGTTGGCGTGTGCTTTAGGGTCATGTCTTTGTGAAGGAGCAAGGGTCCCTGGTCATTAAAAGATAGAAACATTACGAGAATGAATGAGTGAGTTGGGTTTAACGCCGCTTTGAACAATATTCCAGTTATATCACGGCATGTCAGCTTGATGTTGGAGGAAAGCCTGAAGTGATGAATGTCTCAGACGTATAACACTTTGGTAAAGCACACGAGCACAGGTATGTTGCTAACAAGCCAAGAAATATGATTGGCGCAAACCTATGAGAATGAAACTGATTGATATAATTAAAAGAAAACTGAAAGAATATTTTACTTTTACATTTGGGTTTAGTTATACAAAAATAAGCATGATTAAACAAAAACTGTAACGGCATTTTTCAACATCTCATCATCACAATGGAAGTAAGACTACGTGTCTACACCCATGCTTGTCGTAAGAGGCGACTAACGGGATCGGGTGGTCAGACTCGCTGACTTGGTTGATGCATGTCATCGTATCCCAATTGCGTGAATCGATGCGCATGATGTCAATCACTGGATTGTCAGTTTCAGATTCGATTATTTCCAGACCGCCGTCATATAGCTGGAATATTGCTGAGTGCGGCGGTAAGCAACAAACAAACAAAAACAAACATGTCAGTCCAGCTTTCTATGTTTTATACACTTACGTGTGCCTCGTTCATCATGTCCATTGTCTGTAGTACCAAGTGGTTCCCTCCCATGCCCCATGGGCCCCTCAGTCGCTGCTGGAGAAAGAAAAATCACCTTCCGAAACTGGAAAACTTATCTTTGCGTTGCTACGAAACAGACTGTAGAATTTCAGTGACAAAAATGAATAATAAATATTAGGTTTTATATGGTAATGATTTAATTTGGTCTTTGGGTTTATTTGGATAATCTTATGATCTCTATTGAAACACATTGATCACAGCCCCTGAGGTAATACTAAGCTTCCATTAGACGTGGCAAAGGGTAAAAATCATATTAAAGGAATACTGAAAATCGGCGAGGACACCATGTTTGTTTTTTTGTTGTTTAACGCCGCACTCAGCAATATTACAGCTATATGACGGCGGTCTGTAAATAATCGAGTCAGGACCAGACAATCCGGTGATGGACATGATGAGCATCGATCCACGCAATTGGGATACGATGACATTCATCAACCTAGTCAGCGATCCTGCCCACCCGACCCCATTAGTCGCCTCAAGCATAGTCGCCCTTTACGGCAAGGATGGGTTGCAGAAGACCTATTCTATCTCGGATCTTCACGGGTCGACACCAGATGTTCTCGAAAAGGTTAAGACAATAGTCAGAATTCACAATATTGGCAAGCTACGATTAGGATCATGTGTTAGTGATCTAAACCATATTTTTTGCCGGGTGTGGGGATGAATTGTTCCCAATTGCACTTTTAAAAACGTCATATATAGTCGGTGCAGCTGCTATAGCTGATAAGACTTTAAACAAATGTATAAGCAAGTGTTACTGACGAAGATCAAAGGTGAATATTGCAGGTCATCTTCCCGAGGCAAGAGAGTTAACTGACTTTAAAAGTCCAGTTTCCACCCTTGCCGAACTAGGCTGGAATTCCTGGGCTCGATTGTAGCGCCACCAGTGGCTGTTACGAGTTATGTCCCTTCTATGCCTCTGCTATGGACTAATCAGATTCCACCTCTCGTGTCACTTGCATTTGTTTCAAACAAAATGGCGGCGCCAAGACAAGACGATCTGATCAACAATCAAGATCTATATTATGATAAAACGGATCTTATATCGCAAAATGCATCAAATCATGTGAGCAACTTGATTACAAAATTGAAAAGATTTGGAAAATATATGTTGACAACGAGTTGGCGGTGCACATGCTTTGCAAATCCTGCAATCGACCGAAATCTGTGCGACAGTTTACGAACCGGATTTCGATTTCGGTGCGCGATTTTGATTGAACTATGCATCTCGTTAGTCCAGCCAAAATGTAATTCCATAATACCAGCCTAGTTCGGCAAGGATGGAAACTTGACTTTTATAGTCAGTTAGCTTCCTTGCCTCGGGAAGATAATTGCAGGTAGACCTATAGGATTAGCCTATGTTATTGTATCACTGTAAGCGTCGTGCCATACGGCGGCGGCCTGTAAACAATCAAGTCTGGACCAGACAATTCACGCGGACGTGGACAATGAAATGACTGGAGTAGATGGAATCAATAGTCAGAAAGTTCTTCTTTATAGTCTGCTTTGTACTGACATGTGTGTGCCCAGAATTGTCTGCATAAATACCGACGTGTTACTGATTTGATGGGACGTATGGTAGCCGTACTTACATGCGACGCATGTGGGATACAGTGTTCTCGAGTGGATGATTTTATAACACTTCGGACAACACTGGCTGTCGCGGGCCATTGTCATCACCTGAAAAGAAAGAAAAAAAAGAACCCAAAAAGAGGGCAACGCTGCAACTGTCGTCTCTAATAATGAGTGAGTGAGTGTGGTTTTATGCCGCTTTTCACAATATTGCTGCAATGTCACAGAGGGGGACACCGGAAAATGGGCTTCACACATTGTACCAATGTGGGGAATCGAACCCGGGTCTTCGGCGTGACGACCTAAAGCTTAAACCACTAGGCTACCCTACCTCCCCCACTTATAATGAAGAACTCATAAAAATATGGGCAACTAATAGTCAAATCGTTATTATGCCGTTGTGCCACTGCATATGGTACTAAAACAATAGTCACAGACCATTTGGTTTTAAGAGGGATGGTGTGTGTGTGTGTGTGTGTGTGTGTGTGTAGGGGGGGGGGGGGGGGGGGGGGGGATTTTGGTCTGAGATCAGTATTTTTTTGTTCAAGGAGCTCAAATATTATTTCAAGACAAAGCACTTGCTCAATTGGTGTTTTTTTTAAAAAATAACGTACTGTATTCTTGACACATTATTGCCTTTTCCTACTTTGCGAGGAATAGCAAATCATAAGTAAAACTGGGTCTTGATTATGTTTTTAGAAAAACCCAGCTCAAATTTTTGCTCAATTATGCGTTTTATTTGTTACCTTTATCCGGACCCTTGACGAACTGCACACGGTACTGTTTCCTGTATAATACCATATGGAATATATCTGGCAGGTCGAATCGGAAAACAGGGACTGCGAGCACCCTGAGATGTGACGACAGAAGAATGCGCACATCTTAGATCCGAATAACCCCTTTGAGTTGGTGATATCTTCTGATGATCCATCAGTCAGTGACAGAAACATCAATGAACACACCCATATGACGATGCCCATTTTATTTGCCATTTTGTCTCTTAAAATGGCGGCGTATCTGGCGGAGAAAAGAAAAAACACATAAACTGAAATATACTCAAGAAAAGGTATAAATTATATTGGTAAACATATATGAAAGACATAAACAAAACGTGAAGCTTTACCATCACGTCATTTACTGCCAAATTAATAACCAACCCAATTATTGAATTATCGAAACGCAAATGCATAACCCAAACATAACATAATCCTGTCTACTCGAAAGTCACGTGGACTATATAAGTATGTCTAAACCTGACTTAGGCCTAAATGTTCGACCAAAGAGGTCTATGGCTGACCATAGAATGGCAGAAATAATAGAGTCATCGTTCGCATGAGAAACCTGAAGATACCGTCATGTTCTAGCGGGGTGAATGCCATGAGACGCTGGAGTGAACTCTGTATCTCGAGTGAGTGAGTCAGTATCGTTTTACGCCGCTTTTTGCAATATTCCAGCAATATCACGGCGGGGGACACCAGAAATCGGCTTCACACATTGTACCCATGTCGTGAATCGAACCCGGGTCTTCGGCGTGACGAGCGAACGCTTTAACCACTAGGCTACCCGACCGCCCGTATGTATCTCGAATGGCACGGGTACAGAACTCATCAGTGAAATCGAAACGATTGAGGCAGAATACACTGAACTTACTAATGAATTGGCACGTTTGAAATTAGAGCATCGAAGAAGGATTTAAAGTAAGAAATTGAGAGGTTGGAGATGTAAAATTCCGAACCACGTGACCTGGCGAGCGCTGCAAGTTCGAGTTCACAGCGTGAAAATGTGGGTCAAGGTCACACTTGGAGCGAGGGCCGAGATTAACAAGATGGCGGCGCCCATGGATCGAAAGGTCAACAGTGTGATTTCACAGTTTTCTTGTGGGTTGAGGCACTTGACAAACAAAGACAGAAAGTAGACATAAATAATGGTATTATACTGGAATACAGCCTGACGAAAACAAAAAAACTGTCACATTGTTACAATAGAAGCTAGGGCTTATTCTAATCTTGGAGTTTTGAGTGATTTGATCAAAGCTGGATGATAATCTTATACATACAGGACATACGCAGATACTGCGCTCAAGACACATAGTCCATTGTTTTTTATGACCAGGAATACAGCCGAACACACGAGCTGCAAAGTCGCTTCGACTGATGGACCAATCATCAAAGAAAGGCCCATTCACTCCAGTTGGCTTGGAAATTCGTGGTCGGTTCAACAGTGGGTATTGTAAACAGGGCATGTGTAGGATGGTCCATGGTTGTTCGGTTTGCTTCAAACTTGGTCATACATTAAGTCTCACCATAATGTCGCACCAGCGGAAAGGGCGTGCGAAACCAAGGAAAAACCAGGGTAAAAAAAACACCAAATGGACTGCATAAACTCCTTCATACCAAAACCTTGGAATCATTCGTCACCACTCGCCCCTTTCCGTACCCTGCAAGAAGACTCATTCCCCTATCGATGAATATTATGTGCGAAAATACAACAAACCAATCAGAATTCGCATATGACTTCAAGTACTTCAGTCAAAGAATCCCTCAAGAATAATTTTTGATTTCACACGTCTTGCTTCTAAAAATATACTCCAGATACACGTAAGTCCCGATGTGTTTATTGAGTGAGTGAGTGAGTGAGTTGGGTTTAACGCCGCTTTTAATCGTACTCTAGTTATATCACGGCGTGTCAGCTTAATGTGGAAGGAAAGCCGGAGGTGATACAGGTCTCAGACGTTTAGCACTTCGGTGAAACCCACGAGCACGGGTATGGTGCTGACAAACATAGAAACATAATCGGGGCGAACCAGAATTCGAAACCACAATCATAGGTTTCTGGTGTGCCAGCTGGAGAGTCTGTCCAAGATGTTGCCCGTCATTTCAACGTTAACATAACAACAATTTACCGTCTCCTACATCGATACAATACTACACAGACCACAGATGACCTTCCTCGGAGCGGTCGTCCTAGGGTCACCACACCTCGACAAGATCGGCCGATTATCCGTCAACAGCAGCGACATTCGTTCCTAACTGCAAGTGAAAGTGCTCGACAGACCATAGGAACACATAATCGACACATTAACCGGGACAGTGTGATCCGACGTCTCCGTTCCAACAACCTCAGATGTCGCCGACCAGCACGTGATCCTGTTCTTCAACCACGGCATCGACAAGCACGACTTCAGTGGGCACAGGGTCATCGCAATTGGCGTCATCGTGAGTGGAGGTGTGTCATCTTCTCTGATGAAAGTCGCTTTTGTGTCTCCCATGCAGACGGAAGAGTCAGAATTTAGCGGCGTCGAGGTGATCGTTTCGCTGACAGAAACGTTGTGGAAAGGCATCCATGGGGTGGACCTAGTGTCATGATATTGGCAGGGATTGGACTTAATGCGAGACTTGGACCCATGTGGTTTCTGAATGTTGGTCAAGGTCGGGGACCCGGTGTCAATGCTCAGCTCAGCGGTATATCGACCAAGTGATCAGACCCCACGTTGTTCCATTTTTTGCACAACATCAACAACACATTTTCCAGCAGGACAATGCTCGTCCCCATGTTGCCAGAGCTACCATGGCCTTTCTGCAACAACACAACATCCGTGTTCTACCGTGGCCAGACCTCAGCCCTGATCTGAACCCCATCGAACACTTGTGGGATGAGGTTCAAAGGCGTCTGCACAATGTGCGCCCAGTCCATACAACTGCCGATGAACTACGCACAGCTGCTCTGGATGTGTGCAGGAGGATCCATAGGGCCTTCACAAATCTGATCCACTCAATATACAGGAGATGTGTGGCAGTGACCAATACTAATGGTGGTCACGCCAGGTATTGACTGACATTTTGGGTATCGACCCGAAACTGTGTAAGCCCTTAACATTTGAAAAAAACAATTATGTCATCTGCCTTTTAATCCATTAAACTGTCTTCAGTCCATTCTTTTTTAATCTTGCCCTATTAGTATTTTTTGTCTTTACTGTTGAAAATAAATAACATGTATACTGCATACTCGACTTGCGTTTCTTTTGCGTGTGGGTATATATAAAAAAGTCTCTTTTGCGGTTTTTTTTTTGCAGAGTATATTTTTTGAGTGGTGATTAAGTGGTTTCACAATTTAGTTTTAGTTTTCACAAATGTCGATTCCTGGGTTAGCCTTCGCGTATATACATAAACGTATTACATATGCAGAAACATATACATTTAAACATAAACGTGTCACACATGCAGTAAACACACATTTATACATAAATATATCACAACTGTGGTAAACAAATACATTTACACACACAGGTAACCCGCTCCCCACTCTCCACACACTCCCCACTCCCCCCCCCCCCCCCCCCCCCCCCACACACACACACACACACACACGCACGCGCGCGCGCACGCACGCACACACACACACACACACACACACACACACACACACACACACACACACACACACACGCACACATAACACGCTGTTGGATGTGCTGCAATTCATGCTGAAGTGCATCGAGAAGCGCCTTAAGTGTTTGGGGCGGTGGATTCCTTCTGCGAACGCGTCGATCCAACTCGTCCCACAGATGCTCAATCGGGGACAAATCTGGTGACCGGGCTGGCCAAGGTAATGTCTGGATGTTGTTGTGGTGTAAGAAGTCCTGACAAACACGTGCAATGTGCGGTCTATGTCAAGTTGTTTTTTTTTAAGAGTATATATACACGCACACAAGATTAAAAAAACTACAAACAATAAACAACGTACACAATCATATTTTACAATACTAACCTTGATGTTGAACCAGTTATCACCGAGAGCGTGAGACCATATGTGTATGATCCTCTGATGACTAACTCGTTGTCTGTGTTAACACGTGGATTATATATGCTTGTGTTCCTTAGGCTCACTGATTTCAATCAATTCAGATATCTGAAAATTCGTCATCCTACCAAATGAATATTTTATGTCGATGTATTAGGTGAATGTCTATCAGTTACAATATCGTCCTTGAAATTCTAATACCTCAAGATCATGGCACCATGACAAATGCAATATCTCACAGAGTAATCTAATCCTTCCATGAATAATGTAGCATATGTGTAGATGCCAGTATCGATCTTGGGTTCCAATGGCTCTAGCTTACCAAGTGATAAGTACACATGTACTTAATGCAATCGTTTTTACTTCCTCATTCGAAAACAAAAAAATATACGTTTTACGTTAATAATAATAAACTTTGTATTAGATCCTCCGCTGTTTTAACGAGAGTCTTCTTTGGTATCTTTAAGCTGGAGCGATATGACTTGACGAAACACAATATGCCCGTTACGCGATTTATCTTTTGGATTCAAAGCAAGGACGAACTATATCTCACATATAATATTGAGACATCATGCCCTATTTCAATGTGTTCTATTAAGAACCTTTGAAGGTACGAATTCTAAAGTAATGGTATAATTTGCCATACTGACTTCAGAAAATGCGGGATTTCATAAAAAAACATGAACATGCCACAATGTCAATTTACAAATCAATAGCGTGTGTGTCCACCTCTGGTTGCGATGCAAGCAACTCATCTTCGTCTCATGGAATGGACCAGGCGTCGCACAAAGTCCTGTGGGATATCTGTCCATATCTGCTGGATCATGTTTCGAAGTCCCTGGAGTGTCTGTGGAACACGTGGTTGACGTCGAAGGCGCCGATCCATCTCATCCCACATGTGCTCGATTGGTGAGAGATCAGGGGAGCGAGCCGGCCAGGGGATGACTTTCACGTTGTTTTGTTGAAGAGAATCCTGAACAAGTCGAGCAATATGAGGCCGGGCGTTGTCATGTTGAAAGGTAATGCCTGGGCCATGACGACAACAAAACGGTAGAACAACAGGGCCGATTATCTCGTCGCGGTAGCGCTGTCCATTGAGATTTCCCTCTACCAGTATCAAACGGGTCCTCTGTCTTGCTGTAATCCCAACCCATACCATAACGCTGCCGCCCCCGAACCGATCTTCTTCCATAACAATGATTCACGTAACGTTCACCTGGACGTCGGTACACTCGAATCCGTCCAAACATAGACGCTGTCTGCACCACTGTAGACGTGCTTGACGGTGGTTTCCTGACAAAATGGGACGTCTTGGTCTTCTGGCGTCAATCCCTGCGCATCTGAGGCGGCGACGTACGGTTTGTGAAGATATTCGTCGAAGGCCAGGGATGCTTTTTGCAGTCACTGTTGCTGGCTGGAATCGATTTCGTCTTGTCATTATTGGTTACGGGTGGCCTGCCACTCCGAGGGTGGTCTCTGACTGCATTCGTCTGTTGCCAACGTTGCAATAAACACCAAATGGTGTTTCTGTGGACGTTAAATTGTCTTGCAACATCACGTTGACTCGATCCTGCTTCAAGCATACCAAGACGCTCATTTTCGGACAGGCGTGGCATTTCGTAATGTTGAATAATTGCGTTATTTTGTTGTTTTTCTAAGTGGTTGTTGTCAACACGATGCTAAACAAGGCATATGGAATCCCGTTAACGCACGTTTTAATACCCATTCAATACATGGGGCTTGCATAAAAGTCATCTTTTGCATGGAATGCATGCTTTTCTGTTGTAGTTTTTGTGACTTGATTCCATACATGTACAACAATATTGAAAATCAAACTCTGTTTGAAAAATACACTAAAATATTCGTGTCACAGGAACATTTGTTGTTGAGTATACATGTATTGTTTTAAATTTTTAAAGGATACAACATTCTCCGAATATTGATTTTTTAACTGTTTATCAAGAATTTATGAACGGAAAATTCCTATTGAGAATAACTAGTTTCATGCTTGGACGCTGTGCAGAGGTGCGTCCCTTGGGCACGCCAGAAACCTATGATTGTGGGTTCGAATCCCGATTCGCCCCGATTATGTTTCTATGTTTGTCAGCACCATACCCGTGCTCGTGGTTTTCACCGAAGTGGTAAACGTCCGAGACCTGCCGCCCACATTAAGCTGACACGCCTTGATATAACTGGAATACTGTTAAAGGGGGTTTAAACCCCACTTACTCACTTAATGCTTGGAAAAATGTTGCTATAACGATTAAGGGTCCATTGTGAAAGAGGGAGCACCCGTGTTAGCTTAGATTCTCTCTCATAGCCACACCCGTGATGGTGGGCGTTCCAGATTCGGCATCAACGCACACGCGTTGGTTCGAGTATCGATGTCACCACTGAACCCGTGTTAGCTGCAGTCCTAGATTCCCACTGTCATCGCCACATCCGTGTTGGTTGGCGTCCAAGATTCTCCCTGTCATCGCCACACCCGTGTTGGTTGGCGTCCAAGATTCTCCCTGTCATCGCCGCACCTGTGTTGGTTGGCGTCCAAGATTCCCCCTGACATCGCCACACCCGTGTCGGTTGGAGTCCAAGATTCCCCCTGACATCGCCATATCCGTGTTGGTTGGCGTCCTAGATTCTCCCTGTCATCGCCACACCTGTGTTGGTTGGCGTCCTAGATTCCCACTGTCATCGCCACATCCGTGTTGGTTGGAGTCCAAGATTCCACTTTCATCGCCACACCCGTCTTGGTTGGCGTCCTAGATTCTCCCTGTCATCGCCACACCTGTGTTGGTTGGCGTCCTAGATTCTCCCTGTCATCGCCACACCCATGTTGGTTGGCGTCCAAAATTCTCCCTGTCATCGCCACACCCGTTTTGGTTGGCGTCCTAGATTCTCCCTGTCATCGCCACACCCGTGTTGGTTGGCGTCCAAGATTCCTCCTGTCATCGCCACACCCGTGTTGGTTGGCGTTCAAGATTCTCCCTGTCATCATTGCAACGTGTTGGTTGGCGTCCTAGATTCCCCCTGTCATCGCCACACCGTTGGTTGGCGTCCAAGATTCTCCCAGACTATAACGCAAGCCCTGTTGGTTGGCGTCCTAGATTCCCCCTGTCATCGCTACACCCGTGTTGGTTGGCGTCCTAGATTCTTCCTGTCATCGCCAAACCCGTGTTGGTTGTTGTCCAAAATTCTCCTTGTCATCGCCACCTCCGTATTGGTTGGCGTCCAAGATTCTCCCCTGGCATCGCCACACCCGTGTTGGTTGGCGTCCTAGATTCTCCCTGTCATCATTGCAACGTGTTGGTTGGCGTCCTAGATTCCCACTGTCATCGCCGCACCTGTGTTTGTTGGCGTCCATGATTCTCCCTGTCATCATTGCAACGTGTTGGTTGGCGTCCTAGATTCCCACTGTCATCGCCGCACCTGTGTTTGTTGGCGTCCATGATTCTCCCTGTCATTGCAACACCCGTGTTGGTTGGCGTCCTAGATTCTCCCTGTCATCGCCACACCTGTGTTGGTTGGCGTCCAAGATTCTCCCTGTCATCGCCGGACCTGTGTTGGTTGGCGTCCTAGATTCTCCCTGTCATAGCCACACCTGTGTTGGTTGGCGTCCAAGATTCTCCCTGTCATCGCCGCACCTGTGTTGGTTGGCGTCCTAGATTCCCACTGTCATTGCAACACCCGTGTTGGTTGGCGTCCTAGATTCTCCCTGTCATCGCCACATCTGTGTTGGTTGGCGTCCAAGATTATTCCTGTCATTGCAACACCCGTGTTGGTTGGCGTCCAAGATTATCACTGTCATCGCCGCACCTGTGTTGGTAGGCGTCCTAGATTCTCCCTGTCATTGCAACACCCGTGTTGGTTGGCGTCCTAGATTCCCACTGTCATCGCCGCACCTGTGTTGGTAGGCGTCCTAGATTCTTCCTGTCATTGCAACACCGTTGGTTGGCGTCCATGATTCTCCCTGTCATCGCCGCACCTGTGTTGGTAGGCGTCCTAGATTCTCCCTGTCATCGCCACAGCGGTGTTGGTTGGCGTCCTAGATTCTCCCTGTCATCGCCACACCTGTGTTGGTTGGCGTCCTAGATTCTCCCTGTCATCGCCACACCTGTGTTGGTTGGCGTCCTAGATTCTCCCTGTCATCGCAACACCCGTGTTGGTTGGCGTCCTAGATTCTCCCTGTCATCATTGCCACGTGTTGGTTGGCGTCCTAGATTTTCCTTGTCATCGCCACACCCGTGTTGGTTGGCGTCCAAGATTCCCCCTGTCATCATTGCAACGTGTTGGTTGGCGGCCTAGATTCTCCCTGTCATCGCCACACCTGTGTTGGTTGGCGTCCAAGATTCTCCCTGTCATCGCCACACCCGTGTTGGTTGGCGTCCAAGATTCTCCCTGTCATCATTGCCACGTGTTGGTTGGCGTCCTAGATTCTCCCTGTCATCATTGCAACGTGTTGGTTGGCGTCAAAGATTCTCCCTGTCATCATTGCAACGTGTTGGTTGGCGTCCTAGATTCTCCCTGTCATCATTGCAACGTGTTGGTTGGCGTCCTAGATTCTCCCTGTCATCATTGCAACGTGTTGGTTGGCGTCCTAGATTCTCCCTGTCATCATTGCAACGTGTTGGTTGGCGTCCTAGATTCTCCCTGTCATCATTGCAACGTGTTGGTTGGCGTCCAAGATTCCCCCTGTCATCATTGCAACGTGTTGGTTGGCGTCCTAGATTCTCCCTGTCATCATTGCAACGTGTTGGTTGGCGTCCAAGATTCTCCCTGTCATCATTGCCACGTGTTGGTTGGCGTCCTAGATTTTCCCTGTCATCGCCACACCCGCGCGTTGACTTGAGTCTTAGATTCGCCACCACTACAGCCGGTTTGGTGGAGTTCTAGATTCTCCCTGTCATCCCTACACCCTAGTCTCAATGCGGTGGCAATTTAGTTGCAATGATGTGGTGATGTATGTTGTTTAACGCCGTACTCAGCAATATTCCAGCTATTTGACGGCGGTCTGTAAAAAATCGGGTCCAGATCAGACAATGCAGCTGTGATGTACAATGCAGTTATGATGTAGTTGTGATGTAGTTGTGACGTACCTGTGATGTGCAATGCCGTTATGACGTAGTTGTGACGTACCTGGGATATACAATGTAGTTATGACGTAGTTGTGACGTACCTTTGATGTACAATGCAGTTATGACGTAGTTGTGACGTACCTTGGATGTTCAATGCAGTTATGACGTAGTTGTGACGTACCTGTCATGTACAAGTTATGATGTAGTTGTGACGTACCTGTGATGTACAATGTAGTTATGACGTAGTTGTGACGTACCTGTGATGTACAATGCAGTTATGACGTAGTTGTGACGTACCTTGGATATACAATGTAGTTATGACGTAGTTGTGACGTACCTTGGATATACAATGCAGTTATGACGTAGTTGTGACGTACCTGGGATATACAATGCAGTTATGACGTAGTTGTGACGTACCTGGCATGTACAAGTTATGACGTAGTTGTGACGTACCTGTGATGTACAATGCAGTTATGACGTAGTTGTGACGTACCTGGGATATACATTGTAGTTATGACGTAGTTGTGACGTACATGTGATGTACAATGTAGTTATGACGTAGTTGTGACGTACATGTGATGTACAATGCAGTTATGACGTAGTTGTGACGTACCTGTGATATACAAAGTAGTTATGACGTAGTTGTGACGTACCTGGGATGTACAATGTAGCTATGACGTACCTGTCATGTACAAGTTATGATGTAGTTGAGACGTACCTGTGGTGTACAATGCAGTTATGACGTACCTGTCATGTACAAGTTATGATGTAGTTGTGACGTACCTGTGATGTACAATGCAGTTATGACGTACCTGTCATGTACAAGTTATGATGTAGACGTGACGAACCTGGGATGTACAATGTAGTTATAGTGTACCTGTGATGTAGTTATTGTCTTACTGTGACGTAGCTGTAAAGTATGCGTTGTTGTGTTGTAGCTGTGCGGCAGTTTTGGTGTAGTGGTGATGTTGTGGGACCACTGCCTTAATATTAACAGCACAGTGGCGCTAACCCAAACAATTTAATGTTTAAAAACAGTACAAAGACATTTATTCCAGTAGATTGATATTCACATAGTGAACCTCATAGCACGCGGTTCTCAAGACGGGGAAATCTGGAGACTTGACACGACAAACGCGGTTCTTGTGGACATAGAACTTGCGGAAGCCTATTGCGTGCAGGTCTTCCAGCAGCTTGAGGGCAGGTACGGACGCGGCTCGGGCCTTGAATGCCCCGTGGAATTCCACAAACAGCTGTCGCACCCGGCTCAGCTGCCCCGACGACACCATCTGCGGCAGGGCACTCCACTCCGCACCCTCCACGTCCATCTTCAACACGTCGATGATGCGCTGCGACACAAACACAGTGAAAACATAGTGAAACAGAGTTAAACAGTGAAACACGGTGAAAAGTAAAACAGTGAAACACGGTGAAACACGGTGAAACACAGTGAACACAGTGAAACACAGTTAACTTAGGGACTGACAATTTGATTGACTGTGATTTTATCGAAAAACATACATTGTCCCAGAAAATTCTTAAAATAATCATTATGCTTCAGAATGTTGGAAAAAAGAAATGCTTGACACATTCATTGTGATATTGAGTTTAGTGATGAAAGGGAGAAGGCTTACTTCTGTATGTTGAGTGTAGTGATGGAAGGGAGAAGGCTTACTTCTGTATGTTGAGTATAGTGATGGAATAAAGAAGGCTTACTTCTGTATGTTGAGTGTAGTGATGGAAGGGAGAAGGCTAACTTCTGTCTGTTGAGTATAGTGATGGAAGGGAGAAGGCTTACTTCTGTATGTTGAGTATAGTGATGGAATAAAGAAGGCTTACTTCTGTATGTTGAGTGTAGTGATGGAAGGGAGAAGGCTAACTTCTGTCTGTTGAGTGTAGTGATGGAAGGGAGAAGGCTAACTTCTGTCTGTTGAGTGTAGTGATGGAAGGGAGAAGGCTTACTTCTGTATGTTAAGTGTAGTGATGGAAGGGAGAAGGCTAACTTATGTATGTTGAGTGTAGTGATGGAAGGGAGAAGGCTTACTTCTGTATGTTGAGTGTAGTGATGGAAGGGAGAAGGTTTACTTCTATATGTTGAGTGTAGTGATGGAAGGGAGAAGGCTAACTTCTGTATGTTGAGTGTAGTGATGGAAGGGAGAAGGCTTACTTCTCTATGTTGAGTGTAGTGATGGAATAAAGAAGGCTTACTTCTGTATGTTGAGTGTAGTGATGGAAGAGAGAAGGCTTACTTCTCTATGTTAAATGTTGTGATGGAAGGGGCAAGGCTTGCTTCTGTATGTTGAGTGTTGTGATGGGAGGAAGAAGGCTTGCTTCTGTATACATGAGTGTACTGATGGAAGGGAGAAGGCTTACTTCTGCACGTTGAGTGAAGTGCTGAAAGTGGTGAGGCTTACCTCCGTATGTTTAAACTGCCGCTTGAATGACGACAGTGATCGTAGTTCCCAGCCTTTCTTCATTACCACCTTGTCGCTGCCAGCGATGCCCAGCTTATAGAAATGAACCCGAGGCGACCTCTTGTGGCTCTTCACTTTCATACTGCAAAATCAGAGGAATCGCTAAACATCCCCTTTTTATAAATGTTTTCCAGGGTATATCGTTGCGTATAGCTCTATCTCACGCCCTCCAACCGCCACGTGGCCAGTTTGGGTCTTCACTTAACTATACGCGATTAGCCAGTCTGATAGCATCATTTCAATAAAGTTAAAAAATAAAAGTAAAATCTCTCTTTTATCTCCTACACCTCGAGATAGTCAGATAGCATCATTTTAAATAAGTAATAATAAAAATGAAACCCATCTTCCTACCCTTCTTTCACATTGTCTTCAACGGCTGTCTGAATACGAGGGGAAATCGAAGAGTTCGTTGCCTCCTAGATAGTGGTTTGTGTGATATGAGATTTCAACATGTGTGTCCTAAAATAGATGAATTAATCCCTAAACAGACACGGTGATGGGATTTAAGTTAATATTGGACTTTGGGTATTTTTTGTAAAAGAATTTTAATAAGATCACAAATGACGGTGGTTTCTTTTATGCTGATGGGGCGGTGGCGGGTGGGGCGGCGGCGGGTGGTGCGGCTGGGGCGTTGGCGGGTGGGGCGTTGGCGGGTGGGGCGATGGCGGGTGGTGCGGCGGCGGGTGGGGCGGTGGCTTTGGCGGGTGGTGCGATGTCAAGCGCATTGTGTATTGATGTCACAGGTTGATTATATTGAAAATTAACGTGTAAACAATTTGCTTCGAACGGGTTTCTCTGTGAGGCCACGACCAGTTCGCCTTACCTTCGTAGTTATATATATGATATGCATCTCCGTCTGAACACTGTCGTAAGTGCAAGCAGATTATGTACATCGTTGTCTACAAAACGTTTGAAACAGCTATCTGTTGACTTTACCTCGGGTCAAAGGACAAGACCTGGCACCGGTAGTTCTTCGCGATGTCGTCATCAAATGAGAAGTCGTGGTTGATGCTGCAGATACAATATAATACATCTTAAAAACATAGTAGTGAACTGTATAGAGGGATGGACGTTGTGTATACATTCAGGGTGTATGGATGGACGTTGTGTATACATATTGGATGTATAGAGGTATGGACGTTGTGTATGCATACAGGATATATAGAGGGATGGACGTTGTGTATACATATTGGATGTATAGGGGTATGGACGTTGTGTATACATTCAGGGCGTATGGATGGAAGTTGTGTATGCATACAGGATATATAGAGGGATGGACGTTGTGTATACATATTGATGTATAGAGGTATGGACGTTGTGTATACATTCAGGGCGTATGGATGGACGTTGTGTATACATATTGGATGTGTAGAGGCATGGACGTTGTGTATACATACAGGATTTATAGAGGGATGGACGTTGTGAATACATTCAGGGTGTATGGATGGACGTTGTGTATACATTCAGGGTGTATGGTCGGACGTTGTATTTACATTCAGGTTGTATGGATGGACGTTGTGTATACATTCAGGGTGTATGGTCGGACGTTGTATTTACATTCAGGTTGTATGGATGGACGTTGTGTATACATTCAGGGTGTATGGATGGACGTTGTGTATACATTCAGGGTGTATGGATGGACGTTGTGTATACATACAGGATATAGAGAGGGATGGACGTTGTGTATACATTCGGGGTGTATGGATAGACGTTGTGTATACATTCAGGGTGTATGGTCGGACGCTGTATTTACATTCAGGGTGTATGGATGGACGTTGTGTATACATTCAGGGTTTATGGATGGACGTTATGTATACATTCAGGGCATATGGATGGACGTTGTGTATACATTCAGGGTGTATAGATGGACGTTGTGTGTCCATTCAGGGTGTATGGATGGACGTTGTGTATACATACAGGATATATAGAGGGATGGACGTTGTGTATACATTCAGGGTGTATACATTCAGCGTGTATGGTCGGACGTTGTATTTACATTCAGGGTGTATGGATGGACGTTGTGTATACATACAGGATATATAGAGGGATGGACGTTGTGTATACATTCAGGGTGTATGGATGGACGTTGTGTACAATACAGGATATAGAGAGGGATGGACGTTGTGTATACATTCAGGGTGTATGGATGGACGTTGTGTTTACATTCAGGGTGTATGGTCGGACGTTGTATTTACATTCGGGGTGTATGGATGGACGTTGTGTATACATTCAGGGTTTATGGATGGACGTTGTGTATACATTCAGGGCGTATGGATGGACGTTGTGTATACATTCAGGGTGTATGGATGGACGTTGTATTTACATTCAGGGTGTATTGATGGACGTTGTGTATACATTCAGGGTGTATAGATGGACGTTGTGTATTCATTCAGGGTGTATGGATAAACAATATATAAACTTTCATGGCGTATGGAGGGACGTATTGAACACATTCAAGATGGGTCTATGGAGGAACGTTCTGTATGCATTCAGTGTGCCTGGAGGAACATTCAATATATATTAATATTGTATATGGTAACCATGACGACCATGATATCGGCGAGGGGTGGGTTTTATCCGTCGTGTGAGAGGACATGTTTTATCTGTGGTGTCAGTGAGTGAGTGAGTATGGTTTTATGGTAATATTCCAGCAATATCACGGCGGGGGACACCAGAATAGGGTTTCACACATTGTCCCCATATCTGGAATCGAACCCGGGTCTTCGGCGTGACGAGCGAACCACAAGGCTACCCGACCGCCCCTCTGTGGTGTCAGAAAAGCAGAGGTTCTGTCAGATGTCAGAACAGGACAGGTTAAAACCGTGATGTCAGGAGAAGTTTCATGTGGTGTCAGAGGAGAATACTTTCACCACCTTTACCTAAATCCCAGTTGAGCTGAGCAATAAATATTCCACTCACCCAAACGAATATACAAGGCACGGTGTGATTGGCCGAAAGTCTTCATCGTCACACACTTCCCAGCCTCCATCACCAACCTTCCCCATCCGCAATCTCCGGTGACATAAGTAGTTGATGTTGTCAAGGTAACTGAAGAACAGAACATATTCCCGTGAAAAATCTTTTGACAAGATATATACTGACTTCGAGCCTACGAGTCTTTGATTTATGCCCTTAATGCCGAACGCCGGACAGGGTAACAAGTGCCATATTTCACCGTATTTTGGTATGACACCGCCAGTTGACAAGGCAAATGAAAAGCAGAGCATAACATCACGTGCATGCCTCGTGGAGTGTGTGGAGAGTATGAAGCGGGTTACCTGTGGTAGATCTTGTACAACGTGGAACTGTTCAGCTTCTCAAGCACGCCCTTGGAAGGAAGATCCACCTGCCGAAACACAACGAAGCTGCACGAAGCCCACACAATACGACCAACTTGTCATGCCTGGAAAGGCCTCGCCTTACACCAGATGTGACACCTCGATGCAGTTCTAACCTTACACGTGACATGACACCTAGATGGACTTCTTACCTAACACGTGACATGACATCTGGATGGAGCGCTAACCTAACACGTGACATGACATCTGGATGGAGCGCTAACCTAACACGTGACATGACATCTGGATGGAGCGCAAACCTAACATGGCTGCAAGAAGTTCAGTGATGGGGCATATTATTCAGAGTGTTGAATTGGGTTCTTCGTGAATAACTCTGTTCATTGATGTTTGTTATTAATTGTGTCTATCAGTGTTTCCACCATCATAAAGAAACCATACACAAGATAGTAAGTGATAGTTGAATGAATTAGTGTGACGTTTTTTTAAAAAACTATTTTGAAAATGACCGAAACATAAATGCTGACATTAATTTCTTTATGAAATAAAATGGAAATGAATGCATAAGAATTTCAGTGAATCACGGCGGCCATCTTGAACATTTGCATGTAGCTTCAAGAATATATATGTTAAATTATTTTCTGATGTTTCTGATAAAAATATCTACATAGAATGCAATAGGAGTCCGTTTACTTTATCAAGTGTGAAAACAAAACGAAACAATCCCTGAAATGTAAGTATTCTGTGTGTTTGATTGTCGTGTAACGCCGCACTCGGCAATATTCCAGCTATATGGCGGCGGTCTGAAAATAATCATTTGACAAAATGAGCATCGTTCTACGCAATTGTGATACGATGGCATGCATCAACCAAGTCAGCAAGTCTGATCACCCGATCCCGTTAGACGCCTCTTACGACAAGCACAGTCGAATTTTACTGCAAGCATGGATTCAAGCAGACCAATTCTCTACCCAGATCTTCACGGCTGGAAAATTTAGGATTAACCGTATTTTAAAATGTGAGGAGGAGGATACTTTTGCAAGAGTGATGAGTTAGCCAACATCAGTTTCTATATTGCCAGAGAGTTCCTTTCACTGAAAATAAACACCAAAATCATGTCACGGGTTTTGGCACTGTAAATCTTACCGAACCAAGATGGCGGAGCTGGGCGAGTGGCGATTTATCAATCAATGGCATGCTCCGTTTATGTGACTCTGTATCCTCGCTGAGTTGGTCAGGGCTGGAGACAGGTGGTTGGACGATCAAACCATTCGGGCTTCTTATCTAAGAAACATATAGAGGTTCCCCAGCATTTTAATGGTAAAAAAACCCGTTTATACCACACAAAGTGATGGAGGCTGGAATACCAGTTTGAGATGGTGTACACTAGCAGCCTTTACAACAAATGACCTTTCAGCATGGAAACCAAACCATATTTTGGATGAAGGTATTTTGTGAGAGGGAATTCTTGTTGTCTTCCTGTAACGTATAAACTTGTTACTTCCTTGGTATGAATGATATGTTCTTTTAGGGACTGGCCATTTTATATTATCAAAAATAAAGGTGCTATGAGCTACAAAATTTTTAGATAATTAAAAAACATATTTAAGCTCATAGTGTTATTTCAAAAATTATTCATTCTCCATACACAATCCCTCACCCCACCGAAAATCCGAATATCAAATATCAGTGGTCTGTTCGGAAACAGTAAATAACACGCAAACCGTTTTTACTTTCTTTTTCGCATGTTGTGTTTAGTGCATGAGTTCGGTTGAACAATCTTGACATCAGTTATATGTTGATGCGGCTGCTGTCAATTATCCTTCAATACGATGTCATCACTTACCACAGGTGAACGCAGCAGGAAGAGGGTCACCAGTTATCCTTCGTTACGATGTCCTCACTTACCACAGGTGAATGCAGCAGGAACAGGGTCACCAATTATCCTTCGTTACGATGTCCTCACTTACCACAGCTGAATGCAGCAGGAACAGGGTCACCAATTATCCTTCGTTACGATGTCCTCACTTACCATAGGTGAATGCAGCAGGAAGAGGGTCACCAATTATCCTCCATTACGATGTCCCCACTTACCACAGCTGAATGCAGCAGGAAGATGGTCACCAATTATCCTTCGTAACGATGTCCTCACTTACCACAGGTGAATGCAGCAGGAAGAGGGTCACCAATTATCCTCCATTACGATGTCCTCACTTACCATAGGTGAATGCAGCAGGAACAGGGTCACCAATTATCCTTCGTTACGATGTCCTCACTTACCACAGGTGAATGCAGCAGGAAGAGGGTCACCAATTATCCTCCATTACGATGTCCCCACTTACCACAGCTGAATGCAGCAGGAAGAGGGTCACCAATTATCCTTCGTAACGATGTCCTCACTTACCACAGGTGAATGCAGCAGGAAGAGGGTCACCATCACGACTGCGCATGAACCGACAATGATGCTGCGGTCCTTTCGGGACAGCATGTTGAAAATGTTGGATTTCTAAAAACAAGAAACAAGTGATTCTCAACTACTGAGGCACACTGCCACATAGAAAAGCAATCACCAAGTGATATATCTGTGTCCACAATCAGGTGTATTTATCTCTATCTATATACACCTACATGACACATGATTGCTTTTGAAGCAATACATTACATCATGTGCAACTACTGTGACAGAGTTTATATGAGTACATTACACCATGTACAAATACTATGATAACGTTTATATGAGTACATTACACCATGTACAAATACTATGATAACGTTTATATGAGTACATAACACCATGTGCCACTAATATGACAGCGTTTGTATGAGTACATTACACCATGTGCAACTACTATGATAACGTTTATATGAGTACATTACACCATGTGCCACTACTATGATAGCGTTTATATGAGTACATTACACCATGTACAAATACTATGATAACGTTTATATGAGTACATTACACCATGTGCAACTACTATGATAGCGTTTATATGAGTACATTACACCATGTACAACTACTATGATAGCGTTTATATGCGTACATTGCACCATGTGCCACTACTATGACAGCGTTTATATGAGTACATTACACCATGTGCAACTACTATGATAGCGTTTATATGAGTACATTGCACCATGTGCCACTACTATGACAGCGTTTATATGAGTACATTACACCATGTGCAACTACTATGATAGCGTTTATATGAGTACATTACACCATGTGCAACTACTATGATAGCCGCTATATGAGTACATTACACCATGTACAACTACTATGATAGCGTTTATATGAGTACATTACACCATGTGCAACTACTATGATAGCGTTTATATGAGTAGCTTGCACCATGTGCAACTAATACCATAGGTGACGTGAAATGGGGTTAAACGTCGCGTTCAAGATTATTGCACTCATATAGCGATGTGCATACACGTGTGCGTGTGTGCGTGCGTGCGTGCGTGCGTGCGTGCGTGCGTGCGTGCGTGTGTGCGGCTGCTTGTACTAGTCCGGGTTAATGCCGATTTTATAGTGCTAGACCACTGAGATACCATGCTGCAGTTAAACATGAATACCCCATTCAGACACAGCATACTGACTCCGAGCTGACCATCGAGCTTCGGATCGATCACAGGATCTTCCGCCCTCCGTGCAGACGCCCTACCACTAGGCCACGGAGGCGGTCCTAATACCATAGCTATTATAGGAGTACATTACACCATGTGCAACTAAAATGGTGACGTTTGAGTACATTTAAACATGTACACTAAGTACTGTAGAAGCGTTTTATGAACTCATTATACCATGTGCAACTAATATTACACTCACGTGTACGGGCAGAGGATCCGTCTAAGCTCATCTTTCCTGCTGCATTATGTGTATATGATAACCTGTAACCTGAGATTTGCCTGCACAAATAGGAGACACTTAACAGTCTGCACGTGCGACAGGTGCGTGCTATAGTGTTGAATCAGGTGGTGCTAATAGCTGTAGCCTTGTCTAAAATGTAGTGTTGATTCAGTCTTGGACATTTAACACTTGTTAAACCCTGACTGTAATACGTAGTTTCCTGTGCACCGCCAGAGCATTACTCTCCATATAGAGAATTACTCACCTCATAGAGCATTATTCACCATATAGAGCATTATTCACCATATAGAGCATTGCTCACCATATAGAGCTTTACTCGCCTCAAAGGGAATAGCTCGTTCTACCTTTGTAAAACTCGCTATCATGAGTATTACCCGTCATCCAGAGCATCATTCGTCCTCCTGTGCATTACTAGCCACTCTGGGCATTACTCCTCCTCTTGTGCACTTATCACCCTCTTGTGCACTACTCGCCTTTATGTGCATTACTCAAAATTTTATGCATTAATCGGCCCCTTGTGCATTACTCGTCCTCTTGTGCATTACTCGACCTCCTATTCAATACTCACCATCCTTTGCATAAATCGACCTCTTGTGCATTAATCGGTCGCTTGTGCATTACTCGACTTCCTGTGCATTACTCAATAGCTTGTGCATTACTCAATAGCTTGTGCATTACTCGTCCCAATATGCATTACACGTGCTCTTGTGCATAGTCGCGATCTTGAGCATTTCTCCTCTTGTGCATTAATCGGCCTCTTGTGCATTACTCGTCCTCTTGTGCGTTACTCGCCCTCTTGAGCATTACTCACGCTCTTGTGCATTACTCACCCTCTTGTGCATTACTCACCCTCTTGTGCATTACTCGTCCTCTTGTGCATTAATCGGCCTCTAGTGCATTACTCGTCCTCTTGTGCGTTAATTGGCCTCTTGTGCATTACTCGGCCTCGTGTGCATTATTCCTGCTCTTGTGCATTACTCGTCCCCTTGTGCATCTAACGGCCTCTGGAGCACTACTCGACTTCCTGTGCATTACTCACTAGCTTGTGCATTGATCGTCCCAATGTGCATTACTTGTCCTCTTCTGCATTGATCGCCTTCTTATGCATTAATCGTCTTTTTGTGCATTACTCACCCTCTTGTGCATTACTCGTTATCTTGTGCGTTACTCGTCCTCTTGTGCATTACTCGTCCTCCTGTGCATTAATCGCCCTCTTGTGCATTACTCGGCCTCGTGTGCATTATTCCTGCTCTTGTGCATTACTCGTCCCCTTGTGCATCTAACGGCCTCTGGAGCACTACTCGACTTCCTGTGCATTACTCACTAGCTTGTGCATTGATCGTCCCAATGTGCATTACTTGTCCTCTTCTGCATTAATCGCCTTCTTATGCATTAATCGTCTTTTTATGCATTAGTCACCTTCTTGTGCATTACTCGTTATCTTGTGCGTTACTCACCCTCTTGTGCATTACTCGCCCTCTTGTGCATTACTCGTCCTCTTGTGCATTAATCGGCCTCTTGTGCATTACTCGTTATCTTGTGCGTTACTCACCCTCTTGTGCATTACTAGTCCTCTTGTGCATTACTCGGCCTCGTGTGCATTATTCCTGCTCTTGTGCATTATTCCTGCTATTGTGCATTACTCGTCCCCTTGTGCAACTAACGGCCTCTGGAGCACTACTCGACTTCCTGTGCATTACTCACTAGCTTGTGCATTGATCGTCCCAATGTGCATTACTTGTCCTCTTCTGCATTAATCGCCTTCTTATGCATTAATCGTCTTTTTGTGCATTAGTCATATTCTTGTGCATTACTCGTTATCTTGTGCGTTACTCACCCTCTTGTGCATTACTCACGCTCTTGTGCATTACTCGCCCTCTTGTGCATTACTCGTCCTCTTGTGCATTAATCGGCCTCTTGTGCATTAATCGGCCTCTTGTGCGTTAATTGGCCTCTTGTGCATTACTCGGCCTCGTGTGCATTATTCCTGCTCTTGTGCATTACTCGTCCCCTTGTGCATCTAACGGCCTCTGGAGCACTACTCGACTTCCTGTGCATTACTCACTAGCTTGTGCATTGATCGTCCCAATGTGCATTACTTGTCCTCTTCTGCATTGATCGCCTTCTTATGCATTAATCGTCTTTTTGTGCATTACTCACCCTCTTGTGCATTACTCGTTATCTTGTGCGTTACTCGTCCTCTTGTGCATTACTCGTCCTCCTGTGCATTAATCGCCCTCTTGTGCATTACTCGGCCTCGTGTGCATTATTCCTGCTCTTGTGCATTACTCGTCCCCTTGTGCATCTAACGGCCTCTGGAGCACTACTCGACTTCCTGTGCATTACTCACTAGCTTGTGCATTGATCGTCCCAATGTGCATTACTTGTCCTCTTCTGCATTAATCGCCTTCTTATGCATTAATCGTCTTTTTTATGCATTAGTCACCTTCTTGTGCATTACTCGTTATCTTGTGCGTTACTCACCCTCTTGTGCATTACTCGCCCTCTTGTGCATTACTCGTCCTCTTGTGCATTAATCGGCCTCTTGTGCATTAATCGGCCTCTTGTGCGTTAATTGGCCTCTTGTGCATTACTCGGCCTCGTGTGCATTATTCCTGCTCTTGTGCATTACTCGTCCCCTTGTGCATCTAACGGCCTCTGGAGCACTACTCGAATTCCTGTGCATTACTCACTAGCTTGTGCATTGATCGTCCCAATGTGCATTACTTGTCCTCTTCTGCATTAATCGCCTTCTTATGCATTAATCGTCTTTTTGTGCATTAGTCATATTCTTGTGCATTACTCGTTATCTTGTGCGTTACTCACCCTCTTGTGCATTACTCGTCCTCTTGTGCATTACTCACACTCTTGTGCATTACTCGTCCTCTTGTGCATTACTCGTCCTCTTCTGCATTAATCGCCTTCTTATGCATTAATCGTCTTTTTGTGCATTACTCACCCTCTTGTGCATTACTCGTTATCTTGTGCATTACTCGTCCTCTTGTGCATTACTCGTCCTCCTGTGCATTAATCGCCCTCTTGTGCATTACTCGGTCTCTTGTGCATTGATCGCCTTCTTATGCATTACTCACCATCTTATGCATCAGTCGGCCTCGAGTGCATTATTCCTGCTCTTGTGCATTACTCGGCCCCTTGTGCATCTAACGGCCTCTGGAGCACTACTCGACTTCCTGTGCATTACTCACTAGCTTGTGCATTGATCGTCCCAATGTGCATTACTTGTCCTCTTCTGCATTAATCGCCTTCTTATGCATTAATCGTCTTTTTGTGCATTAGTCATATTCTTGTGCATTACTCGTTATCTTGTGCGTTACTCACCCTCTTGTGCATTACTCACGCTCTTGTGCATTACTCGCCCTCTTGTGCATTACTCGTCCTCTTGTGCATTAATCGGCCTCTTGTGCATTAATCGGCCTCTTGTGCGTTAATTGGCCTCTTGTGCATTATTAGGCCTCGTGTGCATTATTCCTGCTCTTGTGCATTACTCGTCCCCTTGTGCATCTAACGGCCTCTGGAGCACTACTCGACTTCCTGTGCATTACTCACTAGCTTGTGCATTGATCGTCCCAATGTGCATTACTTGTCCTCTTCTGCATTAATCGCCTTCTTATGCATTAATCGTCTTTTTGTGCATTAGTCATATTCTTGTGCATTACTCGTTATCTTGTGCGTTACTCACCCTCTTGTGCATTACTCACGCTCTTGTGCATTACTCGCCCTCTTGTGCATTACTCGTCCTCTTGTGCATTAATCGGCCTCTTGTGCATTAATCGGCCTCTTGTGCGTTAATTGGCCTCTTGTGCATTATTAGGCCTCGTGTGCATTATTCCTGCTCTTGTGCATTACTCGTCCCCTTGTGCATCTAACGGCCTCTGGAGCACTACTCGACTTCCTGTGCATTACTCACTAGCTTGTGCATTGATCGTCCCAATGTGCATTACTTGTCCTCTTCTGCATTGATCGCCTTCTTATGCATTAATCGTCTTTTTGTGCATTACTCACCCTCTTGTGCATTACTCGTTATCTTGTGCGTTACTCGTCCTCTTGTGTATTACTCGTCCTCCTGTGCATTAATCGCCCTCTTGTGCATTACTCGGCCTCGTGTGCATTATTCCTGCTCTTGTGCATTACTCGTCCCCTTGTGCATCTAACGGCCTCTGGAGCACTACTCGACTTCCTGTGCATTACTCACTAGCTTGTGCATTGATCGTCCCAATGTGCATTACTTGTCCTCTTCTGCATTAATCGCCTTCTTATGCATTAATCGTCTTTTTATGCATTAGTCACCTTCTTGTGCATTACTCGTTATCTTGTGCGTTACTCACCCTCTTGTGCATTACTCGCCCTCTTGTGCATTACTCGTCCTCTTGTGCATTAATCGGCCTCTTGTGCATTAATCGGCCTCTTGTGCGTTAATTGGCCTCTTGTGCATTACTCGGCCTCGTGTGCATTATTCCTGCTCTTGTGCATTACTCGTCCCCTTGTGCATCTAACGGCCTCTGGAGCACTACTCGAATTCCTGTGCATTACTCACTAGCTTGTGCATTGATCGTCCCAATGTGCATTACTTGTCCTCTTCTGCATTAATCGCCTTCTTATGCATTAATCGTCTTTTTGTGCATTAGTCATATTCTTGTGCATTACTCGTTATCTTGTGCGTTACTCACCCTCTTGTGCATTACTCGTCCTCTTGTGCATTACTCACACTCTTGTGCATTACTCGTCCTCTTGTGCATTACTCGTCCTCTTCTGCATTAATCGCCTTCTTATGCATTAATCGTCTTTTTGTGCATTACTCACCCTCTTGTGCATTACTCGTTATCTTGTGCATTACTCGTCCTCTTGTGCATTACTCGTCCTCCTGTGCATTAATCGCCCTCTTGTGCATTACTCGGTCTCTTGTGCATTGATCGCCTTCTTATGCATTACTCACCATCTTATGCATCAGTCGGCCTCGAGTGCAGTATTCCTGCTCTTGTGCATTACTCGGCCTCCTGTTCAATGCATTACTAGCCACCCTGTGCACTACTCGCCCGCGTTTGTATTACTCGCCATACATGAAACAACTTGCCTTACTGGGCCTTGATCAGGAACGATCTCGTAGCCGTTTACTTTATTACCATGAGTGCTTTGTGAATAAAGAAGTGAGTGAGTGTGTTAGGTTTAACGACGCTTTTAACGTTATTGCAGTTTTATCACGGCGTGTCAGCTTAATGTGGAAGGAAAGCCCGAAGAGATTGAGGTCTCAGACGTTTACCACTTCGGTGAAACCCACCAGCACGGGTATAGTGCTGACAAACCTAGAAACATAATCGGGGCGAACCGGGATTCGATACCACAATCATAGGTTTCTGGCGTGCCAAAGGGACGCAACTCTGCACATCGTGTGAATAAAGGACTACGCATTACCTTAATTCGAATATCAGCAAGCATCTCCAGGAGTTGTCGCCGGTCTAAAGCAGTTAAGGGGCGGCGGGGTAGCCTTATGGTCAAAGCGTTCGCTCGTCTCGCCGAAGGCCCGGGTTCGATTCCCGACATGGATACAATGTGTGAAGCCTTTTGCTTGATATTGCTGGAATATTGCTAAAAGCGGCGTAAAACCATATACACTCAAAACAGCAGTTAAACTCATAAATGGCATTCAAATAAATGCAAAATATGAAAATGTGTAAAAATACTTCCTACAACACCGAGTTGCCCGACATAGGCAACCCCTGGTAGAACCAGACAATAACATACAACGCACCCTTCCCTGGTGTTGACAATATCCCCCTGTTGGACCAGACAATAACATACAACGCACCCTCCCCTGGTGTTGACGATACCCCCCTCTAGAATCAGACAATAACATACAACGCACCCTTCCCTGGTGTTGACAATATCCCCTTGTAGAATCAGACAATAACATACAACGCACCCTCCCCTGGTGTTGACAATATCCCCCTGTAGAACCAGACAATAGCATACAACGCACCCTTCCCTGGTGTTGACGATATTCCCCTGTAGAACCAGACAATAACATACAACTCGCCCTTCCCTGGTGTTGATAATATCCCCCTGTAGGACCAGACAATAACATACAACTCAACCCTCCCTGGTGTTGACAATATCCCCCTGTAGAACCAGACAATAACATACAACGCACCCTCCCCTGGTGTTGACAATATCCCCTTGTAAACTCAGACAATAACATACAACTCACCCCTCCCTGGTGTTGACAATATCCCCCTGTAGGACCAGACAATAACATACAACTCAACCCTCCCTGGTGTTGACAATATCCCCCTCTAGAACCAGACAATAACATACAACGCACCCTCCCCTGGTGTTGACAATATCCCCTTGTAGACTCAGACAATAACATACAACTCACCCCTCCCTGGTGTTGACGATATTCCCCTGTAGAACCAGACAATAACATACAACGCACCCTCCCCTGGTGTTGACAATATCCCCCTGTAGAACCAGACAATAACATACAACGCACCCTCCCCTGGTGTTGACAATATCCCCCTGTAGAACCAGACAATAGCATACAACGCACCCTTCCCTGATGTTGACGATTTCCCCCTCTAGAACCAGACAATAACATAAAAGTCACCCTTCCCTGGTGTTGACGATATCCCCTTGTAGAACCAGACAATAACATACAACTCACCCTTCCCTGATGTTGACGATTTCCCCCTCTAGAACCAGACAATAACATAAAAGTCACCCTTCCCTGGTGTTGACGATATCCCCCTGTAGAACCAGACAATAACATACAACTCACCCTTCCCTGGTGTTGACAATATCCCCCTGTAGAACCAGACGATAACATACAACGCACCCTCCCCTGGTGTTGACAATATCCACCTGTAGAACCAGACAATAGCATACAACGCACCCTTCCCTGATGTTGACGATTTCCCCCTCTAGAACCAGACAATAACATAAAAGTCACCCTTCCCTGGTGTTGACGATATCCCCCTCTAGAACGTGACAATAACATACAACGCACCCCTTCCTGGCGTTGACAATATCCCCCTGTAGAACCAGACAATAACATACACCGCGCCTTTCCCTGGTGTTGACGATATCCCCCTGTTGAACGTGACAATAACATACAACGCACCCTCCCCGGCCCCTGTGTTGACAATACCCCCGTGTAGAACCAAAAAATTATTTTCAATTCACCTTCCCCTGGTGTTGACAATATCCCCCTGTAGAACCAGACAATAACATATAACTCACCCTTCCCTGGTGTTGACGATATCCCCCTGTAGAACCAGACAATAACATACAACTCACCCCTCCCTGGTGTTGACGATATCCACCTGTAGAACCAGACAATAACATACAACTCACCCCTCCCTGGTGTTGACGATATCCCCCTGTAGAACCAGACAATAACATACAACTCACCCCTCCCCTGTTGTTGACAATATCCGCCTGTAGGACCAGACAATAACATACAACTCACCCCTCCCCTGGTGTTGACAATATCCACCTGTAGAACCAGACAATAACGTACAACTCACCCCTCCCCTGGTGTTGACGATATCCCCCTGTAGAACCAGACAATAGCAAACAACGGACCCTTCCCTGGTGTTGACGATATCCCCCTCTAGAACCAGACAATAACATAAAAGTCACCCTTCCCTGGTGTTGACGATATCCCCCTGTAGACTCAGACAACAACATACAACTCACCCTTCCCTGGTGTTGACGATATTCCCCTTTAGAACCAGACAATAACATACAACTCACCCCTCCCCTGGTGTTGAAAATACCCCCCTCTAGAATCAGACAATAACATACAACGCACCCTTCCCTGGTGTTGACAATATCCCCTTGTAGAACCAGACAATAACATACAACGCACCCCTCCCTGGTGTTGACGATATCCCCCTGTAGAACCAGACAATAACATACAACGCACCCTTCCCTTGTATTGACGATATCCCCCTCTAGAACGTGACAATAACATACAACGCACCCCTTCCTGGCGTTGACAATATCCCCCTGTAGAACCAGACAATAACATACAACGCACCCTCCCCTGGTGTTGACAATATCCACCTGTAGAACCAGACAATAGCATACAACGCACCCTTCCCTGATGTTGACGATTTCCCCCTCTAGAACCAGACAATAACATAAAAGTCACCCTTCCCTGGTGTTGACGATATCCCCCTCTAGAACGTGACAATAACATACAACGCACCCCTTCCTGGCGTTGACAATATCCCCCTGTAGAACCAGACAATAACATACACCGCGCCTTTCCCTGGTGTTGACAATATCCCCCTTTTGAACGTGACAATAACATACAACGCACCCTCCCCGGCCCCTGTGTTGACAATACCCCCGTGTAGAACCAAAACATTATTTTCAATTCACCTTCCCCTGGTGTTGACAATATCCCCCTGTAGAACCAGAAAATAACATATAACTCACCCTTCCCTGATGTTGACGATATCCCCCTGTAGAACCAGAAAATAACATACAACTCACCCCTCCCTGGTGTTGACGATATCCACCTGTAGAACCAGACAATAACATACAACTCACCTTCTCCCTGGTGTTGACGATATCCCCCTGTAGAACCAGACAATAACATACAACTCACCCCTCCCTGGTGTTGACGATATCCCCTTGTAGAACCAGACAATAACATACAACTCACCCCTCCCTGGTGTTGACGATATCCCCCTGTAGAACCAGACAATAACATACAACTCACCCCTCCCTGGTGTTGACGGTATTCCCCTATAGAACCAGACAATAACATACAACTCACCCCTCCTTGGTGTTGACGATATCACCCTGTAGAACCAGACAATAACATACAACGCACCCTTCCCTGGTGTTGAAGATATCCCACTGTAGAACCAGACAATAACATACAACTCACCCCTCCCTGGTGTTGACGGTATTCCCCTATAGAACCAGACAATAACATACAACTCACCCCTCCTTGGTGTTGACGATATCCCCCTGTAGAACCAGACATTTCCCGACCAAGACGGTGACTCCCGCCGTACACGTAAACACACCGTTACCGTGCATCTGCAGCATATTTTCCACGTGACTGACACTTCTACACGACAGCGCACGTGCTGCACGCGTATCGCGTTTTTTATGACATCAATAACTTGATTCATTGATATCAGTAAAAGAATTATTGATCATTTGAAACCCGTGTTTTGATTTCTTAACATCTTGGTGCACACCACAATATATTAGCATCTAGGCAACAATATTATTATCTGTCAGGTCACGCATATAAGTTGATGGGTTTATTTCTTTGTGCTTTTTAAGTAATAATATACATTTTGTCATCTGATAAGCTAACATGACATTTGGCAAATATATAACACTCCTAATCTCCCCTTCTAATACAACACTCCAATCAAGGGAGATAAGTCAAAAATGAATTAATAATGTCACACATTCTCATTATTATTATCTTAAAATTCACCATTTTTTTAAACCGTGAAGATCCGGGTTAGAATAGATCTTCAGTAACCCATGCTAGCCGTAAGAGGCGACTAACGGGATCGGTTGGTCAGGCCTGCTGACTTGGTTGATGCATGTCATCGTATCCCATTTGCCTGGATCGATGCGCATAATGTCAATGACCAGATTGTCTGGTCCAGACTCGATTATTTACAGACCGCCGTCATAAAGCTGTAATATTGCTGAGTGTGGCGTTAAACAACAAACAAGCAAACAAACATCACCATTATTTTAAGACATCACAAATTCGATTTTAAAATATCATAAAAGAATCACCGACATCACTAAATCGAGAAACAGATAAAGGAAGGGATAGATTGACATGAGAAGGGAGGATCGACATGGGAAGGAAGAGGTCGACACATAAAGGGTGATATTGACATGAGAGAGGAGAGATCGACATGGGAAGGGAGAGGTCGACATGGGAAAGGAGAGATTGACAAGGGGAGGAGAGAGTCGACATTTGAAAGGGAAGATCAGCATGCTGAGAGAAAGATCGACAAGGGAAGGGATATAGATAAGAGAAGAGAGAGATCAACAAAGGAAGGGAGAGGTCGACATGGGAAGGGAGAGGTCGACATGGGAAGGGAGAGGTCGACATGGAAGGGAGAGGTCGACATGGAAGGGAGAGGTCGACACATGAAGGGGGATATTGACATGAGAAGGGAGAGATCGACAAGGGAGGGATATAGATAAGAGACGAGAGAGATCAACAAAGGAAGGGAGAGGTCGACATGGGAAGGGAGAGGTCGACATAGGAAGGGAGAGGTCGACATAGGAAGGGAGAGGTCGACATAGGAAGGGAGAGGTCAACATGGGAAGGGAGAGGTCGACATGGGAAGGGAGAGGTCGACACAGGAAGGGAGAGGTCGACTTTGGAAAGTAGAGGTCGACATGGAAAGGGAGAGGTCGACATGGGAAGGGAGAGGTCGACATGGGAAGGGAGAGGTCGATATGGGAAGGGAGAGGTCGACATAGGAAGGGAGAGGTCGACATGGGAAGGGAGAGTTCGACATAGGAAGGGAGAGGTCGACACATGAAGGGGGATATTGACATGAGAAGGGAGAGATCGACAAGGGAGTGATATAGATATGAGACGAGAGAGATCAACAAAGGAATAGAGAGGTCGACATGGGAAGGGAGAGGTCGACATAGGAATGGACATATCGACATGGACAGGAAAAGAACGAAATGTAAAGGGAGAGATGGACACGGGAAGGGTGAGATTGTGTTGTGGTTGCACAGCGAACATCCGCACATCACTATTTTGAAACGCACGTAAAATCTCTAGATTTAGCCAAATGATCACCAACGAGGTTCTTCAGACAAAGTTAGTGCAGTCACACAACACGAACGTTGAGCATATCATAATTAGCATGGGAGTTGTTGGCAAGACCTACCTATCAGTTCGATATATCTATTTCAGGGGCTACCATAAGGGGGATTCGACATCATTCTTTGTTTACGTTTTCAGTGTAAACATGTGTATACGTATTTTTTTCATAGAAAACAAAGAACATAATTACGTGTCTTATTTCCCTGCAGAAAGTGAACAAAATGCACAGGATTACACTGCTATGAAATACCACATGTATCTAGCTCCCCTGACGAGAAGTGTGTCATGAGAAGTATGTCATCCCGCCACGGGGCGTGCCTCGAAACAGGGAGAGCAGACTTATAGACGAAAATGAAAAATAATATCAGCACACAAAAATAAACCAAAAGAAACTTTATTTCTTTTTATTTGAAAAACGCAGGACCAGTTTGTTGTTTTACGCCGCAGTCAGCAATATGCCTTTAATATATATACACATAGTCCTGCAGTAAAAATTATTCGAGCTATATACATCGCCCTGCAGTCAGAAATATTAGAGCTATTATCATGGCGGTCTGCGTGTAGTCAGCAATATTCCAGTTGCATCGCGGAGGCCTGCGGTCAGCAATATTCCTGCTATATTACGGGGGCCTTCAGTCAGCAATATTCCTGTGTGTCCTGTTCTTGACATTGTACATGGAGGAGCCTGTATGTGTAACCAGGGTAATCCGTCACTGACTGTTAAATTGGTATATATAATAACATAGGAACCATGCAGCAGACAAATAAAGTATAGGGGATTTTTGAATCAAAGTCCAGGGCCAGATCGCCCTTTAATGGTCGTAGTTTGTGCATCCAGGCTAGAAGCAAACGGCTTTGGAGAGCGAGGTTGGTCATTCGGCAACCTTTTTTTTAATAGAGATCAGCCTCCCAGGGCTGAACCCGAAAATTCTCAAATCGCATAATTTCTATTATCTGACTTCGCAACACTAGATCTATGCTTGACCCAAGAACGGATATATATATATATTGTGGGACTGTCCGCAGACCCACAGAAGAGTAAATAACAAAAGTATTATTTTAATGTCTTTTAACATAAGGATTACATTAAAAAATCACGTTGGTTTGACCAATAAGGTGCCTGTAAGCGTTTGCGACACTACCGTTTTGCTTTACGTTACATCAGACCACTTTACGGCAATAACCTTTGTCACGCGTGAAAACTGGTGGAAATGGCGCTGGACGTATTGCAGTGGGTTGTCATCGGATTCTTGTTGATACTACCCATTCTGTACGAGCTGAACAGCACGTTCAAGTATTATGCCAAGTTCTTCTTCTACTATGTCATTGTGAATGTTTTGGCATTCATTGTGATTTTCCTGAGTCTTCCACGAGCGAAGGATGTCACGAATTACAGGTTAGCCAATGAATGTTTACATCTGAACGCAGCAGACGATAACAAAATGAGGTGTTTTGTGTGCGACGACTTCACTCAAAATTTCCTTGTTTTCCTTTCATGAATTTGGAGACCTACTCTATAGCAATGTTTGCAACACTCGACAAGTCTTCCTACATTAGCTTATCGCCGAGGACACTGTTAGCGCACCTGAGGGCGTGATTGTATTAACGATGATCAGTTCAGCTGGAAATTTAGTCCGGGCAGGAATAGACCGAGGAAAGATTTTCACCCGTAACGGCTGCTTCAATTTTTTCCTGTGTTGGGATGTAAGGTTGCCCTAACCCTGACCTACATAAATGATTTGTGTGTGTACCTAGCAATATATATAACGAATGTGCGTGTGTGTATGTGTATGTGTGTGTGTGTATACACTGCAAATATACAATGAAGGGGTTCGAAGGTGAAGGGTGTGTGTGTACCCTGCAACATAAATCGTAACACCTGCCCTGGCTAGGGAGATGTCAAGAGAAAGATCTGATATTAATGAGATTGTCCCATGTCGATTAAAACACAGATGTGTTTTATTGTACATTATAAAGATATGTGATGTGTGTGTTTGATAGGTATGTCAGCTCTGCTATCAAGAACATCCGAAAGTTGTTTGGAATTGAGATCGAACTCCGAGGAAAAGAAAACCTTGAGTCAGATAAACCTTTCATCCTGGTGTCCAACCATCAGAGCTCTCTTGACTTCTTTGGTGAGTCATCTATTACCGTTAGATATGTCCTTGTTTTACCTGTGTATAAATCCCTGTATGTCCTTGTATTACCCATGTGTAACTCCCTGTATGTCTTTGTATTACCCGTGTATAACTCCCTGTATGTCCTTGTATTACCCGTGTATAACTCCCTGTATGTCTTTGTATTACCCGTGTATAACTCCCTGTATGTCCTTGTATTACCCATGTGTAACTCCCTGTATGTCTTTGTATTACCTGTGTATAACTCCCTGTATGTCCTTGTATTACCCGTGTATAACTCCCTGTATGTCTTTGTATTACCCGTGTATAACTCCCTGTATGTCCTTGTATTACCCGTGTATAACTCCCTGTATGTCTTTGTATTACCCGTGTATAACTCCCTGTATGTCTTTGTATTACCCGTGTATAACTCCCTGTATGTCTTTGTATTACCCGTGTATAACTCCCTGTATGTCCTTGTATTACCCGTGTATAACTCCCTGTATGTCTTTGTATTACCCGTGTATAACTCCCTGTATGTCTTTGTATTACCCGTGTATAACTCCCTGTATGTCCTTGTATTACCCATGTATAACTCCCTGTATGTCTTTGTATTACCTGTGTATAACTCCCTGTATGTCCTTGTATTTTGTATTACCCTATATATAACTCCTGTAACCCGTGAAGATCTGGGGTGGGATAGGTCTTCAGCAACCCATGCTTGTCGTAAAAGATGACTATACTTGTTGTAAGAAGCAACTAATGGAATCAGATTGTTAGACATGCTTACTCGGTTGGTGCATGTCATTTTTTCCCAATTATGTAGATAAATGCTCATGATGCCAATCAGTGGATTGTCTGGTCCAGACTTGATTATTTACAGACTGCTGTCATCTGGTCATATAGCTGGAATAATCATGATAATGCTGTGTGCGGCGTCAAACAACAAAAACACACACTATTACTCACTGTGTGTCCTTGCTTTACCCCATGTAATTGTAAGCCTTTGCATTATTCCTTGTATAATATTGTATAACTCCCCGTATGTCCTTGTATTCCAAGGGTATATGACTCTATGTCTACTTATATTACCCATGGAGGTGGATGAATGGAGGACATATGATGACTTGAATTCCTTCCTGTAACTGAACATATGCTGAATGGAGGAAGTATTTTGACTTGTGCCACAGCTGTAAGCTGACTGTGTTGCAGGTATGATGGAGATATGGCCGTCACGTTGTACCAGCTTGGCTAAGAAGGAGCTGATGTACACTGGGCCATTTGGACTGGCAGCATGGCTGTGTGGAACAGTTTTCATTGATCGTCTCAACCATGACCGGGCTGTCAGCACAATCAAAGATACTGCAGACTTCATCAATAAAAACAATGTAAATATGAAAACTGATGGGTCCACTATGTCAGGCACTCTGACTGATGCATGAAATTATATGTGACAAAAACCACTGAAAACAAGTGACATAGATTATGGTGGAGTAGATACTTTTGACATAATCACCGGTGACATAGACCCTGCTGACATTGTCTCTGGTCACATAGACTCTGGTAGACTCTTTATGTAGAGCTAAAACTCTGGTGTGCTAATCTCTAATGACGTAGACTCTGGTGATGTAGTATTTTGGGACATAGTCTCTAATGACTGGTAATGTAGACTGGTGGTCTAGTCTCTGGTGATGCTGGTGATGTAGACTCTAATGACATAGACTCTGGTGACACAGACTCTGTCTGGAAACGTAGATGCTGTTGAAGACTCTGGTAACAAGATGGAGTGGTCAGGTAGCCTAGTGGTTAAAGCGTTTGCTCATCATCCCGAAGACCCGGGTTCGATTCCCGAGATGGGTATCATGTGTGAAGCCCATTTCTGATGTTCCCCACAATGATATTGCTGGAATATTGCTAAAAGCGGCGCAAAACCATACTCACTCACTTACTCACTGGTAACGAGACCCTGATGATGTATAATCATAGACTTATATCTCTTCTCTCAGTACATGAGATTAACCATTGTTTCTAACTATGAACTAAAGGTTTATTCTGCTTCTTACAGGTGAAAGTGTTCATTTTTCCTGAGGGTACCCGCAACCATTCAGGCTCCATTTTACCGTTCAAGAAAGGCGCCTTCTACCTCGCTGTGCAGGCCCAGGTGAGAATCTGCCTCCTCTGTAGACATAATACCTCTGCTGAAGTTTGTATACTGTGTCTGAGAGGGGTATTCACACACACGTACACACACTTGTAATGTTCACTTGGTGATTTACCGTATTTTCTTGAGTATAGTGCGCACTTTTATTTTCCAAAAAACACAGCTGTGTAGAAGGGGTTGCGCATTATACACGAATGAATGAGTTTTGATGTTTTTCCCCCATGGAAAGACATTACTGTGAGCACGTAACACCGGAAATACCATGTCAACAAATCCATACTGAAGTTCGCAAATTATTCATGTACTTACACTGGCTGTAAAAAAAAGTGTTCTTTGTATATCTGGACTCATGTTTGTAACTTATTTCATTAATTTTATTCAAAATTACTTATAATATTGTTTTTATTAATTTCGGCGAAATCGTGTGTGAAGCGATCGGAAGATCGCACAACTCACAGTTATTAACAGCAACCACGGTCAGAATACCGATACTGACGCCTTGAAACGAACTTTAGTTGACAGAGAATGGATACATATATCATAAATGACATGTTCCATGTAAAAAAATAATACCCGGGAATAGCGATCAGCTGCTTCGCTTAGGGTTATTATTATTTTAAATATGTTTAGTAAAGACTGCATATAATTAAGAAAATAATGGAATATATTATTCCTGATAAATAAAATAGTTTCAGATACAATTGTTGCCGATCCTTGCATTAAAAATCCTATAAAGTTATATCATTGGGTGTGTCTTGACCGAATCACCAGTCGATTCCAAGAAAACGTGTGTACAGCTGATTGCTGTTTCCGGCTTAGTTTACGAGAAAATACACGAGGTAATCTTAATCCCTAGATATAAAACAATGCCTAGCAGAACAATAAATACTATTTAAACGGTAAATAAACATGTCTGGTGATTTTTTATCTCAAATTTCGAATTTGTACTGACGAAGTTTCTCAGCACCCATTTGTTTGCTGGACTTGGCTGAAAGGGTACAGTGTAAATTTTTTCTGCGCAGAATATTCAAATTTCTTTTTTTCCCAAATATTGAACCTGCTAGAGGAGGGTGCGCATTATACATGGGTGCGCACTATACTCAAGAAAATACGGTACACGCTGCTTGTATTGCACACTCTGTCTTGTACCCTGCTTGTATTGTACACTCTGTGTTGTACATTTTGCTTGTGTTTTATCTGTGCTTGTGTTTAACATGTTTACCACTCTCCTTGTATTGTAGGTTCCAGTTGTACCTGTTGTCTTCTCCTCCTACTCGGACTTCTACAGCAAACGTGACAAGAGATTTGACACAGGTAAGTAGAGACTAGGAGGCAAACATGACAAGAGATTTGACACGTAATCTGCTTTATCATATAATGGGTAGGTTTCTCGGCAGGATAAAGCCAACGGATGAAAACGATATCCGTTGGGGTCATATGCGGATAGAGATGCAAATATCAAAGGTCAAGTAGGGACTACTTTCACTGTTTATAAACAAACATGGCGTTGTCCTCGTCATTTGGGGATCGAGTCAGAATTAACCATCGGGAATCTGGAGAAACTACAGAGACAATTGCTTTCATTATCAAAAGAACAGTCTAATATACTGAAAATCAGTGTCTAACTGTGACGTAGCTAAGGCATTTTATAAGTTTTGGCAACTTTGAAGATATAAATTTCGACACAATTTTGCGAAGCCACGAGGCCTAGCCAAGTGGGATCAGTAGCCATATCTGTGCTTGTAGTCCTCTGCGGCTTGAACCTTTCTCCACAAATTAAAAGAGTTGGATTTGGCTGAAATATGTTTAAATTGTTACCTTGTTTCGTTTTGTCGCTGTGTGTACATCTGACTACACTTCTTAACAGGACAGGACAGACCGACTGTCAACAACGTCTGACCGTGGCTGTGACGTCTCATAGACTAGGATTAGAGTAGCTTCCCTTTGACAAAGGGCAGTTACTCCAGCAGACAGACCGATGGATTGCCGCAAAAGGCAATTAAAAACACCCATTGCGTATATGTTGCTTCGCCACTGTATAAGAAAGAGATTTCAGTTGGAACTATATTGGCTACTGTCACTGTCCGACTGACACATCACTTACCCTCAGACGTAATAAATATTAATGCGCGCATTCCAGGAAAACTTGCAATGTTTCGGTATTGTTTGTGAGAGAGGGAAAGCGATTTTGAAGCACAGAATTAAAGAATGACATTATATGATAAAGAGGTTATCACGCTTGTGTGTTTGGGGATGGTAAATATCCTGCATTAGGAATAAACACTATGTATTTAGCTCGCCAAGGCTCGCTAAATACAATGTTTATTCCTAATGCAGGATATTTACCATCCCCAAACACACTCGCATGATAACCTCTATTTGATATTTTCAGTTTCTAATCATATAACTTGATCTTGAGCCTAATTTGAACCTCTGTAAATGTTTGCTCAAACCTCGACTTATGTCGCAAGGAGTGTTCTCAATGTCATGCTTATTATAGATGCTAGAGGATTTGCACCTGCTGTAACTCGTGTGTACCACAGGGGATTTTTTGGGGTACATTAAAATAAACTGACCTTTATGTAAGTAGCTGTCAAATCAAATAAAAACTCCCTTTAGGTAAGTAGCCACTAAATCATGACCTGACCTTTATGTAAGTAGCCATTATATCAAATGAAACGACCTCTATGTATTTAGCCACTAAATCAATGACCTGACCGTTTTGTTTACAAGTCTCTGTCAAATCAAATGACGACTATATATGTAAGTATTTATCAAAATAAATGACCTGACCTTTGTGCTAAGCTCCTTCGAATCAAATAAAGTCTCCGTCAAATTAAATGGCCTGACCTTTATGTAAGTTTCTGTCAAATCAAATGTAAGTATATGTCAAATAAAATGGGTCTCGGGTATTCTTCATGATAATGTTTATATAACAACCTTGATAAATGAAGTCCCTATGCTTGTTGGTGGCACTATATGGATCAGGTGGCCAGTTCAGTAACTTGGTTGATTGCGTGTAATCGTACCCCAATGTTGCTGATCGTGATATCAATCACTAGTTTGTCAGGGGCACTATATGGATCAGAACACAAAAACTGTGAGAGATATCTTTACCAAATTTGGCACATAGATAGGTCTAGTGGTGAACTGGTGCCTTTTGATGGTTTGGGATTTTAAAAAAATAAAAAATTTCGAGATTCCATGACAACGACTTTGACTTAGACTGAAAATGGAGCAGATCTTGAAAACCGTATGACATTTCTTCACCAAACGTGGCGCATAGATAGGTCTAGTAGTGAACTGGTGCCTGGTGGACATGTCATAATTGCGGGGGATATGAGTATTTCATGCTTGTTTACAGCTGGAATGTTGCAGCGTAAGACATGTCATTGTTATTGTGTGTCCCAGGTAAATTCATCATCACATGTCTTCCCCCCGTGAGGACAGCGGGCAGGACGGACGACGACGTGGCGGGGCTCACCGAGGACGTCAGGCAGCAAATGCTGGATGCCTTCAATCAAACATCATTAGAGTCACGTCAACCCAGAGTCACAACTACCATCAAGTAGTATCTGCAGCAACTTGTCAAACTTCATAAAACTCAGATGGATAACTGATTTTAGAATTCATTTAACTCAAACTTTCTTGATTGGAAGATTTAGTACAATACGTGTGCTTTCCACTACATGCCATTGCATGTTTATACTGTATTTTATGCTACAGCTTTATTCTGCTGGACTTATATATGATGTTTTTCATGACAAACTCCACTCTAGAAGCAAATCCTCATTTACACATGATTGCTATTATTTGTATCATTGATCTGAAGTGGAATTGCTTCCTTCACTGTTCAGTGAGAGGCTCGCAATCATCAACATCAAACCGGATGTTGAATGAGAGGCTGATAGATATAAACTAATATAAAAAGTTAGGGATCATGAATATTTTGGGGGATAATTTTGATCAGTCTTCACTACAAATAAACATCCCCAAAAATATTCATGATCCCTGACTTTTTGTTCAGTACCCGGTATATACATGAGTTATGTCACTGTAATCAAAATGTAGACATTAAATGTAAGGCAGGTTTCAAGTTTCTTTTGGGTTTGATAATCTGAACACAATCTTTGCCATTGTTAATGATCTCGGAAAATACTTTTGTAAATGGGTGATACTAATATTATTGTTCAAGTTTTGAGAATTTTATGTAAGCATGCTGTCCTCTTACTCCATGTGGAGTACACCATGTGCAGTACATAGCCATTTGATACGACATTTACTTGTTGAACATTACATTATGTAGATCTTTTCAGCTCGGTGTGAATTTTCCAGGTGAGGAACAGTGCTTTTGTGCATTTTATTAAAGTTTTACCTTGGGGATGCAGGTCATTATTGATATGGTTAAACTGTGGTGTACAGCGCCGAACTAGACTGGAATTCCTGGGCTTGATCGTAGCACCAATGGTGGCTATTAGGAATTAAGTCCCTTTCACCACTCATATCACTTGGGTTTGCTTCATACAAAATGGTGGCTCCTAGTCAACAAGATCTGATCGATGATTAAGATTTATATTGTAATCAAACGGGTCTTACCCCACGAAGTGCATTAAATTACGTGAGCACCTTGATTTAAAACAGGAAGAGATTTGGAAAATATATCTTGATGACAAGTTGATAGGACACATGCATTACAAATCCTGCAGTCAACTAAAACGTGCATGTTGTAATCCATGTTGTTTACGAACTGGATATTGATTTCTTTATGCGATTTTAATTGGACTATGCATAGACTTGTTAGTCCAGCCCAAATATAGCTCCTTAATCCCAGCCTAGTTCAGCAAGGGTGGAAACTGGACTTTTACAGTCAGTTAAGTCTCTTACATCAGGAAGATGTATAGTACCGGTACCTTGAATCATATTGTTCATGTTTGCTGCAGACTGGGACTTTGTCTCTCGAACAGTCAGTTTCTGTGTCTCCACATGTCCTTATGACAAGCAGGCACCTGTCTTGGTGCATCACAGGAATACAGTTGATGAAGCATTCTAATCTTGATTAATCTAATCAGCCTATTATGATTCTGTGTTGGAAGTCAGATTCTGGAATTATCAGGGTACTGCCAGTAGGGTTCTAAGGGTACTAGTCCACCTTGTCTAGTGATGATATGTTCTTCCTGAAATCAAACTGTTTTCTTACACTTTTTGTGTTACTTACAGAGATCTGATTAGAATCCGTATGTTTTTTGCAAGGAAATCTCCTAATTCGGATGTTCCGTTTCTCGGAAAATCATCAGAAAAAGATATTTGGATTGACAAATTATGGGCGTAGAGTGATCTTGCTGTAACGTTTATGTAGACCTGCCCAACAGCATCGGACAGAAGTTATCCTCGCTAACAAGGTCTGGAATAACATTTCGCTGTTTGTCCACAGACATCAATGGAAGTATGGTCCCAATTATAATTCAATATTTAACTTATAGATATTTAAATTTGTGTTAGCTCACGTGAACAAAAGTTCTTGACAGGGTAAAATCCTCCCTCACTTTTTTTGTAGATGTCTGATTATCAGCCAGTTTGTATATGAAGGGGAGCATTCTCCTCTAGTTTGTATGTGTGTGTAAGTTAAGCCTGTGTTACCTCACAGCTCGTCCTCCTGTACTCCTTACCCACCACCCCCTGTACCCCTTACCCACCCTCCCTAGCTGGACCCTTACCCACACTCCCTAGCTGGACCCTTACCCACCCTCCTTAGCTGGACCATTACCCACCCTCCCTAGCTGGACCCTTACCCACACTCCCTAGCTGGACCCTTACCCACCCTCCCTAGTTGGACCCTTACCATCCTCCCTAGCTGGACCCTTACCCACACTCCCTAGCTGGACCCTTACCCACACTCCCTAGCTGGACCCTTGCCTCCACCCCACCCCCCACCCCTAGATGGACCCCTGTACCTTTACCCACTCTCGATAGCTGGACCCTGTACCTTTACCCACTCTCGATAGCTGGACCCTTGCCCCCCTCCATTCCAAGCTTGATCCCTTACACTGTCTCCCTAGAGTCCACCAATCTTGCCTCCTCACCCCCGAGCTGGGTGGCTGGTGGCAGACAGAAGGCTCTGATCCCAGGGTTAATATGCTACCATGCTTATATGTCATGTTACCATGCTAAGATATGTTACCATGCCAACATGTCATGTGTATCTGAGTGGACTGTAGCTTAGAAATGTTAGCTGTATCAATTTCATATCTGTGTGCAAGGAAGTATATAGACAATGTGATTTGTACATAATTGATAGAAGTGTACATGTGTGTAATGATGTGATATTTGGTAAATTAGACTCACAAATAAGGAACCACAATGGACCAAGAACATTCTCAACATATCTGGATTATTGGTTTGTATATGTCATATTTATTGCCAGGTCTTATCTCCACATTTGATGGTAGTAGCAAGATATATCCATGTGATCCATTTATAGCATACGGAGAATTGTTACAAATAAACTATTTTATGGAATCTTTATCACTGCTTTGTGATGTATGCATAAAATACATGTACTATGGATTATACGGTGAGGTGTATATGGCTAGAGAGTGTATGGGATATGCAGTAAGGTGTATATGGCTAGAGAGTGTATGGCATACACGTTAAGGTCTTTATGGCTGGAAGTCTATGGTTGTACGGTGACGTGTATATGGCTAGAGAGTGTATGGGATATACAATAAGGTGTATATATGGCTAGAGAGTGTATGGGTTACACGTTAAGGTCTTTATGGCTGGAAGTCTATGGTTGTACGGTGACGTGTATATGGCTAGAGAGTGTATGGGATATACAGTAAGGTGTATATATGGCTAGAGAGTATATGGCATACACATTAAGGTCTTTATGGCTGGAAGTCTATGGTTGTATGGTGACGTGTATATGGCTAGAGAGTGTATGGGATATACAGTAAGGTGTATATATGGCTAGAGAGTGTATGGGATACACGTTAAGGTCTTTATGGCTGGAAGTCTATGGTTGTATGGTGACGTGTATATGGCTAGAGAGTGTATGGGATATACAGTAAGGTGTATATATGGCTAGAGAGTGTATGGCATACACGTTAAGGTCTTTATGGCTGGAAGTCTATGGTTGTACGGTGACGTGTATATGGCTAGAGAGTGTATGGGATATACAATAAGGTGTATATATGGCTAGAGAGTGTATGGGATACACGTTAAGGTCTTTATGGCTGGAAGTCTATGGTTGTACGGTGACGTGTATATGGCTAGAGAGTGTATGGGATATACAGTAAGGTGTATATGGCTAGAGAGTGTATGGGGTATACAGTAAGGTGTATGTGGCAAGAAGACTATAGGATATACAGTGAGGTGTACATGGTTGGAAGTTTATGGGATATACAGTGAGGTCTATATGGCTAGAAGACGGAGTTATACAGTAAGGTATATATGGTTAGAGATTGTAGGGGATATACAGTAATGTGCATATGGCTAGAGAGCGTATGAAATATACAGTGAGGTCTGTATGGCTAGAAAACGTAGTTATTCAGCAAGGTGTATGTGACTAGAAGACTTTTGGGTTATACAGTAAGGTGTATATGACTAGAAGACTATGGGTAATACAATAATCTTTTTATTTGAAGTTCACGCAATATACAGCTTTTCCATTGGACGAGAGGTCGGTTACATGACTGCGAAGTTGTGGTTCATTTAAGAATCGACTTTCACGTTGTGCGAGTTCATTGGAGTATGAACCTTCATAGAGTGAGGGCCAAACTGTATGAACGTCGGAGCTTGGGTTCAAGAATAAAGGGTCTAAATGTTCAGAAAGAACGTTTCTTCATACACTTATGAACAATTTCGGGGTCATGTGACCGACCTCTCGTCCAATGGAAAAGTAGTATATCGTGTAAACTTCAAATTAAAAAATTATAAGTGTGTGGACGACACAGTTTGACGATCTTTGTTTGAAGCTGATCCGGAAAGGTTGTTCTCTTCCACCAGGGCAATTAAATGCGCCAATACACATATGAGTTCTTGCCATAGCTATCTACGTATGTGGCTTTAAACTCCTTCAGCACCCAACATCTGGCTCCGTCAGACTTCCATCTGTTGCCAAACATGAAGAAAGCTCTACCAGGAACCTATTACGACTCGAACGATGACGTTATAGCAACTGTGGACAACTGAGGGGACGTCTATGAAACCGGTCTAAAATCTTCCCAACATCGTTACCCCACCCGTTAAAAAAAGATGGAAAAGGATTATGTTGAAAATTACATCATTTTACAATCATTAGGTCAAGTCTTTCTATGTTGTCTGACCAATACTCGATTACATACAGACCGCCATCATATAGCTGGAATGTTGCTGAGTGCGGCAACAAAGAAACAACTAATAGTACGAAGTTCATTCGAGTGATGACAGATTACAGTTTCATGTGATGGGGTTGACAGATAAGTTGAGCTTACGACCATCTGATAGCATAGAAGATTATAACGTAAGGCAAGACATATACATGGTTGTATTGTTGTATTATTACACCGATTTACAAGCTCGGACTACGCGTGGCACATTTGTGCCATACCTATTGAATATAGTCATACTGTGTGAGAGATAGCCGAGTCCCCGTGACATCACCTGCAGCAGATAAGCGTGTCTGTCGAGATATGAGTAGCAGGTCACACACGGTCGCTAGACTATGAACTCGGCTCTCTATTATTCACTATCGTTCGAAGGGTTTCCTTACTTGGACCACTTTGGCTGCCCGCAGTTTGAAGAAGGTGGAGGTTTCTCTGTTGGCTGAAGACGTTATCACATCTGACACGCGTCTTCGCTCTCGATTGATACACAACACAAGTCGTCGTTCACGACAAAAAAACGCGTCGTCGCTCTCGGTGGATACCTCAACAGCACAACACGTCGTCGCTCTCGGTGGATACCACGACAACACAAGCAATCGCTCTCGGTGGATACCCAGACAACACAACACATCGTCGCTCTCGGTGGATACCTCGGCAGCTCAACACGTCGTCGCTCTCGGTGTCTACCACTATAACACAAGTAGTTACTCTCGGTGGATACCTCGACAGCACAACACGTCGTCGCTCTCTGTGCCTACCACGACAACACAAGTAATCGCTCTCGGTGGAAACCTCGACAGCACAAGTCGCTCTCTGTGGTTACCACGACAACACAATACTTCGTCGCCCTGGGTGGATACCACGACAACACAACACTTCGTCGCCCTCGGTGGGTACCACGACATACAACACTTCGTCGCCCTCGGTGGATACCACGACAACACTTCGTCGCCCTCGGTGGGTACCACGACAACACAGAGTTCCTCCATCTGTACAGACCGAGCATCATGTGGCTGGTGGGTTTGGGCCTGCTGGGCGTGGTGTGGGTGATGTGTAAACTGAAGCCCACGGTCCAGCTGTTTGTGAAGTTCTTGACGTACTACACGTTTATGTCGGCGTCTGCTGTCGTGGTGATGTTGCTGTCGTTGCTCAGCCCCGGTAACGCCAACAACTTCAGGTGAACCATGATTCTATGATATATGTGTAGAGATCTGTGATGGATAGTATAGTGCGTATAGAGAGATATGTGTGTGATGGAAAAACACGTGTAGAGAACTATGTGTGTGATAGAGTGAGTGAGTTGGGTTGTAACGCCGCTTTTAACAGTATTCCAGTTATATCACGGCGTGTCAGCTTAATGTGGGAGGAAAGCCCGAGGTGATGCAGGTCTCCGACGTTTACCATTTCGGTGAAACCCACGAGCACGGGTATGGTGCCGACAAACCTAGGAACATAATCGGGGCGAACCGGGATTCGAACCCAAAATCATAGGTTTCTGGCGTGACCAAGGGACGCAACTCTGCACAGCGAATCGCGGCGCTTTAGACGAATGGGCCACCCGTGCCCCCTTGTGGGATAGAATAGCACGAATAGAGATATGTGTGTGAAAAAGTAACGTGTGTAGAGATATGTGTGTGATTGAATAACGTGTGTAGAGATATGTGTGTGATAGAATAACGTGTGTAGAGATATGTGTGGGATAGAATAACGTGTGTAGAGATATGTGTGTGATAGAATAACGTGTGTAGAGATATGTGTGGGATAGAATAACGTGTGTAGAGATATGTGTGGGATAGAATAACGTGTGTAGAGATATGTGTGGGATAGAATAACGTGTGTAGAGATATGTGTGGGATAGAATAGCACGAGTAGAGATATGTTTGTGAAGGATAGCGTGTGTAGAGATATGTGTGTGTGATAGAGTAGCGTGTGTAGAGATATGTGTGATACAATATCGTGTGTAGAGATATGTGTGTGAAAAATAGGGTGTGTAAAGATCTATATGTGATAAAATAGCGTGTGTAGAGATATGTGTGTGTGTGTGTGATAGAGTAGCGTGTGTAGATATATGTGTGTGATGGAATGACGTTTATAGAGAAATGTGTGTGATAGAATGGAGTGTGTAGAGATATGTGTGTGATAGAACGTAATCAAAGGGCACACACATCTAAAAATCGCTCAAATCGTTCAATGACACGTCACATTAATAGCGTGTATGGCATTCCCCTGCTACAAGACACGCAATAACTCCCCGGTTCATCATCTGATGACCTCACGTGGGATACGTCGCCATTCTTCTTGTCGGGCTTTGATCAGTTCTTGTCGGTTGGCTGGAGGATGTGGTTGGTCGCTGTTGAACACGACGATCCATGGCATCCCAGAGGTGTTCTATCGGGGGCATGTCTGGGGAGCGTGCAGGCCACGGCAACACGTTGACGTTGTTGGCTGCAAGGAAGCTCTGTACTATTGGGGCTGTATGGGGTCTGGCGTTATCATGGACACCATGGACAAGGACACCGCGTGGCAACTGTTGTAGAAGTGGTAGGACAATCGGGCGATGAATGTCACCAATGTATCGCTGAGCTGTCAAATTTCCGTTAACGATGACCAATGGTGTTCTCACCTGCCCTCCAGTTCCTCCTCACACAATAAACCCCCCGCCTCCATACGGAGCTTACCTCCTGAACGTCATATGCCGGCGTTCGTCCTCACCTTCGACGGGGGGCGGTCGGGTAGCCTAGTGGTTAAAGCGTTCGCTCGTCACGCCGAAGACCCGGGTTCGATTCCCGAGATGGGTACAATGTGTGAAGCCCATTTGTGGTGTCCCCCGCCGTGATATTGCTGGAATATTGCTAAAAGCGGCGTAAAACCATACTCACTCACTCACTCACCTTCGACGGTAAACACGCTGTCTTCCTTCAGTTCAGAACAGACAGAACCGGCTTTCATCAGTAAAGATGACTCTCTGCCTGTCACGTCAACGCGAACGACGTATAGTCCAGGCCCAACTCTGACGATGATGTTGCGCTGTCCTCTGTAATGTCTGTAAGCCCCTGTTCCTGGCCTGGCCACTGTCTGTCAACTAATTATATGCCCTACAGAGGCAATCATCGCTGTTGACGTCACTATCAGGAATGGATTTCGGAAATGCAAAGCACGCAATTACCGGTCTCATTGGGCGTAGTTACCCTGGGTCTGCCTGTTGTTTGTCTGCCTGATGTCTGTCCGGTCTGTCCGTTAACGTTGCATCAGGTTAGCGATGTGGGCATGGGTGGCTCCAATCTGTGTCATACCCAGGTCCTGCTCACGTTGTTCGAGTGTCAGTCGTGGCCTTTCTTTTTGGTTTTTGTTGTTGGGTTTTTTTTGGTGTTATATATCAGTATTTTTTTTTATATCCCACCGCTGCCATAATAAAACTGTAACTGACTGTCTGACATGTCGTCCATATCATTTATATATTCTTATTGCACGGGTAGTTTCGGCTTCCCAAGCGGCACGTGTTTTTCACATTTTCTAAGAGAAAAAATGTGCCGTGAACGTGTATCACTTTATGCATGGAGCATTGTTGTGTTGGTACTGTGTACCTAGTGATGTTAGACGACATAGCTCACGCTGTGGACTGAGACCTACTATGTATATTTACGTGTGTTTCAGATATCTGATACCACCGTTCGGTGTCTGTTCTTTATTGCTGGGGATCCGTGCAGAGTTGCGAGATCTGCACAACTTGGAGTCAGACAAGCCCTATATTCTCGTGTCTAACCACCAGAGCTCGCTCGACTTCATAGGTATGCTGTGTCCAACTTACTCGTTAGTGCGATGTGTGAAATAGTTTGTCATCAGTACTGACAAGCCGGACTAGCTAAACAGTTGTTAACTCGTCAAATTCAGAGTTAAGTTTCCCTTCCAAATACAAGCAGAAATCTGGTAGCAGAGAGGGGAAATATTTCAAGTTTCAAAAAGGTTTGAACTACAAAGCTAGCGAGATCGCGAGAGCTGAATAACAGGAACTATTGCTTTTGGAACTTGATCTTATTCTTCAAGCGAAAATTTTCTATTTTAGAAGGGGGCAAATCTAAGAAAAATAGGCTAGCCAGTCGCCAGATTGTTTTCACTTGCAGGAAAGCAAAGAAAAAAGCCACGGGCTACCGGATAGACGCATATTTTAACATCCTGCGTGTATGTAGGCGTTGTCCAACCGCCAGAGATAGCTTCTCTTTTAGATAATTAACATAAAAAAAACCACCAAAATATTCCCATAATCCTAAGAAATTTCTGCTAATGTTTACCCACCGGCGCCATCTTGACTTTCTGGGTAAGAGTTTGTCAAACCGTGGATTTTCTTACCTTAATCATTTAGGAGGTAATCTACTGTGTTTTCTTAACTGCCTAGGTTATCTGTAGATATAAATTGAATTTAGAACCGAACGCTCAGCTCCACATTGAAAACACATTATTTTTATTTCCATTCTTGCATGACTAAATGAAACGCGAACGCGTGGTGTTAGTGAAGATAGTGATTGAAGCGCCATGGGTTGCAGCCAATGTTTTTCAGAGGGTTTTCGACTTGATTTAAAGAAATATGTATAAGTATGCAGCTGTATATACTCAAACATTGTTGTTTTACATCATTATACGTTACTTACATCAGTGTTCGAAATACCTGCCTGCCCGACCGTCCGAGACGGGGTGATTTCAACTCGGGCTGCCAGATTTTCAAATCTCCCTGCCCGATGGTCGGTTTATATTTCATATGTGAAAATATTCTAAATATTTCCCGTTGATGAGCATTAATTCACATGTATAATGAATGATAAAATGTAACCAAAAAGAAACCCTGTTAGCTTTTAGACAACCTAAAATTTAGCGATGTGCTTATGCTACAAAAGGACCGTCTGTATACACGATATCGTGCAAATAGTGGACCAATGCCGTGCAATATACACGACTGGAAAACTCCCTTCTCCGCCGTGTGACGCACACGCTGATTGGTCTATTAATTTCCTACACAACAAACCTGGTTCCCGGTCTCAGTTGCGCTACGCTACATTGTATATTACTCCCCAAAATGTTAACTCTACACCATAGTGCGGGTATCCTTTCTAATAAGATATATCAAAGATAATAAAAATTCTTTACTTGTTGATAAAATTGTAATTTCTTCTCATCTGTGAAGATATAAAGGTTTGCTACGGTGGATAAACCAGGTATCACAGTTAGTTAAAAGTTTTGCAGTCGTACAGACATGTTGTGAACATAGAGTCTTAGAGATCATAAATATTTTGAGTAAACATACTTTACCTAATGAGATACTAGTTTTACTAATCAGAATATTTATAATTTAGTTTTGTTGAACCAATTTAAAATGAAAACATAATTTCCCCTATTAAAATACTACTTCTGGTAAAACAAAATGTACGAACTTTCTGTAAAAGAGCAAGCAATCTGAAGCAAGCATTTATTTTCCGCGTCGTGATTTACATTCAAAGTATATCACGCATTGTAGTGGAATATATGTAATGTTATTGCAAAGAATTATGGTATGTTGTTTGTAGAGCTGTTATTATGCAATCCCCATCCCTTCAGAGAAACATATGATTATAGTGGGCAGGCAGGTTTTGGTCAGGGCTGGCAAGTATTTCAGGTAGCCAGTCCTGTGGTCTAGCTGAAATTTTTGGGAGTTTCATACCCTGCTTACATACATTTCAAGCATTGCTTAGGGTCACACATGGCCATGTCGTCTGAGGCGCAGCAATGCGCTGTGCAGAGTTGCGTCCCTTCGGCACGTCAGGAACCTATGTTTGTGGATTGTAATCCCAGTTTGCCCTGATTAGTTTCTAGCTTTGTCAGCACCCTACCCGTGCTCGTGGGTTTCACCAAAGTGGTAAACATCTGAGACATGCATCCATTCGGGCCTTCCCCTCAGTATTAAGCTGACACGCCGTGATATAACTGGAATACTTTTCAAAACTCACTCATTCACTCAAGCATCGCCTATTGTGTCGCAAAAGATATGACATATCAGTCGGATATAGAAACGCGCCAAATTCCAAGCCCACTGTCCAAGCTCAAACTTGAAATAGACAGTCGATTTTTATCTTGTTTTAGTTCCAACATTATACATTTTATTGTTATTATGGCTTTGTGTTAATTAGTTTAGTGTTCACGTGAGTCCGTCAGGGCTGTGTGTTAACTATTTCAATGCCCACGTGGAGTCCGTCAGGGCTGTGGGTTAACTGTTTCAGTGTTCACGTGAGTCCGTCAGGGCTGTGTGTTAACTATTTCAATGCCCACGTGGAGTCCGTCAGGGCTGTGTGTTAACTGTTTCAGTGTTCACGTGGAGTCCGTCAGGGCTGTGGGTTAACTGTTTCAGTGTTCACGTGAGTCCGTAAGGACTGTGTGTTAACTGTTTCAGTGTTCACGTGAATCCGTCAGGACTGTGTGTTAACTGTTTCAGTGTTCACGTGGAGTCCGTCAGGACTGTGCGTTAACTGTTTCAGTGTTCACGTGAGTCCGTCAGGGCTGTGTGTAAACTGTTTCAGTGTTCACGTGAGTCCGTCAGGGCTGTGTGTTTACTGTTTCAGTGTTCACGTGGAGTCCGTCGGGACTGTGTGTTAACTGTTTCAGTGTTCACGTGAGTCCGTCAGGGCTGTGTGTTAACTGTTTCAGTGTTCACGTGAGTCCGTCAGGGCTGTGTGTTAACTGTTTCAGTGTTCACGTGAGTCCGTCAGGGCTGTGTGTAAACTGTTTCAGTGTTCACGTGAGTCCGTCAGGGCTGTGTGTTTACTGTTTCAGTGTTCACGTGGAGTCCGTCGGGACTGTGTGTTAACTGTTTCAGTGTTCACGTGAGTCCATCAGGGCTGTGTGTTAACTGTTTTAGTGTTCACGTGAGTCCGTCAGGGCTGTGTGTTAACTGTGTAATATTTAGTATGAAATGGTAATAATTTTGAAGCTGAAGAGTTTAGATATTCATTTGTAATACGATCTAGTCCAGAAGACTTCCTCGTTTTTAATCCTGTAATGGATGTCAGTATTGCTGGAGTGAACCATGTGTCACTGTAAATGTATTACAGGTCTGAGCTAAGTGATACTGTATTCTTGTATTGCTGTGTCACTGTGAAAATGTATTAAGGTGTGAGCTAGTTGATGCTGTGTACTTGTATTACCGATGTGAGCTAGGTGATGCTGTGTAAATGTATTATAGTAGTGAGCAAGGTGATGCTGTGTACTTGTGTACTTGTTTTGCAGGTGTGAGCTAGGTGATGCTGTGTACTTGTATTGCAGGTGTGAGCTAGGTGATGCTATGTACTTGTATTACAGGTGTGAGCTAGGTGATGCTGTGTACTTGTATTGCAGGTGTGAGCTAGGTGATGCTGTGTACTTGTGTTGCAGGTGTGAGCAAGGTGATGCCGCATACTTGTATTGCAGGTGTGAGCTAGGTGATGCTATGTACTTGTATTACAGGTGTGAGCTAGGTGATGCTGTGTTCTTGTATTGCAGGTATGAGCTAGGTGATGCTGTGTACTTGTATTACAGGTGTGAGCTAGGTGATGCAGCATACTTGTATTACAGGTGTGAGCTAGGTGATGCTGTGTACATGTATTTAAGGTTTGACCTAGGTGATGCCGCATACTTGTATTACAGGTGTGAGCTAGGTGATGCTGTGTACATGTATTTAAGGTTTGACCTAGGTGATGCTGTGTTCTGGTATTACAGGTGTGAGCTAGGTGATGCTGTGTACTTGTATTACAGGTGTGAGCTAGGTGATGCTGTGTACTTGTGTTGCAGGTGTGAGCAAGGTGATGCTGTGTACTTGTGTACTGGTATTGCAGGTGTGAGCTTAGTGATGCTGTGTTCTTGTATTGCAGGTGTGAGCTTAGTGATGCTGTGTACTTGTATTACAGGTGTGAGCTAGGTGATGCTGTGTACATGTATTGCAGGTGTGAGCTAGGTGACGCTGTGTACTTGTATTGCAGGTGTGAGCTAGGTGATGCTGTGTAAATGTATAAAAGTTGTGAGCTAGGTGATGCTGTATAAATGTATTACAGGTGTGAGCCAAGTGATGCTGTGTACTTGTATTTAAGGTTTGAGCTAGGTGATGCTGTGTAAATGTATTACAGGTGTCAGCTAGGTGATGCTGTGTACTTGTATTGCAGGTGTGAGCTAGGTGATGCTGTGTACTTGTATTGCAGGTGTTAGCTAGGTGATGCTGTGTACTTGTATTGCAGGTGTGAGCTAGGTGATGCTGTGTACATGTATTGCAGGTGTGAGCTAGGTGATGCTGTGTACTTGTATTGCAGGTGTGAGCTAGGTGATGCTGTGTACTTGTATTGCAGGTGTGAGCTAGGTGATGCTGTGTACTTGTATTGCAGGTGTGAGCTAGGTGATGCTGTGTAAATGTATTGCAGGTGTGAGCTAGGTGATGCTGTGTATTTGTATTGCAGGTGTGAGCTAGGTGATGCTGTGTACTTGTGTTGCAGGTGTGAGCTAGGTGATGCTGTGTAAATGTATTGCAGGTGTGAGCTAGGTGATGCTGTGTATTTGTATTGCAGGTGTGAGCTAGGTGATGCTGTGTACTTGTATTGCAGGTGTGAGCTAGGTGATGCTGTGTACTTGTGTTGCAGGTGTGAGCTAGGTGATGCTGTGTACTTGTATTGCAGGTGTGAGCTAGGTGATGCTGTGTAAATGTATTACAGGTGTGAGCTAGGTGATGCTTTTTAAATGTATTACAGGTGTGAGCTAGGTGATGATGTGTACTTGTATTGCAGGTGTGAGCTTAGTGATGCTGTGTACTTGTATTGCAGGTGTGAGCTAGGTGATGCTGTGTACTTGTATTGCAGGTGTGAGCTAGGTGATGCTGTGTAAATGTATTACAGGTGTGAGCTAGGTGATGCTATGTAAATGTATTGCAGGTGTGAGCTAGGTGATGCTGTGTAAATGTATTACAGGTGTGAGCTAGGTGATGCTTTTTAAATGTATTACAGGTGTGAGCTAGGTGATGATGTGTACTTGTATTGCAGGTGTAAGCTAGGTGATGCTGTGCACTTGTATTGCAGGTGTGAGCTAGGTGATGCTGTGTACTTGTATTGCAGGTGTTAGCTAGGTGATGCTGTGTACTTGTATTGCAGGTGTGAGCTAGGTGATGCTGTGTACATGTATTGCAGGTGTGAGCTAGGTGATGCTGTGTACTTGTATTGCAGGTGTGAGCTAGGTGATGCTGTGTACTTGTATTGCAGGTGTGAGCTAGGTGATGCTGTGTACTTGTATTGCAGGTGTGAGCTAGGTGATGCTGTGTAAATGTATTGCAGGTGTGAGCTAGGTGATGCTGTGTATTTGTATTGCAGGTGTGAGCTAGGTGATGCTGTGTACTTGTGTTGCAGGTGTGAGCTAGGTGATGCTGTGTAAATGTATTGCAGGTGTGAGCTAGGTGATGCTGTGTATTTGTATTGCAGGTGTGAGCTAGGTGATGCTGTGTACTTGTATTGCAGGTGTGAGCTAGGTGATGCTGTGTACTTGTGTGGCAGGTGTGAGCTAGGTGATGCTGTGTACTTGTATTGCAGGTGTGAGCTAGGTGATGCTGTGTAAATGTATTACAGGTGTGAGCTAGGTGATGCTTTTTAAATGTATTACAGGTGTGAGCTAGGTGATGATGTGTACTTGTATTGCAGGTGTGAGCTTAGTGATGCTGTGTACTTGTATTGCAGGTGTGAGCTAGGTGATGCTGTGTACTTGTATTGCAGGTGTGAGCTAGGTGATGCTGTGTAAATGTATTACAGGTGTGAGCTAGGTGATGCTATGTAAATGTATTGCAGGTGTGAGCTAGGTGATGCTGTGTAAATGTATTACAGGTGTGAGCTAGGTGATGCTTTTTAAATGTATTACAGGTGTGAGCTAGGTGATGATGTGTACTTGTATTGCAGGTGTAAGCTAGGTGATGCTGTGTACTTGTATTGCAGGTGTGAGCTAGGTGATGCTGTGTACATGTATTGCAGGTGTGAGCTAGGTGATGCTGTGTACTTGTATTGCAGGTGTGAGCTAGGTGATGCTGTGTAAATGTATTACAGGTGTGAGCTAGGTGATGCTATGTACTTGTATTGCAGGTGTGAACTAGGTGATGCTGTGTACTTGTATTGCAGGTGTGAGCTAGGTGATGCTGTGTACATGTATTGCAGGTGTGAGCTAGGTGATGCTGTGTACTTGTATTGCAGGTGTGAGCTAGGTGATGCTGTGTTCTTGTATTGCAGGTGTGAGCTAGGTGATGCTGTGTACTTGTATCGCAGGTGTGAGCTAGGTGATGCTGTGTACCTGTATTGCAGGTGTGAGCTTGGTGATTCTGTGTAAATGTATTACAGGTGTGAGCTAGGTGATGCTGTGTAAATGTATTGCATGTGTGAGCTAGGTGATGCTGTGTAAATGTATTACAGGTGTGAGCTAGGTGATGCTGTGTTCTTGTATTACAGGTGTGAGCTAGTTGATGCTGTGTTCTTGTATTGCAGGTGTGAGCATGATGATTCCCCGCAGGTGTACCTTCCTTGCGAAGAAGGAGCTGCTGTATGCCGGCCCGTTCGGCCTTGCGTGTTGGCTGTGTGGTTGCATCTTCATCGACCGCATGCACCACGAAAGCGCCATCTCCACCATGGTCAACACCGCGAGCACCATCAAGAGGAAGAATGTGAGTACTGTGTCAGTTCGGTTACGTCAACGTGCGTTACCCCTCACACACCCTGACCCTCACACCGTCAAGAGGAAGAATGTGTGTCTGGTGACATCAACATGCGCTATCCCTAACTCACCCTAACCCTCAACCATCAAGAGGAAGAACGTGTGTCTGGTGACATCAACACGTGGTATCCCTCACTCACCCTGACCCTCACACCGTCAAGAGGAAGAATGTGTGTACGGTGACATCAAATTGCGTTATCCCTCACTCACCCTGCCCCTCACATCGTCAAGAGGAAGAATGTGTGTCTGGTGACATCAACGTGCGTTATCCCTCATTCACCCTAACCCTCACAGCATTAAGAGGAAGAATGTGTGTGTGGTGACATCAACGTGCGTTATCCCTCACTCATCCTAACCCTCACACCATCAAGAGGAAGAATGTGTGTCTGGTGACATCAACATGCGTTATCCCTCACTCACCCAAACCCTCACACCATCAAGAGGAAGAATGTATGTCTGGTGACATCAACATGCGCTATCCCTCACTCACCCTAGCCCTCACACCGTCAAGAGGAAGAATGTATGTCTGGTGACATCAACATGCGTTATCCTTCACTCACCCTAGCCCTCACACCGTCAAGAGGAAGAATGTATGTCTGGTGACATCAACATGCGTTATCCCTCACTCACCCTAGCCCTCACATCGTCAAGAGGAAGAATGTATGTCTGGTGACATCAACATGCGTTATCCTTCACTCACCCTAGCCCTCACACCGTCAATAGGAAGAATGTATGTCTGGTGACATCAACATGCGCTATCCCTCACTCACCCTAGCCCTCACACCGCCAAGAGGAAGAACGTGTGTCTGGTGATATCAACATGCGTTATTCCTCACTCGCCCTAACTCTCGCACCATCAAGAGGAAGAATATGCTGTAAATTAATCATTCGCTGACCATTTAGTTGTTTTTTTAGGTCATTGTCTGGATTTTCCCTGAAGGAAAACGCAACCCCAAGAAAGGACTGCAACCATTTAAGAAGGGAGCATTTCACCTAGCAGTTCAAGCACAGGTGAGATGTGAGACCACATCACAAGTACAGGTGAGGCAGGGGGAAGTAGCACAAGCACGGGTGAGATATGGGGAAGCAGTACAAGCACAGATAAGATGCGGGAAAACAGTACAAGCACAGGTGAGACATGTGGTCACACTACAAGCACAGGTGAGATATGGAGAAACAGAACAAGTACAGGTGAGATATGGAGAAACAGTACAAGCACAGATGAGATGTGGGGAAACAGTACAAGCACAGGTGAGACATGTGGTCACACTACAAGCACAGGTGAGATATGGAGAAACAGTACAAGTACAGGTGAGACATGTGGTCACAGTACAAGCACAGGTGAGACATGTGGTTATAGTATAAGCACAGGTGAGACATGTGGTCACACTACAAGCACAGGTGAGATATGGAGAAACAGTATAAGCACAGGTGAGACATGTGGTCACAGTACAAGCACAGGTGAGATATGGAGAAACAGTACAAGTACAGGTGAGATATGGAGAAACAGTACAAGCACAGTTGAGACACGTGGTCACACTACAAGCACTGGTGAGATATTGAGAAACAGTACAATTACAGGTGAGACATGTGGTCACAGTACAAGCACAGGTGAGATATGTGGTCACACTACAAGCACAGGTGAGACATGTGGTCACAGTATAAGCACAGGTGAGACATGTGGTCACAGTACAAGCACAGGTGAGACATGTGGTCACAGTACAAGCACAGGTGAGATGTGTGGTCACACTACAAGCACAGGTGAGACATGTGGTCACAGTACAAGCACAGGTGAGACATGTGATCACAGTATAAGCACAGGTGAGACATGTGGTCACAGTACAAGCACAGGTGATACATGTGGTCACAGTACAAGCACAGGTGAGATATGTGGTCACAGTACAATCACATGTGAGACATGTGGTCACAGTACAAGCACAAGTGAGAGATGTGGTCACAGTACAAGGACAAGTGAGATATGTGGTGAGACATGTGGCCACAGTACAAGTACAGGTGAGATACAGGGAAACAGTACAAGCACAGGTGAGACATGTGGTCACAGTACAAGCACAGACGAGATGTGGGGAAGCAGTAGATCACAGGTGAGATATGGGGAAGCAGTAGATCACAGACGAGATATGGGGAAGCAGTAGATCACAGATGAGATATGGGGAAGCAGTAGATCACAGACGAGATATGGGTAAGCAGTAGATCACAGATGAGATATGGGGAAGCAGTAGATCACAGATGAGATATGGGTAAGCAGTACTTTTACAGGGAAGCAGTACAGGTATATTTAATATATGTACAGGGCAGTGAGCGGTCACCGGGGTAATCTGCATGTTTGTTCTGTGACAGGTACCAGTTGTCCCCGTGGTGTTTTCGGGCTATCATTTCTACGAGAAGAAGAAACGGCTTGATGCAGGTGAGTAGTGTGTGTCCCACAGCGTGGCTGTGTCCTTGTGTGTGCGTTTGTGTGTGTGTGCATGCGTGCGTGTATACATATATGTGCGTGTGCGTGTATGTGTATGTGTGTGTCCCACAATATAAATGTGTCTTTCTGTGTGTCTCACAGGATGACTGTGACCTGTTGTAAGTGTGGGGAAAGTATCATTTGCGAGATACGTTTTCTATAATGGGATTTAAGAATAACATTATGTGATTTAGATGGAGGTTATCACGACAAGGCTGTATAAGTACAGTGTTTATTCCTAGTATGGGATATTTATAGGATGGCTAAAGGAGCTGTACTAGGACCGGACTACGACTATTTACACTACACCTCTGGGAGATATTGCTCGGACACATCGGTCACTCATCATATGCTCAATGTCAGCCAGACGAATTAATACTCCCACCTCTCAGACAGTTTGTTTGTTTGTTTATTGTTTAACGCCGTACCCAGCAATATTCTAGCTATACGACGTCGGTTTGTAAATATTCGAGTCTTAACCGGACAATCCAGTGACTGACATCATCAGCATTGATCTGCGCAATTGGGATACGATGACATGCATCAACCAAGTCAGGGAGCCTGACCATCCGATCCCGTTAGTCGCCTCTTACGACAAGCATAGTCGCCTCCTTCGGCAAGCGTGGGTTGCTGAAGACCCCGGATCTTCACGGGGCAACACTCTCAGGGTCGGGATTCGGGGCTTGGTCATGGGACCCAGAGACCTGGAAGCCGGAGACCTGGATGTGATGTTTCACTTGTTTCTAAGCTCTGTGTCAAACACCATAAGGGCACACTACAACATCAGGAACTTCGGCCAAATTAGAAAGTTGATTATCACCAAGACAGTTGCCACTTTGGTAGAGCCATGTGTTTTGTCACATCCTGGCTACTTGTCCAAAAAACAAGAAAATGTCACCATATAAGTCCCGTCTTACAAGACCTATTGGCAGAATAAAGTTCAAGATCCCCATGCTGGTGTTCAAAACATGACATGGCCTTTCTTCACTCTACCTCCTGGAGCTCGTTCAGGAGTATACGTCAACCAGAGCCTTGACATGAAATGGCCAACATCTTCTTTGTGTCCTCTCAATACGTCTGGTGACCATTGTTTCTCAAGAGCAGATCCCTTGCTCTATCCCAGCCAACATTAAAGGGCAAGTTCACACGGAAATGAACCAATTTTTCTTGTACTTTTTCCACATTAAAAGTGTTAACATAGAAGTGTCATAGACAAAAATATAAAAACATCATATTTAATTAACATATTTTTTGCATTAAAACGATTTATATTTTTCACATTTACCAAGTGTTCTATTTCCATAACAAAAACACCATGGCTTATGCCCCTTGCAATATGACGTCATTGGTGCCAATTGATAAACATTATGACGTCATCATGCTTTGTTAGAGCCGCTCCAGGTGGTGTAGGTACAGTTTTGTGATTCTAGCGTCTCAGATGCCAGCCAGAATTGTGTTATGCTGAGTCACCACTGCGCCGGAGTGTGGCGTAGACCATGTTGTTTTACCGCAAACTGGTCCTTGATATCTTTTGCGTTGAGAATAGACAGGGACCCAGTTTAATTGGCACCAATTACGTCATAATCTAAGGGGGATAACTCAGGCCTATTTCGCTCGTAAAACGAAGGCCTCATAACGGCATATCATTTTAACACTATTGTGAGCTTCCTACTTTCACTGTGAAAAAAAATGAGTGTATATTTTCAAACACAGATACTAACTAATTCTAAAATTGCGTTTTGTTTAGAAAAAGAAAGAAAGTGATTTTTGCGTGTACACTTCCCCTTTAAGGAGCAGAAAAATTCAAGGCACAGTTGACTGACCTTTTCACAGAGGCTTAATATCAAACAATACGATTAGTTCTTCCCGGGCCTGTGTTATATGTTCGGCCATCATCACGATTTCACATAGTCACAATTGCTGTTATGTATCCAGTGGAATGTTGTCTCCTTAAGCGCTTTCGAGCAATTGCTTTAACTGGATTCTAGCGCTATACAAATGTCTGGTTATTGTCATTATCCCAAAAGACACTCGCGTGATAACCTCTACAGTAAACTACGGTTATAACGAACTCAAAGGGACCACTAATTTTAATTCGTTATAACCGGAGTACGACAAAAGCAAATGTACGGAATATATAGAGCAAACGGACAGGACCAAACACAGTTGGTTATATCCGTCAGTTCGTTATAAGCGTGTTCGTTATAAACGTAATTTACTGTATATATGTGCTAGTTTTATGTGTGTGTGTATGCGATGACTATTTATGTGTGTTGATTGACATCATCGACGACTTTCGAGGGTGTATATATTCCACAGGACGTTTCACCATCACTGCACTGCCGCCGGTCTCCACCGCAGGGTTGACTGAGGACGACGTCGGGGCCCTCACTGAAGATATACGACAACGGATGCTGGATGTTTACAACAAAACGACGTCATAGCAACGTTATGCGACGTGATATTGACAACCTTTGACATTGCCACGTACCTTGTGGCGGTGAACATCGTGCGTAATGTTATAGTTACGAGGCGTCATGTGCACTGCACAAGGTCAAGGTCTTAGTGTACATATGTGTATAGAATAAACAAACTTCCCGTCATCAAATAGTTTTGTATTGATTATTCGCTTAAAACAACCATCTTTAAAACAAAGTTAAGGGGTTTTGATTTATAGAATTGTATTTTGCTATTTATAACTTGCTTGGGAGGCATTTCAAAAATGGTGTACTAAGTAAGATACTTGGTGAGGTGAAAAGGTGTGCGTGCGTGCGTGCGTGCGTGCGTGCGTGCGCCCCACACAGAGACAGTATACTAACTCCGGGCCGACAAGGCAATCACAGACCTCCTCTTTACCATCCACTCTTCAAGGGGTCTGAGCATGGTGCCATCCCTCCAGATGATGCGTGGTCCAGGGGTCTGAGCATGGTGCCATCCCTCCAGATGATGCGTGGTCCAGGGGTCTGAGCATGGTGCCATCCCTCCAGATGATGCGTGGTCCAGGGGTTTGAGAATGGTGCCATCCCTCTTGATGGTGCGTTACCAAGGGGTCTGAGCATTGTCTGTATTACCATTGTCCAGCAGCCTTCTAGTCATTGATGGCACCAGATTCATCCACAGTGACCCCAGAGTTCTTGTAGGGAGCTGGAGTTTAATGTTCTGGACAAAGGTAGATAAGTTACATTTGCAAACAATCTATCCATTAGACCGTAATATGTAGTGGTTTAGTCAACTGAGCGATTCCTGACTATGTCAGGCGTATGTGCTTATGAATCACTATTATGACACCAGGTGTTATCATAAAGGTGCGATTATCCTGCTGCAATGGGGGCACCCGTCACAAACACATACAAAGTCGAATAGCAGGTGAGCCCCGCCCTCCCAGTGTTATATGTCCCTTGCTACACACTCATGTTACTGGTGAACCCCGCCCTCCCAGGGTTATGTCCCTTGCTACACACTCATGTTACTGGTGAACCCCGCCCTCCCAGGATTATGTCCCTTGCTACACACTCATGTTACTGGTGAACCCCGCCCTCCCAGGGTTATGTCCCTTGCTACACACTCATGTTACTGGTAAGCCCCGACCTCCCAGGGTTATGTCCCTTGCTACACATCCCTGTTACTGGTGAACCCCGCCCTCCCAGGGTTATGTCCCTTGCTACACATCGCTGTTACTGGTGAGCCCAGCCCTCCCAGGGTTATGTCCCTTGCTACACATCGCTGTTACTGGTGAGCCCCGCCCTCCCAGGATTATGTCTCTTGCTACACATCCCTGTTACTGGTGAACCCCGCCCTCCCTAGTGTTATGTCCCTTGCTACACATCGCTGTTACTGGTGAGCCCCGCCCTCCCAGGGTTATGTCCCTTGCTACACATCGCTGTTACTGGTGAGCCCCGCCCTCCCAGGATTATGTCCCTTGCTACACATCCCTGTTACTGGTGAACCCCGCCCTCCCAGGGTTATGTCCCTTGCTACACATCGCTGTTACTTGTGAGCCCCGCCCTCCCAGGGTTATGTCCCTTGCTACACATCGCTGTTACTGGTGAGCCCCGCCCTCCCAGGATTATGTCCCTTGCTACACATCCCTGTTACTGGTGAACCCCGCCCTCCCAGGGTTATGTCCCTTGCTACACATCGCTGTTACTGGTGAGCCCCGCCCTCCCAGGGTTATGTCCCTTGCTACACATCGCTGTTACTGGTGAGCCCCGCCCTCCCAGGATTATGTCCCTTGCTACACATCCCTGTTACTGGTGAACCCCGCCCTCCCAGGGTTATGTCCCTTGCTACACATCGCTGTTACTGGTGAACCCCGCCCTCCCAGGGTTATGTCCCTTGCTACACACCCCTGTTACTGGTGAACCCCGCCCTCCCCAGTGTTATGTCCCTTGCTACACATCGCTGTTACTGGTGAACCCCGCCCTCCCCAGTGTTATGTCCCTTGCTACACATCGCTGTTACTGGTGAACCCCGCCCTCCCAGGGTTATGTCCCTTGCTACACATCCCTGTTACTGGTGAACCCTGACCTCCCCAGTGTTATGTCCCTTGCTTCACATCCCTGTTGCTGGTGAGTCCCGCCCTCCCAGTGTTATGTCCCTTGCTTCACATCCCTGTTGCTGGTGAGCCCCGCCCTCCCAGTGTTATGTCCCTTGCTACACATCGCTGTTACTGGTGAACCCCGCCCTCCCAGGGTTATGTCCCTTGCTACACATCGCTGTTACTGGTGAACCCCGCCCTCCCAGGGTTATGTCCCTTGCTACACATCGCTGTTACTGGTGAACCCCGCCCTCCCCAGTGTTATGTCCCTTGCCACACATCCCTGTTGCTGGTGAGCCCCGCCCTCCCAGTGTTATGTCCCTTGCCACACATCCCTGTTACTGGTGAGCCCCGCCCTCCCAGTGTTATGTCCCTTGCTACACACCCCTGTTACTGTCGAGCCCTGACCTCCCCAGTGTTATGTCCCTTGCTAAACACCCCTGTTACTGGTGAACCCCGCCCTCCCCAGTGTTATGTCCCTTGCTACACACTCATGTTACTGGTGAACCCCGCCCTCCCCAGTGTTATGTCCCTTGCTACACATCGCTGTTACTGGTGAACCCCGCCCTCCCCAGTGTTATGTCCCTTGCTACACATCGCTGTTACTGGTGAACCCCGCCCTCCCAGGGTTATGTCCCTTGCTACACATCCCTGTTACTGGTGAACCCTGACCTCCCCAGTGTTATGTCCCTTGCTTCACATCCCTGTTGCTGGTGAGTCCCGCCCTCCCAGTGTTATGTCCCTTGCTTCACATCCCTGTTGCTGGTGAGCCCCGCCCTCCCAGTGTTATGTCCCTTGCTACACATCGCTGTTACTGGTGAACCCCGCCCTCCCAGGGTTATGTCCCTTGCTACACATCGCTGTTACTGGTGAACCCCGCCCTCCCAGGGTTATGTCCCTTGCTACACATCGCTGTTACTGGTGAACCCCGCCCTCCCCAGTGTTATGTCCCTTGCCACACATCCCTGTTGCTGGTGAGCCCCGCCCTCCCAGTGTTATGTCCCTTGCCACACATCCCTGTTACTGGTGAGCCCCGCCCTCCCAGTGTTATGTCCCTTGCTACACACCCCTGTTACTGTCGAGCCCTGACCTCCCCAGTGTTATGTCCCTTGCTAAACACCCCTGTTACTGGTGAACCCCGCCCTCCCCAGTGTTATGTCCCTTGCTATACACTCATGTTACTGGTGAACCCCGCCCCCCCCCCCCCCCCCCCCCCCCCCCAGTGTTATGTCCCTTGCTATACACCCCTGTTACTGGTGAACCCTGACCTCCCCAGTGTTATGTCCCTTGCTAAACACTCATGTTACTGGTGAACCCCGCCCTCCCCAGTGTTATGTCCCTTGCTACACACTCATGTTACTGGTGAGCCCCTCCCTCCCAGTGTTATGTCCCTTGCTACACATCCCTGTTACTGGTGAGTCCCTCCCTCCTCAGTGTTATGTCCCTTGCTACACACCCCTGTTACTGGTGAGCCCCTCCCTCCCTAGTGTTATGTCCCTTGCTACACACTCATGTTACTGGTGAGCCCCTCCCTCCCAGTGTTATGTCCCTTGCTACACATCCCTGTTACTGGTGAGTCCCTCCCTCCCAGTGTTATCCCTTGCTACACACCCCTGTTACTGGTGAGCCCCGCCCTCCTTAGTGTTATGTCCCTTGCTACACACCCCTGTTACTGTTGAGACCCGTCCTCCCTAGTGTTATGTCCCTTGCTACACATCCCTGTTACTGGTGAACCCTGACCTCCCCAGTGTTATGTCCCTTGCTACACACCCCTGTTACTGTTGAGACCCGTCCTCCCTAGTGTTATGTCCCTTGCTACACATCCCTGTTACTGGTGAACCCTGACCTCCCCAGTGTTATGTCCCTTGGTACACACCCCTGTTACTGGTGAGCCCCGCCCTCCTCAGTGTTATGTCCCTTGCTACACACCCCTGTTACTGGTGAGCCCCGCCCTCCCCAGTGTTATGTCCCTTGCTACACACCCCTGTTACTGGTGAGCCCCGCACTTCCCAACGTTCTGTTTCTTGCTCTACATGAGCTGATAACCGATATTTGTCACACGTCGCCACGATGGCCTCGCTGACACTGGTTACAATACATGTCATATATCAGTGCTGGAAGCGTGCACTGTGGGAGAAGGTCATCCCGACCTGACTGGCTGATTGTACAGTCCCCTCAGTCAAAGTGAGGGTTTCTACCGCTGTAACCACCGCCCCATCTCACCAACATCACACCTGCACCTCAAGCCCCACCTCACCCGCATCTCACCTCCTCCTGCAACAGATTCACGTGCTTCACACAAACATCCGCCTCGTGGACACTTGCTGTCACGTGACCCACATACCAATGTTGTCAAGTGTACAGTTCGGCAAGGCTCCCCGTATTTGCTCTCACGGAATGTACAGTTTGTGAAGCTTATAGCTGATCGAACCCCTACGTGAAGGAAATAACTGACCGAAAACAGACGTGAAAAGGAAAGTGAAAACGAAAGTGAAAACAGAAGCGGAAACAGGCGAATCAACCCGCGCAGCTAGCGTGAAGCAAGCCGTGTAACTACAAGCGTGAATTGTGTGTCCGTATTGTGCCCCCCGTGCTGACCCCCCGGAATGTATGTGTGGGTGGTACTGCTGGTCTTCCTCCTGGTTCTCCCGGTGCTCCTCCAAATTAGCCACACCCTCAAGTACTACGTCAAGTTCGCCATCTACTACGTGCTCCTCACAGCCATAGGGTCAGGGGTCACAATTCTGTCTCTCTTCAAACCGAAAGACTTAAACAACTTCAGGTATGTCCGCCATGTTTTCCAAGCTCCTCTGCTGGTGAGGAGAGTCTGTTCTCTGTTGTATAAGTGGGGAGCGTCTGTCATGCAGACCCTGAAACAAATATATCCAATACAGCCCATGCAAGCCTATAGGGTTTGGCAAGTCTAGATTACTGCATTATCTGAAAATGAAGAAAGTCTCTGGGCTCCTTATTATTATATTTTCTAACTATAATTTAACAACTTTTTTTTTCTGTAAACGATGTTTATTTCAGAGACTAGATGTTAGTCTAGTGGGGAGTGTCTGTTACCTGTTATATAAGTGGGTAGTGTTCGTTTCGTAGAGTATAAGGGGATAGCGTCTGTTATCTGCTGTATAAGTGGGGAGCGTCTGTAAACATGATGTAAAGGCGTTTGAGCGTCTGTTACTTATTGCATAAGGGGGTAGTGTATGTTACCTGTTGTAGAAGTGGGGAGTGTCTGTTACCTGTGGTATAAGGGGGTAGTGTCTGTTACCTGTGGTATAAGTGGGGAGTGTCTGTTACCTGTTGTAGAAGGGGGTAGTGTCTGTTACCTGTGGTATAAGGGGGTAGTGTCTGTTACCTGGTGTATAAGTGGGGAGTGTCTGTTACCTGTGGTATAAGGGGGTATCGTCTGTTACCTGTGGTATAAGGGGGTAGTGTCTGTTATCTGGTGTATAAGTGGGGAGTGCCTGTTACCTGTGGTATAAGGGGGTAGTGCCTGTTACCTGTGGTATAAGGGGTGGGTGTCTGTTACCTGGTGTATAAGTGGGGAGTGTCTATTACCTGTGGTATCAGGGGCTAGTGTCTGTTACCTGTGGTATAAGGGGTGGGTGTCTGTTACCTGGTGTATAAGTGGGGAGTGTCTGTTACCTGTGGTATCAGGGGCTAGTGTCTGTTACCTGGTGTATAAGGGAGTGTATGTTACCTGTGGTATAAGGGGCTAGTGTCTGCTACCTGTTGTAGAAGTGGGGAGTGTCTGTTACCTGTGGTATAAGGGGCTAGTGTATGTTACCTGTGGTATAAGGGGGGGGGGGTGTCTGTAACCTGGTGAATAAGGGGGTAGTGTCTGTTACCTTGGGTATAAGGGGGTAATGTCTGTTACCTGTGGTAAAAGGGGGTAGTGTCTGTTACCTGGTGTATAAGGGGGTAGTGTCTGTTACCTGTGGTATAAGGGGGTAGTGTCTGTTACCTGGTGTATAAGTGGGGAGCGTCTGTTACCTGTGGTATAAGAGGGTAGTGTATGTTACCTGTGGTATAAGCAGGTAGTGTCTGTTACCTGGTGTATAAGTGGGGAGTGTCTGTTTCCTGTGGTATAAGGGGGAAGTGTCTGTTACCTGGTGTATAAGTGGGGAGTGCCTGTTACCTTTGGTATTAGCGGGTCGTGTCTGTTACCTGTGGTATAAGTGGGGAGCGTCTTTTACCTGGTGTATAAGGGGGCAGTGTCTGTTACCTGTGGTATAAGGGGGTAGTGTCTGTTACCTGGTGTATAAGTGGGGAGTGTCTGTTACCTGTGGTTTGAGGCGTTAGTGACTGTTACCTGGTGTATAAGTGGGGAGCGTATGTTACCTGTGGTATAAGGGGGTAGTGTCTGTTACCTGGTGTATAAGGGGGTAGTGTCTGTTACCTGTGGTATAAGGGGGTAGTGTCTGTTACCTGTGGTATAAGGGGGTAGTGTCTGTTACCTGGTGTATAAGGGGGTAGTGTCTGTTACCTGTGGTATAAGGGGGTAATGTCTGTTACCTGTGGTATAAGGGGGTAGTGTCTGTTACCTGTGGTATAAGGGGGAAGTGTCTGTTATCTGTGGTATAAGGGGGTAGTGTCTGTTACCTGGTGTATAAGGGGGTAGTGTCTGTTACCTGGTGTATAAGGGGGTTAATGTCTGTTACCTGGTGTATAAGGGGATCGTGTCTGTTACCTGGTGTATAAGTGGGGAGTGTCTGTTACCTGTGGTATAAGGGGGTAATGTCTGTTACCTGTGGTATAAGGGGGTAGTGTCTGTTACCTGGTGTATAAGGGGGTTGTGTCTGTTACCTGGTGTATAAGTGGGGAGCGCCTGTTACCTGTGGTATAAGGGGGTAGTGTCTGTTACCTGTGGTATAAGGGGGTAGTGTCTGTTACCTGGTGTATAAGTGGGGAGCGTCTGTTACCTGTGGAATAAGGGGGTAGTGTCTGTTACCTGTGGTATAAGGGGGTAGTGTCTGTTACCTGGTGTTTAAGGGGGTGGTGTCTGTTACACAGTGTAAAATGTACCATTCGGTAGATGCGGCTGAATACTCGCCCACTCACTCACTCATTCACTCAGTGGGTAGTGTATGTTCTCTGTAGTATCAGGTATAGCGTGTTTGTTATCTGTTATACCAATAAGTAGTGAGTTTGTGTATTAAAAGGCTGTAGATCACTCTGACATAACTCTTTATTATAACTGGATGCTATATTTCAGTTATGCTGCTGTAGCGTTCAACCTGGTGCGGAAGGCGTTTGGTATCCATACGGAAGTGATTGATGAGGAGAACCTCCGTTCAGATGAACCGTACATCCTAGTGTCCAACCACCAGAGCTCCTTGGATCTAATGGGTGAGTCAGAGCTCCCTGGATCTAATGGGTGAGTCAGAGCTCCTATTATCCCATGGGTGAGTCAGATCTCTCCACAACTCATGGGTGAGTCAGGGCTCCCAAGACCTCATTGGCGAGTCTCAGATTTCCCTTGATCTCATGGGTGAGTCAGATCTCCCTAGACCTCAGATCTCCATAGATCTCACGGGCGAGTCAGATCTCCCTCTGTCTTATGGATGAGTCAGATCTCCCTGGATCTCATGGGCGAGTCAGATCTCCATAGATCTCACGGGCGAGCCAGATCGCCTTACATCTCAAAGGTGAATCAGATCTCCCTGGATCTTATGTGTGAGACACAGATCTCTCAGGGTCTCAGGGACTCGCACATAACCCTTGGTATCATAGGTGAATCACAAATCTCAATACATCTCATTGATGAGTGACACGTTGGTGAAACAAGGTATTCTGAACCAGCTGGATGATTTTATGAGAATACAAAGCGCTCGTAAAATATCATCATTATGCGTGTTAGGTGATGTGGCTTAGTGAGTTGGGTGTAACGCAGCTTCGAACAGTATTCCAGCAAGACCATATACCGGTATATGGTCTCTGATTCCAGTTATATCACGGCGTGTCAGCTTGATGTGGGAGGAAAACTCGAAGTGATGCTGGTCACTGATGTTTACCGCTTCGGTGAAACCCACGAACACAGATGTGGTGCTGACAAACCTAGAAACATACTCGGAGCGAACCGGGCGAAACAATCATAGGTTTCTGGCGTGCCCAAGGGACACAACCCTCCTCAGCGCATTGCGGCGCATTTAGGATGACGTGCTTACTGACGTGATGTTATATTTGTACACCCAGGAATGGCTGTTATCAAGCCCCCGAATTGTACATGTCTGGCAAAGAAGGAGATTAAGTACGCAGCAGGACCTTTCGGACTGGCGATATGGTTGAGCGGTGGCATTTTCATTGACCGCCTGGACAAGGAGAAAGCCATGTCCACCATGGCGAAGACAGCTGACATCATCAACAGAGACAAGGTGGGTCAAGGTCAACGCGTAACTAGTGTAGGTCAGGGATAAGGTGCAGAAAGGCTATAGGTCCGGGGTGACGTACAGAGACGCCATCAGTTGAGGTTGCCGTACAGAGACGCCATCAGTTGAGGTTGCCGTACAGAGACGCCATCAATTGAGGTTGCCGTACAGAGACGACATCAGTCGAGGTTGTCGTAAAGAGTCGCTGTAGTCGAGGTTGACGTACATAAACGCTGTAGTCAAGGTTGACGTAAAGAGACGCTGTAGTCGAGGTTGACGTAAAGAGACGCTGTAGTCGAGGTTGACGTACATAAACGCTGCAGTCGAGGTTGACGTATATAAACGCTGTAGTCGAGGTTGACGTACATAAACGCTGTAGTCGAGGTTGACGTAAAGAGACGCTGTCGTCGAGGTTGACGTACATAGACGCTATCAGTCGAGGTTGACGTACAAGGGCACGTCCGCAGCCCATATGAGTGCCACAGAACATGTAGTACAGTGCATGTTTATGCAGAGACAATTATGGATGTGACAGTCTATAAAGACAATGTAATTCATGTCCTCTGCAGTGCAAGGTGTGGATCTTCCCCGAGGGAAAGAGGAACCACGGGGGATCCCTGCTGCCCTTCAAGAAGGGGGCGTTCCATCTAGCAGTACAGGCAAAGGTAGGTAGAGCGGGAAGGGGAATATCTACTAGAACAAGAACACTGGAGCGTCGTCACTAGTGGGTTGAGATATAGAAAGTGGTCAGTGCAGGTGTTGAGACATGAAGTAAGTGCAGGTGTTGAGACATGTAGTAAGTGCAGGTGTCGAGACGTGTAGTAAGTGCAGGTGTTGAGACGTGTAGTAAGTGCATTTGTCGAGACGTGTAGTAAGTGCAGGTGTTGAGACGTGTAGTAAGTACAGGTGTTAAGACATGTAGTAAGTGCAGGTGTTGAGACATGAAGTAAGTGCATTTGTCGAGACGTGTAGTAAGTGCAGGTGTTGAGACGTGTAGAAAGTGCAGGTGTTAAGACATGTAGTAAGTGCAGGTGTTGAGACATGAAGTAAGTGCATTTGTCGAGACGTGTAGTAAGTGCAGGTGTTGAGACGTGTAGTAAGTGCAGGTGTTAAGACATGTATTAAGTGCAGGTGTTGAGACATGAAGTAAGTGCATTTGTCGAGACGTGTAGTAAGTGCAGGTGTTGAGACGTGTAGTAAGTGCAGGTGTTAAGACATGTATTAAGTGCAGGTGTTGAGACATGAAGTAAGTGCATTTGTCGAGACATGTAGTAAGTGCAGGTGTTGTGACGTGTAGTAAGTGCAGGTGTTGTGACGTGTAGTAAGTGCAGGTGTCGAGACATGTAGTAAGTGCAGGTGTTGTGACGTGTAGTAAGTGCAGGTGTTGTGACGTGTAGTAAGTGCAGGTGTCGAGACATGTAGTAAGTGCAGGTGTTGTGACGTGTAGTAAGTGCAGGTGTTAAGACGTGTAGTAAGTGCAGGTGTAGAAACATGTAGTAAGTGCAGGTGTTGAGACATGTAGTAAGTGCAGGTGTTGAGACGTGTAGTAAGTGCAGGTGTAGAAACATGTAGTAAGTGCAGGTGTTGAGACGTGTAGTAAGTGCAGGTGTTAAGACGTGTAGTAAGTGCAGGTGTAGAAACATGTAGTAAGTGCAGGTGTTGAGACATGTAGTAAGTGCAGGTGTAGAAACATGTAGTAAGTGCAGGTGTTGAGACGTGTAGTAAGTGCAGGTGTTAAGACATGTATTAAGTGCAGGTGTTGAGACATGAAGTAAGTGCATTTGTCGAGACGTGTAGTAAGTGCAGGTGTTGAGACGTGTAGTAAGTGCAGGTGTTAAGACATGTAGTAAGTGCAGGTGTTGAGACGTGTAGTAAGTGCAGGTGTCGAGACATGTAGTAAGTGCAGGTGTTGTGACGTGTAGTAAGTGCAGGTGTTGTGACGTGTAGTAAGTGCAGGTGTCGAGACATGTAGTAAGTGCAGGTGTTGTGACGTGTAGTAAGTGCAGGTGTTGTGACGTGTAGTAAGTGCAGGTGTCGAGACATGTAGTAAGTGCAGGTGTTGTGACGTGTATTAAGTGCAGGTGTTAAGACGTGTAGTAAGTGCAGGTGTTTTGACGTGTAGTAAGTGCAGGTGTAGAAACATGTAGTAAGTGCAGGTGTAGAAACATGTAGTAAGTGCAGGTGTCGAGACATGTAGTAAGTGCAGGTGTTGAGACATGTAGTAAGTGCAGGTGTTGAGACATTTAGTAAGTGCAGGTGTTAAGACATGTAGTAAGTGTCAATCTTCTGTCAGTGCAGGTGCCCGTGGTCCCCGTGGTCTTCTCATCCTACTCTGGATTCTATGACAAGGAGAACAAGCATTTTGATACGGGTAGGTGCTCAGTACTTTGATAGTTTTTCCTTCAAAACTCTCGAGAAGTCGCTATGTATTCAGTGACCTGCGACCTGAGCTCGTGGGTTATAACTAAGATATGCACCACGTCATGTTTTTTATGCCACATTAAGCTGCGATTCAACTTAAATACTTTTCATAGCGGCGTCAAACCAAACTGACTCACGCCGTCTATATCCTTCTCGTTGAACTCGGGCCGTGTTTGTAGTCTAGTTGTTAAAGCGTTCGCTCGTCATGCCAAAAACCCGGGTTCGAATACCAACATGGGTAGAATGTGTGAAGCCCATTTCTGGTGTCCTCCGTCGCGATATTGCTGGAATATATCTAAAAATGGTGTAAAACCATACTCACTCACTCACTCACTCACTCACTCACTCTATACTCTTCTCGTTGAACACTCATTATTCTTGCGGTGCCCTTTAATTGACTTAAGGTTAATACTCTTACTACATCCTCTCAAAGATCTATCAGTGCTCCCTCTCCACACTCTCACAGATCTCTAAATACTCACCCTACCCCTTTCAAAGATCTCTCGGGCGGTCGGGTAGCCTAGTGGTTAAAGCGTTCGCTCGTCACGCCGAAGACCTGGGTTCGATTCCTGACACTGGTACAATGTGTGAAGCCTATTTCTGGTGTCCCCCGCCGTGATTTGCTGGATTATTGCTAAAAGCGGCGTAAAACCATACTCACTCACTCACTCAAAGATCTCTCAGTGCTCCCTCTACACCCTTTCAAAGATTTCTCAATATGCTTTCTACATCATCTCAGAGATCTTTCAAATCTCCCTCTTCACCCTCTCAGAGAACTCTCAACGTTCCCTCTACACCCTCTCAGAGATCTATCAATGTTCCTTCTCCACCCTCTCAGAGGTATATCAATGCTCCCTCTCCACTCTCTCGCAAATATTCCCCCTACACCCTCTCAAAGATATCAGTGCTGTCAGTGCTCCCTCTACACCCTTTCAAATTCAATTTCCCAACATCGCTTCTACATCATCTCAGAGATATTTTAAATATCCCTCCCCACCCTCTCAGAGAACTCTCAATATTCCTTTGTGGGTTCGAATCCTGGTTCGTTCCCCGAATATGTTTCCTGGGTTGCCAGCACCATTCCCGTGTTCGTGGGTTGCACCAAAGGGGTAAATGTCTGACACGTGCATCACTTCGAGCTCGTCAGTCGTCTCATGTTGAATGTTGTTTGTTGTTGAGTCGTCTTGTATAGAACATCGTGTTGTGTGGAGCGCTGCATGTTCTAGAGGCGTCTCATGTTGAGCGTTTGTTGTTGAGTGTCTTGTGTAGAACATCGTGTTGTGTGGAGCGTTGCATGTTCAAGAGTCGTCTCATGCTGAGTGTTTGTTGTTGAGTCGTCTTGTGTAGAACATCGTGTTGTGTTAAGCATTGCATGTTCTAGAGTCGTCTCATGTTGAGTGTTTGTTGCTGAGTCGTCTTGTGTGGAGCGTTGCATGTTCTAGAGACGTCTCATGTTGAGTGTTTGTTGTTGAGTCGTCTTGTGTAGAAAATCGTGTTGTGTTGAGCGCTGCATGTTCTTGAGGCGTCTCATGTTGAGTGTTGTTTGTTGTTGAGTAGTCTTGTGTAGAACATCGTGTTGTGTGGAGCGCTGCATGTTCTAGAGTCGTCTCATGTTGAGTGTTGTTTGTTGTTGAGTCGTCTTGTGTAGAACATCGTGTTGTGTGGAGCGCTGCATGTTCTAGAGGCGTCTTATGTTGAGTGTTTGTTGTTGAGTGTCTTGTGTAGAACATCGTGTTGTGTGGAGCGTTGCATGTTCAAGAGTCGTCTCATGCTGAGTGTTTGTTGTTGAGTCGTCTTGTGTAGAACATCGTGTTGTGTGGAGCGCTGCAGGTTCTAGAGGCGTCTTATGTTGAGTGTTGTTTGTTGTTGTGTCATCCTGTGTAGAACATCGTGTTGTGTTGTACGTCGTGTTGTATGTGGTATGAAGCATCATGTTGTGTTTAGGGCCATGTTCTGTGGTCTGTTTAGTGTGTCATGTCACTGACCAATTCTCACTGACTTTGTCCCAACAGGACGGTTCACCATCACGTGCCTTCCTCCCGTCCCAACTACCGGGATGACGTCGGATGACGTTACGGAGCTCACGGACAACGTCTATACCCGGATGTTGGAGGTTTATAACCGGACGTCTCCACCTCCATCTGGTGGCTGCACCCACTGATCCTTCTTCGCTGCCGGAAGTTGAACAAGTTGTGTGTCGTTTCGGTGTATTTGTGTTTCCCGACTGACGCCATGACACACAGTACTACTTCCACAACACGGGGAGACCGCCATCTCCATGGGGTGGAGAGAAGCAAGAAGACAACTATGGCAAATATAGGATGTAACATCACGTGCCTGGGCTGTGCTAGACCAGGTCGTACTCCAAGAAAGAAACGAACAGTGTATATAATGCCCTTGTAATAAATACTTCTGTGGTTTTTGAAAGTTTGCTCTTATTAGACTTCTAATAGGTCCGCTGACCGACCCTTTCAAAATCGTGTGTCTCCCTTCCCAACACAGCCGGACCCCACCCCAGCCCGTGTGTCTGCCTCCCCTACACATCACCGGGCCCCACCCCTGGTCGTGTGTCTGCCTTCCCCACACATCATCGGACCCTACCCCAGCCCGTGTGTCTGCCTCCCCTACACATCACCGGGCCCCACCCCGGGTCGTGTGTCTGCCTTCCCTACACAGCCGGACCCCACCCCAGCCCGTGTGTCTGCCTCCCCAACACATCACCGGACCCCACCCCAGGCCGTGTGTCTGCCTTCCCCACAAGTTCGGACCCCACCCCAGGCCGTGTGTCTGCCTTCCCCACAAGTTCGGACCCCACCCCAGGCCGTGTGTCTGCCTCCCCAACACATCACCGGACCCCACCCAAGCCCGTGTGTCTGCCTTCACAACACACTACCGGACCCCATCCGAGCCCGTGTGTCTGCCTCCCCTACACAGCCGGACCCCACCCCAGCCCGTGTGTCTGCCTTCCCAACACACTACCGGACCCCTTCCCAACACACTACCGGACCCCACCCGAGCCCGTGTGTCTGCCTCCTCTGCACAGCCGGACCCCACCCCAGCCCGTGTGTCTGCCTCCCCTACACAGCCGGACCCCACCCCAGTCCGTGTGTCTGCCTCCCCTACACAGCCGGACCCCACCCCAGCCCGTGAGTCTGCCTTCCCAACACACTACCGGACCCCACCCCAGCCCGTGTGTCTGCCTTCCCAACACACTACCAGACCCCACCCGAGCCCGTGTGTCTGCCTCCTCTGCACAGCCGGACCCCACCCCAGCCCGTGTGTCTGCCTCCCCTACACAGCCGGACCCCACCCCAGCCCGTGTGTCTGCCTCCCCTACACAGCCGAACCCCACCCAAGCCCGTGTGTCTGCCTCCCCTACACAGCCGGACCCCACCACAGCCCGTGTGTCTGCCTCCCCTACACAGCCGGACCCCACCCCAGCCCGTGTGTTGGCCTCCCCTACACAGCCGTACCCCACCCCAGTCCGTGTGTCTGCCTCCCCTACACAGCCGGACCCCACCCCAGCCCGTGTGTTGGCCTTCCCTACACAGCCGTACCCCATCCCAGCCCCTGTGTCTGCCTTCCCTACACAGCCGGACCCCACCCCAGCCCGTGTGTCTGCCTCCCCTACACACCCGGACCCCACCCCAGCCCGTGTGTCTGCCTCCCCTACACAGCCGGACCCCACCCCAGTCCGTGTGTCTGCCTCCCCTACACAGCCGGACCCCACCCCAGCCCGTGTGTTGGCCTTCCCTACACAGCCTGACCCCATCCCAGCCCCTGTGTCTGCCTTCCCTACACAGCCGGACCTCACCCCAGACCTGTTGCTTATGTCCACTAATCAATCGGTGACCAGCACAACTGTAACTACCGTGCACATTTCCGTGTACGTTAGCAGTGGTGCAGACACTGTTTCTGGCACTGGCTTTGGACCAGGAAATGTACAGATGCTATGACGGACGTGTCAAATTCTTTATAAATATTCCACTGCTGCCAGATGAAAGAGCAGCACAGTTTAGCAACAGGAACCTCCACTTAACTCCGTCGCCTGCTTCATCAGCGTTGAACACACTCTGCAAACACACGCGACGTAGAACATCTACACAAGACACGCCAGCACACATACTATCAAACTGGAGAAGACAATCTGTAACACACACGATTAGACACTGCAGAAGACACTCCGCGTCACCTACCGCGGTCTAGTGGTAGAGCGTCTGTCCGGAGGGCGGAAGGTCAGGGGCTCGATCCACGGCCGCATCATAGCATAGACGTTAAAAGGTAGTATTTGTTGTTACTCTGCCTGGCGTTCAGCATTCAGGGTCTAAAACAAGGACTGGTCGGCTCGGAGTAGGTATACTGTGTCTGAGTATGAGCGAACGTCAGATGTGGTGGTTGGTGCCTGTGAGATATCAGACAAATGTCCGACAGTTAGATTAGTGTCTGTGGGATATCTGTCGAAAGTTGGATAGTGGGGTTGGTGACTGAGATATCAGACAAATGTTGGATAGTGGGGTTGTCGACTGTGATATCAGACAAATGTTGCACACGAGGTTTGGTGACTGAGATATCAGACATATGTTCGACACGAGGTTTGGTGACTGAGATATCAGACACATGTTGGGCACGTGGTTTGGTGACTGAGATATCAGACACAGTTGGACACGAGGTTTAGTGACTGAGATATCAGACACAGTTGGACAGTGGGGTTGGTAACTGAGATATCAGACAAATGTTGGACAGTAGGGTTGGTAACTGAGATATCAGACAAACGTTGGACAGTGGGGTTTTGGATCTGTGATATCAGACAAATGTTGGACAGTGGAGTTGGTGACTGTGATATCAGACAAATGTTGGACAGTGGGGTTGGTGACTGAGATATCAGACAAATGTTGAACAGTGGGGTTGGTGACTGTGAGATATCAGACGAATGTTGGATAGCGGGGTTGGTGACTGAGATATCAGATAAATGTTGGACAGTGGGGTTGGTGACTGTGATATCAGACAAATGTTGGACAGTGGGGTTGGTGACTGAGATATCAGACAAATGTTGAACAGTTGGGTTGGTGACTGAGATATCAGACAAATGTCGGACAGTGGGGTTGGTGACTGTGATATCAGACAAATGTTGAACAGTGGGGTTGGTGACTGAGATATCAGACAAATGTTGGACAGTGGGGTTGGTGACTGTGATATCAGACACATGTTGGATCCGAGGTTTGGTGACTGTGAGATATCAGACACATGTTAGACACGAGGTTTGGTGACTGAGATATCAGACACAAGTTGGACACGAGGTTTGGTGACTGAGATATCAGACACAGTTGGACACGATGTTTGGTGACTGAGATATCAGACACAAGTTGGACACGAGGTTTGGTGACTGAGATATCAGACACAAGTTGGACACGAGGTTTGGTGACTGAGATATCAGACACATGTTGGACACGATGTTTGGTGACTGAGATATCAGACACATGTTAGACACGAGGTTTGGTTACTGAGATATCAGACATATGTTCGACACGAGGTTTGGTGACTGAGATATCAGACACAAGTTGGACACGAGGTTTGGTAACTGAGATATCAGACACATGTTGGACACGATGTTTGGTGACTGTGAGATATCAGGGGAAAAGGGGGACGTGGAGTTCACTTTGCAGGACCTTAGGTGTATACGTACGAGATGGCAAATGGGAGATAGATGTTGTTATAATAATTTGCCAGCGATTGAGTCACAACACTAGTGTTTGCCATTCTACAGTCTACTGGAGTGTATGCATCGGGATGACTCGCAGCGACTCACGGGCACAATCGCTGCAGGCTGCCGCTGGGAGCAGCACGGAGACGTGCTGGCAGTGTGTGAGGATGGTTGCTTCATGACAGATGCGAGAGGTGTTTGCAATGACAATTCTTGTCCTCTGAAGTTACAGACTAGTGTGTACGCATCCAAAGCGGCATGGGATTCGCCACGTGGATGATGTCGCTTGTGGCCGAAGTGGTGGTAGTGACAGCTCTGACCCAGAAGCAGAGTACAGCACCACGATCTGCATCTGTACAAGGGAATATACTACGACCTGGGTATGTACAGAACACTTCGACCTGGATATGTACAGAGCTTCATACTGCGATTTGGGTATGTACGGACGTTGATCTACGAACTGGGAATGTACAGAACTTTATACTACGACCTGAGTACGTACAGAACTTAATACTACGACCTGGGTATGTACAGAACTTAATACTACGACCTAAGTATGAACAGAACATTATACTACGATCTGGGTATGTACGGAACATAATGCTATGATCTGGGTATGTACAGGACATTATGCTATGACCTGGGTATGTACAGAACATTATACTATGACCTGGGTATGTACAGGACACTATGCTATGACCTGGGTATGTACATAACACTATGCTTTGATCTGGGTATGTACAGGACATTATGCTATGATCTGGGTATGTACAGAACATTATACTACGATCTGGGTATGTACAGGACATTATGCTATGACCTGGTTATGTACAGGACATTATGCTATGACCTGGGTATGTACAGAACATTATACTACGATCTGGGTATGTACAGGACATTATGCTATGACCTGGGTATGTACAGGACATTATGCTATGACCTGGGTATGTACAGGACATTATGCTATGACCTGGGTATGTACAGAACACTATGCTATGACCTGGGTATGTAGAGGACATTATGCTATGACCTGGGTATGTACAGGACACTATGCTATAACCTGGGTATGTACAAACCATTATACCACGATCTGGGTATGTACAGAACACTATGCTATGATCTGGGTATGTACAGGACATTATGCTATGACCTGGGTATGTACAGAACATAATGCTATGACCTGGGTTTGTACAGAACATTATACTACGATCTGGGTATGTCCAGAACACTATACTTTGATCTTGGTATGTACAGAACATTATGCTATGATCTGGGTATGTACAGGACATTATGCTATGACCTGGGTATGTACAGGACATTATGCTATGACCTGGGTATGAACAGGACATTATGCTATGACCTGGGTATGTACAGAACAGTATGCTATGACCTGGGTATGTACAGAACATTAAACTACGATCTGGGTATGTATAGGGCATTATGCTATGACCTGGTATGTACAGGACATTATGCTATGACCTGGGTATGTACAGAACATTATGCTATGACCTGGGTATGTACAGAACATTATGCTATGATCTGGGTATGTACAGGACATTATGCTATGACCTGGGTATGTACAGAACATTATACTACGATCTGGGTATGTACAGGCCATTATGCTATGACCTGGGTATGTACAGGACATTATGCTATGACCTGGGTATGTACATGACATTATGCTATGACCTGGGTATGTACAGAACACTATGCTATGACCTGGGTATGTACAGGACATTATGCTATGACCTGGCTATGTACAGGACATTATGCTAAGACCTGAGTATGTACAGGACATTATGCTATGACCTTGGTATGTACAAAACATTATACCACGATCTGGGTATGTACAGAACACTATGCTATGATCTGGGTATGTACAGGACATTATGCTATGACCTGGGTATGTACAGAACATAATGCTAAGACCTGGGTATGTACAGAACATTATGCTATGACCTTGGTATGTACAGGACATTATGCTATGACCTGGGTATGTACAGAACATTTTACTATGATCTGGGTATGTACAGAACACTATACTTTGATCTTGGTATGTACAGGACATTATGCTATGATCTGGGTATGTACAGGACATTATACTACGATCTGGGTATGTATAGGACATTATGCTATGACCTGGGTATGTACAGAACATTATACCACGATCTGTGTATGTACAGGACATTATGCTATGACCTGGGTATGTACAGGACATTATGCTATGACCTGGGTATGTACATGCCATTATGCTATGACCTGGGTATGTACAGAACACTATGCTATGACCTGGGTATGTACAGGACATTATGCTATGACCTGGGTATGTACAAAACATTATACCACGATCTGGGTATGTACAGAACACTATGCTATGATCTGGGTATGTACAGGACATTATGCTATGATCTGGGTATGTACAGAACATAATGCTAAGACCTGGGTATGTACAGAACATTATGCTATGATCTTGGTATGTACAGGACATTATGCTATGACCTGGGTATGTACAGAACATTTTACTACGATCTGGGTATGTACAGAACACTATACTTTGATCTGGGTATGTACAGGACATTATGCTATGACCTGGGTATGTACAGAACAATTTACTACGATCTGGGTATGTACAGAACACTATACTTTGATCTTGGTATGTACAGGACATTATGCTATGACCTGGGTATGTACAGAACATTTTACTACGATCTGGGTATGTACAGAACACTATACTTTGATCTTGGTATGTACAGGACATTATGCTATGACCTGGGTATGTACAGAACATTATACTACGATCTGGGTATGTACAGGACATTATGCTATGATCTGGGTATGTACAGGACATTATGCTATGACCTGGGTATGTACAGGACATTATGCTATGACCTGGGTATGTACAAAACATTATACCACGATCTGGGTATGTACAGAACATTATGCTATGATCTTGGTATGTACAGGACATTATGCTATGACCTGGGTATGTACAGAACAATTTACTACGATCTGGGTATGTACAAAACATTATACCACGATCTGGGTATGTACAGAACACTATGCTATGATCTTGGTATGTACAGGACATTATGCTATGACCTGGGTATGTACAGAACATAATGCTATGACCTGGGTATGTACAGAACATTATGCTATGACCTTGGTATGTACAGGACATTATGCTATGACCTGGGTATGTACAGGACATCATGCTATGACCTGGGTATGTACAGGACATTATGCTATGACCTGGGTATGTACATGACATTATGCTATGACCTGGGTATGTACAGGACATTATGCTATGACCTGGGTATGTACAGGACATTATGCTATGACCTGGGTATGTACAGAACATTATGCTATGATCTTGGTATGTACAGGACATTATGCTATGACCTGGGTTTGTACAGAACATTATGCTATGACCCTTGGTATGTACAGAATATCATGCTATGACCTAGGTATGTACAGAACATTATGCTATGATCTGGGTATGTACAGAACATTATGCTATGACCTGGGTATGTACAGGACATTATGCTATGACCTGGGTATGTACAGGACATTATGCTATGATCTGGGTATGTACAGAACATTATGCTATGACCTGAGTATGTACAGGACTTTATGCTATGACCCGGGTATGTACAGATCATTATAGTGCGATATCTTGGTTGATTTACGACTGGATGAGCAGAAGGGGGAGTTAGTGAATTATTCTGTGGGCGAGTTAGGCGAAGTTATTATTAAGATTCATATTGGAGCTTACAAAAATCATAAATGAAACAATCATCTTTACCATACTTCTTTTACAGCATATGTACCAATGCATCAGAAAGCAATAAACAAATCAAGAAAGAAATTAGGAAGCAACGAAAAAATTAGGAAGCAATGAACAAATCAATGAACAGAAGCGTTCATGCTTTGTTTACAATTCTTGGATATTAACAAAGTGATAGACGAATTCACAGTGCTACTTGGGGTGTCACACGTCACAGATTAGCATCATGTTGGCCATGAATGGTCGGATTAATTTGGAATCCAAGAAAACCGAAGCCATCATCTTACCACTTGATGGAACAGACTTTGCCTTCTTTCTTCTCCATGGTTGCTCAACGATAATCAGCTTGGTCTGCTTCAGAACGACGAAAATTCTCACGAATGACGACGAACCAGTGCCCCGTTCCACAAAGCCATCTTAGCGCTACGACTACCGTAAGCCTATGTAAAAGTATGGGAGTTACGATCATCTTAGCGCTACGACTACCGTAAGCCTATGTAAAAGTATGGGAGTTACGATCATCTTAGCGCTACGACTACCGTAAGCCTATGTAAACGTATTGGAGTTACGATCATCTTAGCGCTACGACTACCGTAAGCCTATGTTAAAGTATGGGAGTTACGATCATCTTTGCGCTACGACTACCGTAAGCCTATGTTAAAGTATGGGAGTTACGATCAACTTAGCGCTAAGATGGCTTTGTGGAACAGAGACCAGGAGTGTTTTCTGATGAGGAAGAACCTATGTCAGATTCATTCACCTAGAATGTTCTCAACTCTTTTATGTCAGATGCCGACTGTATTGGCTATATGATGTGGGTGAGTCCTCGATCATCCATAATCAGATCATGTATTTTATCAACTTTCGTTGGAGGTCTTCCTGATCTTGGATAATCTTTGAGGCTCCCTCTACCCTCATCAAATCCACTGTACAACAGTGTCAATCGGGTACAAAAAGTCCCCGAAGGGAACAACATGCCCGCAAGGATTGCTGTTGTAGTTGGCTCTTTCCATTTGGGGGCGGTCTGGTAGCCTAGTGGTTAAAGCGTTCGCTCGTCACGCCGAAGACCCGGGTTCGATTCCCGACACGGGTACAATGTGTGAAGCCCATTTCTGGTGACCCCCGCCGTGATATTGCTGGAATATTGCTCAAAGCGGCGTAAAATCACACTCACTCAATTACGCTTTCCATTGGAGATACTTGATGACAGCGTGGTGGCCAGTTTTGCCCATTGTCATCCAGAAAAAATACCTAGTCACTTTTGATGCCTGCAGAAATATGCAGCCTGGTTGTGTGGGGGTCCAAATGCATGCACTGGATAAGGGGGTACGATCGTCCTTCGTAGTTAGGCTCAGAACGTTTCAACTCACCCAACCCCGTCTCCCTTGTATATGGGCAGCTCTGTACTATTTGATCACTCAATCAGAACACAAAATGTATAAAGCAGATCTATATTGTTTGAACGCCTGTTCAATTTCCCACATGATTGCGTTATGTGAAACTTATTTCTGGTGTCCCCTGCCGTGATGTTGCTGGAATAATGGTAACGTTTGATATACTTGTGTGTCATAAACTTGAACACAGTGTTTGACTTGGAAAGCGTGCTGTAGCTGGATGTGTTATTGTGTTGACATTCCTTCCTTGATCGTTCACTTGGTGCCCACTCAGCATTAAAGTAGATCTCCAGACGACTCTGCACCGCATCTCCACATCTAACACCGCCTCCACCCATCACCCCCAACAACCAGTCCACACCACCCCCATTCTGTCCACAACCCCACTCATCAGCCACCAGTCCACCCCACCCCACCCCAACTCTCCCTCCTGGACCGTACACTTGGCTCACTGTTTCACATGAGCGAATCCCATGCATAAATCACGGCACATCTGCCAATGAGGGGAATCATGTTTTCATGTTTATTTGACGGCTGCACACGATTTTTACATTATATAATCATGCAGTATTTTCATAAGCCTCTGGCAGCTACGCCACGCTCCCTCATTACACGGCCGTTCACAGATTAAGTTGATGTCACGTGACATTTGGCACTACAGGGGGATTTATGGAAGTACACACTGTGATCATTAGTTGCGGCAAAAACGGTTGTCTCTCGTGACCTCTGACCTCATTAAGAAGGCATGGGCGAATCTCTGGGTGACGCCCAGGGCGGATCTGAGAGGACGGTGATACAGTTACCCCACTGCCCTCAATTATGCATTGAGTACACCTCTGTTGTCCTGGCTGTCTGGTGTTGAGTACACCTCTGTGGTCCTGGATGTCTGGTGTTGAGTACACCTCTGTTGTCCTGGCTGTCTGGTGTTGAGTACACCTCTGTGGTCCTGGCTGTCTGGTGTTGAGTACACCTCTGTTGTCCTGGTTGTATGGTGTAGAGTACACCTCTGTGGTCCTGGATGTCTCGTGTTGAGTACACCTCTGTTGTCCTAGTTGTATGGTGTAGAGTACACCTCTGTTGTCTTGGCTGTCTGGTGTAGGGTACACGATTGTTGTCCTGGCTGTCTGGTGTTGAGTACACCTCTGTTGTCCTGGCTGTCTGGTGTAGAGTACACTTCTGTTGTCCTGGCTGTCTGGTGTTGGGTACACCTCTGTTGTCTGGTGCTGAGTTCACCAGCGTTGTCCTGGCTGTCTGGTGTTGCGTACACCTCTGTTGTCTGGTGCTGAGTTCACCAGTGTTGTCCTGGCTGTCTGGTGGTGAGGACACGATTGTTGCCCTGGCTGGCTCTCATCTTATGTCAATATTCCATCGTTGAGTGAGGATCACAGTCTCGTGGTTGACTGAGGATCACAATCTCGTGGTTGAATGAGGATCACAGTTTTCTGATTCACTGGGGGTCACTATGTCCTGGTTGTCACCAGTTCACCACTGTTGCCCCGACTGTCTAGTTTTGAGTACCGCGTTGTTTTCCTGGCCGTCTAGTGTAGACTGAAAATACGTATTTATTAGTACATCTTCAAATACTAGCTACTTCATCACGAGCTGATTAAGATAACCACACAAAACCAAATCCGTGTGAAAAAAAACAAAAAAAACTTGGATTTTATGACAAATAATCAATATATCTAGAATTATCATAACATAAACGCACACTGTGGGCTTTCTTCAGTAACCTACCATCATGCATCTCTATTTATTTTAGCCAATACTCAACAGCTCTACACGGAGCGTTGACATACAAGGTGTAATGATCGCAATCACCAGGCAATAAATAACGTTTGGTGTCTGAAGTTCAACATTTAGAAGTTTCTGACATGACATTAAATTTATATATATTATATCTTGTCACATCATTTAGACCCTACAATTCAGAACCATATAATAAAATTGGTTGTATTTGTTTATCAAGGTGTTTTTAATGATACAGTCGACAATGTGAAGTTTGCTGAAGTAAACAATTACCTCCTTTATAACTTGTGTCGCTCTTGAAGCCAAATCTTCAATACATTTATTCATTGTTAAGGTACTAGAGGAAATAATTCCTAAATATGTATATGCATTTGAAGATAACATTTGCTTCCCTTTATAAAACCACACTTCTTTCGGCGTCCACCTACATGAAACAATATTTGTCTGTTTTAAATTAACTCTTAGACTCCACACATCTGCGCATCATTCAAAAATGTGGCTGCTCCTGTAATCCAGATATTGCGTCAGATACCAGAATGACATCATCAGCAAACTTAAGTAGCACGATATCTTACATGTCAGAAAAATCTTTCTGTAGATAATTCGATATGAAGAATGAAATAACAATGGACCTAGTATGCAGCCCTGCCTTAATCCAATAGGACACACAAAATAATCTGTACAAGTTTTGGTATTACTCATTACACATGTTTTTACAGAGAAATAAATACTGTTAAATAGCTTTAACTTTTTCCCATTTAATCAAGCTGAATACAGGCAGTGACAAATCTTAGGGAGATTTTCAGAGTCAAATGCCTTTCTAAAACCAAAGAAGGCAATAACAAATTATTTCTTCTTGGAAAATGTTTCTGAATAATTGCATGCAAAGGACAAAAATGATCTATCACCTGCGTCCTTCTTCCATTAAGCTGACAAGCCTGATATCACTGGAATACTGATAAAAGTGGCGTCAAACCAAACCCACTCACTCACTCTTAACTCACTCTTACCTGTCTCAGCTTAACCTCCATCAACAGAATTATGAGCTTTTTCAGTCTGAAGTCTACCTTCAAAGTAATTTGTCTCAAATCTAGCCACCTAAAATTTGCTTTTCTCAACTACACGTACATGTACCTTATATAACTCAATGTACCCGCCAAGGTGTAGGACGTGATAAGTACTTGCCAAGTTGTAGGGCGTGAGTGTACTCGTCAAGTTGTAGGGCGTGAGTGTACTCGTCAAGTTGTAGGGCGTGAGTGTACCCGCCAAGGTGTAGGACGTGATAAGTACTTGCCAAGTTGTAGGGCGTGAGTGTACTCGTCAAGTTGTAGGGCATGAGTGTACTCGTCAAGTTGTAGGGCATGAGTGTACCCGCCAAGGTGTAGGACGTGATAAGTACTTGCCAAGGTGTAGGGCGTGAGTGTACTCGCCAAGTTGTAGGGCATGAGTGTACTCGCCAAATTGTAGAGCGTGAGTGTACTCGCCACGGTGTTGGGCGTGAGTGTACTCGCCAAGTTGTAGAGCATGAGTGTACTCGCCAAATTGTAGAGCGTGAGTGTACTCGCCACGGTGTTGGGCAATAAATAACGTTTGGTGTCTGAAGTTCAACATTTAGAAGTTTCTGACATGACATTAAATTTATATATATTATATCTTGTCACATCATTTAGACCCTACAATTCAGAACCATATAATAAAATTGGTTGTATTTGTTTATCAAGGTGTTTTTAATGATACAGTCGACAATGTGAAGTTTGCTGAAGTAAACAATTACCTCCTTTATAACTTGTGTCGCTCTTGAAGCCAAATCTTCAATACATTTATTCATTGTTAAGGTACTAGAGGAAATAATTCCTAAATATGTATATGCATTTGAAGATAACATTTGCTTCCCTTTATAAAACCACACTTCTTTCGGCGTCCACCTACATGAAACAATATTTGTCTGTTTTAAATTAACTCTTAGACTCCACACATCTGCGCATCATTCAAAAATGTGGCTGCTCCTGTAATCCAGATATTGCGTCAGATACCAGAATGACATCATCAGCAAACTTAAGTAGCACGATATCTTACATGTCAGAAAAATCTTTCTGTAGATAATTCGATATGAAGAATGAAATAACAATGGACCTAGTATGCAGCCCTGCCTTAATCCAATAGGACAAGTTGTAGAGCATGAGTGTACTCGCCAAATTGTAGAGCGTGAGTGTACTCGCCACGGTGTTGAGCGTGAGTGTACTCGTCAAGTTGTAGGGCATGAGAATTCCTCGCCAAGGTGTAGGGCGTGAGTGTACTCGCAACGGTGTTGGGCGTGAGTGTACTCGCCAAGTTGTAGAGCGTGAGTGTACTCGCCAAGTTGTAGAGCGTGAGTGTACTCGCCACGGTGTTGGGCGTGAGTGTACTCGTCAAGTTGTAGGGCATGAGAAAGACTCGCCAAGGTGTTGGACGTGAGTGTACTCGTCAAGTTGTAGGGCATGAGAAGTACTCGCCAAGGTGTTGGACGTGAGTGTACTCGCCAAGGTGTTGGGCGTGAGTGTACTCGCCAAGTTGTAGGGCATGAGAAGTATTCGCTAAGGTGTAGGACGTGAGTGTACTCGCCAAGGTGTAGAGCGTGAGTGTACTCGCCACGGTGTTGGGCGTGAGTGTACTCGCCAAGTTGTAGGGCATGAGAAGTACTCGCCAAGTTGTAAGACGTGAGTGTACTCGCCACGGTGTTGGGCGTGAGTGGAACCGCAAAGTTGAAAGCGTGATTGTTCTCGCCACGGTGTTGGGCGTGAGTGTACCCGCCAAGTTGTAGGGCATGAGAAAGACTCGCCAAGGTGTAGGGCGTGAGTGTACTCCCTACGGTGTAGAGCGTGAGTGTACTCGTCAAGTTGTAGGGCATGAGAAGTGCTTGCCACGGTGTAGGGTGTGAGTGTACTCGCCAAGGTGTAGGGCGTGAGTGTACTCGTCAAGTTGTAGAGCGTGAGTGTACTCGCCAAGTTGTAGAGCGTGAGTGTACTCGCCAAGGTGTAGGGCGTTAGTGTACTCGTCAAGTTGTAGGGCATGAGAAGTACTCGCCAAGGTGTAGGGCGTGAGTGTACTCGCCACGGTGTTGGGCGTGAGTGTACTCGCCAAGTTGTAGGGCATGAGAAGTACTCGCCAAGTTGTAGAGCGTGAGTGTACTCGCCAAGGTGTTGGGCGTGAGTGTACTCGCCAAATTGTAGGGCATGAGAAGTACTCGCCAAGTTGTAGGGCGTGAGTGTACTCGCCACGGTGTTGGGCGTGAGTGTACTCGTCAAGTTGTAGGGCATGAGAAGTACTCGCCAAGGTGTAGGACGTGAGTGTACTCGCCACGGTGTAGAGCGTGAGTGTACTCGCCACGGTGTAGGGCGTGAGTGTACCCGCCAAGTTGTAGAGCGTGTGTGTACTCGCAAAGGTGTAGGGCGTGAGTGTACTCGCCAAGTTGTAGAGCGTGAGTGTACTCGCCAAGGTGTTGGACGTGAGTGTACTCACCACGGTGTTGGGCGTGAGTGTACCCGCCAAGGTGTAGGACGTGAGTGTACTCGCCAAGGTGTAGGACGTGAGTGTACTCACCACGGTGTTGGGCGTGAGTGTCCCGCCAAGTTGTAGAGCGTGATGTACTCGCCAAGTTATAGGACGTGAGTGTACTCGCCAAGTTGTAGGGCGTGAGTGTACTCGTCAAGATGTAGAGCGTGATGTACTCGCCAAGTTGTAGGACGTGAGTGTATTCGCCAAGTTGTAGGGCGTGAGTGTACTCGTCAAGTTTTAGGACGTGGGTGTACTCGCTAAGTTGTAGGACGCGAGTGTATTCGCCAAGGTGTAGCACGTGAACATACTCGCCAAGTTGTAGCACGTAAGTGTACTCGCCAAGTAGAAGCACGTGAGTGTACTCGCCAGGCTGTAGCACGTGAGTGTATTCGCCAAGACAAAGATTTTTCTGTAAAAGTGCAACGAGTCTGGGACATTCCATTGCCAGATAAAATACATGTATATAAATAGTGATGTGTATAATTCTAATTTACTGTAAGTGAAAGAGCTTTTCTAACCTTAGGTAAGGCATAAATTCAAGCATTATGATAATTCCGGCTGCACGAAATAGGCAGACAGTTTTATGTTGTTCTTTATTCAATTATGCCTGCCTCCAGCCCTCCGCCGCTGTCTTATCAGCATCATCCAGATCTAGCCTGCGGTCTTAACTGTTTACAAGTGTATATACAGCTTGCTTTGGTTAAGGCTCATAATCCAGAAGGATCAAATAAAATATCCAGTGTCACGTATTTCAGGAGCTAATATGCTATAATTTGCAGGTGCCGTGCTATAAACGGCGGTAGTTATCAACCTATGTAAAGCTAGCACCATGGGCCATAATTGACTCCATCACAGGTAGGTACCACCACAGCCTCCGTCGTCTAGTGGGGCCAACTCTTGCTCCCTGTGTTGGAGGTACCACCACATCCTCCCGTTGTCTAGTGAGGCCAACTCTTGCTCCCTGTGTTGGCGGTACCACCACTTCCTCCCGTTGTCTAGTGAGGCCAACTCTTGCTCCCTGTATTGGAGGTACCACCACTTCCTCCCGTTGTCTAGTGAGGCCAACTCTTGCTCCCTGTGTTGGCGGTACCACCACTTCCTCCCGTTGTCTAGTGAGGCCAACTCTTGCTCCCTGTATTGGAGGTACCACCACTTCCTCCCGTTGTCTAGTGAGGCCAACTCTTGCTCCCTGTATTGGCGGTACATCCACTTCCTCCCGTTGTTTAGTGAGGCCAACTCTTGCTCCCTGTGTTGGCGGTACCACCACTTCCTCCCGTTGTCTAGTGAGGCCAACTCCTGCTCCCTGTGTTGGAGGTACCGCCTCATCCTTCCGTTGTCTAGTAAGGCCAACTCTTGCTCCCTGTGTTGGAGGTACCGCCACACCATCCCGTTGTCTAGTAAGGCCAACTCTTGCTCCCTGTGTTGGAGGTACCGCCACACCATCCCGTTGTCTAGTAAGGCCAACTCTTGCTCCCTGTGTTGGAGGTACCGCCACATCCTCCCGTTGTCTAGTAAGGCCAAATCTTGCTCCCTGTGTTGGAGGTACCGCCACACCATCCCGTTGTCTAGTGAGGCCAACTCTTGCTCCCTGTGTTGGAGGTACCAAAACATCCTCCCGTTGTCTAGTGAGGCCAACTCTTGCTCCCTGTGTTGGAGGTACCAAAACATCCTCCCGTTGTCTAGTGAGACCAACTCTTGCTCCCAACTACATTCTGTATATATAATCTCTCCCCGTGTATACATTATTAAAGAAGAAACATGTCTTTATTTGCAGAAACGTACACTCTTATAGCTTGTGTCATAGTTGCACACCAATTATCTCCCTTTCTCTTTCTCGTTCTAGACTTCACATCTGTCGCCAAGATGCAGTTGTCATGCAGCCAGTTCCAACAACAAAAGCAGTGTGTGTTCCATACTACCAAAGGAGTTATCTACCTTGCAGAGGAAACAAGACAGGAGTGTGTCCACATATCAGGTGATGCACGCATGCACGCATGCACGCATGCACGCACCTTGAACCTTCTGGTCATACAGGACAGTTACTGACACGCATTGTATCTTCCATACAGGACAGTTACTGACACGCATTGTATCTTCCATACAGGACAGTTACTGACACGCATTGTATCTTCCATACAGGACAGTTACAGACACGCATTGTATCTTCCATACATGACAGTTACTGACACACCTTGTACCTTCCATACATGACAGTTACTGACACACCCTGTATCTTCTATACATGACAGTTACTGACACACCTTGTACCTTCCATACATGACAGTAACTGAGACACCTTGTACCTTCAATACATGACAGTTACTGACACACCTTGTACCTTCAATGCATGACAGTTACTGACACGCATTGTATCTTCCATGCATGCCAGTTACAGACACACCTTGTACCTTCCATACATGACAGTTACTGACACACCCTGTATCTTCTATAAATGACAGTTACTGACACACCTTGTACCTTCCATACATGACAGTAACTGAGACACCTTGTACCTTCAATACATGACAGTTACAGACACACCTTGTACCTTCCATACATGACAGTTACTGACACACCCTGTATCTTCTATAAATGACAGTTACTGACACACCTTGTACCTTCCATACATGACAGTAACTGAGACACCTTGTACCTTCCATACATGACAGTAACTGAGACACCTTGTACCTTCCATACATGACAGTGGCTGACACGCATTGTATCTTCAATACATGACAGTGACTGACACGCATTGTATCTTCTATACGTGACAGTTACTGACACACCTTGTATCTTCCATACAGGACAGTTACGTGCAACGTTCTGTTGTAGATTGTCGTACCGCGTGGAGATGAGGCGCATGATTGAGATGAGGCCCCACTATAATACCCGCTTCTCCTGCTGTCCGGGCTGGGCGGGATATGACGCCGAGGAAAACGCCTGCCTGGAATGTAAGTCATTGTGTCTACATACCGTGTCTCGATCTATTCATGACTTGTCCAAACCTGCTCACAACAAAATATCATGACCTGTATCAGGTTTCTCACGACATAATATCGTGTAAATGGTTTTGTTTTGGTTGATTTGGTTTGTCGATAGAATTGTATTTCAAGGGAGATCACTCGTGCTACCATGTCTGTCACCCATGCAGCACTTCTCTATCTTAGCTTACATCATCGTATATCGGGCGTCGCTATCTCTGTACAGACTATCTGACCCACACACATCAGGAGTGACTCTGTGCCCTGCGACACAATATATACCACTGGTTCATCATCTACAGGAGTGAGTCTGTACAATGCAACAATATATATACAGCTGGTTCGTCTACCTGAGTGACATTGTGTCCTGCAACACAATATATTCAGCTGGTTCATCTACAGGAGTGACTCTGTGCACAGCAACACAATATATACATCTGGTTCATCTACAGGAGTGACTCTGTACAATGCAACAATATATATACAGCTGGTTCGTGTACCTGAGTGACATTGTGTCCTTCAACACAATATATACATCTGGTTCATCTACAGGAGTGACTCTGTGCACAGCAACACAATATATACAGCTGGTTCATCTACAGGAGTGACTCTGTGCCCTGCAACACAATATATACAGCTGGTTCATCTACAGGAGGGACTCTGTGCACAGCAACACAATATATACAGCTGGTTCATCTACAGGAGTGACTCTGTGCCCTGCAACACAATATATACATCTGGTTCATCTACAGGAGTGACTCTGTGCACAGCAACACAATATATACATCTGGTTCATCTACAGGAGTGACTCTGTGCCCTGCAACACAATATATACAGCTGGTTCATCTACAGGAGTGACTCTGTGCACAGCAACACAATATATACATCTGGTTCATCTACAGGAGTGACTCTGTACAATGCAACAATATATATACAGCTGGTTCGTCTACCTGAGTGACATTGTGTCCTTCAACACAATATATACATCTGGTTCATCTACAGGAGTGACTCTGTGCACAGCAACACAATATATACAGCTGGTTCATCTACAGGAGTGACTCTGTGCCCTGCAACACAATATATACATCTGGTTCATCTACAGGAGGGACTCTGTGCACAGCAACACAATATATACATCTGGTTCATCAACAGGAGGGACTCTGTGCCCTGCAACATAAATATATACATCTGGTTCATCTACAGGAGGACTCTGTTCCCTGCAACACAAAATATACTGCTGGTTCATCTACAGGAGTGACTCTGTACAATGCAACAATATATATACAGCTGGTTGGTCTACCTGAGTGACATTGTGTCCTTCAACACAATATATACAGCTGGTTCATCTACAGGAGTTAGTCTGTGTCCTGCAAAACAATATATACAGCTGGTTCATCTACAGGAGTTAGTCTGTGTCCTGCAACACAATATATACATCTGGTTCATCTACAGGAGTGACTCTGTGCACAGCAACACAATATATACAGCTGGTTCATCTACAGGAGTGACTCTGTGCCCTGCAACACAATATATACATCTGGTTATTCTACAGGAGTGACTCTGTGCCCTGCAACACAATATATACAGCTGGTTTATCTACAGGAGTGACTCTGTGCCCTACAACACAATATATACAGCTGGTTCATCTACATGACTTAGTCTGTGTCCTGCAACACAATATATACAGCTGGTTCATCTACAGGAGTAACTCTGCGCCCTGCAACACAAAATATACTGCTGGTTCATCTACAGGAGTGACTCTGTGCCCTGCAAAACAATAAATACAGCTGGTCCATCTACAGGAGTGACTCTGTGTCCTGCAACACAATATATACATTCTGGTGCATCTACAGGATTGACTCTGTGCCCTACAACACAATATATACAAATGGTTCCTCTGCAGGAGTGACTTTGTGCCCTGCAACACAAAATATACAGCTGGTTCATCTACAGGAGTGACTCTGTGTCCTGCAACATAATATATACAGCTGGTTTATCTACAGGATTGACTCTTTGACTCGTCTACAGGAGTAACTCTGTGCCCTGCAACACAATATATACAGCTGGTTATCTACAGGATTGACTCTTTGACTCGTCTACAGGAGTGACTCTGTGCCCTGCAACACAATATATACAGCTGGTTCGACTAAAGAATGAGTCTGTACCTTACAACACAATATATACAGCTGGTTCATCTACAGGATTGACTCTTTGACTCGTCTACGGGAGTGACCCTGTGCCCTGCAACACAATATTAATATATACAGCTGGTTCGTCTACAGGAGTGAGTCTGTGCCCTACAACACAATATACACAGCTGGTTCATCTACAGGAATCAATCTGTGTCATACAACAACAATATATACAGATGGTTCGTTGATAGGAGTCTGCCTGTGTCCTGCAAGACAACATAATAATTATAATATATACACGTCGTCTAGGAAAGGGGGTCGTGAAGGTGTGCAAGCCTCTCATCTGAAAGGTTGCTTGGGGTATGGTGGGTGGGGCAGGGGGAGGGACCACGTCATAAGAGACATTGCAGACAGGGTTAGGGGGAGGGTGATGGTGGATGGGGGTACATGCCAAGCAGGGAGTTGGTCAGGTAATAAGACTGGGGATATTGGAATTAGGAGGTGGGTTTAAGGGGTAATTAACGCCACATATGTTATCATAATCATGCTGATTAATGAGCTTCACATGTATGTTGTGCACACGTAACCTGCTATCAGCCAGGGTCAAGAAGAGTTTGTTGTCATTACGCTAATTAGTTACTTAATGACGATAATGCACCAATGATCATTACACGCCACACAAGGACGCAGTGCCCTCTACAATCACACATACATGTTAAGCACTGGTGTATCACGTGTAACGATATATGCTGCGCCAGTAGGGGATCTGCAAACTGTGACAAACACACCAGTGCAGGACCCATCCTAACTGCCTCACCAGTGACACTTGACTCTCCCAACGGAGGAAAGACACCATGTTAACACTTGTAACTGGCAGATCGACATGTGCCTTCTGCATTTACGCGTTCATTGAAGGAAAATACTGAATTACACTTTTAGCTTTCATAAACCTGGCAAACATAATTGCCTGTAACGTCGGCTAATTGATAAGTTCTGAGCCTCTCATAGTAAGAATTGACATAAGGGCAGTATTATGATATAGTTTTCAACATAAGCCCCTTCCACGTTGATACGCTTTTGCCAACGATGTTGGAAGGATTAGTCCTCTTGGCTGTCCCAAAGGTTTTCACAGCTGCTTTGTCGTCATCGTTCCCCGAGTCAAAATGGGTTCTGGCTAGAGCTTTTTTCATCTTTGGGAAGAGATGGAAATCTGACGGAAATATATCAGGAGAATAACATGGAGTTTAAAGTCACACTCGTGGATTGAAGCCATGGCATTGACTGAATTGTGCACTGTCGCATTGTCCTGGTTGAAGAGCACCCCCATTTCTCAGCTTCCCTCTTCTCTTGGTCTTAATTTTATCTCGTAATTGCCGTTTATTGTCTGGCATTTAGGAAGATAGTCCCCCACGATGACACCATGGACATCCCAGAACAAGGAGGCCACACCCTTTGCAGCTGATGAGACAGCTTTTGCTGTCTTTGGTGGTGGTGATGTCAAAGTTTCCACTGTTTTAATCCCGTGAACATCCGGGGTAGAATAGGGCTTCAGCAACCCATGCTTGCCGTAAAAGGCGACTATGCTTGTCGTAAGAGACGACTAACGGGATCGGGTGATCAGGCTCGCTGACTTGGTCATCGTATCCCAACTGCGTGGGTCGATGCTCATGATGTCAATCACTGGATTGATCACTCGATTATTTACAGACCGCCGTCATATAGCTGGGATATTGCTGAGTGCGGCGTTAAACAACACAAACAAACTACATAGTTGAATGTATTTAGAGATGCGGCATCAGTCAGATTGCTTCGTCTACATTTGTTTTTCCCAGCTGTCTGCATCCCCGCGTGTCAACATGGCGGCAAATGTCACGTGCTTAATACGTGCAACTGTGATGAAGGATGGAGTGGCAGTTCTTGTCAATCTGGTGAGTTCTTCAGACTGATTCCTCATGTAAGTGTATATCATTACTCATGTGTATCAATATTAAGTCCATCGCATCGCGTATAAATACAAGACTGTAATGCATGTATTCATCATTTAACTAAAGCGTGTATCCATTACATAAATACACATGAATGACATAGGTATGCAAATTAGATGACCGGAAACGGCGCTTTTTTCACTGAGATGACACCTTTTCACTGAAACCGCGCTTTTTTTCACTGAAACGGCACTTATTTCACTGAAATGACACTTTTTTCACTGCAGCGACACTTATTTCACTAAAACGGCGCTTTGTTTCACTGAACGGCACCTTTTTCACTGAAACGCCAATTTTGTTAACTTAAACGGCGCTTTTTTTTCACTGAAACGGCGCTTTTTTCGCTGAAATGACACATTTTTCACTGCAGCGACACTTTTTTTCACTGAAACGGCACTTGTTTCACACCAATACCTCTTCGAATGATAACGAGTTGTGTTACATCGGTACATGGTTTCAGCTTGCCTAAAACTTTTGGCCAATGCTTGCCGGAAATCGTACTGAGAACGTCAAACCATCCACTGCTGAAAACCGGCCAATCTGTAGACGTCAACACCACTTACAAAGCGCTTTGCGCTCCACCAAATCAAAACACGCAGATAATTGGTTACAATAACCATTCTGTGAATAATTACTGTCTCAGACATCCATCTAAGCACAAACAAACATCTAAAATAATGTCAGGAACACAATAACACCCAAGTTTGGTTTGTTCCTTAAACTGTCTAAAACATAACCATTAAGGTTGTTATACCTCCAAGTCCAGTTCCAGCCCAACGACATCTGCTTCGAAAGTGACGTTGTCGCCGACTTAAATTTACTGTTGTGACCTATCCGCCCTCATGACGCTCCACAAGTGATAGCGACATGCCTGTAACGTGTCTGTATGTTTCGGTAGGACATGCCTGTAACGTGGCTGAATGTTTCTGTAGGACATGCCTGTAACGTGCCTGCATGTATCTGTAGGACATGCCTGTAACGTGTCTGTATGTTTCGGTAGCACATGCCTGTAACGTGTCTGAATGTTTCTGTAGGACATGCCTGTAACGTGTTTGTATGTTTCGGTAGCACATGCCTGTAACGTGGCTGAATGTTTCTGTAGGACATGCCTGTAACATGGCTGAATGTTTCTGTAGGACATGCCTGTTACGTGTCTGTATGTTTCTCAAGAACATGTCTGTAACGAGGCTGTGTGTTTCTCAAGGACATGCCTGTAACGTGTCTGTATTTTTCTCAAGAACATGTCTGTAACGAGGCTGTGTGTTTCTTAAGAACATGTCTGTAACGTGTCTGTATTTTTCTCAAGAACATGTCTGTAACGAGGCTGTGTGTTTCTTAAGAACATGCCTGTAACGTGTCTGTATGTTTCGCGAGAACATGTCTGTAACGAGGCTGTGTGTTTCTTAAGAACATGCCTGTAACGTGTCTGTATGTTTCTCAAGAACATGTCTGTAACGTGTCTGTATGTTTCCCAAGGACATGTCTGTAATGTGTCTGTATGTTTCCCAAGGACATGTCTGTAACGAGGCTGTGTGTTTCTCAAGGACATGTCTGTAACGTGTCTGAATGTTTCTGTAGGACATGCCTGTAACGTGTCTGTATGTAACTGTAGGACAAGCCTGCAACGTGGCTGAATGTTTCTGTAGGACATACCTGTAACGTGTCTGTATGTTTCTGTAGCACATGCCTGTAACGTGTCTGAATGTTTCTGTAGGACATGCCTGTAACATGTCTGTATGTTTCTGTATGACATGCCTGTAACGTGGCTGAATTTTTCTGTAGGACATGCCTGTAACGTGGCTGAAAGTTTCTGTAGGACATGCCTGTAACGTGTTTGTATGTATCTGTAGGACATGCCTGTAACGTGTATGTATGTATCTGTAGGACATGCCTGTAACATGTCTGCATGTATCTGTAGGACATACCTGTAACGTGGCTGACTGTTTCTGTAGGACATGCCTGTAACATGTCTGAATGTTTCTGTAGGACATGCCTGTAACGTGTTTGTATGTTTCGGTAGGACATGCCTGTAACGTGGCTGAATGTTTCTGTAGGACATGCCTGTAACGTGTCTGTATGTTTCGGTAGCACATGCCTGTAACGTGTCTTAATGTTTCTGTAGGACGTGCCTGTAACGTGGCTGTATGTTTCTGTAGGACATGCCTGTAACGTGTCTGTATGTTTCTGTAGGACATGCCTGTAACGTGGCTGAATGTTTCTGTAGGACATGCCTGTAACGTGGCTGAAAGTTTCTGTAGGACATACCTGTAACGTGTCTGTATGTTTCTGTAGGACATGCCTGTAACATGTCTGCATGTATCTGTAGGACATACCTGTAACGTGGCTGACTGTTTCTGTAGGACATACCTGTAACGTGGCTGAATGTTTCTGTAGGACATGCCTGTAACATGTCTGTATGTTTCTGTAGGACATGCCTGTAACGTGTCTGAATGTTTCTGTAGGACATGCCTGTAACGTGGCTGAATGTTTCTGTATGACATGCCTGTAACGTGTTTGTATGTTTCTGTAGGACATGCCTGTAACGTGGCTGAAAGTTTCTGTAGGACATGCCTGTAACGAGGCTGTGTGTATCTGTAGGACATACCTGTAACGTGGCAGACTGTTTCTGTAGGACCTACCTCTTATGTGGCTGACTGTTTCTGTAGGACATGCCTGTAACGCGTCTGTATGTACCTCAAGAACATGTCTGTAACGAGGCTGTGTGTTTCTCAAGGACATGCCTGTAACGTGTCTGTATTTTTCGCGAGAACATGTCTGTAACGAGGCTGTGTGTTTCTTAAGAACATGCCTGTAACGTGTCTGTATGTTTCTCAAGAACATGTCTGTAACGAGGCTGTGTGTTTCTTAAGAACATGCCTGTAACGTGTCTGTATGTTTCTCAAGAACATGTCTGTAACGAGGCTGTGTGTTTCTTAAGAACATGCCTGTAACGTGTCTGTATGTTTCGCGAGAACATGTCTGTAACGAGGCTGTGTGTTTCTCAAGGACATGTCTGTAACGAGGCTGCATGTTTCTCAAGAACATGTCTGTAACGAGGCTGTATGTTTCCCAAGGACATGTCTGTAACGAGGCTGTGTGTTTCTCAAGAACATGTCTGTAACGTGTCTGTATGTTTCCCAAGGACATGTCTGTAATGTGTCTAGTTTCCCAAGGACATGTCTGTAACGAGGCTGTGTGTTTCTCAAGGACATGTCTGTAACGTGTCTGAATGTTTCTGTAGGACATGCCTGTAACGTGTCTGTATGTATCTGTAGGACAAGCCTGCAACGTGGCTGAATGTTTCTGTAGGACATGCCTGTAACATGTCTGTATGTTTCGGTAGGACATGCCTGTAACGTGTCTGTATGTATCTGTAGGACATGCCTGTAACGTGTCTGTATGTTTCAGAATATAATTAAATCTGTAGGACATGCCTGTAACGTGACTGAATGTTTTTGTAGGACATGCCTGTAACGTGTCTGTATGTTTCTGTAGGACATGCCTGTAACGTGCCTCTTTGTTTCTGTAGGACATGCCTATAACATATCTTTATCTTTCTGAAGGACATACCTGTAACGTGTCTGTATGTTTCTAGAGGTCTTGTCTGTAACGTGGCTGAATGGTTCTGTAGGACATGCCTGTAACGTGTCTATTTGTTTCTGAAGGACATGCCTGTAACGTGTCTGTATGTTTCTAGAGCTCGTGTCTGTAACGTTTCTGTATGTTTCGCGAGGACATGCCTATAACAAATATCTGTATGTTTCTGTAGGAGATGCCTGTAACGTGTCTGTATGTGTCTTTAGGACATGCCTGTAACATGTCTGAATGTTTCTGAAAGACATGCCTGTAATGTGTCTGTATGTTTCGCGAGAACATGTGTGTAACGAGGCTGTGTGTTTCTTAAGAACATGCCTGTAACATGTCTGTATGTTTCTCAAGAACATGTCTGTAACGTGTCTGTATGTTTCCCAAGGACATGTCTGTAATGTGTCTGTATGTTTCCCAAGGACATGTCTTTCACGAGGCTGTGTGTTTCTCAAGAACATGTCTGTAACGTACCTGTATGTTTCCCAAGAACATGTCTGTAATGTGTCTGTATGTTTCCCAAGGACATGTCTTTCACGAGGCTGTGTGTTTCTCAAGAACATGTCTGTAACGTGTCTGTATGTTTCCCAAGGACATGTCTGTAATGTGTCTGTATGTTTCCCAAGGACATGTCTTTCACGAGGCTGTGTGTTTCTCAAGAACATGTCTGTAACGTGTCTGTATGTTTCCCAAGGACATGTCTGTAATGTGTCTGTATGTTTCCCAAGGACATGTCTGTAATGTGTCTGTATGTTTACCAAGGACATGACTTTCACGAGGCTGTGTGTTTCTCAAGAACATGTCTGTAACGTGTCTGTATGTTTCCAAAGGACATGTCTGTAATGTGTCTGTATGTTTCCCAAAGACATGTCTTTCACGAGGCTGTGTGTTTCTCAAGGACATGTCTGTAATGTGTCTGTATGTTTCCCAAGGACATGTCTGTAATGTGTCTGTATGTTTCCCAAGGTCATGTCTTTCACGAGGCTGTGTGTTTCTCAAGAACATGTCTGTAACGTGTCTGTATGTTTCCAAAGACATGTCTGTAACGTGTCTGTATGTTTCCAAAGACATGTCTGTAACGTGTCTGTATGTTTCTCAAGGACATGTCTGTAATGTGTCTGTATGTTTCCCAAGGACATGTCTTTCACGAGGCTGTGTGTTGTTTCAGACGTTGACGAATGCCGGAGCAAGCCCTGTGAGCAGAGATGCGTCAACAGTGACGGGAGCTACCACTGCGAGTGTCACCATGGTTACCACCTCTCCGGGGACGGCCGCACCTGCACTTGTGAGTACGTGGACATCATCGTGTCCTTTTATTTCCAGTAAATTTTCAAATATAATATACACTGGTACACACAGACCCGCATGACCATGTTTATACGTTAGTCTGTAGTTCACACAGGTACACACAGACCCGTATGACCATGTTGATACGTGAGTCTGTAGTTCACACAGGTACACACAGACCCGCATGACCATGTTTATACGTGAGTCTGTAGTTCACACAGGTTCACACATGACCCGTATGGCCATGTTTATACGTGAGTCTGTAGTTCACACAGGTACACACAGACCCGCATGACCATGTTTATACGTGAGTCTGTAGTTCACACAGGTTCACACATGACCCGTATGGCCATGTGATGTTTGCATGTGTAGTTCCTACGGGTACAAACAGGCCTACATGGCCGTGTTGATACTTGAGTCTGTATTTTACACAGGTACACACAGACCCGTATGACCATGTTGATACTTGAGTCTGTAGTTCACACAGGTACACACAGACCCGTATGACCATGTTGATACTTGAGTCTGTAGTTCACACAGGTACACACAGACCCGCATGACCATGTTTATACGTGAGTCTGTAGTTCACACAGGTACACACAGACCCGCATGACCATGTTTATACGTGAGTCTGTAGTTCACACAGGTACTTACAGACCCATATGACCATGTTTATACGTGAGTCTGTAGTTCACACAGGTACACACAGACCCGCATGACCATGTTTATACGTGAGTCTGTAGTTCACACAGGTTCACACATGACCCGTATGGCCATGTTTATACGTGAGTCTGTAGTTCACACAGGTACACACAGACCCGCATGACCATGTTTATACGTGAGTCTGTAGTTCACACAGGTTCACACATGACCCGTATGGCCATGTGATGTTTGCATGTGTAGTTTCTACGGGTACAAACAGGCCTACATGGCCGTGTTGATACTTGAGTCTGTATTTTACACAGGTACACACAGACCCGTATGACAATGTTGATACTTGAGTCTGTAGTTCACACAGGTACACACAGACCCGCATGACCATGTTTATACGTGAGTCTGTAGTTCACACAGGTACACACAGACCCGCATGACCATGTTGATACGTGAGTCTGTAGTTCACACAGGTACACACAGACCCGCATGACCATGTTTATACGTGAGTCTGTAGTTTACACAGGTACACACAGACCCGTATGACCATGTTTATACGTGAGTCTGTAGTTCACACAGGTACACACAGACCCGCATGACCATGTTTATACGTGAGTCTGTAGTTCACACAGGTTCACACATGACCCGTATGGCCATGTGATGTTTGCATGTGTAGTTCCTACGGGTACAAACAGGCCTACATGGCCGTGTTGATACTTGAGTCTGTATTTTACACAGGTACACACAGACCCTCAGACCATGTTGATACTTGAGTCTGTAGTTTACACAGGTACACACAGACCCTCAGACCATGTTGATACTTGAGTCTGTAGTTCCTAAAGGTACTTACAGCCCCATATGTTGATTTTTTATTCTGTAATTCATATATACGGGTGCAAAGAGACCATAATATGCTTGTGTCGATGTTTGAATCTGTAGTTTTATGGGGATAAATAGATCCATATGATTGTGTTGATGTTTACATATGTAGTTCATGTGGGTACAAAGAGACCCATAAGCCGTGTTGATGTTTGAATCTGTAGTTCCTACAGGTATAGAAACCTACATGGTTGTTGATGTTTCAGTCTGTCTGTCCTGCACAGTTGAGTTCACGACCATGTTACAAGACCAGAAGCATCTCACGCAGACCGTCAACATCATACATGTCGACAATGTAAGTTACAGCGCTGCTACACAAGCTAGACGTTACTTTATGTCGACAATGTAAGTTACAGCCCTTGTACATAAGATGGACGTCACTTTATGTCGACAATGTAAGTTACAGCCCTTGTACATAAGATGGACGTCACTTTATGTCGACAATGTAAGTTACAGCCCTTGTACATAAGATGGACGTCACTTTATGTCGACAATGTAAGTTACAGCCCTGGTACACAAGATGGACGTCACTTTATGTCGACAATGTAAGTTACAGCCCTTGTACATAAGATGGACGTCACTTGATGTCGACAATGTAAGTTACAGCCCTTGTACATAAGATGGACGTCACTTGATGTCGACAATGTAAGTTACAGCCCTGGTACACAAGATGGACGTCACTTTATGTCGACAATGTAAGTTACAGCCCTTGTACATAAGATGGACGTCACTTTATGTCCACAATGTAAGTTACAGCCCTGGTACACAAGATGGACGTCACTTGATGTCGACAATGTAAGTTACAGCCCTGGTACACAAGATGGACGTCACTTTATGTCGACAATGTAAGTTACAGCCCTGGTACACAAGATGGACGTCACTTTATGTCGACAATGTAAGTTACAGCCCTTGTACATAAGATGGACGTCACTTTATGTCGACAATGTAAGTTACAGCCCTTGTACATAAGATGGACGTCACTTTATGTCGACAATGTAAGTTACAGCCCTTGTACATAAGATGGACGTCACTTTATGTCCACAATGTAAGTTACAGCCCTGGTACACAAGATGGACGTCACTTTATGTCGACAATGTAAGTTACAGCCCTGGTACACAAGATGGACGTCACTTTATGTCGACAATGTAAGTTACAGCCCTGGTACATAAGATGGACGTCACTTTATGTCGACAATGTAAGTTACAGCCCTGGTACATAAGATGGACGTCACTTTATGTCGACAATGTAAGTTACAGCCCTGGTACACAAGATGGACGTCACTTTATGTCGACAATGTAAGTTACAGCCCTTGTACATAAGATGGACGTCACTTTATGTCGACAATGTAAGTTACAGCCCTTGTACATAAGATGGACGTCACTTTATGTCGACAATGTAAGTTACAGCCCTGGTACACAAGATGGACGTCACTTTATGTCCACAATGTAAGTTACAGCCCTGGTACATAAGATGGACGTCACTTTATGTCGACAATGTAAGTTACAGCCCTGGTACACAAGATGGACGTCACTTGATGTCGACAATGTAAGTTACAGCCCTTGTACATAAGATGGACGTCACTTTATGTCGACAATGTAAGTTACAGCCCTGGTACACAAGATGGACGTCACTTTATGTCCACAATGTAAGTTACAGCCCTTGTACATAAGATGGACGTCACTTTATGTCGACAATGTAAGTTACAGCCCTTGTACATAAGATGGACGTCACTTTATGTCGACAATGTAAGTTACAGCCCTTGTACATAAGATGGACGTCACTTTATGTCGACAATGTAAGTTACAGCCCTTGTACATAAGATGGACGTCACTTTATGTCGACAATGTAAGTTACAGCCCTGGTACATAAGATGGACGTCACTTTATGTCGACAATGTAAGTTACAGCCCTTGTACATAAGATGGACGTCACTTTATGTCGACAATGTAAGTTACAGCCCTGGTACACAAGATGGACGTCACTTTATGTCGACAATGTAAGTTACAGCCCTTGTACATAAGATGGACGTCACTTTATGTCGACAATGTAAGTTACAGCCCTTGTACATAAGATGGACGTCACTTTATGTCGACAATGTAAGTTACAGCCCTGGTACATAAGATGGACGTCACTTTATGTCGACAATGTAAGTTACAGCCCTTGTACATAAGATGGACGTCACTTTATGTCGACAATGTAAGTTACAGCCCTGGTACACAAGATGGACGTCACTTTATGTCGACAATGTAAGTTACAGCCCTGGTACACAAGATGGACGTCACTTTATGTCGACAATGTAAGTTACAGCCCTTGTACATAAGATGGACGTCACTTTATGTCGACAATGTAAGTTACAGCGCTGGTACACAAGATGGACGTCACTTGATGTCGACAATGTAAGTTACAGCCCTTGTACATAAGATGGACGTCACTTGATGTCGACAATGTAAGTTACAGCGCTGGTACACAAGATGGACGTCACTTTAAGTCGACAATGTAAGTTACAGCCCTGGTACACAAGATGGACGTCACTATATGTCTATAATGAAGTTACAGCCCTGCTACACAAGCTGGGCATCACTATATCTCGACAATTTAAGTAGATTGTATTTTAACTTTCCAGGATATACTGACGATGAACGTAACCAAGCTTCACAAAGATTTGCGGACACTGTCAACATTCCCAACTTCCCAGCCCACCCAGGAGCTACCACGCCCTCCTAGCTCAGCCACACCCTCCCCCGAGCAGCAGGTGCCGGATGCGGCCAAAATAAACACCTATTTGTCATCCCTGAGTGAACAGATCGCTATGCTGGAGGAGAGACTGGATGTCTGTAAGTTGGGGGTACAGGCATGTTCGCAATGGACTGGAATTGTGCATGGAAGGGTGGGTAGCGAAGGATATGCAGGTGGGCGATAGGTGCTGGGTAGGTGTTATAGATTGGTGGTTTAGTGGACTGATGTATTGATAGATGGTCGGATGTATTGATAGATAGTCGGATGGATAGGTAGGTGAGTGGTGGGCTGGTACATGGGTGGATGGTTAGATGGGTGGGTGGGTGTTGAGTTGGTGGATGGTAGATGGGTGGGTGGGTGGTGGGTTGGTACAGGGATGGGCGCATAGATGGTTTGGTGGGTGGGTGGGTGTTGAGTTGGTGGATGGTTAGATGGGTGGGTGGGTGGTGGGTTGGTACAGGGATGGGCGCATAGATGGTTTGGTGGGTGGGTGGGTGGGTGGTGGGCTGGTACATGGGAGGAAGGATAGTTGGGTGGGTGGAGGGTGGGTTGGTTCATATATGGACGCATAGATGGGTGGGTGGGTGGTGGATGGGTTGGTACATGGATGGACGCATAGACGGGTTGGTGTTGGGTTGGTACATGGATGGACGCATAGATGGGTTGGTGTTGGGTTGGAACATGGATGGACGCATAGATGGGTTGGTGTTGGGTTGGAACATGGATGGGCGCATAGATGGGTTGGTGTTGGGTTAGTACATGGATGGACGCATAGATGGGTTGGTGTTGGGTTGGAACAGGGATGGGCGCATAGATGCGTGGGTGGTGGGCAGGTTGGTTGGTTGGTACATGGGTAGATAAATACTTTTGTCCTGCATATATACTCCCACACAACCTGACCTGCACAAATACTCTCCATCTTTTTCCAGGTACATGTACCCAGCAGTCACGCCAGATGACGGCGATGCCCGGGCCCCGTGCGAGATCCAAACTTCGACACGGCTAGATAGATGTGGCCAGTGATCGGACCTCAGCCCCACCTCAGCAGAGAGGTCGTATGTTGCCGCCGAACGTTGGGCTTCATCTTGAGATAGTGACTCATATGTGACAGCGTGACTTTTCAGATAGTAAATATCTATAGTGATATAGTGATCTATTTGTTTCTTCTTTCTTATGAACGCATATCATGCATACACATATAACTATTTATTGACTGATTGAGTGAATGTTTGGTTGGCTGGTTGGTTGGCTGGTTGGTTGGTTGGTTGATTGCTTGATGCAAGTAGTCCCCAGTGAAATTGTCAGCATGGGACAAGTATATGATGTAATCTACATCTGTGTGTAAGAATATCAGGTATATTGACGTACATACATCATGTATTATTTCGGACATGCACATGTCCACGTGACGTACTCAGTCACAGACATGTATAATGCTGGACGTCCACGTGACGTACTCACAGACGCGTACAACACACACATGCCGATGTTCACGGTGTCAATGTTTAGGCCAGGATTACTATCCTCAATGTTCTGGAATGTCCTATCATTGTATGAACGTGGGCGTAAACGTTCGAAATAGAGTCCTACGGATCGGGAAAGGTTCAGAGAGGTCGACCAAGCATTCCCGACAGTAAGGTGCGTCCCGTAACATTCTGGAAACTCCGATTTTGTCTGGTCGGATTACAATCGTGACTATGTCGTGGCAGATTCTGCTGTATCGGATCAAAATCGTAACAATTTCCTGTGTTGTCGGGACGGTGTCCTGTGATCGGGACGCTGTTGTGATGTACGGGCATGAATTGTTCGTTGCCGTTTCTTGTCGATTGAGTCCAGATTGCCGAACTCGAACCGTCTTTGTCGGTTCACTGTCCTGTCACTGTCTGATCTCTGTCGGATCGCATTCGGGAGAATCGGGACGCTGTCGGGACAGATTCGGTCGTTGTGTACCATGCGGAATATACAAATCGGATCAGATTTCGATTGAGAACGGGAGAGTCGGTACGAATTCGGCTGGAAACGGCTGAATCGGGACGCTTCCTGAACAATATCTGATTGTTTGTGAATTTCCCGCAACCAATCACTGGATCTTGATCAGACTTTTGACAAATTTAAATCGGGAATGGTCCTATCAAGAACGGCAGTAAAAATCCTGAACGTGTGACTGAGCCCTGATAATGGCATGGCATGAGGCACCCATCACTAGTGCGGGTTGGAGTTGGTCGTCAGCAACCCATGCTTGTCGTAAGAGGCGACTATTCTTGTCGTAAGAGGCGACTTTTCTTGTCGTAAGAGGCGTCTATTCTTGTCGTAAGAGGCGACTATTCTTGTCGTAAGAGGCGACTATTCTTGTCGTAAGAGGCGACTATTCTTGTCGTAAGAGGCGACTAACGGGATAGGGTGTTGCGTAGGAATTGCGTAGATCTATATCAATAATGAAAGTCGATCACTGAATTGTCTGGCCCAGACCGCCGTCATATAGCTGTAATATTGGTGAGCTTGCGTTAAACAGCAAACAAACAAACAAAACAAACAAAACAAACAAACAAAACAGATACACTGACATGAAGAACACGAACTGACATGATCATAGAATGTTTGTCGCGCTGGCTATCCTCCATCAAGCAAATTGAATTTCACGAATGGCACTTTACATCTATCAGACAACGCCATGCGTTCCATGATCTACCTCTCATTCGGATTCCTGTATGTCAGTAGACTGCAGCCGCCTGTATATCGTCCTAATATAACCACCTGGTAAGGTCCGCTACACACGTGTGTGGGAGTCAAGAACGTTTTGTCATGGAGTCAACGATGTATTGTGAGACTGCTACGTCAATCCACTGATAAAGGCTAGCCTGCTATATTTATATACCTAGTAGAAACATTGTCTTTAAATAACTCCCTTTTCCGCTCCGGACGTAAATCTGGCCTGGTTATTTCGGCGATTGCCAAAACGAGGCTTGCCACACACACACCTGGTCTGCAGGCCGGGGGCAGGATATTCACTTCATAACTCTCACATTATTACATGAAAAATATGTTCAAAGAACTTTCATTATCCTTCCCCTCGTCTTTCCATCACCCAACCTGACCCCCCAGCCCGCTCCCGGAGCTTTGCCTCACATGTGGACGTACGGCTGTCCGTGTTGCTTCCCCACACATTCATCCTCTTTGAACTGATGTATGATGACAGCTGCGCAAGCTGAACAGCCAAAACCGGAAGTGAGTTCAGAACCCACAGTACGTCCCCGGGGACCTCTGTGACGTAACAGATAGACAGGTGTTAAGCCATGGTGACAGACTGACATGTATTTAAGCCATTGTGACAGATTGACATGTATTTAAGCCATTGTGACAGACTGACATGTATTTAAGCCATTGTGACAGACTGACATGTATTTAAGTCATTGTGACAGACTGACATGTATTTAAGTCATTGTGACAGCCTTACATGTATTTAAGCCATTGTGACAGACTGACGTGTATTTAAGCCATTGTGACAGACTGACATGTATTTAAGCCAGTGTGACAGACTGACGTGTATTTAAGCCATGGTGACAGATTGACATGTATTTAAGCCATTGTGACAGACTGACATGTATTTAAGTCATTGTGACAGACTGACATGTATTTAAGCCATGGTGACAGACTGACATGTATTTAAGCCATGGTGACAGACTTACATGTATGTAAGTCATTGTGACACACTTACATGTATTTAGGCGATAGTGGCAGACTGACATTTATTTAAGCCATTGTGACAGACTGACGTGTATTTAAGTCATGGTGACAGACTGACATGTATTTAAGCCATGGTGACAGACTGACATGTATTTAAGCCATTGTGACAGACTGACGTGTATTTAAGCCATTGTGACAGACTGACATGTATTTAAGCCAGTGTGACAGACTGACGTGTATTTAAGCCATGGTGACAGATTGACATGTATTTAAGCCATTGTGACAGACTGACATGTATTTAAGTCATTGTGACAGACTGACATGTATTTAAGCCATGGTGACAGACTGACATGTATTTAAGCCATGGTGACAGACTTACATGTATGTAAGTCATTGTGACACACTTACATGTATTTAGGCGATAGTGGCAGACTGACATTTATTTAAGCCATTGTGACAGACTGACGTGTATTTAAGTCATGGTGACAGACTGACATGTATTTAAGCCATGGTGACAGACTGACATGTATTTAAGCCATTGTGACAGACTGACGTGTATTTAAGTCATGGTGACAGACTGACATGTATTTAAGTTATGGTGACAGACTGACGTGTATTTAAGCCATTGTGACAGACTGACATGTATTTAAGCCATGGTGACAGACTGACGTGCATTTAAGCCATGGTGACAGACTTACATGTCTTCAAGCCGTGGAGACGAGCCTGTTTCACATATCTTCAGCGAACTAGCCGTGGAGGCGAGCGTTTGTGACATTCAAAGAGTTCAGACAGCTCTCTACATGTACATGACTGAAATACCCGTGTTTAACAATCCTCTTTGTGGGTTCTGAGGATCTATGTATTTAATAGCCCTCTGTATTCAGCTCTGGGATACACGTGTTTGACAACACTCTGTTTGGGTTCCGAGATATATGTATTTAACAGCTCTCTGTATTCAGCTCTTGGATACACGTGTTTGACAACCATCTATGTGGGCTCTGAGATATATGTATTTGACAGCTCTCTGTGTACAGTTCTAAGAGATACGTGTTTGACAAACCGTTGTGTGTACAACTCATGGATACACGTGTTTGACAACCACCTGTGTGTTCAGCTCTGGGATGCATGTGTCTGACAACCCTCTGTGTTTACAGCTCTGGGATACAAGTGTATGACAACCATGTGTTTACAGCTCTGGGATACACGTGCATGACAACCACCTATGTTTACAGCTCTGGGATACACGTGCATGACAACCCTCTGTGTTTACAGCTCTGGGATACACGTGTTTGACAACCCTCCGTTTTTACAGCTCTGGGATACACGTGCATGACAACCACCTGTTTTTACAGCTCTGTGATACACGTGTTTGACAATTCTCTGTGTTTACAGCTCTGAGATACGTGTGTTTGACAACCATCTGTGTGTACAGCTCTGTGATACACGTGTTTGACAACCCTCTGTGTTCCACTCTGAGATACACGTGTTTGACAACCCTCTGTGTGTACAGCTCTATGGTACATGTGATTGACAAATACATCATACTGTAATGTGGAAACCTAGGTGGGACATTGTCGCTTTGTCGCCCTCACAAAAACAAGTAAAACGTTTCAAACCTATTAAAAGCGCGACAATACGACAACACGACAACACGACAATACGACAACACGACAAATATCGCGTTGTCGAATTGTGGTGCTTTGGTTTTTAATTTTGACACCGTTTGCTTGTTTGGGTGACAATACGACAAAGCGACAATGTCCCTTTCTAGGATTCCATATATTATCCAGGACAGGATGTGACAGGTCTGCATGATACTGCATGCAATGCATAGGGCATGGGTGAGATGGTGACAATGCTTGACATATAATTAACGTAGTATGATTACACTGTTTGACCAGAGGGAACCCTGCATGACTGTGCGCACACAGAGTGCTCCATCATTGTATGAATAGCAGGTTTGACGTAGATGGTTTGTGGACAGGGGGAAGCTATTTCACATCAACCCTCTCAACTTCCATCAACCTTCTCAACGTTCCATCAACCCTGTCAACGTTCCATCAACCCTCTCAACGTTCCATCAACCTTCTCAACGTTCCATCAACCTTCTCAACGTTCCATCAACCTTTCTCAATGTTCCATCAATACTCCCAATGTTCCAAATGTGCTATCAACCTTCTCAACGTTTCATCAACCCTCTCAACGTTTCATCAACCTTCTCAACGTTCCATCAACCCTCTCAACGTTCCATCAACCTTCTCAACGTTCCATCAACCCTCTCAACGTTCCATCAACCCTCTCAACGTTCCATCAACCCTTTCAACGTTCCAACAATACTCTCAACGTTCCACCAACCCTCTCAACGTTCCATCAACCTTCTCAACGTTCCATCAACCTTCTCAACGTTCCATCAACCTTTCTCAATGTTCCATCAATACTCCCAATGTTCCAAATGTGCTATCAACCTTCTCAACGTTTCATCAACCCTCTCAACGTTTCATCAACCTTCTCAACGTTCCATCAACCCTCTCAACGTTCCATCAACCTTCTCAACGTTCCATCAACCCTCTCAACGTTCCATCAACCCTCTCAACGTTCCATCAACCCTTTCAACGTTCCAACAATACTCTCAACGTTCCACCAACCCTCTCAACGTTCCACCAACCTTCTCAACATTCCATCAACCCTCTCAACGTTCCACCAACCTTCTCAACGTTCTACCAACCCTCTCAACGTTCCATCAACCTTCTCAACGTTCCATCAACCTTCTCAACGTTCCATCAACCTTCTCAACGTTCCATCAACCCTCTCAACTTTCCATCAACCTTCTCAACGTTCCATCAACCTTCTCAACGTTCCATCAACCCTCTCAACGTTCCACGAACCCTCTCAACGTTCCACCAACCCTCTCAATGTTCCACCAACCTTTCTCAACGTTCCATCAACCTTCTCAACGTTCCATCAACCCTCTCAATGTTCCACCAACCTTCTCAAAGTTCCATCAACCATCTCAACGTTCCACCAACCTTTCTTTACGTTCCATCAATACTCTCAATGTTCCCAATGTGCCATCAACCTTCTCAACGTTCCATCAACCCTCTCAACGTTCCACCAACCTTTCTTTACGTTCCATCAATACTCTCAATGTTCCCAATGTGCCATCAACCTTCTCAACGTTCCATCAACCCTCTCAACGTTCCATCAACCTTTCACAACCTTCCATCAATATTCTCAATGTTCCAAGCGTGCCATCAACCCTCTCAACGTGCCATCAACCCTCTCAACGTTTCATCAACCCTCTCAACGTTCCACCAACCTTCTCAACGTTCCATCAACCCTCTCAACGTTCCACCAACCTTCTCAACGTTCTACCAACCCTCTCAACGTTCCATCAACCTTCTCAACATTCCATCAACCTTCTCAACGTTCCATCAACCTTCTCAACGTTCCATCAACCCTCTCAACTTTCCATCAACCTTCTCAACGTTCCATCAACCTTCTCAACGTTCCATCAACCCTCTCAACGTTCCACAAACCCTCTCAACGTTCCACCAACCCTCTCAATGTTCCACCAACCTTCTCAACGTTCCATCAACCCTCTTAACGTTCCATCAACCCTCTCAACGTTCCATCAACCCTCTCAATGTTCCACCAACCTTCTCAAAGTTCCATCAACCATCTCAACGTTCCACCAACCCTCTCAACGTTCCATCAACCCTCTCAACGTTCCACCAACCTTTCTTTACGTTCCATCAATACTCTCAATGTTCCCAATGTGCCATCAACCTTCTCAACGTTCCATCAACCCTCTCAACGTTCCATCAACCTTTCACAACCTTCCATCAATATTCTCAATGTTCCAAGCGTGCCATCAACCCTCTCAACGTGCCATCAACCCTCTCAACGTTTCATCAACCCTCTCAACGTTCCATCAACCTTTCTCAACGTTCCATCAACCTTCTCAACGTTCCATCAATACTCTCAATGTTCCCAATGTGCTATCAACCTTCTCAACGTTCCATCAACCCTCTCAACGTTCCATAAACTTTTCACAACCTTCCATCAACCTTCTCAACGTTCCATCAATACTCTCAATGTTCCAAGCGTGCCACCAATCCTCTCAACGTTTCATCAACCCTCTCAACATTACATCAACCTTCTCAACGTTCCATCAACCCTCTTGACGTTCCATCAACATTATTCACGCCCCATCAACCTTCTCCACAAGCCATCAACCTTGTCCATGCCCCATCAACTAAATCTACGTTCCATAAACCCTCTACATGTCCCATCAACGTCAACCAACCAGGAACAAATGAACTCATAAAACGAACAAGTGTGTTTATTCGTCTGGAATTCTTGCATGACAAAGATTATAACTAATAACTAAGCTATACGGGGCGTAGCTAACCCTACCTTTGCTAGGTATGGAATCGTTTCATTGATATGAGGCATGTTAAGAGCTGTCATTGTATATATCTTCTTCACCTCAAGGCTGAATGTATTATTCACATGCTAATTTGAGAGTGTCGTCAATTTTATCTAACAGGACTAATGGTTTTTTTTGTGCACCTAGTCAAGTGACTTGTATATGCTTAACCAGGGCTAAGATGTGGGAATATGTTACAAGGAATATGCATAGGGAGGGGTGTAATACCTGGTTCCCTCATGTGATAAACATAATCCTTGAAATAGTGAAAATAGGATTATACATATTCTCTGAAGTGAATTTTTTGTCAGAATAGGTTTTGAATGGATGCAGTCGAACATGTTCTTCTGCCCCTTTTTACGAACACCTGGTGTCGTCACTGATTTTTTAGTGATTCATATAATCTTCACCACTGCTTCTTTCACGCCCAATGGAATCTGTTTCGGCGGATAATCGAGACTGGTTATTCTCTGGCGTTGACGTTTTAAATTCAAGCTCTGTTTGACTGGTCTGCCAGTACCGTGCTAGCCTTCGTCTTCATAACCCATTCTCTTAATTCTTACCCCCACTCGTTGTCTTTACAACTGACACCCGGCAAGTAAAGGATAAGGCGGATAGGATCCCGAATACTGAAACTTGTAAATGTTGCCATGTAATTTGCTGAAAATAGTGCATGTTTATACACACTCATACTTGTACCTTTCTTAAACGTTATAGACTTCTCACAAATACTTCAATAAGGATAAGTGAGTGAAAAGTTTGATTTCTGGATCGTCAAAATGGGTAAGCGTGCCTGTGTTTCACGTGTGTTTAGACTAACATTTAGTCTCAGAAATAGTTATCCTTTTCAAAAATATATATCTACAAAATAAAACAAAATATCATCTAAATGGAGCCTAGATGACCCTTAATTTCCTTGATCCGAGGCAAACTAGACTTGCCAAATCATTCTAGACTTAAGTTGAACTCCTTTTTCAATTTATTCTGTAGGGCCTGGGAGACAGACCAAAAGTGATGTAAAGTGCCGGGTAAGCGTGTTTCTTGTATCTGACAAAAGTGATGTAAAGTGCCGGGTAAGCGTGTTTCTTGTATCTGACAAAAGTGATGTAAAGTGCCGGGTAAGCGTGTTTTGCTGCCTCACATCAGTGATGTGTAGTGCTGGGAAGGTGTGCTTCTGTGGCTCAAACTAGTGATGTAAAGCACTGGATAAGCGTGTTTCTTTTATCCGACAAAAGTGATGTAAAGTGCCGGGTAAGCGTGTTTTGCTGCCTCACATCAGTGATGTGTAGTGCTGGGAAGGTGTGCTTCTGTGGCTCAAATTAGTGATGTAAAGCACTGGATAAGCGTGTTTCTTGTATCTGACAAAAGTGATGTAAAGTGATGGGTACGCGTTTTTCTTTGTTTCACATAGGCAATGTAAAGTGCTGAGTAAGCATGTTTCTGTGTCTCACATAACTGATGAAAGTAATGGGTAAGCGTGTTTGGGTGTCTCACATACGTGATGTAAAGTGATGGGTAAGCGTGTTTGGGTGTCTCACATACGTGATGTAAAGTGATGGGTAAGCGTGTTTGGGTGTCTCACATACGTGATGTAAAGTGATGGGTAAGCGTGTTTGGGTGTCTCACATAACTGATGAAAGTAATGGGTAAGCGTGTTTGGGTGTCTCACATACGTGATGTAAAGTGATGGGTAAGCGTGTTTGGGTGTCTCACATACGTGATGTAAAGTGATGGGTAAGCGTGTTTGGGTGTCTCACATAACTGATGAAAGTAATGGGTAAGCGTGTTTGGGTGTCTCACATACGTGATGTAAAGTGATGGGTAAGCGTGTTTGTGTGTCTCACATACGTGATGTAAAGTGATGGGTAAGCTTGTTTGGGTGTCTCACATACGTGATGTAAAGTGATGGGTAAGCGTGTTTGGGTGTCTCACATACGTGATGTAAAGTGATGGGTAAGCGTGTTTGTGTGTCTCACATGCGTGATGTAAAGTGAAGGGTAAGCCTGTTTCTGTGGCTCAAATAAGTGATGTAAAACACTGGATAAGCGTGTTTGTGTGTATGACATAAGTGATGTAAAGTGCTGAGTAAGCGTGTTTATGTGTCTCACATAAATGATGTATAGTGCTAGGTAAGCGTGTTTCAAATGTCAATTTCGAGTGAATCAGGCATTACACATCAGCCCTGATACTTCCAGAGATTAGGCCCTGAGTATACGTATTCCCTGTAACATATATACATTACCAGGACATGGACTATTTTACTCCTTTGGTTTTATATGACGGAGGACTTAATTCAAACATTAATCTACGGAGTATATACTCTTTAGGCACACGTGCGTCTGATTTCTCACAATATTCGTCTATATTCTAATAGTATTTTTCTATATTCTAACAGTATTTGTCTATGTTCTTACACTACTTGTCTATAGCTTTACAATACTCGTCTATATTCTCACAGTATCCGTTTATATTTTTACAGTACTCGTCAATATTCTTACAATATTTATCTATATTCAAACAATTGTCGTCAGTATCTACTTATCTATACTCTCACAGTACACAACTATATTCTCACAGTGTTACATAGCGCACAAAGGACACAGCGACAGAGATATATCTAAATATGAATCATTTTTGTAATATTTACATACATATTTGAAAACATTCAAGACATGAAATACACAGGCATCCAAGCACGTGCATCTACACACGAGATCCGACAGACGTCTCGATATATGATGTCCTGTAATAGGGTACCATTTGACTATTATATCGGTTACCTAGCTAGACATCGGATAACCGATTCGAAAAAGAATCTTAATTACAACAGTTTCAATGTC